>NC_139540.1:36363728-36963728 GCF_965153285.1 Podarcis tiliguerta | reverse complement strand
GGTTACAGATGCTTCAGGTTGCGCGTTTTTGGGTTGCGCACCACACCGAACCCGGAAGTAACGGAACGGGTTACTTCTGGGTTTTGGTGCTTGCGCATGCGCAGAAACACTAAATTGTGCTTTGTGCATGTGCGGAAGCGCCAAATAGCAACCCACATGTGTGCAGATGCGGCGCTGTGGGTTGTGAACGCTGCGGGTTGCGAAGGTGCCTCCCGCACAGATCACGTTCGCAACCCGAGCGTTCATTGTAATAAATTACAAAAACCAAGCACAAGTAAGTTAATTCGTTCCAGAGGTCCATTCTTAACCTAAAACGGTTCTTAGCCTGAGGCACGCTTTCACTAATGGGGCCTCCTGCTGCCACTGGTGTGCGATTTCTGTTCTAATCCTAGGGCAAAGTTCTTAACCTGGAGCAACCACTTCTTGGTTAGTGGAGTTTGTAACCCAAAGCGTCTGTAACCCGAGGTACCGTACAGTAAACTTATGCTACTTTGCTACATCCACAGCTTTGCAAAGGTAGGGAATATATATATATATATATATATATATATATATATATATATATATATAGAACGTGGGAAACTCACCATTCTCCACTATCCATTTATTTATTTTCCCCACCCAGTGGATTTTCCTTGCTTACTGGGCTTTCAGAAGGTAGCCCAAGGGCTCTGGCAGTGTCACACCTCATCCCCAAAGCCTGGTAAGTGAGGCACCAGTGTACGGAGAATGAGGCGTGAGGGCTCCAGGATGCTGCCAAATTAGTTTTTGGCAGTGACAGTTTTTGCTGCTGTTCAGTTTCATTACCTTTATTAGATTAAATATTTCTCTTTTTTTTCTAATCTAAGAAGCTAAAGTTTATTTGTTATTTCATGCTCAGAAATACCACCTAGTTTAGTCTATGGATTTCACACCTGCAAGAATTTCTTCTTCTTCAAAAGTTTCACATCTAAACTACAGACTTACCATTTAATCAAAACAAAAAAAACCTGCTAGTAGTACTAGATGCCTGATTTTTTTTTTTTTTACAAACAGACTATTCTGCTGAAAAACTTACCACAGTTTAGTCCCATTTCCAATTATAGCAAGTGGATACATAAATACAGATTTTATACAGAACTCTTTTAATTTCTACTATTACTTGCAAACACAAAACACTTTTCAGACAACATCATGTTGAAGTGTATCACTCCTCTACATGCATCTTACATCCATTTTCCATTGCTCACCAATCCTACTGGGCCTTTTAAGCACTTGTTTGCACCACTGAAATCAGAACTTCTTCCAGTTTCTAGTAAAAAGTCAATAGCATCATACCCCCAGAACAAATTCCAGCTTCTGATTTCTTCTGTAGTTAAGACAGAAGCAAAGTGTGAAAATGCGGAGGCATTCCAAGCATGGTGTACATGGTTTGAAAACTGATGTTAAAAGTTACAGTAAAAATACAACACCAAAACAACATTCTCTAAATTGTTGTGCTAGAGGGAGCCAGTGCAAGGATTTCTGCTAGCAACCTAGGCCTTCTCCTCCCCCTGTGTGTACCCCACATCCCTTCCTATATCTGCTCCAGAGGGTTGGGAGAACCCTCAGAACAGCACACAGAGAGAGGGCATTATACTGTTGAGCAAGCCGAAATGGAACAATCTCTTTAGTGCAATGCTGAATATAGCCCTCTGTCCTAAAAAACAAATGCCCCACGGTGCAGGGAATGTAAGTTCCACCATACTTTTGAATGTGTGTCTGTCTTCACCCTGACATTAAAAAGTCACCCTGTCTTGAGGTCTACAGGTGCCCCCAGGTCTCAATGATATGCAACAGCCCCATTGGTTATACCTTTATTCAGTATTTTAAAATAAATGTTTAAAAGGGTGGGGGTGAGGCTGGGGAATGCTGTATTCAAATTATAACACTTCTGAACGTCCAACTAATTATACAAACTAGGACTGCAATACTGTGCACACACTTGCATGGGACAAAGTTCCATTGAACTTAGTGTGGTCTATCAGTGTGAACAATCAGGCTTAGTGTGACCAATCAGGCTGCAGCACACCCTGAGCATGTACATGCTCTCCTGCCAATAATGTAAATGTTACATGTCTGATGGCAAGCTAGATGACCTTACACTCAGTTTCAAAATGCTTGTTCATTCTGCAAGAGGTTTTACACAGTGCTAAGAATCCTATCAAGGAGAAAGAGAGATTTAATACAAACTGGCTCTGATTCAAGTCTTAAATTTACTCACTCTGTTTTAGCTTGCATCTCACAGGCAACAGTTTGAAATCCAAGGATTAAAATAAAAAAAAACAAAATCAAATGTTGCCTGCACAAGCCTGAACACCCGGCTCTCCTTTTGGTTTTAGTTATATAAAGGGGACACACACACACACACACACACACACACACACACACACAGCATGCTTAACGCTGTCACTTTTGAGGGAAAAGGCACGCTACGAAAGAGCAAAAAGCAAATCACTGTTTCCTTTTCCCAGAAGAGTTGGAGAAGGAGGGGTGTCCCCTGAAACACCCTACCTCCTCATCAGCCCCATCTCCACTGAGCTCTGCCACTTCCAGGGAGGGAGCCATGCAAGGAAGAAGGGGGCCATGGTGCTGCCCAGAGAAAAATAACAAGCAGCTGCCTTCACCTGCTCTCTAATCCTTCCTCTTTCAGTGTCAAGGCATAGGGAGTCAGCGCTGGAAAGATCAGGCACACCCTCCTCTTACTTGCTCACCTGAGCACAGCAGACAGGGCCCCACTCCACTGCCCAGTAAGGGGGCAAGTGGGAAGATGGGGGAGGATACTCCTTGCTTCTCTCTCAGCTGCAAAGAACAGGGAAGTCGCCACTGCCTTTTGCCCTCTTTCTCTGAAAGGCTCCACCCATCCCCTCTCCCCTTCTTGGGCCAGTATAGTGATAAGCCCACTGGGACCACCCAGAGGGTGAGAGCAAGTAAAAGGCAGCCTTGGCTGCTCTTCTAAGGAATTTCTACTTGTCCACTTGGCTACTTTCCCTTCAAAGTTCTTTCAAATTACACAGAGCAGCATTAAGCATGCTATTATAGAACGTGCACTTTGATCCTGAGTCCCTGCTTGGTAAAGATTTGCACACTCCCAAGTGTGCTTGGCTACCTGCATCTCCAGACCTTTAGACTCTGTGCCAATAATTAAAAGCCTGTGCAAGCAAGCCTTATCAGTTCATCCACTTGTCTGAGGAAGAAGTGGATGCTTGCCAGGGCAAAGAGGGGCTGTTGCTATGGCATCCCTCTCAAGTGCTTCTGTGGATAACTGCAGTTTATACTGACACCCGATCATGTTTTATTTCCTTTCTGCCTAGTTCTTCATTGTCGTGAACAACTGTTTCATGTGTAAGCCTGACCACCTTACTGCTCATTCCCTAATCTAGATTATTAAGCAATAAGATAAATAGTACTGGTCTGCTCTATATCTTGAGGTGCCCTCACTGCTTAGCTCCTTCCACTGAGAAAAAGAAACTGTCCATTTATTCCTATTCTCAGCTACCTGTTCTTTAAACTCAGTTTTCAATCCAGAATGATTATATCTATGGTGCTCAGTGACCAGGAGAGCATGACGAGTGCTAGACAAAAACAACAAAATATTTAACTGACATAATTGGGTTTTCTATTAAAACTGTGACTAAATTTACTCCAGAGCCTTGGCCAAGGGACTTAGTCATTTGGGTTTTATTGAAGTCTAAATACTTAAAAAAAAAAGTGAGGCAGCACTTCCCTTTGCCAAGGCCATGTTTATCCTCATGTAAGATGTGTTTAAACATTACTAACCTTAATCATATTTACTACCAGTTACTTGGGACAGAAGTTAGGATGTCAGATGTGCACTTTCCCAAATCCCCTGGATCCCATCGATGCGGCTACTCTCCGATCCTTTGTAAGGAGATGGGATTTAATCAGGGTGCTTTTCCTCCCTCTGAACTCACAGATTTCATTTACAGAGAAAATGACTTCTAGTCCAGGTGATTTGTTAAACTAGATGGACTACAGCTCATGTCAAGCTTGCAGGCATCTGGTTGGCCACTGAGAAAAGGATGCTGGACTAGAGGGGCCCTTGACCTGTATTACGTAGGAGAGCGCTCATTTTACATTCTGATAAACGTGGATGGAGCATCTGTTAACACAACTGCAAGCCTGCATTTTACTAATCAAAGCCCAATCCAAGTGCAAATATACTTTCATAGTTAAAATCACAAATTTTAAATCACAAATGCTATTACCCAGAAGTGTGCCATTGTGTTCACTTCCATAGACTTCTGTATCATTGCGTCTGGAGAGTCCAAGAATTTCTTTCCCGTCACAATGCCAGCATTGTTAATCAGGATGCTAACATCACCGACTTCTTTTTTCACCTAGGACAACAACATCTTATCAGAGGATGTTTCAAACTATGACAAATTTTAATAGTTAAAAAGAGAAAACCAATGTCTGTACATGACTATGCATATAAAGGGATTTGCATTATTCTTCATATTTTCAAGATGTTGTTCTCTTGGTTTAATAGTTTTTGTAACAAAGCCTCAGTGTTCTCAGGCTGGTTTTTCTAAACCATTTTTGCATGCCAGTTCTTTTAACATATTGTTTTTAAAAAGAAGAAGCCAGAATCAAATGCTTCTTACAATTAAAAACTCCTAGCCCTTCAGAATTAGAAGCACTATAGCTCCTTTATGTTAAGGTATAAAACTGTCTTACCATTTTTCAAGTAAATATTTTGCAAAATGAAGCTAGATTTTGGGTCACTGTAAGAACTGGTATTGGGCAGTGGTTTGAACTAGAGGTGGATGTTGAAACCCCACCCCCTTCCTCTTTCCCCTAGCAGGGCATCCTCTGACTTCACAGATCCCAAGAAAGAGAAAGCAGGGGATTGAGAGAGGAAAGCAGGGTCCACTGAAAACACATTCACAGCTACCATTTCTCCACTTTAAATTGTACCCTCAAACCACTTTGGTAGATTTTCAGAGTGACAATGGATTCTACATCTATAAGGATTCTTTCACAGTTAACATAAGCAAGGCAAAGAAAACCATTTTCATGACTGCAGTTTCAAGAGACATCGCTTAGGGAGGGCATGGGCTTTGCATGCAGAAGTTCCACAATTTATTTACTGCACAATGTCTAGACTGCCTTCCTGGGCACAATCCCTTTGTCTAGGCCATGTACAAGGTTCAACTCTAAACAGTCAACACAATTTTTATCTCCCCTTTAAATATTGGCAAATGGAACAGGGCCCCATATAGTTTGTGCCTATGTATATAGAACTGCACTGTAAAATTGCCAGTCCTTGATGCCTCCACTGAGAGGCTCAGGTAGCTCATGAAGCAACATACTTCTACTGGATATTAAAAAGCTGCTTTCAGATTAGACACCAGGATACGAGACTTTCTGGCCCTGTGCATACATATCCAAACCAGAGAAATTGATGTGGGCAACTTCTCATCAGGGTGTGTGAAATAAAAAACAATCCCATTAGTACTCTTGAAAAAGCAACAAGCTAATCTCTCCCACACATTCCTTGAAGAGCTCTCTCTCTCTTCACCTGTAAATGCCTGTTTATGTGTTTCTATGTAATCCCCAGGTGGGGCAAGGACCTCCCAATGGAATGATGCTAATCAGCGTGGTTAATAGTTCTAAATATGAAGCAGTCATGGAATTGGAAAAACAGTAATTCACCCTATGGATGTAGAATATCCACAACAAATGTAACAGAAACCTTGAGTTGCCTGTGGCATGAGAAGGTGTCTAATAGCAGCAACTCCTATACTACACGGGTGATTATTACACCCAAGAGATCAAAGCATTGGTTGTATTATGATGTATTAAAAAAACCAACAACAGCCAAACGTAATTCTGAATGAAGGTACGTTTGTACTGGTTTGCCTCATTACTGTTTACCTTCAGGGTCACTATTAAGCTGCTCCAACTCTTTCAAAGGACTGAAGAAGTGAATAGTTGGAGCAGCTATGAAGAATAAACCAAAGGGTTGGTAGTATCAGGCCGATATCGTGGCTTCATACAAATGCAGCTAAGCACAGTGAAGCTGTGTTTATGGTTGTATCTTGCAACACATGAACATGCTGCAAGAGCATATGTAAAACTGAGGACTAGATAAAACGTTATGCAAAATAAATCTCCACTTGCAAAACAAAGTTACCTGATCTGCTACTTGATAGACCTCCTGCCTTTTGCTACAGTCACAAGTGTAGTTGTGCACTCTCGCAGCTCCATTTTTCCTTGCCAGTCTGGCTGTCTCTTTGTTGCCTTCTACACTGATATCCCAGAGTACCAATGTAGCTCCAAGACGAGCAAACTTCAGAGCCATCAGCCTTCCGATTCCGCTTCCAGCTCCCGTGATAAGCACTATTTCACCAGTCACATTCTTCTTCCGCACAGGGATGAATAATAAGACAAAACTCTCCAGTATAAAATATACTGACAGTCCAATGACTCTGAGTGTTTCCAGGAAGAAGTTCATCTTGGACAATATATATATATATTTCAAACTAGCTGTTCAGTGATTAAAAAGATGAGTTAGATTCAACTGCCGTGAATAAATGTCAAGTTTTTGAGTGTGGAAAGCTGGAAAAGAAGTAAATTGAAACATTCATGATCATCAGGAATACAAATGTAGGAAAAGAGTCCATAAAGAAAACAAGGACCTAAGGAAAAGAGAGAAAACTGAGGAAATCAGCACACTGTGCAATGGGGTGGCGTGGGGTGGGCTCACACAGAACCACAGGAGCAGAAGTTGTTGTTGGCAGGAACAGCAAAAGGCAGGACAGAAGTGTGATGGACAGCAATACTGCTTGAAGAGGTAGCAATGTCAGCAACCAATACTTTTCCCAGCATAGAAAAGTAGAGAAAAGCTGAAGCTGCTGTTTTCCTGACTGTCATGCAGTTTTTAAAAGCTTGGGAAAAGAGAGGTGGTAGCCCTAGGTTCCAGGAACACACGAGGATTGTGATCTGCTCTTCTTAATAAGAACTGAATGCAAACTGCACAAACACAAGATCTAATAAACTAAGTGGCAGAAAGCCTGTGCCTTCAGTTTTTAACAGTAAATTTTTAGCCCTTATGACTGAAGGGGGCCACATAAGGATTTGAGCAACACAGATCAAAGAACCCCAAAAGGATTCAAGCATGGGCGTAGCGCCAAGGGGGCGCAGCTGCCCCCCTAGATCAAGTAAAACAATAGAAATACTTAACTAACTTACCAATCACTTTGGTTCTGCACCCCCCGAAACAAAAGCCCTGCCCTTCCCAATAAAAATCCTGGCTACGCCCATGGATCCAAGTGAAACTTCCCACCACAAAGCATCTCCAAAAGGTCAACAGAATTATGTCCATTAATATATCTTTTGATAACTGACTATGAACAGATTAGCAACTCAGCAGCTCTAGTTTTTGATCCAGTCTTCTTTCATTACAGTGGACTCTCGGGTTACGTACCTCTCTGGAGACATAATCTTCAGGTTGCGAAAGCGGCAAACCTGGAAGTATTTTTCCGGGTTTCACTGCTTTCTCATGGGCAGAAGTGCTCTGCGTGCTGCTTACAGATTTTTCGGGGTGCACATGGACCCCCGGAACAAGTGAAATCCATATCCAGAGGGTCTACTGTATATTTTTTCATTCTTTCACTTAATTATATGTGGATTAGCTTGCGAGATATGGCCAACCAGAGGCTCATGCATCTTGGCCTCAATTCAATGTGTGCTCATATAGCCCTGGCCTCACATAGCCCTGAATACATCTACTAACCACAAATTAAAATGTCCTGGGTTTCAGCAGTAAGTGCTTCCAAGCTGCCTAAATGTTTACTGATATACTGCCTGCTGTCTCAATTATTACAAGAACCTTCTCACTTTTCCTCAGACTGCAAAACGGCTTTTCAAGTTCTGCTACTTTTAGAGACACAGTAGAGTGACAAAGACGTGGGTGTGTTTTACAGAAATCCATTTGAATCTTTGCAATCTACCACCATGTATAAATTATGGGTGTTATTTGGTTTACTACTCATGCTTTCTGGAGGGACCAACTTGGTTCAATCCAGTCAAAATTATGCACTTTTGGTCAACTCAAGAAACTTGAGCAAGTGCAACCGTACACACAGTTTTTTGGATGTGAGGTCTTAGTAGACTGTTTTGGTCACTGTTGCTGTCTACAATATGCCAAAAGCTGAGAAACTGACACTACATGATATAGCTTCCAGCTACCCACAGCCTGCTTCCCTTTCAGGACATACATGCATACCACCATCTGCGTAAGTAATCCCCCCCCCCCGGCATTAAAAGAAGAAATTGCTACACAACTGAAGTCAAAGGAACCAACAAAATATTTCACTTTAACTGTATCCCAGCCAAGAATCCTTGGTTTGTCAAATAAAGCCTACTTTTGCGCAAAGACCTCTTTGGGCTGAGCCTGGAATAGATAAGCTCTACCTCATAAAAAGCGATTTCCCAAGGGTTGAACAATCCCTTGCTAGAAGCATCTTAACATCAAGCTTGTGAAACATGGATCACTTATAAACGCCATCTCCAACTTCTCGAAAGATTCCATCAACGGGGTCTCCAAAAATGTTTACATATCACTTGGGAAGACAGGCGAACTAATACTAGTGTATTGGAAGAAGCAAAGATCACCAGTGTTGAAGCAATGATTCTTCAACATCAACTTCGTAGGACTGGTCATGTTGTGCGGATGCCTGATCACCGTCTTCCAAAGCAACTACTCTATTCCGAACTTAAAAATGGAAAGTAATGCTGGTGGTCAACATAAGAGGTTTAAAGACTGTCTTAAGGCAAGTTTTTAAAAATGTAGTATAAACACCAACAACTGGGAAACACTGGCCTGTGAGCGCTCCAGTTGGAGAACAGCCTTTATTAAAGGTTTCATGGGCTTTGAAGACACTCGAACTCAGGACGCAAGGGAGAAACGTGCTAGGAGGAAGGCACGCTTGGCAAATCCACACGTGATCTACTCCCACCCGGAAACCAATGTCCCCACTGTGGAAGGACGTGTGGATCCAGAATTGGCCTCCACAGTCACTTACGGACTCATTGTTAAAACTGTGTTTATGGAAGACAATCTTACTCAGTGATCGCCAAAGAAGAAGAAAGAAGATGATAGCGACGTTACGAAACGCCCACCTTGACGTCTGCTCTAGAATTCGGCCTCACGGAGGTGCTCGCGACTAGCTGTCATGCAAGTCGGTCTGCATCCTATGGAGAGGAGTTCCCCCGCTGCCACCCTTTCCGGAACCGCAGCAACGCCAGGACCCGTTTTGCCACCATTTCGGCCGAGCGCAGCTGCGCTTCGGCGACGAGGAAGCGGTGACGTCAAGAGAGCCGGCGCTTCCAAGAGCTGCCCGACGGCCGTCCAAGTCCCCGGCCACAGCGCGCGCTGCAGCCCAGCAGGGGACCCTCGTCCCAGCGTCGCATTTGCCCAGCCACCCCTCCGCGGCCCCGATCAGCCAGAAGGACCCCCGAGGCGGCGCTCCTCCCTGTGCTGCTTGCGGCCAAATGCGTCAGGGGCCAAGTTCTGCCCTTGTTCTCTCTCTCTCTCTCCCCCAGTCGCCCGAGCCGCGCGCGCGCGCCTGCCTGAAGCCTCTCGCCTTACCGCAGGCGACGCTCCTCCGGCTGCGCAGACGACCTCGCCCCACAACAAGCTGCAGTCCCGAGCTATAAAGCACTTCGCCAGCGCACGCGCCCCGGGAAGGTCCCACCCACTCCCCCGCCGCTGCTCCTGTCTCCTCCCCTCCGGCCAAGGGCCGCGGTTGTTAAAGAGGCAGCGATTTCCTGGGCTGTGTGCAGCCTCCGTCCCCGCCCTCCTTAGTCGGCTACCGGCTAATCTCAGCTGCCTCCGAGGCGGCCAGGAGAGCCGGCGCTGCTACCGTGCCGCCTTCCTACACCTTGGCTACAACTTCTCCGGTATTTTGTAGCTTGTGAAGAAGAAACCTCAGACTCTACACATGCAAACGTAGGAGCAGAGGGTAGGCTGGGTTGCAGCAATGCGCTCTATCTGGGGGTTCGCTTGCCCTTGCCCTGGATGCTGCAGCTAGTCTGGAACGCTGTAATGCTGCAGCACAGTTGCTGACAGGAGTGAGGCTTTGCCAGCATGCATTGAGCCCAGGCTCATAGAGCTAAATTGCTTGGGTGGTATTCGAAGTTTTGCAGTTACATTTTGAGCTAAGTAAGTGAATCCAAAGGGACGCGGGTGGCGCTGTGGGTTGAACCACAGAGCCTAGGACTTGCCGATCAGAAGGTTGGCGGTTCGAATTCCCGCGACGGGGTGAGCTCCCGTTGCTCGGTCCCTGCTCCTGCCAACCTAGCAGTTCGAAAGCACCTCAAAGTACAAGTAGATAAATAGGTACCATTCCCGCAGGAAGTAAACGGCGTTTCCGTGTGTTGCTCTGGTTCGCCAGAAGCGGCTTAGTCATGCTGGCCACAGGACACGGTAGCTGTATGCCGGCTCCCTCGGCCAATAAAGTGAGATGAGCACCGGAACCCCAGAGTCGGTTACGACTGGTTGCCCATCTAGTTCAGCATCCTGTTCTCACAGTGGCCACCCAGATGCCTGTGGGGCAGGGCTGGCCCACCCATGAGGCAAGGTGAGGATTCATAGGGGCAGCAGATCTAGCCTCCAAAGAATGCATTGGCTGATGCTGCTGTGCCACGATGGCAGTGACAGCTGCAGTGCTGGAAAAAGCTGGGCATAATTTGAAAAGAAAATAGCCAGGAGCCAATGCAACTGGTTTCATGTGGTTTCATGTGCTCAAGATGATATGTGTTCCCTGATATGTATCTGTGTGCGCAACAGAAGCGTCACCAAAGTAATTAAGATCACCAACATGAAACAATTGTTTTTAAGCAGAGTTGTTTTACTTGGCATGCACAGAACATACACTCTGTATTTACACATGATAATACAGGTTACATGAAGGCTTTTCTCTCTTTGGTCCCACAGGGGTTTTCTGTACTCCAAAGTCCTTGTTGAACAAAGTCCACATGCAAGTTCTAAGTCCGTTTGCATAGAGCCCTGCAACAGATTGGAGCTCTCTTGTCCTGAAGTCTGTCAGTTCTCCAAGCAGGGTGGATAAAAATCAATGATTTTTAAAAATAATAATTAAAAAATCAGATTTTTAAATTTTAAATTGGATTTTTAAAATAAAATGCTTTTGGAGGAAAAATCTTTCTAAAGATAGCTTTCTACTTAAGTTACATTAGAGTCCAAAGGCTATTCATCAGGAAATAAGGATTTGTTTTAAGTTTTTCATGTGTGCTAAAACTCAGTCTAAGTTTTTTTTTTTAAAAAAAACATTTAACCACATCAGTTAACAAACATGGATACATATGCTATAATGTTATTGTTTTAGTTAAATAAATTGTTTAAATTGTTATTAAGGAAATGATTATTTTTCTCCTTCCAATAATGTATAGCAGAAAAGTTGTCCAAATATAAACAGTTAACTTTTTAAACCTCACAATAATTTCATAATTATTTATGTATTTCTAATAGTATAATCAAATCAGTAATTTTTGATATAACTGTAAAAACTACTCTGAAAATTTATTATTCCAAAAATGAAACCTTCATCTGGTTGTAAATATTAAGATTATACCAGCAAGAATGAGTCTTTCTGTAAAAAAATGATTTAAATCAAGTCTTACTGACTAGTGATTACGGTAAATCAAATCTTACTGACTAGTGATTACGGTAAATCAAGTCTTGGTGACTAGTAATTTAAATCAAGTCTTACTGACTAGTGATTTAAATCAAATCCACCCTGTCTCCAAGTTTTCTTCTCAGACTAGCTCTTTGCATCAGATAACTCCACAGTTCTGCTATGATCCACCACCATAATCTGAGCCAAATTATACACAGATATACATGGAAACACTGATAAGGAAGTCAGGAGATTCCGGCAGGAGCATCTCAGAAATGAGTCAGAAGGAGCCAACTCTTTCCTCACCAATGGACTTAACCCATTCACATTCCTTAATACTAACATTAACATTCCTTAACATTCTCATGCCATGTGGTGAATCATTTCTGCAATTAAGGAGAGTTTCAAAAACAGGTTCAAAGAAAAAAGAAATCCCAGGAGATTTGCCCCTGACCATCCCTTTGGATCTTGAGTTGTGGACACAATCCTGAGATCGCCTACCATAAGTGGAAGAGAGAGACGTCAGTGGCAGTGATAGATAAATAGATATGCTTATGTGACATGGAATTTATTTATTTATTTAGGAAAAAAAGCAGCTTGACTGTTTGAAAAATGTGATATCCCTATGACAAACTGATTTGGGGTTTTATTACAATCAAAGATCTTGTGAAATAATATTGAAAGACTATTGAGCTGCATTAAAAATCTCTACACAAATAGCGAAAGGAAACAAGACCTCTGATGTTAGATTGGAACTCACTTTCCCCTTCTATCTATCTATTGATTTGATTTAATTTATATACTGCCCTATACCTGGAGGTCTCAGGGCGGTTCACAGAACAAGTTTTAAAAAGCATTTCAAATGACATATGAAAAGTTGCTATTGGATATTTGTTTGAAAATGGTTTCCTATCCAGGCAATCCCCCATTTATGCTGGGATTATATTCCAAGGTACCACATGCATCAATAAAATTGCGTATATTTGAAACACCATTGGAAAATCCTGCAAACACCCTGTTCCATCCCTGCCACACCTGCCCCTTTTATGATGGTTCTGTGACATTTTGGGGCCATTGCCAGGTTCGGTTTGATGCACATGTATGCAGTTGTGCACATATTGAATGCTCGTAAATGGGTGTGTGTGGCCTGTAGTTAAGTAAGGGCCAACCTAGATGTTGCAAATAATGTTTCATTAGCAACTGTGTCAGTGTCTTAGAAAGTACAGTGGTACCTTGGGTTACAGACGCTTCAGGTTACAGACTCGGCTAACCCAGAAATATTACCTCGGGTTAAGAACTTTGCTTCAGGATGAGAACAGAAATCGTGCTCCACCGCAACAGCGGCAGCAGGAGGCCCCATTAGCTAAAGTGGTGCTTCAGGTTAAGAACAGTTTCAAGTTAAGAACAGACCTCCAGAATGAATTAAGTTCTTAACCCGAGGTACCACTGTAATACCAAAAGACACAGGGCAATTTTTGACAAGACTGTAGTGAATGGGGAAGTTTACATTTTGTTCCCCTGGCCACCATGTCAACAAAAACCATCCCTTTTAGCCACGGGCAGAGAAGCTCCCATAGCAGAAAAGCCATGGGAGCCTTTTGCTTAGGCTAATAGCAGTGTGGAGATGATTTTTGTTTGGATCACAGCAGGGGACTGGGGGATGATTCCCATCAAAAGATTATCCAGCCAGTTCAGTCATTCTCAGAAAAGCCCTTGCAAGGGGGGAATTTGGGATGTATCTCCATTAGTTTGTGTGGAAGGGCATGTAGATTACATGGAGCTGTCTTGCGGTACAGGGCTATATAGATATTGAAGTATGTATTCTGCATTTCTTTTTCTATCCAATATTAAGAATGATTCTCTTCCAAAGTTTAGGATTTAAATAGAACTCATTTGCGATTCAGAATCCCTTAGTACAGCTTTCCAACATTGCTGGGGCTGATAGGGAATTGTAGTCCAAAACAGCTGCATGGCACCAAGTTGGTGAAGGCTGCCTTAGTAACAAGATGCTTAAACACACACACACATTTTGACAAATTATTTATGCTTCGCCTCAACAAATTATTATACTGCCATAATCCATTGGAGGGTGCTAGAGGCCAGTTTATATAGAAAATGCTTTTGTTTAGCTATTTCTGCAGTTATAATATTAGGTTATAAACCATGGAATTGTTAATCCTTCATATCTTCAGGACAATTAAATGTTTCTGAATGTGATTTTAACTGATAACAAAGATTCATACTGGAAAGCCTCACTAGAGGATCAAATCTTTTATTGTAAGTATATGATGTCTCAGTTTTCAATAGGCTGAAATAAGCCACAATCTTTTTCCATCTTCACAGCAACTTGGTGTAATAAAATTACAGAAAAAGAAAAGCATTGCCAACCCCCTCCCTTTGAAAAAAATCTATAAGCGAGCTTTCTAGAACTAACAATATAGATGGGTTTGGATACATGCTGCACAGAACTTTTTGTTTTAATACAGAGATAGTACTTCAACAAGTTTCTATGCCTTCCTTGGTTATTTCCTCTGCTCTGTGTATCACAGTATGTAGGGAATTATGAAAAAATTCTTTCTCACAGAAGGTTTCTCACAGAAACTATGAATACATGTATAAAAAAACCCCAACAACCTCCAATGTGTAAAACAATAACGAATAACAATTTAGAAACAAAACGTTGAGTACTTCCGCATTCTAAGTTTAGATCTTTAATCTGAGAACAGTGTGTGTTGAAATGAGACCTCAAAGAAGTTCAAAGTGTAAGGTCAGACATGATTTCACTGATTGTTGGAGATACTGCTCTCTTTTGGTTTCATTTCTCAATCTGAAGGTAAATGATCTCTCCTGGACCTTAGTCATTTTGGAGGGGGATGTACAGATTTTTCTACACATCTGGAAAAACAGTTCTCATTTGTTCTACATGGAACAGAATAACTGCAATAGATCTTAATTTACTACTACCACTAAACATTTTATTTTTAATGTCTTAGAAATATTTTTTTTTGGGGGGGGGGGGATAGTGACGGTCAGTCTTGATTTATATCATGGGTCCCTTGTAGGGTTGTTTAGAAAATAGTAGGAGAGACTTCGGAATCAGCCAAACCATTTCCTTTGTTAAACCAATGGCCTTGGTTGGCCAGTTAAGCACTGCTGGAAGCTGGAGACACAGAGACATGTCTTTCTCTGTGCTAGATCTTTGCTGTAGCATCCCTGGAAATGTAACGGGAAGCAAGATCTGCTGGGGTGTTAGTGCTGGGAGCCATTCCATCCTATGCTCAGGTTGTAAGTTTGTGGGGGGGGGGGAAACCCTATAGTATCCTAAAGACGCCACATTCTCCATTGCCCTTTATTCCATAGAAACTAAACTCTAGACAACACACCCCTTGAGTCTCTCACCACTTGGAGATTGGGTTGCATGCCATAATATTTTAACTCACCTGCAGTGAAGATTTTATTTTTCAGGGACCCTGCTATAATCAAATAATAAACTCTCTAGGCAACTTATAAATGATTAAACAACTAGTTACCTCAGGTTACATACGCTTCAGGTCACAGACTCCACTAACCCAGAAATAGTGCTTCAGGTTAAGAACTTTGCTTCAGGATGAGAACAGAAATCGTGCTCCGGTGGCGCGGCAGCAGCGGGAGGCCCCATTAGCTAAAGTGGTGCTTCAGGTTAAGAACAGTTTCAGGTTAAGAACGGACCTCTGGAACGAATTAAGTACTTAACCCAAGGTACCACTGTATACAGCAAAAACAAGAAATATGCTAGAAAGAAAGAAAAGCCACCAGAAACAATCCTTAAGACAAGCCTAAACATCAGCCGTAGCAAAACTGGTTTGAAATAGCTACCTCAACATTAGCAACAGCAAAATTCACAAGCTTTCTGAATAGAATGAAAAAACCCATCCTGGTGGTGTTCCTCAGGAACTGAATAACACAGAGGAAGTGTCTTACTCTATCATCATTACAGATGAATGTATTTAAAACAGAGTCTCTTCTGGCATTTAATTGGCATTTAACAACAACACCTACCTTGAAAACATAAAGGCAACCAAGTACAACAAAGCATAAAAACAATACAAAATAATTAAAATGCCTGGCTAATCAAGAAAATCTAAACAGTAACTTCTTACGCCAGGAATATTTATGGCTGGGAGGGAATTATATCGGTAATTACCGTATTCTTCCGTGTATTAGATGCCCCCATGTATAAGACGACACCTATTTTTTGGGACTCAAAATCTAAAAAAAATGCACTATGCACTATCCATGTATAAGGCGACCCCTTATTTTAAACTTCAAAAATTTAGGAAAAATTATAGTCTTATACATGGAAAAATATGTTATACCCTGGGTGCAGAAAGCACCACCTCTTTCAAGGTAACCAGCACCTTCCCTTTCCATAAGGAAGCATTCACCACCTCCTGATACCATCCGGTCAACTCCCATCAACTAGCTCTTACCTGATATTCCTGGTTTATTTCAGCATTCATATTAGTGATGCTATTGTCTCACTATCCTCTAATTGCTACCTTACACCTGTCACATACAGTATTGCCTTTGGCACTTCCTTGAAATGCCATCCCTTTACAGGTGTGGTTGGCGCTCTATACATTTGGGCGCTATGCCAATGGAAAGCCATAAAGCAGAATTTGAGGACACTCCTGAGGTTTCCAGTAACTGGTATTATTCAGAAGCATGCTGCCTTTGATCAGGGAGGCAGAGCATAGCAATCATGCACACACACATCACCACAAATTTGAATTGGCTGGGAAAGGTGTGAGCAGAGGCGTAATGGGGCTTACACACACTGATGCGTGTGGGGGTCAGGAATGCAACCCCCATGCAAAATGGTCATTGCCTGTAAGTTAGGTATTTTTGTGTTTTTATATTATAAACTGCCTTGTGATCCTTGGATGAAGGGTGGTATAGAAACTATTATCATTATTATCATTGTTATTTAGCCAGTATCCATTGATCCACCATGAATTTGTCTAATACTCTTTTAAAGTCATCCAAGTTAGTGGCCTTCACTGCCACTTGTGGGAGTGATTTAATGCACTTTGTGAATTAGTAATTTCTTTTGTCCCTTTGAAACTTGTCATTGGATGTCCACAAGTTCTTATTTCTCTGCCCACATCCTTTTAGACCATCGACAACAGTCTACACTTGTATGCTTTGGGTTACAATACAAAGTGCTAGCGATAACTTTGAAATCCCTGAGATCTCCTCTTCCTGTACTAACCTGCCTGAACTCTAAGATCAGAATGAGAAACTTTTGTCTGCATCCCATCTAGAGTGGAGGCACGGCTGATGGCAACTAATAGGGTGGGACACCTTGCTATGTGAGATGTGGGTGGCTTACTCGATGGCTGTCTTTCACTGTGTAATGAATACATGTTTATTTCAACAGTTTTGCCTGCTAAGTACCTGACATTAATAGCTGCTGAGTCAGGGCTTTCCCCCCAGCAGGAGTTCTCTCAGGTGGGTGCCATTGCTATTCCAAGACAAGAAAGGAGAAGTTTGTGCTGAGTTCCAGCACCTCTTTTTCTAGAAAAATAACACTGTGCTAAGTACACCTGCAGGGCCATAGGTCTCCCCCCCCCGCCGTATTACAAGGTCTGTAAACGGAGAGGGAAGGTAGGTTGCAATAATATTGCCTTGTTTCCATCCTAGGCATTCATAAAGAGGGAAATGAGGAAAGCACTAAAGGCCTATCCACACTTACCTTTTGCTCCACTCTTTTCAGGCACAGATCCCCACTTTAAAGTGCTGTGTCTGAGTACCCGCTCCTTTTTTGTCTGGAGCTTTCCCTGCGAAAACCTGCTCTTTAAAGCTGAAGCACAACAAATGGCAATTGGGGTTTTCTGTGGATTGCCATTTACTCTGATTCAGCTTTAAAGTGCAAATTTTTGTGGGGAAAGCTCTGGAGCAGAAAGAAAGAAAGAAAGAAAGAAAGAAAGAAAGAAAGAAGTAAGTCACTTGGACATGGAATGCAGACCATGCCTAGAAAATGTAGAGGAAAATGTAAGTTTGGATAAGCCCTCAGTTGGCTGAAGAAGTCCTGGGTAGATGTGTCTTCAAATGTAGTATGAACTATAGGGATGAGGTTTCTACAGTGGCAGGTCAGGTAACACTCATCACTATGGTTACATGCTATTGGCTATGATTGGTAATTTTAATATAATAGATTTGTGTGAAGAAGCGAGCATTTGGAACTGGTGCATTCAGGCAAATGAGATCAAATTACTCCAGTCTGATGAAAAGCTACTGAAATGTGCTCTGAAATATCTGGGTTTATACATAGGGGCTGAGGCTACATGTACACTACTTTTAAAGAACATTCAAAGTGCATTCTTTCCCTCAAAGAATTCTGGGTACTGTAGTTTGTTAAGGGTTGCTGGAAATGGTAAATCTGTGAAGGGAAAATTATTATTTGAGGGGAATTATGTGTTTTAAAGGTATAGTTTAGCTTGAGATTGTCAGTTTTCCTGGACATGAGTATAGCAACTTCACACCAGATGGATGCTAAACACGTTGTTGCATGGCCCACCCCACCCCCAAATCTCTGAGTGATGCGAGATTCCAGGGCTTCCAGGGGCTTAGGTGCTGAGCCTGTGCTGGATATGCACAAAATATGGAACTGCTTAGATGTATCATTTGCTTTTTTTGGTTATGTTTTAAAGAGAGTTCTGCAAGTAAAAGTTTGAATAATATCTAATGGGTCTGGACTATGCTTCATCCCAAAAGGACTCAGTTTTTATTTACCCAGCCATATCAAACTGAGCAATATTAATAGTTGCAATAAACCATGTTAGGTTAGCCTGAGAGACAGCGACTGGCCCAGGGTCACCCAGTGAGCTTCATGGCTGCGTCAGGACTTGAACCCTGGTCTCCCAGGACCTATTCCAACACTCTAACCCAGAGGTTTTCAAACTTTTTGAGTCCATGGCTCCCTTGACGAATCACTGCGCATTCTTTCTACAGCACCCTTGTGGGGCTCAGGAGCCCAGTTATGTCACCCCTTGCCTGCAGAGCCTTTGGGAAGCAGAGATGAAGAGGGCATCAGAGGACAGAGGGAAGGAATAGGCACAGAGGCCAGTGTTGTACCCAGGATGCTATGGCACACTGGTTGAAAACCACTGTTCTAACCACTAGACCACTGGTTAGAAAGACCTGCACATAATTAAGAGCAAAGGAGAAAGGAGAACATTGTAATCTCTACATACCGGTAGTTAACATTATTATTCAATCTAAATCCTTATCTAAGAACGTTTGAGCTAGCTGCAGTATACTTTTTCAGCCAGATGAAACAGCAACTTCTATAGGCAGGAAAGTGAAAAAGCCCAGTACTAATATATAGGTAAAGGTAAAGGACCCCTGGACAGTTAAGGCCAGTCAAATTATACTATGGGGTGTGGTGCTTATCTCCGGTTTCAGGCTGAGAGAGCTGACGTTTGTCCACAGACAGCTTTCTGGGTCATGAGGCCAGCACGACCAAACTGCTTCTGGCACAACGGAACACCGTGATGGTAGTCAGAGCGCATGGAAACGCTGTTTACCTTCCCACCACAGTGGTACCTATTTATCTACTCATGCTGGTATGCTTTTGAACTGCTAGGTTGGCAGGAGCTGGGAGAAAGTGACAGGAGCTCACCTCGTTGTGTGGATTTGAACTGCTGGTATTACAAACTCAAGAGGCTTGATGGTTTAGGCCACAGCACCACCCATTTCTCTCTCTCTCTCTCTCTCTCTCTCTCTCTCTCTCGGTGTGTGTGTGTGTGTGTAACAAAACCAAAAGAAAGCCACAACTTCCACACTGGAAAAAACAAAACCCAATTGAAAAGAAATAGATAGCTAAAGCCATTGGCCAAAATCTACATGACAGGGGAAAATGAAATGTTAAGCAAGGCAGAAGAAAAGTTATTTTTTTTACTAAAAAGGTAAGAATTCAACCAAGTATAACAAAGAGAGCTGGGCTAAAGAAGCAGCCAGATGGACAACTCTTGCAGATGTCTTTGGAAGAGCTTTGACCTTTAAAGGATTCGGTGTTCTTGAAGGTGGCTTACAGGGCAGCAGAACTCATAGATCAAGATTTGAATTTGAATGATATTCCAGGCCTTTCCTTTGTTAGCTTAGTGATGCTTTCCTGTTTACCAGGGGATAGGGATTAGATCACAATCTGGAGATTAAAAAAGTGAAATTAATAATATTGAATATTTTGCTAACATATGGTGCTAACATATGTAAATTTTAAAAGTTTCCTACAATTGTGTTGTTATGAAATGGCATAGTACAACTTTCAACCCTGTACCAGACAACCCCCCCCTATATAATCACACAAACAAAAATAATGCTAAGCACTCTGGACAACTGAAGACAAATATGACCAAAGGAACATTTGCTTGCTTTAATAGGGATATCTAAATGACTAATTATGTGTCTACATTAAGTGAAAGGTATAGAAAACTTGATCCAAAAGAATTAAGAAAAAGAAGAAGCTGTTGATGCAGTAAACCTAAAACAATTTTCTAGTAGGACATGGTATGTTAGTCATAAGTTTTCTCCCTTCTTCTAATTTGACTTTTGAAGTAATCTAGGTTATTGCTGGATCAGGCCAAAGGCCCATCTAGTTGAGCATCCTGTTATCACCATGGCCAACCAGATGAGACCCATGAGAAGCCTTTAAGCAGAATCTCAGTGCAACATCACTCTCCATACATGTGATGACCAACAACTTGTAGGCAGCCTTTGACACTGGAGGTTGAAACACCATGGCTAGTAGCCATTTGGTAGTGACACACAAGATATGGAATTCCCTGTCTTGGGAAACCAGCTTGTCCCCTTTGTGTTCTGTCATTGTTTGAAAGCCTTTCTTTTCCAGAAGACTTTGATTTCCCTGCTGTCTGATTATCACATCAGTTTTTGTTTCTGCTGGTTATTCAGGAATGAGTGCTTGATTTTTTCAGATTATTTGTTGAGGAAAATCTAACTACTGCCTGAGAAAGTAAACTATTATCTGGTCTAAGCACCATATAAGCATTTTACAAGTCTGAGTGTAATTGAATAGCCATTTCAAATGTTTAGGCTAAGGATTCAATAGGTTGGAACAATGTAACATGCCATTTTTAAAGTTTTAACATAATTGCTGCTGTTCTGGGGTATATTTAAGTTAATCCTTAGTAGTACATGACAGTGTCTATCTATCTATATCTATCTATCTATCTATCTATCTATCTATCTATCTATCTATATCTATCATCTATCTATCTATCATCTATCTATCATCTATCTACCTATCATCTTCATCTATCTATCTCTACAGTCAAACCTCAGTTCTCAAACATAATCTGTTCTGGAAGACCGATTGACTTCTGAAATGTTCGACAACCGAGGCGTGGAGTGGAAGCCATGTCGGACGTTCAGAAGCAGAAAGCCAGTTTTGTCCAAACCAATTTTTATCACAGTTCCTGCACTGTGAAATTCTGGGTCTCTGGAGTTTTGAACCGACTACATTTTGAACTCTGTGGCACTTCCCCCTTGTTTCTGAGTGTATTACTTGACAGGTTTCATTTATTTCAATGGGAATGTACTTCTACATAGACATGATTGTAGTCACCTCTGGCCTGCCAGTATTTTGCAGGTGTAATTCAGTCGCATGCTGGAAATGTAGGTTGCAATTATATGTGGAATTAAATTGGAGTAAAGTAATTGTGTAAGGCAGGTCTTTTGTGGTGAGGAAAGTGATGACGAAATGCACAGAGAAGTGTGGGATAATCAGTTGATTAATGGGTAGACCAAATCAGGAGGAATGCTTGTTGTGTAACTGCCCTGTAAACAAAGCCTAATAAAGACCAGATTTAATCCAACTTCTGCATAAGCTTTGCGCAAGCTAAACAGGATAAATGCATAATAAACAGGTCACCATAAGGAGTCCAAAGATTGCAGCTGGACTGCTTTCAGCATTATACAGTATAGTATTAAAAAGAGGCATGCAACTATGCCCTCGTTTAAAAAGCTTAATCTGTTTAAAAGTGTATCATTATAGCCTGTCCAATATGCTTCATACCACAGAGGTGTTTTACAAATATTAGTTCCAGATAGCCAACAAGAATATGAGCCTTGTTCATGGGGTGAATTTTTTTTCTGATATGCACATAAACACATAGTTGCCTGGCAACATGCTCAGTTGCTGGGTTTCCCCAGCCACACTGGGCAGCTTCCAATAAAATATTAAAATACAATAGTCTGTCAAACATTAAAAGCTTCCCTAAACAGAGCTGCCTTCAGAGGTCTTCTAAAAGTCTGGTAGTTGTTTTTCTCTTTGACATCTGGTAGGAGGGCATTCCACAGGGTGGGTGCTACTACCAAGAAGGCCCTCTGCCTGGTTTCCTGTAACTTGGCTTCTCACAGCGAGGGAACCGGCAGAAGGCCCTGGGCACTGGACCTCAGTGTCCGGGCAGAATGATGGGCTGGAGACGATCCTTCAGGTATACTGGACCGAGGCCATTTTAGGCTTTCAAGGTCAGCACCAACAATTTGAATTGTGCTCGGAAACATATTGGGAGCCAATGTAGGTCTTTCAAGACCAGTGTTATGTGGTCTTGATGGCCGCTCCCAGTCACCAGTCTATTTGCTACATTCTGGATTAGTTGTAGTTTCCAGGTCACCTTCAAAGGTAGCCCCACATAGAGCGCATTGCAGTAGTCCAAGTGAGAGATAACTAGAGCATGCACCACTCTGGCAAGACAGTCTATGGGCAGATAGGTTCCCAGCCTGCGTACCAGATGGAGCTGGTAAACACCTGCCCTGGACACAGAATTGACCTGCGCCTCCATGGACAGCTGCAAGTCCAAAATGACTCCCAGGCTGCACACCTGGTCCTTCAGGGGCACAGTGACTCCATTCAGGACCAGGGAGTCCTCCACACCTGCCCGCCTCCTGCCCCCCCAAAACAGTACTTCTGTCTTGTCAGGATTCAACCTCAATCTGTTAGCCGTCATCCATCCTCCAACCCCCTCCAGACACTCACAAGATAACAAGAAGATGTTCATTTTTGTAAATGTGCTCCACCTGGATTAGAAGAAACAATGACCTGTAATTTAGTAATCCGTCATAGGTTTCTATGCTTCCTTGTCAAGTATGGTATAGAAAAAGGTGCTCACTGCTATATAGCGACAAATGGGCTGTAGCTCAGTGGCAGAGCAGCTGCCTTCATGCAGAAGAGCCCAGGTTCAATCCCCAGAATCTCTAGGTAGGGCTGGAGACCAACTTTCCTGAAACCCTGAAGAAGCCACTACCAATCATTATAGCCTAGCCTTTCTTAACCGTGGCTCCCCAGATGTTGTTGAGCTACAACTTCCATCATCTGACCACTGGGGACCCAAGGCTGAGAAAGGCTGGTATAGACAATACAATATAGTATAATCAATATGCCCATTCTCCTCAACTTAGTTATAATTTACATAAATTTAAACCAATTTACAGACCAAAGGAGAATTCATCACACAGTAAGGGTTGAAAGTATGTGTACGTACCAAGGTGACAGGTTGAAGAAATAAGCGTTTAGCAACAGCATGATTCCAATTACAGAAAGTAAAATAAATATAATTCATAAGAGTATCTGAATACTTTTGTAAAGATGGAATTGTGTTTCTAAAAGCAAATACTGCTGTTGCCAAGAGGCAACAACCGTTTCCTGCCAGGCAGCTCAATCCTCAGCCCAGTTAATATGTCAGAAAACTGACATAAGAGAGAAACTTTGACATCACTTCCTGGTGTTCCTAGAGTGCTTGGTGTGTGTGTGTTTTTAAATAAAAAGGTACCAAAATGCATTAAAATGTGTATTTTTAAAAATGTCTACACAAAAAGAAAAATACATGTATGCATTGTGATAAAATAAGTTTTTGTGACAAAACCTATTTCAATATGAAATTTTGCAGTTTTTTTAAAAAAGCAAATTGATGTAGAAATGGGACAGAATGGACTTATAAATGAAAATGTGAAATTAACATAAACTAGATTTGTCTATCCACTCTCATGGGTTGGATAAGGGTTGACTAACCCAAGGCTGCAGACTATATACTGTCAGCCAAGTGGTACTGGGTAACCTGAAGGAATCCCGAAGGATTCTATAGAAATTCTGTGGCTTGATTCTTTTTGTAAAGAAATCAGTTTTACTGAGATGTATATAGTGTATAAGTAGCAATTAAGTAGCTGCTACTATGAGATAAATGATAGGCAGTATAACTGGAGAAGCTCTTTTAAATAAGTTAATAAATAACTTTTGGGATTTAAAGCAGGAGTTTTCAGCTCTAGGGTTGCATATCTTCATGGGCAACCTTAATGGGGAGCCATATGTCTGGGCTGGGCAGGCCCAGAAGCAAAAGTGGATGGAGCAGAAGGTGGGACACTTACCTTTTGACAGTCAGAGTAAGAAGTTTTCAAACACACCCCTCTCTGGTTCTAAGAAAGCAAGAGGCACGATCAGTGATTAAGGACTCATCCCAGCTAGGGCACAGCAGACAAAGAGAGGGCAGGGCAGCGCCATTGTGGAATGTAGACTCGGAATGTAGCCTGGGGGTGTGGCTTGGCAAGGCGTGCAACCCGGCCTTCTCTTTCCACACTTCCAGGAATGATCATTACAATTTTTCTAGGTATTTGACAGTCTTAAGTGGAGTCATGCGCCATAATCTCCCTAACTTAGAGTTGCCATATTTCAAGAGGTAAAAATCCAGACACAGTTGCTGAGCTTTCTTGGGGCGACCATCGAAAAAGTTACAGTGGTACCTCGGGTTACATACGCTTCAGGTTACATACGCTTCAGGTTACACACTCCGCTAACCCAGAAATAGTGCTTCAGGTTAAGAACTTTGCTTCAGGATAAGAACAGAAATCAGGCTCTGGCGGCGCGGCGGCAGCAGGAGGCCCCATTAGCTAAAGTGGTGCTTCAGGTTAAGAACAGTTTCAGGTTAAGAACGGACCTCCGGAACGAATTAAGTACTTAACCTGAGGTACCACTGTAAAATACACAAGAAATGCGGTTTAAAATCACGCAACATCTTGCATTGCACATTACAACTGCTACAACAGGCAGAAAAAAATAACCTGAGGTACCACTCTATTGAGCTTTCCAAAGTTGAGCGATCCAAAGTTGTTGAGCTTTTTGTGGGCAACGGCAGTAGTGGACGGCAGGGTGGCGGGCGGGTCTTCTGGGAGGCAACAACAAACCGACCTCTCCACAGTGCTTCCGCTTCCGTAAGGGAACAGAAAAAAATCCCAGACATAAATTAGAAAATCCCCCCCCAGGTGGCCACGTTAGCTACCGCCCCCTGGGCGTCACCAGAATTTTCTGGTTTATATGGGGACACTATGGATTATGACTGTGTAATTATTTGCTGTTAATAAAGTGGATTTACTTGGTTGCCAGCTCTGACATGTTAAGAATTATGATGAGTGGGCAATTATTTGCTGTTATATATATTAATTTGGTGTTATGTGTAATAAGATAAAGCGACTTTACTTGGTTGCCAGCTCTGACATGTTAAGAATAATCAGCAGAAATTAAACTGATCCTTAAAATGGCAAGAAGCCAGTTGTGTGGCGTAGCAGATGCTTAACTCAAGTAGAGGTAGAAACAGTAAATTGTGTTAACATGCAATAAATAAATAATCTTAAAACACTATAAATGTATCTGGCTGTGCTGGGCCCAGGGGTTAACCCGAGCAACGCAGTCCCGGTCCGGTCCCGAATCCAAGGATTCCACGAGGAGTCAGTCCAACAGGGCCAAGGCAGGAAACCAGGCTAGGTCAGGCACAGGGTAACAGGCAGGTTCCAGTAAGCAGCAACCTGGGGCAGGGTCCAGCAGCCTTTTATCTCTGACGGGGTAATGGCGGTCCTGATACCCCAGTAACTCACCTCCCTGTTTTGCATGAAGGCGAGCACTCCTCCTGTGAGTACAGTGGTGCCTCGGGTTACATATGCTTCAAGTTACATACGCTTCAGATTACACACTCCACTAAACCAGAAATAGTGCTTCAGGTTAAGAACAGTTTCAGGTTAAGAACGGACCTCTGGAACGAATTAAGTACCTAACCCGAGATACCACTGTACTCAGGTCTCTCTTTCTCTCAGACCTGAGTCTTTGCAGCTCAGGAGATGTCGCTGGGTTACTAGACCCAGAGGCCGCCTCAGCCTCTCCTGACCCAACAGCTGCATGTGATTGCCCAGCAGAGGGCAACGAGGTAAACCCCGCACCTGGAGCCAGGTCAGGCTCAGGCCCCTGACTCGGCTAAGCTGGTTTTTGTTGCAGGGGAACCTGTGCAGACTGGGGCTCTTCAGAATCAGGCCCCAGACTAGGTTCAGATGCTGCCTGAGGCAGAGGATCCGGTGCGGATCGAGACTCCTCCGGTTCCGGTTCCGAGTCCGAGCCCGAATCCCAGGCCATCACACTGGCACTGCCTTAGTGGTTGTTTAAGCTTCATCAAGTACGGCTTATTACAGTGTGGTCCAGTGGCCAGAGTGCTGGATTAGGACCTAGGAGACTAGGATTCAGACCTCCATGCAGTCAAAAGACCTCACTGGATGGCCTCAACCAAGTCAGCATCTCTCAGTCTAGTCTACCTCATAGGGTTGAACAACTTTGAGAAAAGGGGGGATTTCACAAATGAAATTTAATAGACTACCTTCAACCTAAGCTGTTGAAATGATCTGTGGAAAGTCATTCGAATTTGAAAAGAAAAATAGAAAAAGGGGGGGGGGGCAGAATTCCATTTCAGCTTTTGTTGGGTGAATTGCACAAACTTTGTATTTCAGAAGTATTGAATTGTAGAACTTTTCTTTGTATAAGAGAAAGAGAATATGAGTCTATGATTCTATTTCAGGATATATTTATGAATTTGGCTGAGCAGCTGTTCTGATCGTGCAGAGCCTCTAAATGTGAGCAGATTATTATTATTATTATTATTATTATTATTATTATTATTATTATTATACCACACTATACCCAGGGGTCTCAGGGTGGTTCACAGACTAAAATCAAGATATAAAACCACAAAATACCTAATAAAAATAAAAACAACAACCCAGTAGTCCCCCCAACATCCCCCCCCCATTTTAAAATAGCATAGGATGTAAATTGGATCAATCAAAGGCCTGGTTAAAAAGGAACATTAAAAAGGTGTATAATGAAGGCACCAGGTGAACTCCCCACAGACGGGGAGCCACTGCAGAGAAGGCCCGTTCTCATGTTGCCACCCTCCGAACCTCTCAAGGAGGGGGCACATGAATGAGGGCATCAGAAGATGATTTAAAGGTCTGGGTAGGTTCATATGGAAAGAGGCAGTCCTTGTTACTATTTCTCTGCTGTTGCAAAAAGATGAGCAGGGGTGGGCCTAAAAGTGAAGCTCTGCCTTGCATGTGTGGGTATGCTTCACAGGTGAGCAAGGTGTGAATAGGGCCAAGGTGACAGAAACACATGCAGCCATGGCTCACAAGGGGATGCTTGTGTACTGGACTTCACTTCCTATAGAGAAGCCCTACTCGTGCCTCACTAAAGTCATGATTTTGGAATAGACTCAGGCTTTCAGGTCCATCTTAGCGTTGGGTCCCACTGTACTTTGCCAGCAGTCATCTGACGTGAATCCAGTAGGTGAGCAGGGCACCTGGCTGAGCATAATCCACGATTGCCCACGATTGCCCTGTATACATGAGCAGGCTTAGCAGCTCGTGTGTTTGACTTCTGCCTGGCAGCCTTGGGAAATTCATGATTCTCTAAGGAAGGTGATGCAATATTGGAGGTGAAGCTAAATTAATTGTGTGACTAGATGCCAGCTGCGTTGGGGCTTAAAGGATACACAGGGATGAAGGAGGAATACACAGGCACACCCTACTATTGAGATCTTAGAATGCCTGAAGGAAACTTTTAAACACCTTCCACTGAATGAGTTTAGAAACTCGCCCAGATTTTGTAAACTTTGCTGCACCAGGATTTCAGCGGGATGACAAAATGCTGAGGATGTGCCAAGAGCTTAAAATGCTATTTGTGTCCAATCCCTGGAAGATCTGATGAGCCTCACTCTGATGGCAAGAAAGAATGTTAAAAAGAGAAAGGGAAAGAAACACGATTCGGCTCCATTCTGCACTCCCTACACACGAGTTTTTGATGAGCTGTATGTCTCTTTGTTCTGGGGATTGAAGAATTCACATTGTGTACCTTGTGGGGGCTGTATTCCAAAATCACAGCACAAAAATGTCTTTTATAAAGTTACTTATTTCTAGTTATTATACACATAATTTCCCCCATCTATGGAGAAGTCATCAAACTGCTCAATTGGAAGAGCAACAACACAAACTCTCTTCGGGTGAGTTGTTTTGTTCTTTGTTCTGGAGCTGAGTAACAGGCCATGTCTGATGATTTCTGGTGTTTGGTAAAAGAATTCAATAAACATATCCATTAAGACTAAACTAATGTTTCATACAAATTGTATCCCCTTCATTTATTACCATTATTTATTGAATTCATTAGTCATTCGTGGGTTGGTTTGTTTTTAAAGAAAAGGTAACTCAGAGTGACTTATGAAAAAATCACATACTCCTCCAGGAAGGAATGGAGCCACAAACCTACCACAAAAAAGAAGGCTTAGTATATTTGCCAACACACTTGGGCACTAGTCCTACTCAGAGTAGACCCATTAAAGTTAGGTTCATTCATTTCAATTGGTCTAGTCATGGTGAGTAACATAGTCTGGAGTGTCATATGTAGAATCCTTACAATGTCTATTCAAAAGTAAGTCCCATAGGGGTCAGTTGGGCTTACTCCCATAGGATTGCAGCCTAACCATATTAAAATTTGTTCCAAACAAAGTAGATTTTTTTTGTATCTAAGTTTCCTAAAGAGAATGCTCTGATTTTCCACGACTACTCTCTTCAAACTCTTCTTGAAATCCTCATAGCAACTGCAAATTGTCTAATGTAAAATGGGCTGGGGTCTTTTCAAGAGCATATGAGTATAGGAAAACACACGAGAATGGTACACAGCAGTTTTTTTCCTTTCCCTTTTTATAATTATAGTGACCAGAAACATGTTACTACAATGCCTGCTTGCCATTATAGTTGTATCTGTATGCAGCCTTTTAAAAATGGAAATTTAGAACTTTCCAGTGGTATGTGATCCTAATTCACAACCCAAAAGCACACAGCTGCCATACATTTATGCATTTTTCTAATATGTTTTTTCTTGCTTAGAAAGCCTTTATACAAGGATGGCCCATCCTGTTTTGCCTTCTGAGGTGAAGTGGGAAGATGCTGCTCTGTGTGCAAGGTTTCCACCCCCTTGTCAAAGCCTCACTTACTGGGGTTCTGCAGGTTCCCTCTTGTGAGATCTCACTAGAACCAGGAATTCCACCCCCTGAGGCGGCTGTCTCAGTCTGCCTCATGGTTAGGCTGGCCCTGTCTTTATACAATGGGAGTTGCTCAGGGAACGGAATGTTCCTCCAATTGTCTGCAAGGGAAACATTTGAGAATACCATCAAGAGTGTGGATATCTTACTACTGTCCCGGTAACTACATAGGAATCCATTTTAGTGCTGCTAGCATGGGATGGAATGCTGGGCACTGGCTTAAATTTAAGTGTGATTTTGGTTTCATTTTATCCTTGGAGGAAACAACAGGAAGTGCTCATTAAATGATCATCATCTGTTTATTCGTATGCCGTTTTTCCATGATAAGCCATGCTGCAAACGGCTCACAATATCAGAAAAGTTTACATTAAATAGCAACGCTTCCAGATAATTCACTAACAAATACAAGACACAGCAAAAACGGAAATTCTCATACTAATATTTAAAGGCTACTCACATCTCATATTAACAAATATACGCTACAATCAAACAATTCACTAGTAATTCATACGGAGGCCTAACCATAGAAATACAAGAAGAGAATCCAAGTAGGAGCAAAAACAATACATTTCCTCCACAACTAAAAGTTGCTTCCAGGAATAACCCCTAAACAAGACACCATCCTGATTGATCTCTAGGCACTGTGAGCAGCAGGAGCAGTCGGAATCCTTCCCTTTCAGGCCAGGTGAAAATGAGCAGAACCGGGACCAAGTCTTGCAGAACTCACAGCAAGGTTGTCTCATAATTCCCTCCCATGCATTCTGATTGAGAGCAGAGGTCTTTGGGAGAAAGGACATCTTCAGTTTAGAAAAGGGGGTGGGGAACATGCAGCCCTCCAGGTGTTGCTGGACTGGAATGATTCTCACCACCACTGGCCTTTGCCATGCTGGCTGTAGCTGTTGATAGTTGAAGCCCAACAATTCCAGAGGGCCACAAGTTCCCTAGCCCTTCATTAGAATCGTAACTGCCAATGTTATTATCATGATCACGATCATCTTATTTGTATGCTATTTGGCAAAGATGTGGTTGTTCCAGGAAGCGCTGAGTGATGAGTTGCTGATTATATTCTGATAATCAGCAACCCATCCATAATCAGCGACCTTGTTCCAGCAGATGTGGAGGTTTTATTGATTGCTGTTTCAGTGTGGATATTATTGTTCTACTGATGCTTTTGTGATGTGTTTAATTCTGTAATGTTAGCTACCTTGAGTTTTCTTCTAAAACAAATATGCATTTTTTAAAAAAGTTAAAAATATGAGGAGAGGAAAAAATGATTGTTTTCTAACCTTATAAAAGAATAATAATAATAATAATAATAATAATAATAATAATAATAATAATTTATTTATACCATGCCCATCTGGCTGGGTTTCCTCAGCCACTCTGGGTGGCTTCCAGCAAAATATTAAAATACAATAATTCATCAAATATTAAAAGCTTCCCTAAAATAACTATGATTTATACACTTTAAATATTTTCCCTAATGTCTTCAAATGAATATAGACTACATGCAACCTTTCCACAACTGCTGCCACATTCACTCAGAGATGCCTCCTTTTGTCTGACACATTCCATGGTAATCCACTATTACAAGATGTTCCCCTTAAAACATTATAAACCGTATTGTCAAACATATGGAAAAAGCTGAGATTTTTGCCCTTTGAGGAACCGAGATAAGATCTGACAGTTCAAAAGGGCTGGTTAGGGAAAAGAGAGATGCACGAAAAGTTTATGCAGCAGATGCCCTGCAGCTGGAGAAAAGCTTGAAAAGAAACTGGAGGAAAACAACTAAGCAAGAGAAGTCTTCATTGTGTAGGAAAAGAGTGAGCTTGGGATGCTGTAAGGCAGGCAAGAGGAATCCAGATTTCCCTAGGCTGCAACTCCCATCATCCATGACTTTTGGCTGATGGTAGCTGAGGCTGATGGGAGTTGGAGCCCAACAACACCTGCAGGGTCACAGGATCCTCATCCCTGCTGAAAGTGAATGGAGCCTATGTAGGGGAATGATCTGAGTGTTGGGCTTAGGCTGGGAAGACACAGGTTCAAATTCTTTCATCATTGAGGCTCACCCAGTGATTCTCCACTCATCACAGTCTCTCAGTCAAGTCTACCTGACCCATTGTGAGGATAAAATTAGGGGTAGCTACAAAGTCTTGTCTTCTTAAAATTTAACATTCATCCTTGTGCTTGGGCCAATTTCATAACGAATCATAGTGTAAATTACACCATTTGCTGTGCACTACAGAGACCCTGAACTACTACTTTCCGAAACAAATTCTAATATGTTTTACTGCTATTTGATTGCCATGCGGGTGTATGAAACAAAATTAGGATGGCAACAATGATAGTCCTTTAGTGAGTAACCAGGTTAGCTTGACCTTCATCCTTACGGAATTTAGTCCATTGTTTGAAGCAACATAAGCTTGTGAAATGGACTCACAGATATTCATATATGAGGTGAACATGTATGGAGAAAGTAGTTAGAAAACCAAAGAAAAGCAAATCTTGAAATGCCAATGCAAACTGTAGAGATCAGTACAAGGTCAGATCCATTTTGGGATTGTTCTTGAGAGATATTGAACTTCCTATGAGTTCCTATAATTCTGACAAAAGGCTAATTCAGTTCCAAGAAGGTGAAACAATGTTCCTCTTTAACCAGGCCTCGAGCTGATTAGCATCCTATACCCTTTTAAATTTGTGTGAGAGCAGGTGGGAGAGAGGGGGTATTGGTTAGTTTTGTTCTTGGTCTTCTTTTTCTTATGTGTTTTTATCTCGTATTTTTATGCTGTGAACTGCCCCGAGATCTATGGATGAAGGGCAGTATACAAATTTAATAAATAGTAATAGTAATCAGCTGCAACCTCAGCTCAAGATCCAGCAAAGCCATTTCTGTACACATACAATATGGGAAGATCCCAAACTAATGCAGTTTGGTGTCACTTTTTCTTAATTTAAACCCTATTGATTTATACAGGTTTGGAATTCTGTTAAAAGTTGTTAAATTTGAGAAATAGCAAGTCCTCAGAAATTCTGAGACTATAATTTATTTCTTAAAAGGGGGATGTATACTGTTAATTCAGTTTGCAAACAAGGTGTACAAATTATTATATACTGACCATCCTCTAGAGCTTTAATGTGTATGTGTGGCATAGATGGTTTTAGTACAGGCATAGGCAACCTTCGGCCCTCCAGATGTTTTGGCCTACAACTCCCATGATCCCTAGCTAACAGGACCAGTGGTCAGGGATGATGGGAATTGTAGTCCAAAAACATCTGGAGGGCCAAAGGTTGCCTATGCCAGTTGTAGTGACTATTCACTTCAAGTTTCCTAAAATAAATTTGAAAAATTTAAATGAAAGAGAGAGAAGAGGAGAATAAATTCAATTTCACATGTGCAGAAAGAAATGAATTATAGTGACTGCTGGGGAAGAAATACTTCAGGATATAGTATGCAGTTAGGATGAACAATTTATTGTATATACAACTAAGCAATTGCACTGTTTTAAAGAAATGGATGTGGTAATTAAAATAGATTTAGCATGAAAAGTACAACAGACAAATTAGAAGTCATTACAGAAGTTATTTGTTGACTTAAAAGAGCACAGAACTTGAAATAACAGACAGCAGGTTGCATTATAAACTAGGACAGTAAAAAACTGTACAGTACAAGCAACACATGACAATAAATTATGATCAATGAGGCAGTCTTTGATTTGGGACAAAAAGGACAAATGGAAGATAATTAAAATCTCATAAATCCACCATATCTTTTTTCCATCTCTGGAACCTCTTTGGAATAACTTTCTCCATCTTCATCTGAAGGAAGGAGAGAATCGGCAAAACGCTTAAGAAATCCACCATATCGTTTCTGGTAGTCCAGCCACCACTCTGGCCTCCCCACTCTTCTCATGAAGCCACCATATCTCTTTTGCAGCTCTTTGGCATCATCTTCCGATTCAGGACTGCGCTTGATGCTCCTCATGAAGCCACCATACCTCTTGATGATTTCACCATCATTCGGATCCCGATAATGCCCAGTTTCAGCATTTTCCCCTGTTCCAAGAAGCTCCTTCAGCAGATCAGAAGAATTAGCCAAGGCATCATCTTCAGCATCCTTCTTCATAAAGCCTCCATACCTTTTAGCAAGGATTTCTCCTCCATTAGGTTCCTCCTCTGGTTCTATATGATAGAGCTCATCCATTTTCTTCATGAAGCCACCATATCTTTTCATGAACCCACCATATTTTTTGGCTAGCAAATGACTCTCATCCTGTTCTTTTGGGTTGTCCCCTAGGGCACCAATGCCTTCCTGGGAAAGATCCAGTTTACTCAGTTGCAGAAGGTCTTTGCAGGTTTCCCAGGCCTTGGCAGAGGGCAACTTTCCTTCACATTCTAGTGTACATGCCTGAAAAATAGTTTGATTTACAAAGTAAGAACATATTTGTGACCTCTTTTTGCCTTGTTAAAAGCAGCAGTACTAGGAATCCATATGTTAGAATATAAAACCAAGTTCTATATAATTGGGCGGCGGGGGGGGGGGATGTCACAACTATCTATTTTTATCTTTCTCTGCAATACTTAGCTCACTGGGAACCATTGACCTGGGTTGGCTTAGCATTGCTTTGGGAATTGTGGTGGGATTTACATTGACAAGAAGAGATGCATCATCACATTTCCCACAAAATGCATTTATTTATTAAAGATGAAATGTATTACAGGCACAGAGTCAGAGATTGCATGGCAATATGTAATGTTGTTACAAGAAGGGAAGCCCGGCAAACCTAATGAGAGCAGATAGCAAATGTGAGTGGACTACATGCAGTCTAAGTCCTTAACCCTTTTCTTACATTTGTTGATGGAACTACAGCTGTCTGTGGGCTGTACACACTGAGACTGGTTATCTGCATCTTAATGTAGGGTCAAATGTGTACTTGCATGTTCAGTGCAGAGGTGAAACATTTGTCCACCAAAGCAGCATGAGGTGGGGTGGGTGGCATGCCTTTTATTGTGTGGCCAACTCTCAATTTCTTTAGATTAAGAAGTCACATTAGAACCAGGAGCATCTTTTAAAAAATATTTAACAGAATTAATAATAATAATTTATTTATACCCTGCCCATCTGGCTGAGTTTCTCCAGCCACTCTGGGTGGCTCCCAATCAAATATTAAAAACAAGACAGCATTCAATATTAAAAACTTCCCTAAACAGGGCTGCCTTCAGATGTCTTTTAAAAATAGGATAGTTGCTTATTTCCTTGACATCTGATGGGAGGGCGTTCCACAGGGCGGATGCCACTACCGAGAAGGCCCTCTGTCTGGTTCCCTGGAACCTCACTTCTTGCAATGAGGGAACCGCCAGAAGGCCCACAGCGCTGGATCTCAGTGTCCGGGCTGAATGATGGGGGTGGAGATGCTCCTTCAGGTATACAGGACTGAGGCTGTTTAAGGCTAAAGCATCAACACTTTGAATTGTGCTCGGAAACATACTGGGAGCCAATGCAGATCTCTCAGGACCGGTGTTATATGGTCCCGGCAGCCGCTCCCAGTCACCAATCTAGTCGCCGCATTCTGGATTAATTGCAGTTTCCGGGTCACCTTCAAAGGTAGCCCCACATAGAGCGATTTGCAGTAGTCCAAGCGGGAGATAACTAGAGCATGCACCACTCTGGCAAGACAGTCCATGGGCAGGTAGGGTCTCAGCTAACATCTGCCAACAACAAAGCAGGTAACCCATGACCTTGGGGGTGGGGGCTGCTGAGCATGTGGCTGGCACAAGGCACTGATGTGAAGGGATTGGCTTTCGAAGCAGCACTTCCACACAGTGGCTCTACACCACTTCATTTGCTGAAATTTAAGTTGCTGTAAATACACGCATCATCGTGCCAGCATGCATGGCCCTCCCTGGGCAATTCTGGCTGTGTACTCACATAGGATGGGGATCACAGGGTTGCTATACCAGCCAGTTAATACAACTGTATTGGAAGCAAGCATCTTTTCAACAGAACCATACATTATTCATTCAAAGGAAGGATTATTTTTTGTTTTATTTTGCATATGTAGACCGCACCGTTTAGTATAACTTCCTCACAGAAGGCTTTCCAAAATTTAAAACAGGGATACTTCATAGAAAGAAATAAAATCTCTGTAGCACAAATATAAATAGCCCAATGCACCAAAAAGTCTTCTTAAAAATCATGTCAGCACATCCATATTAAAGTTAAACAGCAACAAAAATGTCTAATACTGATAACAAATTTCAGAATCCCCATTTAGTATATCTAACATGACGGTTGGAACACCTAGCTCATTGCTTGAGAAGTGACAGCAGTGGTTTGCAAAATGTTGTTTGAAATGTTAGTCAATATATGCTTGTGGTGTAAATTATCCAATGTGTTGATATAGTATTACAATTCGAATAGTTTGTGCTGGTAATGAATATCTCAGAGGGTTCTGATTAAAATTGTTGGTTGGATTGAAAATGGAATCTAGAGGAAAGGAGGACCCCAGACTGAGGTTTTACACCCTTCCCAAAAAAATCATAGCAGGCACTGTGTAAGGGCTGCCTGTGGCTCAGTTCTGATACAGGGGTAGTTAATATTAAGCCGCCGCCCACCCCCCATCTGCAAAAAAGATGCTGTTCATGCTTGAATAGGAATATCTGGAATAAAGTAGGTGTCCTAACAGTGACTGTAAACATCTCTTTCAGTGGGTGGGAGGATGGGGTGGCTAGGTTATTGGTTTGTTTTGGTTTTGATTATGTATTTTGTGTTTTTTATCTGGAATTTTTATGTGATGAACTGTCTTGAGATCTACGGACGAAGGATGGTATACAAATGTTAATCATTATCAACACGATCTTCATCTACTATTGTTCCCAATAGTGCTGTCATTTGCATGTATAAATGAACAATCTGGAAAACATATAGCCACTTCAAAATCCATTCCTTTTCAAAGAGTTACAACATCTTTATATGTTGTAATTCTAGGTACCTTTTTACCTTATGCTGTCTAACTTCCTTGGGTTTCCCCCCCATCTTTTTTTTCTTTCAGGCAAGACAGAACAGTTATACAATGGTTATAAACAACATAGGTTCAAATACACAAAGAACTAAAATAAATAGCCACTTGACTTCCTCCCAAATTCAAGCACATCCCATTAATTTCAACATGAAAATCAAACACAAGTAATATATCATTCCGTATTAACATTTCTATTTCCTTAGTCTAGTCTTAATGAAGGTGATTTATAGTGGATTATATAATAAGGGTGATGGTATCAAACACTATAGCAGAAAGAAATGTTAAAACCAATTCTATTCATGTACAAAGTACTTCATCTAATGCCAGCTCAAACATTTTGTCAAAATATGTCATCTGTTAACAGCTTAAAATGGAAACAAATTTAGAACATGGCGTATTTAATTTGCAGTACAGCCCACCAGTTTATAGAGAATGTACTCTGAAACATTGTTAAGAGTTGCCAGTGAGTACTAAAACAAGTGAACTGATGTGACCATACCTTTTTTACATGGATCTTTAATGTTCTAGTATGCATATTCTTAAGTCAGAAGTAAATCACACTGTATGCAATGGGACTTATTCCCAGGGGTACAGGATTTCAACTTTATATAGTCAAAATAACGAGGGTCCTGAACTTAAATAACGCTTTTAGTTGCAAGTTCCTATGTTTCTGCATCCTTGTTACGATCCTGCAATATATGCAGTTACGAAGAAAATAATAATAAAGCACAACAATAAGAACCTAACAAAATTACAGGAACCCTCTTGAACCTTGAAGAGACAAACTACCTCCATTCCCTTTGATGTACATGGAGATGAAGCAAAATGGTACTTCATATTTTTCCCCCATGGGATTGTTAAAGGTCAGTTCCCTGGTGATGCCTAATTTCCACATTCGAAAACAGTTCTGCATCTCCACTGTCTCTAGCACCCTCAGCAAAAAGATGGTGAAGGAAATTTTGGACAGGTGTGAAATATGGGTATTATGAACAAATGTCTGCTATTCTTTTGCCCCAGGCTTGCAAATGCCAGCAAGTCCGAGTGCAGAGGCAGAAGCAGGTTTCCCTCTGTGGCTCTCCCGCAGGTTTCCATCTAGCAGATTTGGCTAGAAATCAAGAGTTCACTTAGGGGAGTTGAAGGACTTTTGTGCACCCCATGGGACTTCTAAAAATATTACTTTTGAAGACCAGAACCTGTGAAACATGCCACATCAAAAGCTCCCTTTGAAGCTCATCTCATTTTGGGCTGTCGCAAGGCTTGGAAACCAGGTTCAAATTTTCAATCAGTCATGCAATTCACTCAATGACTCAATCAGTCATGCAATTCTCTAAATGTGTTAGAGATACTTCCTAACCTATCTTAACCTAACCCAACCCAACCCAACCCCTAGGGCTGTTGCGGGGTAAAAATGAGATGGGATGAAAAAGTTATGCATGCCACCTTAGTCTACTTGGAGAAAAGATGGGGTGTACATTTAATACCTAATTAAATAATACATTTCAAAACTGGCTTGCCATTTGGCATGGATTGCAGTTTGAGCCACCGAAGTTCAAATGCCTCATGAGCAAATGGAACTAGTTGTGCATTATTATGGATCTGAGCATTAGAGTTGGAAGTGCCAAATGCCAATATGAGTTCACATGAACCCATGCAGACTGTTTACACCAAACAATCTGTAGCACTGAGGATCTCAAGTAGACAACACATAAACCTTCGGATATTCAGGCAAGCAATATTTGATAGAGAAGGCATACATTCTCCAGCAAAATCAAAGGCAAAGTTGAAATGGGCTCCAAAAGGAAACCATCCATTTTTGAACTGTGCCTGCTGTATTTTCCTGAATCATGTTTATATGCACCTTGGCCAATTAGTTCATTGATGGTGCCTAAAGACTTACAGCAGATCAAAATAACCCGCTCCAGGAAGAGGCTACAAAACCCAAGAATGGTATTAATTATGCCACCACCATAACTCTGGGATAAGTATTGTACAGGGAGACAATAATGAACAATGGAATTGAAGTCTTCAGTGTTCATGCTGGTCTTAAAAACAATAGATTCCATATATAATTTTAGGAATGCAAATGCCCAATTTGCATACTTTACGTAAGCAAAAATAATCCTATTCCTTCTGCCTCATTTTCTATGCTCATCAGTTCCATAATTACATAACCAAGCTAGATGTAGTATTTGAACAGGGAGATCTCCAAGGTGCTGAACTAGCTGAACTAGCTGGTAGTGAAGTACAGAAGTGTAGCATAAACCAATATGACAGGTTTTGTGATTATTTATTATTAATTTATCAAAGAAGCATAGATAATTTAACTCTAAATATTAAGTATTCCATATGATCTTCAGTTACACTAAGATCAGGTTTCAGGCAATCTTCTGCTAGTGGGTGAAGAAGCGCATATTTAAGCTCCTTGGAGGAAAGGTATATGACTCTGAGGGCATATACAATTACATGCCTGTATTGTGCATTGTTAATCCAGAATAACTCATTCTCTCTGAAGCTGTACTCAGGTTCATTTATACATATTGGAAGCAACACATTACACACAAACATATGTAAAAAATGACATTGCAATATTATTTAACAGCCCTTCAAGAATGGCTAAAGTGCATTAGGAGGTGGCTAATCTGTGTTAGAGATACACACAATTTTGAGTTTTGTAATCTGATTGCACTAGCAGAGCTTTTCATGGTAATTCATCATTTCTATTTTATATTGGTTTTTCAAAATTCATATTCTGTTTTTTTGTGTTGTTTTAAAATATTTTAAAGTTGTTGTTATTTATTATATATTGTACATTATTGTACACCACCTTGCGATAGATAGAGATGGAATGTGAGTAATAATAGGCTTCTTAAATGGCTAATAAATTAATTGGGTTCTTCGGAAACAAGCCTAAATTCTGCTTACCAGGGGGTTGATGTCTGCATGATATGCCAATCGGTGGGTGCAAGATGCACAGTCTTTGCTGCATTCTGCCTGAACTGTAAGGATGAGGCATGTGCTAAGAGCGAAGAGCAAGAAATAACATCTCAGAAGAAATGTCATGGTCTGCAAAAAGAAAAAATAATAATTGAACTTAATCACTTGCTTCCCTGTTCAAGGCACATACATTGCGTTGCAAATTGATATGCACAAGGAAGTTTGGTGAAAGAGCACTAACCATCATACACCAATGACACCCTCTACAACCATGGATGTGAACAAATTTGCTCATAATCAAGCAGATGCTTCCAAGAAAGAACACTGAAGCATTAAAATCTATCCAAGCTCTTTTAAATATAATGTGTTAATGTTGCACATCAGAAAGTTAGAGTGCCTATCTCTCATTCCTCAGTCCAGAGACCACATTCCTGATTTATAATTGTGCTGCTTCATTTGAACATGTAGGGTCCTGAAAGTTATCAATGAATGAAGAAGCATTTAAAAGAACTATGAGTTTCTGCCTTCCTCCAAAAATTAATTAGCCTGGAATAATTACCACTCATTGGTTCTGTATACATGGTTCCTAATGCTGTTTAGAATGACATTTGACATACCTTGGGCAGGAGGGGAAATGTTGATCCTCTCTGCTACTCTTTAATCACACTGTTGGATATATCACAAGAGCACAAGTAAAGTGGGTTTATTAAATAGGTATCTAAATTGAGACACCTTGTCTAGGAGTTTGGAAGAACAGATATTGACTAGCATTGGTCTTGGCCACCAGGTCAAGAGAAGGCAAGAAGACGGTGGTGTTAGTCCCATAAGGAAAGGGAGCACATCACTGGTGACAGAACAGAGTTTGATCCACGTTCATGGCAAAGCTTGCAGCACCAGCAAAAGCATGCAACCCATTCCCATGGATTTACATAGGAAGCTGCCTCATACTGTTCCATCCAGCTCAGTGTTGCCCACCCTGGCTGGCAGAAGCTAGCCAGGATTTCAGGCAGGAGCCCTTTCCAGCCCTGCCTGGAGACAACGGGGGTGGAAACCTGATACCTTCTAACCTCTGCACTAAGTAGAAACGAGAGTGAACATTGGGCTGCTGGAAAGAGGCTGAGGAGGAATCCCCTCCCGTCCCTCCACGCCCATCTCCCTCCGTCCCCTTACCTCTTCTCCTCGAGGGTTCCTGGCCGTTCTTCCGAAGGGAGCAGCTGCTCCGCTGAAGTTTAGAGAAACTCGCTCGGTGGTTTTTCCTCCTTCTTTTAAAAGAAGAGCGCAGGAGCTGCGGGGAAAAAGAGAGAAAATAAAACAAGCGAGTCAAGGCATGGGCGAGAGTTCAACGCCGCGCTGCGTACAGCTCCCTCGAGGCTGGCCGGCTCCAGCAGATCTTACATGGTGGAGAAGCGAACTTCGAGGACGAGCCGCTCCTTGCCTGCCTCCTTTCCCTTTCCCGAGGCTGGTCTGTTCCGTGGGCTCGGGAGCTCTCCAGCAAAGTCAGCACCCGGGGAAGTGGAGCGAGCGACTTTATAATTAGTCAAAAAAGAGAAACGCCGAGCCTTCCCCAATCGCTTCCAGCCTCCATGTGACGCAGCACCCACGACATCCAGTAGGAGCTCCTGGCACTCTGGGGAGGGGGAGGAAGGGGGCTCTCGCACGCTGCCCGAGGCCAACAGACGACGCACGACTCTCTTGTTCCCCGGCGTGGGTGGGCAGATGCACTACTCACCGGCCGTCCCCCCATCTCCCCACCCCACTCAGGGATCCATTTCACCCCGAGGTAGCTTTCCCCCCGTAAAATTGGATGGCGCGGGGAAGGGACATGACACGAGTACTTCCAGTCTGCCACTTGGGACGGGTGCACCCTTCCCGCGCCACCTCCACCCTTGAGGTCATATTTTTTCCCCCTCTAGCTGTGAGGAGTGGATGTTGGCAGGATAGATCTCTTCCCGCTTTCGAAGGCTCTAACCCTGAGTCGTCCACCGTCGAGGGAGGATGTTGGACGTGAATCAGTTCCTCAGATGCTGAAGGGATGCCATTGGGAACGTCACTCTGGTGCTCAACAGTTTGCCAAGCCATATTTATATGTTCATTAAAGTTATGTAGCTGCCCATCAATTAGTTCATCAGTTATATCCTAGTTATACAGCTGCTCATTGATAGCTATGAATAAATATTCCCTGGGTTAAGCTTAGAAGCAAAACGAAGCTTACAGAGGAAGCAATATTAAAAATACAACACGCAGGGATTGAAACCAACAAGGAACAGTAAAAGACAGGAGCACAATCCACCCAAAAACCACCCAGAGAGACAACATAAAACAATTTACATAAAAGCATAAAACAATATACAGTCTGAATTTAAAACACAATTTTAAATCCTGGGTGATACAGAAGGATTTGGGGTGCAAGGTGAGTCTGTATGGGGAGACCACTACATAGCTGAGGTGCCACTCTGAAAAAGACCCCGCTAAAAAGCTTGTATCTGATATATATTTCCTGCTCCACCACCCGTCCTCAAGGTTCTGTGGGTGACTCCACTCTGCATCTTGCCACCTGTGCTGTGGGAGAAGAGGGCTGGGTGGCCTCAGGCTTTCAGCATTGTTTCCCAGCTGCTGCCACCTATGTGGCATGCCCTCCCCATACATATCCACCCCTCTTTCATTCGGCATGGGAAGGAGAGTGATTTGGGCTTTGCCTCCCAAATTCAGAGCTTTTGAACATGCCTGTCACTCACAATGTACTTGAGGACCAGAACAACCCCTGTGTGGATCCAAGCTAGTCCAAACTACAGCAGAGGCACTTGTCCAAAAGGCTGCCTGTCGCAGGCAAACACTTGAGAACTATCCCACCCTGCTTCTGATTTAGCACTCTGGTGTCAAAACAGCCATGGTGGGAACCGTTTGAATTTCACAGCTGCTTCTTGAATGGTGCATGGACACTAAAACCATCTAGTTTGCTTCCCTGTAGTATGACACAGCTTTGCATCCCCTTCAGTCCTAGCATAAATGCTTATGCCAGGCACCCATTTTATGCCAGAGGTGTGTGTATATTCTCAGGTAAACAAAGACATGCAGACAGTCTTCTTTGTGAAAGTATGCATAGCATGATGCTCAATATGCCTGCACTAGGTGTGTGTATGGGTGAGGAGGATGCCCAGTTCCCTATGTGAGCCCCATCCATACATTTATTGCACCTCCAAGAAACACGAAACTGCAGTTTGTTAAGGGTGCTGGGAATTGTAGCTCTGTGAGGGGCAAACTAGAGTACCCAGGATTCTATGGGAGGAGTGTGCATGCTTTAAATGTGCTGTAAAAGGTATGGTTTGTACACAGCCTTAGGAAAAGACACAAAAGTTTTCTGCTACAAAATTGAGACAAAATTGTTTGATGGGTGGGGGGTGGGGAGGGATTTCCAAACAAGGGAGCATCAGGAGGATAGTTGACTGGCTTTGAACAATTTGGTGAGTTAATTAACAGCGGTGTGTGTGTGTGTGTGTGTGTGTGTGTGTGTGTAGGGCATAGAATATATCAGATTTTCATGTGGCCCAGCATCTTCCAAAATTCTCTCTGTCTGGCTTAACAAACTTTATGTGGATTTTTGTATGCTACAAGGTGAGAGAATAGGACTGAGGAAGACCAACCAAGGTGAAAACATTTGCAGGTAAGAAGTAACTGATTTTAATAAACTTCTAACACACCTGGCTTTTCACTGTTAGAAGACAGGTTTTCTTGTTATTTCAACAGACTCCGAGGAATCTGAACAACTCCCAGAGCACTTGCAGAGGCCCTCAAAAATACGACCTGAAAAGCAAGCAAGCAAGCAAGCCAACCAACCAACCAACCAACCAACCAACCAACCACCATCATAAATATAAAGTGTTTGAGAGCTATGAGATGTGAGCTGATCCATGGACTGAAAGATGTTTCACACATTACAGAGTAACAAAACAAAGCAAAGGTGTTACTCTCTATATGAAACAGATTTGCACATTACATTTTTAGGTGTACACCTAAAAACGTATGTTGTTAAAAGAACCTGAAACAATTTTCAGATCAGTTATTAGTGGGAAGCAAATAAACTCAGTGCTCAGGCCGAAGCAGGATAATCCCATGAAAAGATTCTTTTCAATATTTGTAGCAATGCAATCCCCAAAAAGCAGAAGAGGTGCTTAGGGAAGACAGCATGCCCTCTCTCTGTGTGTTTTATTATTCACCATAGGTTGTCTAATATCCCAGCCAGCTCAGAGTTTCTATAACCTGAGTGTTATAAACAATTAAATGGATCTTCACACATGGCATAGATGCTGAAAGTACAAATCCATTTGCTTAAAATAAAGCCTGTGTTTGATAACATCACTATAGTTCTTATGAAGCCTTTTAAAAGATAAGGAAATGGTCTTTAGAAAAGAGAGACAATGAGGTATAATTGTTGGAGTGTCCGTCTTGGTCCTAAAAGTCTCAGGTTCACATCCCCACTGCAGCCATGGAGCTCACCTGGTGACCTTGAGAAAACCACTTTCTCTCATTTTACCTATCTCACAGGGTTCTTGTGAGGATGAAACGAGGGAGTGCAGAAGGGAACCAACCATGTATACTGCCTTGAGGAAGGAAATAAGTGTAATGAACAATCAAACAAATGAATAACCAAACAGAAGAATGGAAACACACCAATTTCTTGCAATTTACTTTGGAATGTATTTGACAGCATCATTTTGGTCTTTGTCCCCTCTCCTGCACTGAAATGCCTTGTCCTAGACTTCTGAAATGACTCGATGTCAACAAATCTGTTAAAAGTGGCAGGACAAATATGTTAGGTCAGCTGAAAATGGGCTCCAATATTGTTATAACGCCACTATAATGACTTTTATTGTGAATGGTCATTATCTCATATATTTCTGAGCTTTGCATAGACAAACCAGAGACTCGAAGTATCGTGGCCTTTTGGCCTCACTGTTTTCATCCCACCCACCATCCATATTCATATATCAACCAACTCGAGACCACATTTCACACCTCCGATGAAGTGGGCTTCAGTTGCAAGAAAGCTTATGCCACAATAAATCTCCTAACTTTTATAGTCCTCTGTATACATTATGTTCAGGCTGTGTCTGAAAAGGTGCCACCCCCCACCCAAAGGACCATAGTCACTGCCTCTGATGGCTTTGATTAGTAGAATCCAGGCAAATACTATGAGGAACAGATGGCTGCTGAGCCTGCTCCACAGCCGAGGAGGGGAAAAAGTGAATGTCAAGGATACAGGCAGCAGTACTGAAACAAACAAACACACGCGCAGCCAAAAGAAAATGGTTACTGGAGCATTGTTGCTAGACATTTTAGCATAAAAAGTGAGGAATGCCATGCACTAGGAAGGAGGGTGACCAGATGCAAAAGAGAACAGGGCCCCTGCAGCTTTGATAGTTGGGTGGAAGAGGGAAGATCAGCAGGTGTAGCCCACCTTGCCAGTGACACTTGCTTTAAATTCCCTCTGAACAACCTGCAAGGCGAGGTGGCTGGAAGTAAAAAGAACAAAACCAAATCATTAATGGTGTCAAGTTATAGGAAACATTGACATCAACTATGAAAGGCTAGCTGCATTATGATATTATACACAGGAGCATAAGAAGATCCCTGCTAGATCAGGCCAAAAGGCCTGTTTACTCCAGGATCCTGATCTCATGGTTGCCAATTTATTTATATTAAATTTATATTAAATCCCTCCCAGCAGATGTCAAAGCAATAAACAACTATTTTACTTTTAAAAGACAACTGAAGGCAGCCCTCTTTAGGGAAGTTTTTGATGTCTAATGCTGTATTGTTTTTAATATTCAGTTGGAAGCTGCCCAGAGTGGCTGGGGAAACCCAGCCAGATGGGCGGCGTATAAATAATAAATTATTATTATTATTATTATTATTATTATTATTATTATTATTATCCACATAATTGCCCAGGTGGCTTCTAAGTGGATCCCAAATGGCTACGAGAAGCGGGATCTGGGCACAACAGTCCCCTCTCCATTTGTGGATCCCAGCACTTTTGACTGTGGAGCTACAACACAGCTACCACGGCTAGCCTTATACTCCATGAATTTATCCAGTCCTCTTTAAAGGATTATACCTTTCTCAGGGTCAAAGGAATGTTGCTTGTGATACTCAAAACACAAAGCTTTTGGGCTATCATGCTCTACTGAGTTAGCACAAGTTATATTCTGTTGCTCCTAAGAAAAGTATATACATATGCTGAAGCACACTGAGCATTTCTTAAAGTTTCTTAAAGATGCTTTCTCTTTCCCACCTCCCCCCCCCCCGTCAGAACAGAGATGAAAAGAAAAGTCTCACTTCATTTTGTCCTCACTGCCATAGGCACCTCTTGAGTGTACTGTATACCTTGCATCCGATCTGCATTATTCTCAGCCAGACTCGCTCACTAGAGGGCACTCACTTCCTTGCAGGAGCTTTTGAGAACTCTGTTCTTAAGAGCAAAGAGCGTTTGTTTATTAAGCGCTGGCACTGGTTCAGAACGATGCAGTAAGGAACAAGTTAATGATATCTGTTAATAATTGTTAATAATATCTGTAGGTGCAAGGGCATGTATACTTCAAGGAGCAAGGCGATAAGTCAATAGCACAGCACATGATTTAGAGGTCCCAGGTTTTATCATCATAATGGCATTAAATGATCCCAGATAGCAGGACCTGTCTAAGACATAGGAGAATCACAACACTGAAGATATTGAGGCAGGTAGACAAATGGTCTTCTGGTACTGAAGATAGATGGACCAACGATGTGATTCTCTCTATAAAAGGCAGTTTCATGTGTTGATAGAAACACATGTACAGTATGTATTTCTTTACAGAAAACTGTTCTATACAAAGTCTGCTATTGGTTCATCTAACCCAATAGAGCCTACTACAATTGTCTGTAGCACTATCATTCTACTTTCCCAATAATTTACAATCTGATTGAATTGGGCTTCAAATTACAGGCTTGGTTTAGAATGGAATATATTGAGGTAAGAGCCGCCCCAATCATTTCATGGGGGCTGCTGTAGAACTTCCCAGACTACCATAGCCAAACATCTCTTATTATGAATTCTTCTTGTTTAAAATAGACATTGTTATTGATAAAATGTAATGTATATGTTACATAAGATTATTAAAATGGGGGAGGGGGGGAATGTAGTTCAAAAATTCTGTATGGCAATATCAGGGGCAAGGGAAAAGCTACTTTTCCCAGCCAGTTCAATATACATATAATAGATGATACATAACCGTACTTCAAATATATTTTCTGCAGACAATAAAGCAGCATTCTTTTATTTCCATTTCATGAAGAAGATAGTTACACAGAAAAATGAGCCTCAGCTGGTAAATGCTTTTTTGCAAAAGAATGAATATTGCAGATAACAAAAAATATATCCACATTGTATATGATTTCCTTGGTAAAAACAATATTTGCCATCATGATAAATTGCATTTTGGGTTTTATACACAGGAGGAGAAATACTGAAAACAACTGTGGGAAAACCTGACAACGTGTTTTCTTTCTTATTTGGATTCCAATGACTGAGGAGATGGCACCCTTATAAAATGAAGGCATGCCTAACATCAATGTTCCCATTACGCCCATGAGATGCTGTATTATATTAACAAACAGAAGATGTGACAGGCTTATATATTACATATTCTTTCAGGCTGCAATCCTATACACACTTATCTGGAAATAAGTTCCATTGAACTCAGAGAGTTGACATGTGCAGGACTGCACTGTTTGTATGTTGTATGTACAACATATTGTATGTAAAACATTAGTGTTCATATGTTCAGAAATATTTTTAAAAGGAAGATAGTGGTTTTCGATTATTCTGTTGAGATGATTAGGGAGTCCAGATCTGAAGATACATTGGGCACTCTCATTGTCTGAGGAGCCATGATGTCTATGTTGGAGGCAGTATGTTTCTGAATACCAGTTACTGGGAATTAGAAGTTGGGAGAGCAGGGATGGATCTACTAGGAAACTAATGGAGATGAAACTTCAGGGCTCCTACTTCCAGAGGGGCCCCATAAGCAATTTTAGCCCACATTGTTTTTTTAAAAATAAGTCTAGTAGACCAAATTAGTTTCGAACGACTCAAATTGATTATTATGTTGTTGTATATATTTCAACAATCACAAAGTTTGACACACAGTTGTGGTGATCTGTTGTGGAACAACCCCCCTCCCCTGAATAATATAACCGTCGTTAGCCAGATCTTGTTGCTGATTGTGAAAAGGCCCTCATGACAGCTCAAGCTTTGGGACCCCCAAAATGTAGGTCCACCACTGGGAGAGAGCACACTTGCACTTAGGTCCTGCTTGTAGACTTCCCATAGGCATCTGGTTGGCCCCCCTGAGAATAGCGTGCTGGACTAGATGGGCTACATAGTCTAAACCCCTGCTTGATGCAGGGATTCTAGAGCTAGGGCACTCCCAATGGATGCCCAGCCTCCTCCAGTTGTGCAGCCCAAATCCTAATCCCAGCAGTTCCATTGTCAAACTGCTGTTGTTCCTAATGCTCAACCATAATCTGCCCTCCTGTAATTTAAGACCATGAGAATTTGCGACAGCAGAGGACAGGATTATTCTATGTAACACCCCTTCAGGTATTTGAAGAGAAGACCAGTATAAGTGTGTAGGGATAATACACACCTTCAGTCAGTAGAGCATGAAGCTCTTAAACACAGGGTTGTGGGTGTGAGCCCCACTTTGGGCAAAAGATTCCTGCATTGCAGGAGGTTGGGCTACCAGGGTCCATTTCAATTCTACGCTTTTATGATTCTAAGCAGCTAGATGTCTGTTCTGAGACAAAAATGATACTCACTCCCCAAACACTGGGGAGGCTAGACAGGATAAAGGATCAAGTAAACTTGCAGGCAACCTAAGCTCCTTTCCCATTGGGATTCTCTTTCTCTGCTAAGGCCAGAACAAGAGGTAGTAATCCTACCTAAAATGTATATTGAGTACAATGCGGCATGCTTCCAATGATTATTTATCAAAATTTGGCAATTGACCTGCTAGTATGTATGTTTCTGCTCTGGAACTTTCCATACTCTGACAATGGGTCCTTTGTCTTCACTCTAGATACCTTATATAAACAGGCACACACAAAAGATTTCAATATAAATATTGAAAGCCGAATTAAAAACCAGTGACTAAGTTTACATTGCAGCTCAATTTATTGATGAACGTATTTCCAGTTAACAAAGAGCACTTGAGTTTTAATGGTCAGAATACAGTTTGAGTTTGCATACAGAAACATTAATTATTTTAAACCCAAAGGCATTTATTCCTTTTAATATATATCTCTCTCAGCAAACTAAAAGCTGTAATTCTGAGAAGGGAAAAGGATTAAAGACCATGTGATATATGAAATGTATTACTTTGTATAATGCAGGAGTCAAAGGATTAGTGGGAAATTAAGGATAAGATTGTGGTTGTAAGTGAAAAAGCACTATTGAATAGCATAAACAATGGGATTAGAGTGTCAGCTGGGATATTTATCCAGCTTCACACAAAATGCTCTTTCACAAACCTACACAGTGTATGAAGAGAACATCATGCATCCTCTTAAATGTGTTTGTAGGTGGTGGGCTTCTTGGTTTGTTTGCTCTTCTTGTTTGCTCTTTTATTTTTATGCTGTGAACCACCTGACTAACTAACTAACTAACTAACTAACTAACTAACTAACCAACTAAGTAAGTAAGTAAGTAAGTAAGTAAGTAAGTAAGTAAGTAAGTAAATAAATAAATAAATAGTGACCTATCTTCTGGAGATAAACCTTAAAATCAGCTACGTTCACTTCAGTTCCTTGGATATCGAGTCACGCCATGCTACCCATTAAAAGTGAAGAAACAGACTGATAAAACTAGACTGCGTTTTGATTCAATACAACCTTAACAGATTGTGCACTTAGGCAGGAAGAACCAGAAGCAGCTATAGGACAGTGGAATTGACTCCCTCAGGAGGTTGTGGACTCGAATTCACTGGAAGTTTTTAAGCAGAGGCTGGAAGGCCATCTGTCTTGGGTGCTTTAGTTGAGATTCCTGCATAGCAAGGGTTTGAACTAGATTACACTTGAGATCCCTTCCAACTCTACAATTCTATGATACCCAGACCAAGTTGCTTGCTACAGAACTGGCCCAGCAGAGAAAGTGATGGAGTTCAGCTTGTCATCTACATATCATAACTGTAATCACAGCAGCTTATCATCAAGGATCTATAGCTCATCTTGGACAATTGATACACCAAGTTAAGTCTTAGATAGTAGGGTTGTGCATTTACTTTGGATGATGACCAGATACTGAACTGAAGCACTTGCTTTGGATGTATTTGGAATGGTTCATGTCTGAAGCAGTCCAAAGCAAATAAGGCTGGTCCTGAAGTTTCAGGCTGGTTTCAGAGGGTTGTTAGTTTCAGTTTTGCATGAGCCCCAAACTGATACAATATTGAACCTCCAACAGGTGAGCTTCTTAGACCATGTGTGGGGGAACCTTTGGCCTTCCAGGAGTTGCTCAATTCCCATTAGCTACAGCAAGCATAACCAGGGATGGTGGGGGCCATTGGTGCCAACTCCCTGGGGCCCTGCGTGCCCAAGCACGCACAAAATTCAGTGCCAGGGCCATGGTTGTGGGGCCAAATTGGCACTCCACCAACAACTGGAGAGAAAGAGGTTTCCCACACTTGTCTTGGACAAAAAATCCTCACCTAGCTGTCTGAAACCTGGGCAACTTCTTCACCTCAGTATGCCTAAAAATTCCATCCAGTCTTTAATTTATTTAAAGGTATATTCTTTCTTTAAAGCAACCTGAAACTTAAAACAAAACTATTGCACTGCACTCTCCCTCCATCCTTATTAGCCTGAAATTTGGTAGATTTCATCTCCTCAGAAGTTTAATTATAGCAGAGGGTTGGCAGAAAATGCAATAGGGGCTGCAATTATGTGTGTGGAAAGGACTGCAGCCTAAATATTTACAGCCTCCTGACAAAAATATTGTAAACATATTTTAAAAGAAAAGACAAGTAAAACACAGTTCATCAACTGTATCTTGGTTTTAACAAAGTTCTTGACATTCTACAAAGACTTGAAAGGTGTGTATTAAAAGACTTTGTTGTACAAGGTAGAGATGTTTAATTACATTTACGTTAAAACCCCCCCTCATCATTTCAAAAATAGCATGGCAACATTGAATAAGTAGATCAATGATGGTTTTAGGATTGAGGGTACCTTTTCCCAGTGTTGAATTTTTAAATGGCAGAAGTTTCTTTCAGCAATACAGATTTCATTTTCCCCCAGCAAAGTTCACTGATCGCCTACGCTATTCGCTGTTATCATGAGAAATGTACTCAAGGTGGCACAGTGTACGTGCATAGGTTACATGTTGCTGTACTGTTGATCACTAGACCTGCTCAGCTCATGATATATGACAGTTCAACACTTATTGTTTACCGCTTATGAAAAGACAAAACACGAACAGTGTGACAGCCTGGGTATGCTATGAAACACCCTTAACTCAATGTTCTTCCCTATGTACTGCTGCGCAAGAAACCACCTGGGGATTAATGTTCTCATGGTAACGCTCAGGTGACAGAGGCTGAAAACAAAGTCACTGAGAAATTCCCAGTTATCACTGAAAGTGGCTCAGATGGTTGCTGGAGGATTGTATCATAAGGTTTATTATGCTCATCAACTTACATATATGGCCATGACTCCCTAGAAAGAAAAAGAAACTCTTGCCACTGGGACTGAAGGCTATCAGATGGCTCCCTTCAACACCCATGTCAGCACTGGTTGAGTGGGTTCTGAGGGATCATAATGGAGCATGGCAAGTGGGGGGAAGCTTCATCTCCATGTGATCTGGTCTGGCACATCATGTACTCACCTCAAAAAAATGCAATTACATTACTTGAAGTGAGTCACTAATGTGTTGGCAGCAACGATAATTCCAGCTCTTCCTTCAAACCCAAACGGCTGAATGGCAGGAAGGAAAGTACAAAAAGAGCCCTATGTTAGCTAAGAAGCAGATTGTTCTGGAGCAATGTTTAGCATGCACTGGATTACAGGCAATTTCCTTGCCTGTAGGAATGACACGGTCACAACATAGAAAGTGGTGCTGAAAGCAGTTTGATAGGCAAAGAAGAAGAAAATGGTTCTTTTGATTCCAAATATTGCAGTATAGTCCCCGTGACGGACTTCCAGAGGGAAGTCATTACATAAGGCATTCCATATGTCAGCTGGACTTTGCCCATTTGCTGTCATGCCACTTGGTTTTAATAGCGGTCCAGTCAAAGGTTAATGGGGATTGTGCTGAAAGCTCTCAGGGTTTCAAAGCAGTTTACCTTGCTGATAGCATTGTGTGTAGTGCAGGGATATGGCACCCAGGAAAGGTTTCAGTAAATAGCCCCATAGAAATCCACAGTGTGCAAAGCACAACTTGATCTTCCTGTTCAGTCCCTGTTTGCACTAACTCACCCTCTCCTACACTAAGCATACCCCACTGAATTGCCCACATACCATTGGATGCCAGGATAGGACACCCTCCTTCTCTCTCTCCTTTCTGGTGGTGCAGAGTTTTTTTCTCTGTAAGAAGCAGTGGCTGATGTAGGTGACTTTGCCCCATTGATGGGAGTGGTTGATTGGAGGCATGCCTGCACCATTTAGTGGTCCTGTCTCATTTGCTACTTTCTTTAGACATGTTAACCTTCTTGTGACCAATGCCTGTGGAATCTCTGATGCCCATTTGGAATTTCTTAACATTCCAAATGTACCCAATGGCCCCAAAGGATGGCAACCTCTGGTGTAGTGCAACATCCAAATAACATCTAAGATGGTGGGCCAAATTGGATGTTATTTTCTCTGTAATCCAGACCATTGTGTAGATGGGAGGGTTGGCATGCCAGCCTAACACATGCACAGTCTTAACTTTTGACTTCCATGGCCATTCATGTAGAGAGAACATATCCAAATATGCCCCAGATGCATAAAATTCAATGCACTAAGTCCAAAACCACATGGTTAATTACTGGATGCTTTCCTTGAGAACTGCACAAGGAGGAATCAATAGTGGTGGGTCTTTGGAAGCTGCCTGCCCATGCTGACTGACTGCTGTGGATTGCTGCATACACGTTTATAAGAGGCACATTGCAGGCTTGTTCTTTAAAATATCAACCAATCAATCACATTTCTTAGATCACTGCAGTCTACAGGAGAGGTTCTCCTGCAAGTTCCAAAGATCTTAGAAACCCCCTTAGCAGTAACTTGTAGCAGAGATTTTAGTGTGGTAGGCCCTGCTCTGTGAAAGATGACAGGTGCCCACTGTCTGCACTTTCTGGAAACAATTGAAGACATACCTTTTCTGACAGGCTTTCGCAGCTGGATACAAGAGCCCTTACCACAAGTTTCCATTTGTTATGGCGTTAGTCTTGTTATAAATTTACTAGCTGTTTTGTGTTATTAATGGTTTTTAACCATCTTTTGTGTGAATCGCCTTGAGACAGTTGTATAGGAGGCGATAAATAAATCAGTGGTGGTGGTGATGATGATGTGCCAAGGACCTGACCTGATGGGTAAGAAAAGGCTGATCTCTATGTGTCAGTTGGGGTAAGCAACATCTACAGTGCTATCTGTGTGGTTGTCATTTTAATCTTCAAACAGATCATAATGCTTTAAAATGGATGGCACAAATGAAAGACTCGAGTTCTTGAATTACTCACTGATGTCTCTCATTGCAGCTGTATGATTTTACTATAACTCACAAGCCAGCAAAATGAATTTTTTGGCTGGTTTCCCTTTTCAGTTCCAGAAGGCATTCCTGATGATACTTTAGTGAAGAATTAATGTATTGTTTTGACAGAATTCCGAAATGTATTCGCTGAGAATGATTGTATTTGTAATTTGTACGCACTTGTTTAGTGGCTTTTAATATTGTATAATGTAGTGTGTTTAATGGGTTCTGTGATGAATGCCTTGGTTACTGGCACACTCTGAAAGGAGCGCTGGTGTTAACGAGGAGCATGAATGATGTGGCACAGCAGAGCTAGCCCAGGACTCAACAGGAAGAAGAGCTGCTTGGGGGCTAGCTGCTGCTGAGTCAGTTATGCAGATCAAAATATTACAGCGTGGAGTGTTCTTGTTTCAGCCGGGGCCAACGCAAGACATTTTGCTGCCTGTGGTGAAGGACAAGATTACCCCTCCCACACACATTTCATGTACAGCAACTGACTGGACTAGCAGTTGAATTTCATTTCAATGTTGGCAACAGAATAGCATCCTCCACCATACCAGAAGGAAGCAGGCTAGTTATGGAGTGTGGGACAGGCCTCTTGTCCAATAGAAGTATGCAGCCAAGGGGCGAAGAAAAAGAAGAAGAAGAAGAGCTGAAGGGACTCCCCCCCCTCTGCCTTCTGAATCCCCAGCACTTTTTGCCTGAGATGTTTGCCTCACCCTTTCTACTGAAAGGGTCAGCCCTGGTTGTAGCTGCCCATGCCATCTTCCAGGCTATTCCATTTCCCCTTCCCCTTTCAACAGGCAACATTCGGAGCATACCTTAGTCCTCACTGGGCTGTTTTAGCCTTCCCCTTTATGTTATTTTTCTTTTTGTACTTCTGCAAACCATGGTTGGTGCCCTCTTTGATTGTATAACAACCCACAGACAAATAATGCATTTGCTAATATATGGGATAATGTGATACGTTAAAGGCACGGAGCCTGTTATCTCTGCGAAGGGCAAAGCTGTAGTGAAGTACAGACCTCTGCCTGCAAGGAGATGCATCGCTGCACTGAGAAAGGCGATGCCGAGCGGATTGTCAATGACAATTGGCAAAAGCTGTGTCAGAGCATTCAACTCACTGCTGACAATGGCAACACTCACGCAACATATGAAGGCCATGAAGAAAGCCCTTGCACTAATGGTCAGGAAAACTGCACCACTGAAAACCTTGTCGAGAGAGACACAATACAAAGACACAATTCATTCTTCTTCTTATGTTTTTAAAAAGTTAAAAGAATAAAAAGAAACCACAGTGGTACCTCTGGTTAAGAACATAATTCGTACCGGAGGTCCATTCTTAACCTGAAACTGTTCTTAACCTGAGGTTCCACTTTAGCTAATGGGGCCTCCTGCTGCCGCCGCACCGCCGGAGCATGATTTCTGTTCTTATCATGAAGCAAAGTTCTTAATCCGAGGTACTATTTCTGGGTTAGCAGAGTCTGTAACCTGAAGCGTCTGTAACCTGAAGCATTTGTGACCCAAGGTACCACTGTACATATGTAGGGTAAATACAACTGAGGATAAATAGACCTTTAAAGGTTTCTAGGATTTTAGCAAAGGAAATGGTAACAGATGTCCAATATGAACACACTGTACAAATCTATTAGACCGTTATCTTGAAGAAAAACAAACAGAAAAACAAACAGATAAGCAAGATGAAAAGATGCAAATAATTTAATAAGTGGGGTCCACAATTCCAGCCCCCCCTTGCAGTTCATGTATTTTGTGTCTATTTTCTCTTTTGTTACATCTGAGAGATGGTTAATAGGTTTTACCTCCACCAGTGGGTGGGTTTACTCTCACTACTGGGGTGAAGCTAAATACGCATGCTTCCCACATTAAGTTTAATACTTCAATGCTGATCCATGAAATGTTCTGTTGTGCCCTTATAAAAAACCACCCTGGCAGCTGGGGTGTCAGACTGAGCAGATGAATGCCTGGGAAGAGCACCAATTCATAAGCATGACTTGCCATGCCTCTGTATGACAATTATTTCAAGCATTTGCCATTGACTCAGCGTAAGTGCTTGTGTCCCAGGGAAGATGCAACTTGAGCATCAGGACTCATCTTTTCTGATCTACTAAATGACACAAGAATTGGTAGAATATAATCTATCGCTAGAGCTTCTCCCTCCCCCATTGACTACTGGCAGAAAGAGACTTAAATAATCCAGGTCACACTTTTTAAAATCGCGGACACCCTCAGATGTCCAAGTAGCTGCTGATGTCTCTCTCTTCCACAAGTATTCCATCCAGTCCCTGCAAATCCAAAACAGTACTGTGATCCATCTGTTTAGTTAGAGACCAGTAGTTGCCATCTGTGATCTTGGGGATGTGGGTGGTCCCTACAGTATTTTCTTGTTGTCCTTGGAGACCTGCCTATTCATCTGGCTTCTCTTTAGTTCTAGTTGCCCGGCTGCATTGAAATATAAACAGTGTACAAAACCAAAAGCAACCTCAGGAATATGGCTCAATGTAGCATAAGCATAGTCATTTTTACAGCTCTGGAGAAGGAGAAAAATGGTATGACTGAACACATTCAGAAAGCCAGATATCAGTCAGTTCAAGAACACAAGGTGAAAATATTTTTTTTTTAAAAAAAGAGTTAACAGAGAAAGTAATTAGAAAGAATGAGGAAAAAATCCAAAATCTGCAGTTGGGAAATACTTCTAATAGTGTCATCTGAAATGCTACAAAATGAGTAAGATTTCAATGTCTCAAAGATCTTCATCAGGCTTGATGTTAAGTAAAATGGAGGGTGTGGGAAGAGAAAAGGATTGCTTGCTGTGGAAGTTTGCTGTACTCTTGTGTGCAACCATGTATGCTGGCTCCATCTGTATTGTCCCATCCCTTGGGGATGTGGAGGGAGCAACAGTCAAATTGGGTAGCATTATTTAGTAGTTGCAGGGACTGTAACTCTAAAAAAACAAAATTCAATTTTTAGGTGGTTGAAGGCCATCGTCCCTCCACTTTTAGGATTCTGCTACTGCACAACTAATTTTAAATTTAAAGGCAACGAAAAGGCAGAAGAAGTTTTCTTGGTCTGTTCAGAAAAAATCCACACGGACTGGGTGGGAAAAATCCACACGGACTGGGTGGGGAAAAGTTAATTATTACTTTTTAAAAAAAGAATGTGCAAACTGCTGTGAGTCTCCGGGCTCCACTATTTTCCAAACCATAGCAAGTGGGCTTGGTTACATATCTAATAATTAAAACAGAAATCCTGGATCAAAAAGAAGCCGTGCATTTTCACACTAAAGGGATAGTGTGCAATGCATCATCCCAGAGGTCCCTTCCTTATACAGTCTCTTTCTCCTCCAGAAACACCCTATATTTACAAACATAGTTACAAACATTTTGCAAGTTTCTTATATTTACATCTTGTTTTAGCATGCACTGGTCACCAAGGAACCATTACCATCTACCAGAAACTTTTGGAAAAATTTGTTTTAGGAAGTTATCCCTGTGGACTCTCATAATCTCATGTAAAAGATCAGCATACCCGATAATGACTTTAAGAAACATTCCAGAACGCTGTTTCTACAAGTGTTCTACAGCAGATGTGAAACTGTTATAAACTGAACATTTTTTTTTTAAAAAAAAGCACACACAAAAAGGAAAAATGTTCCCATTAACTGTTGCTAAATTATAATGGAACAAAATTTGCTTTCCAGTCCCATGAATACTAAGCAAGTTTCTTATGATTAGAGCTACAGTATTACAATGAGCTCTAAATGTTATTCATAATAATAGGCCACAAAGGAAAGTGCTTATCACTTGTGCATTGCTTTAATTGTATATGGCAGCCGTGGTTAAATATGAAGCCTTTCCTGGTGGTGAAAATAATAATGTATAGCAAAATTATAGGCAACGTCATAGACCTAAATAACATGACACTTCCATTCCTTAATGTACTATAATTTTAAAGATATTCTCCAGCAACTTTCACTGATGTGCATTGCACACAAAGCTGAAGTCCAATAGGAGAAATAAATACATTTTTAAACAAATCATTAAAAATATATATAGTTGTTTTGTAGGAGAAAAGGAGGTCTTATTGGTTGTGCTGTATTCTTCCAATGAGATTGCATTAGATAACAGCCGGTTTATTGTGGTCTGGCATGCGAATGGTATTATGTTTCCAAAGCATCTTGCAGTCCAATCTCATTATTTCAGATCTTATTTCTGAATTGCTCCCAGGATAAATAAGGTAAGGCTGGCCCAATACATTTTGTTGCATGAGGGGAAGGACAAAATGGCACCTCCACCACCCCTTTTCCATGTACAGAAGCTGACTGGGCAGGCAATTGCTTGCCTGTATTACTTCAACACTGGTGATAGAGTAACACCTGCCACTTCATCCAAGGTAGGAGGCTTGCTTAGGGGACCCTCATGGCTTGTGTAGCACCTGTCCTTCAACAGAGGGAATGACTAGGAGGCTTAGGAGGAATAGCCAAACATCCACCTACCTCCTGAGGCAGTTGCCCCACTTTACCTATTTGGTAGAGCTGGCCTTGTATCTGGGATCAAGTACACTAGTGTATCTGTGCAAGCAACAGAAAATCATGTACAGCTGAAGGAGCCCATTTTCTTCAGCATTAGTTCTTCTGATTGCCCAGTTTATATAATGTGTCTAAAGAGGGAAAACCACAGCAATCAAAGTATTTATGCAGGAAGTATCCTGTCCTCCCCATTCACTTTTGAGAGTCTTGAACATCTTGTAAAATAAGTTGCTCAGCACTCTGCTTTTTGAGTACTTCATTTCCCCTGGGCTGGGGAACTAGAGTTCCCACCAGCCTCAGCTAGCAAATGCAATAGTCAGGGATAATGGGAGCTATGGTCCAGCGAATCTGGAGAGTCACAGGTCCCCCAACCCCTGTTCTAAACATACCTTAAGCAAGCAGGTTCTCTATGGTTATAAGCATTAAGCAAAAGGTGATATAAAAATCCAGGGTCACACAACAACACAGTTGAAACCAAAGACCTGTTTTACTGCAAGGAGTTCTCCTCTTTCATCATGTTCATTTAATATATGTGGTTTGATGTTGAGATAACACTGAGGAATAGGGAGGAACAGGCTGTTGGTTTACTGGAAATATCCCCCAGTTGCGAAAACCTGTTTTCCAGTTTCTATCATTCTCCCATCCTTGTTCCTTCAAAACCCATGCAGTTCCATATCTCTGCTTTCTTGTTGCTCATTTTCAGTCATTGTGTGCAATGCACCACATGCCACTATGCCTTTATGAATTTCCGTGTTACTGAAGCATCTCTGCACATGGTTAATTTTAAGAGTTCAGTGGGCCACAACAGCATTGCCAGTCCCTACAGGCCACCCTGATCCCTCATCTAATCGCATGACTGATGGGGGAAGCAACAAAACAGCATGGGCTGTGCATTCTTGCACCATCTGGGAATTCTTAAAATTAACGTGATTCTAGCCAATATGGGCAGATGCCAGTATTTTCTTATTTCTCAGCTAAGAGAGCACTTTAATCCTCCTATGGATTGTATACTATGCTATTGCCAAGAGAGTCAATGCAATGTAGTGGTTAGAGTGACAGCCTAGCAGTAAGGAGACCAGGGTTGAGATCAAATCCCCACTCAGCCATGAAGCTTGCTGGGTGACCTTGGGCCAATCACTCTTTCTTAGCCTAGCCTAGCTCACAAGATTATTGTAAGGATAAAATGGAGGGAGGGAAAAGGAGACTGAAGTAGGCACAATGCTTTGAGCTTCTTATAGGGAAGATATAAATAAATAGTGGGATAAAAATGCTCAGCACTGTAATCATGTATTGGAATTATACCGCCACAATGGAAGGCACTTGGTTATTAACAGCTCTTTGTATGTTGCCTGGTCATCACTGTTCCAAATGACACAAATAGTCAGACATAACACATCAGACACATGAGATTCAGGGGAACAAGTTTGGGCTCCTGTAGATGACTTGTTAAGGGACGTGGGTGGCGCTGTGGGTTAAATCACAGAGCCTAGGACTTGCCAATCAGAAGGTCGGTGGTTCGAATCCCCATGACGGGGTGAGCTCCCGTTGCTCGGCCCCACCTCCTGCCAACCTAGCAGTTCCAAAGCATGTCAAAGTGCAAGTAGATAAATAGGTACTGCTCTGGAGGGAAGGTAAACGCCGTTTCCGTGCACTGCTCTGGTTTGCCAGAAGCAGCTTAGTCCTGCTGCCCACATGACCCAGGAGCTGTACGCCGGATCCCTTGGCCAATAAAGCGAGATGAGCGCCGCAACCCCAGAGTTGGCCACGACTGGACCTAATGGTCAGGGGTCCCTTTACCTTTACCTTTAGATGACTTGTTTATTGAACAGTCACCCTGATTGGTTTGCACAAAGCTTAGATGCAGGTTGGACCATGTCTGAGCATTTGTTCTGAATTGTTTTCAGATAAGTTATATGACAATGAGCATTCAACTTGAATTGTTCCGATTTGTTTACGTGGTGGATATACATCTTTCCATTAATTATTTGCTGCAGCAATGAAACTGCTAGCACATTCGCAAAGTTAAGCAGTGTCTGGTATGGTTTCTTTCCATATTTTTCAGTCCATTTCTCCATCACTTTCTAAACTGAAAAAAGCCGCATAAAAAGTTGATCTGTTTTTCCAAGACAACAGTGCCATTTAATCCAATTTCTGGTATGTGTTTCAATCTCTCCCACAAAACAGTGACAGTCTGGAGGTGACTTATACTACAGTCAAGAAAATGGCAAGCCCACTTCCACTTATATCCGTTATATAATTAGAGCAGCTACTTAGGGCTGGTTCATGTAATAATGTGAGATGTCAAGAAATTCCTGAAATGACAGGCATTATCTGAAGGCAACAAAGAAGATGGTAACCCCAGCAACATTTACAAAGCAATTAGATCAATTGCGTACATGGAATAGTCATACTGTGCTTGAAGCCAACATATTTTTAGCTGACCTTAGTGCATCTTAGCCGGTGGAAAAACCAGAGCAAAGCCATTTTGACATAAGCAATTGGCTCCCCCTGAACCAGCAACAACATGTATTCTCCAGAGCCATGGATTGAGTGCAGTTGCTTTGGCTTGTACTTCAAACACAAAGATTTGCAACTGTAATAACCACAGGTCTAAGGAACGGCTATGACTCAGTGGTAGAGAGCATGCATTGCATGCAAAGGCCATAGACTCAATCCTCAGCATCTCCATATAGGGCTGGGAGAGACTTCTCTGAAACATTGTTGAGCTCAGCCTTCTGGATTTCCCCCTGCTAGATGGATCCATGGTTTGACTTTGTATAGGGAAGTTTCCTATGTTAATGTAGAACTGGTATTATAAGAAAATAGGCATTAATAAATAGCATTTCTTGCACTGCTAAATCAGACCAAAGGCCCATGTATTCTGTCCCCACAGTGACCAACCAGATATCTATGGGAAGCCCACAAACAGGACGTGAGCACAATAGTATTCAGAGGCATACTGGCACTGATACTGGCCATAGTGTGTAATCATCATGACCAGAAGACATTAATTGTTTTATCCTTGTCTTTATTTGGGTTATGGCCCAGAAGTCTTGATCCCTCCTCTTACTTCACACTGAAATTACCCATCGAGAGTTCCTTTCTCAGTAACTCAATGAACCACTTTAATATCCCTAGCATTTTAATGTGTTATTTCTGGATTAATGTAATAGCTTTGTTTTAAAAAATGCTATTATTCTTGGCTGTTGCTGCAGAGTATATGGTGATGTGCATTCACGTAATATCTGTGCTTCAAGCCCATTATATTTTCATTTACTGTGATTTGCCAATTTTGGCAGGTCACCGATGCAGCAATTTGTAGTCATTTTACTACCAACATCATAGAATATAAGAGCCCTATTAGATAGCTTGAGGATCCATCTAGTCAAACATCTTGCTTTCTACAGCAGCCATTCTGATGCTTCTCAATAGCCCACCAACATAGCTTGAAGGCAATAGTATGGCAAAATGGTTCACTCAGCTATGAAACTCACTGGGGGACCTTGGACCAGTTACCATCTCTTTGCCTAACCTACCTCACAGGGATGTTGTGATGATGAAATGGGGAGGAGGAGAACATCACCTTGAGATCCTTGTAAGATGAAGGTGGTACAGAAAACAAACAAACAAACAAACAAACAAACAAACATACTCCTTGGTAATCAAAGGCCTAGTGCCTAGGAGCACAGGTGTACCATTAAGCTAATACATATTGTCCTTGTTGTATCTCCTTGTCATAGCCATCTTCAAACTGTGATCTGATTTAAGTTGTGGGGAATTTGTGGCCATCCAGATGTTGCTGGACTTCACTGCCATCATCCCTGGATATTGGTGATGCTGGCTGGGGCTGATGGGAATTGGGGTCCAATAAAACCTAGAAGACCAGAGATTCTCCATCTCTAGTTTAAATCCTATTCACAGGAAAAGCTGAAAAATTAACTGGTTGCATTCTGTATTCCACTATTAGTAAATAATTCCTTACTGCTGCCTTTATGTTTTGCTTCTTTGGGATCAATTACAGCTAAAATTCCTGCCTGGAGTCTTGGAGCCAAATATTTCCTTGAACATGTTTCCTTTTGGGTACCCAATTTGAAAAGTTTGATCCATGTTTCAAAACACAATTCAAAAACCTGTGCTTTTATTTGAGGGATATTTATTTCCCTTTTGTAAAAAGGTACTATTTCCAGTGGTACTGCATTTTTCATGAGAAAGGGAAATCATAGACTTAAGCCATATAATTTTAAAATGTTTTCTCAGTTCTTTGTTTTATTCTCCTCCCTTTTAGATCATGATCTCTTGTGGGTCCTTTCACTGGATTGATGCTCTGGGCAAGAATCAATGGGCCTCCAAGCACAGCAGACTCCTTTGTTCGTTCTTCATGGGTGAGAAGACAGCACAAGACAAGAGGATAGACCCAAAAATATGCCAGGCAGGTAAAAAGCTTCAAACAAACTGAATGCTGTTCAGAAGTTGCCCAAAGCATTGATTCTATCTGGGGCCCATAGATAACCAAAAGTTTAAAGAAGGAAAGTTTAAAAGTATGTTTTAAAATTTGTCTTTCTTTTTTCTTGTAATGCTGTGAGGCAAGATACTCAATGGTGGAAGGGAATAACAAACCACTGATTACTGCACATCACTTTTGCGTTAATGAACGTACAAAAAATAATACATATTTTTTCTATGTTGGCCTTTACATTTGCCAACAAATCAGGTATGGCAATTATTTTATTGTGTATTCAAGTGGACCACTACGACCAATCAATCATCATCATCATCATCAGTGCTCTTTTCTAAAAAAATGTTTAGGGGTACTCTCATTTTGACTCAAGAAAATCACCATTTTATAGTACAAATTGGGAAAAATAAATACAGTAAATGGACAAAAGTACAAGGAACATGCATTACCTCATATTACACAGTTGACAGCTTACAGTAACATCCAGAATGAGGTTGTGTCCACTAACATCTTCCTGATTTCACTGCATGCTGTTGGTGTCCGTCAGAGGTGGTAAATACAAAACTGACCAATAACCGTGCTAGATTCCAACTCCTACTTCACACATTAAATGCTCGCTTCCGCCTGAGACTCAGGAAACACTGTGACAGAAAATGAGGCCACAATCGGGGGTAGCAATGGAACTGATGATTCACTGTGCTATTCAACAGAACTGACGATTCACAATGCTAGAGAAGAAACTAAAATTTTTAGTTTCTTCTCCCATTAGAGTCACAAAACGTTTAGGGGTATGCATACCCCTGTGTCCCCCCAGAAAAAAGCACTGATAATAATAATATTGCACACCACCCCAATCTCCGAGTTGTGCAAGATTCTAGGGGTACCAGGTGCTTATCTAGGGTTTGGTTTGTTTGGAATGATGGACAGTGGAGACTATTGTGTCTTTAGGATATCTGGTTTATTCACACACATATGCAACCTATCTGGGCTGGTTGTCCTCTTCCACCAAGCACAGAGCTTTGGGAGGGACACACATGGAATGGTGAGGGAGGAAGCGGACACCTGCCTAGCCAGCCAGAATAGTCAAATCAACCCTGGCAATCAATGGGATGACAGATGCCGCAGCTGGAATGCTCAGCAGCTCTTTCTGGTATTCTGAATTATTGTGATTTTACTGAATTGTAGTATTTTGATGAATTTATTGTTATTTGCTTTAGTCATATGTTATGGTGTTTAATATTATAGTAAGGCAGACGAGAGATCTGTGACCAGATCCTAGAATGTCTCTGCTAGCTTATGCATCAACATAGAAAGCTGCCATTTACCAAAGTAGATCAATGTTACTATCAACACTCATTGGCAGCAGCCGTCTGGCAACAACATTGATAGGGAGGGATTCAGATGGGAGTTTTTTCCAGCTCTCTGACAACACCTGGAACTGTCTGAATGCAAAGCACATGCTCCATCATTGAGCCACAGCTCTTCCGCTTTGGACATGACCAACGCTGCTGCTCCAGAGGTCTTCATTACTCTCTCTTCCAAAGCCTGCTCTGATTTATCACCCACTCAGGGAAAGATAGACCTGAATGAAGCCAACGAGGTCTGAATTAAATATTTACCCAAGATACAGTAACCTCTTTAAATCCTCCCTGAATTTTTTAGAAGATGTGCTTTAGCCACCATGGGCTGTTAGAAATATCTGCCTTAATCAGTGCTTTTTTCCCTAAAGAAATGTTTAGGGGGACTCTCAATTTCCTACTCATACTGAAATATTGCCCGTCAATGAGGCCAAACTTAGATTCACAAAATGTTTAGGGGTATGCGCCTCCCTGTGTTCCCTCAGAAAAAAAGCGCTGGCCTTAATACATTTGGATTATTAGACCAAGCCTAAAGGTTTCCAGTGTGGATGTGCCACTGAAATCTGACAAACAAATAGGCACAAAGAAGGCAGAGTACCATATGTCTCATAACAAATCACATAAGGAAAGAAATCTGGAAGCCTTTAGATTGTAACAGCTTCTTCCCTGCTGAGAAGTTAATAATCAGTTCCCTGTGTTTGCTCCATCTGAACATTAGTTTGAAGAACATCCATTATTTTTGCTACTAGCAGAGTAGGAAACAAAATCTTTTCATCTGCTGTTATGAAAAGCAAAAACAAATTCATCTGCCATTGTAGTCCTCGAGCAAACAATGCAAGCTTTTGAAGGATCAAGACTTTATCATGTCACACATAATAAACTGCCATCATTTGACGGTACATACTACTCTGATTCTAAACAACCTTTCTGAGTCATGATAATACTGAAGAGTTCAAGTAGTGCTCTTATTAAGCTTCCTCTTCTCCGAAATGTTAGGGCATGGTTTTGTCAGCCCCAGAAACACAGAATACAATATATTGCTTTAGTCCTCATTAGAACAGCACCTGCTTTTTCTCACATAAGATCAGCATATATGCGATCCTCAAATCTGACCCCTTTCAGCTTCAAATATTTGTGCAAGCAAGCTCATGCTCAATTGTGATTTGTGAATTAGAAAATGGACTCTTCATTGACATGGGTTGTGCTTCTTTTCTGTGGGGGACTGCTAAAAGTACTTCCACAGATCTGTTTGGAGCACGCAGGATAAGATGGTTCCTATGGGGAAGCAAAACATTGCAGGGTCAAATGACACTATAGAGCACCAAAAAGAGGTAAAGGAAATGAAACATCATTTTCTTTAATGTGAAGCAAAGCTTACAGCATCTTACTGGAATTTTGTTGGCTTTTCTACATAATTTTTTACATGAGCAACAACAACAACATTGAGATTTAGCAAAGAAGAGTGTATGGCTGGCTTGTTGTTGCTAATGTGAGAGATCCTCTTGAGAAGTATATGTAATTCAAATGATGTTTCTAGCATTCCCTTGTTGGATATCGTAGCACCCAGCCAGGACTTCACAGCTGCTACTGGGATGAACCCTCAGTTATTTCTTAGAATGTTTTGCCCATAGAAACTACAACCCAAAATGCAGTGTGTTAACTTAAAATTGATGTACCTGCTTGCTCAGGAGTAAAAATCGCCATGCATGTTTGCTGTGAATGAATTCCAGTTCAAGCCATACTCAGACGGTGCAGATAAAAGCCAGTTTAAATCCAAGTAATCCAGATTAATCGTTTAATGGATTATAGTTTTCAGGCTTTTATACAAATGCACATCTATTTATTGATGTTTTGTTACCTGTGTTCACAATACAGAAGCTTTTTAAAATCTAAAATGGAGAGCATTGTACCCCAATATTTTTGGGTTTGAAGATCTGTAATATAACATATCAGGGGACCCAGGTGGCGCTGTGGGTAAAAGCCTCAGCGCCTAGGGCTTGCCGATCGAAAGGTCGGCGGTTCGAATCCCTGCAGCGGGGTGCGCTCCCGTCGTTCGGTCCCAGCGCCTGCCAACCTAGCAGTTCGAAAGCACCCTTGGGTGCAAGTAGATAAATAGGGACCGCTTACTGGCGGGAAGGTAAACGGTGTTTCCGTGTGCTGCGCTGGCTCGCCAGATGCAGCTTTGTCACGCTGGCCACGTGACCCGGAAGTGTCTCCGGACAACGCTGGCCCTTGGCCTCTTAAGTGAGATGGGCGCACAACCCTAGAGTCTGTCAAGACTGGCCCGTACAGGCAGGGGTACCTTTACCTTTTACCTAATATAACATATCAGTTCTTCAATCTTTAAGCTTGTAAACATAAATGGTGTTAGCACATTGATCTCTTCGCTAGATGCATACAACCCACCCACCCTCAATAATTGTTGGGTATTATTTACAGTGGAGTCCCCTTAAGCAACAACACAATGAAATGAGGCCATGGTGAAGTCAGATTGTTCCAGAACAGATGGCTAGAAAAGTATTCAAGCTCTTTATTAGTGAGTCTGCTTTGCATTCTCAGCTGAAGCTGCCTGTCATAATCATTGCAAAGAGAACTCTTTTTCAGAGAAACTGACTGCATAAATATGCAAAAATGTAACATAATATTTTGAGGAAATTGGAAAAGTAAATAGATTCCTCATGTAACCGCGATGCAGTAGAATAGCTTCACCATTAAAAACAGTTATTGGCAGCACCCAGCTGCCTGTTTACAGAATCCTAATTTCTTATTAGCAGAAATGTCCATGAAGCTGCAAAATGAAATGGTGCTTTCTCTCTCTGCTGATTAAAGAATTCCTGCGATCAGTGCTGTTTAATTACTCAGCAAGTATTGTAAATTTTATGAGAGTCTAGCACATTATATTAGAGTCACTGTTTGAATACCTTCTTCAGCAGTAATCCTTTTACTCTGAAAGGAATTCATGCCCTCAATACATGCACACACTAACTGGGAGTTCTTCAATCAAATTCAACGGAGAATCATGCTAGGTTGGGAAAACAAACTACCAGAGCCTCCTGGGCACCACAGCTCTGTTTTTTGGCTACTTTCTGTCCTTCTCCGCCATAGCTATGTTTTCCTGCTTCCAGTTCTAAGCACAGCGTGCTTTTAGCTAGAGCCAGCCCACAACATATTGCAGCCTAAGGCAGAACATAAAATCACCCATCAAAGAGTTAGATTCTAAGTCATAGGGCATAATAAACAAGGAGAGTTTTAAAATTCTACAAGCACCTCTCCCCTTCCTTGGCAGTAAAAACACAAATACATGACTCAGTTAGCAATTTGCTGCCCACAGAAAACCAGCTGTCTGAGGTGATTGCTGCCCTATGCTTCATGGTAGGGCCAGGCTGTTCTCATGCTTCTTTATGATCTAATCAGGTCATACTTTCTATATCAGAACAACATCATGTGGGGTATAAAGCTGCATCAAATTTTGGTGCCCCCACTCTTGTCTGGGACTCAATTCAGACCTCTGGGTATAGGGCGGTTTATAAACTCAATCAATCAATCAATCAATCAATTCCCACTCAGCCATGAAGCTCATTGGGAGACCTTGGACTCTTAGCCTAACTCATATTACAGGAATGTTGTGAGGGATTAAATGTGAGGGAGTTGGTTGCCACTGCTACCAGTAGTAACCCCAGCCCCCATGATAAAAAATGGCCTCCAGTTTCAGTTACCTATTTTCCCCTTCCCTCCCTCATTCTTAAATGAGGCTTAGCTCAGAGCTACAAAGAACTTATTATTAAATAGCCATGTGTTTCGATCAATTTTGTTATTTGCATACTTTACTAAATAACTGTACTTTACTAAAACATTTAAGTAATATCTTGGTTGCATGTGACTTTTTGTGTTCCAGAAGAGGATCCCTTTTGTGTTGGTGTTCCATCATGATCTGGAGCAGGAGCCTACAGGACACACCAGGTCAACTCAAGGAGGTACAGATAAAGATGGGACTCTGGGGCCATGGAAAAAGCCAAGTAAGCAACTTGCTCCAACAAGGCTTGAAGTCCAAGTGAGGCCTTTTCTAGACCTTTTCTAGATCCTTGAACAGAGGTCCCAGAGACTGCACCCACTGAGATCCTCAAAGGATGAAAACATCCTCACCTGGCGGCCCCTCACTGATCACCATCACAAGGAGCCAAGAGCAGATGGAGTGCCCTTTAAGTTCAACATTCTCCAAGAGATGTGAGGTCCTTCCTGAGAGGGGTTTCCCAGATCGAGGATCTCAGTGGGTGCAGTCTCTGGGACCTCTGTTCAAGGATCTTTTGGTGGACAGGCTTTGCTTCTGAGTCTAGCTTTTACAAGGCCTTTGCTGCTGAAACTTCTGAGTTGGCTGGCCTTTTCTCATCATGATTGGAGCCCAAGTTTCTGCCTGCTATGGGGCTCATGACAGCTTGGTACTTTGGATATTTTCTACACAAAAAAGAAATAATAATAATCTTGAACTCCAACAGGAAAGGGCTTAATTCCCTCAAGATTCACAACTATAGATCTTCATGTTTTGCCAAAAGGTTTCCCTTTAATTCCCTGCTGTGTGCTTTCCATATTCATAGCTCTAATAATTACACTGTAACTAAAATATTCTAATCTTTCGGTGAGCTAATTAAAACGTATTTGTGTTATGTTCATTTGCTAATAATGGATTATGATGCTATGCATTCATTTAGTAATTTAATGAGGATGGGTCCAATCAAAGCGAAAATGATGCCACATAACCGCTCCTAGGCACAGACTAACTGTTCTGAACATATTTGTTTCTTCATAATCCCGATATCTGATCCTGAAGTCATAAGTAGCAGCCACATTACATAAATCTGTTGGAAGTTGTGTTTTGTTTTTCATTTTTTTAAATTTTCAGTGCTGTTTACAGGCTAGTGGAGGGCAAACAATATATCTCACCCTCCTACATAGTCCCTGGGAGACCAGTATTATAATTCTACCAGTGGGACCTGTAACAAAATGTTAGTGTATTCCTATGCCCTAAAAGGAGTCATGCTGTGCATGGCTCCAGGCAGTCTGGAACAAAGCCTCTTGGGAAGGGGGTGAGTTTCAGGAATGGGGAAGAGATAAAGACCACATTTCCCCTCTCCTCTTGAGATCTTCTGCTGTGTATATAATGCTAAAGGACTGCCACCCCAGACATACATGTTTTAGCTATAGAGAGGAGGGAAGTATTTTAACTAAGAGTTCTAGAGATGGAAAATGTGCCATAATCCCCCCCCCCCAATGTTTCTGTAAGGTGTTTAAGACTTGAGCAGATGAATTTCCTTTGACCTCAATTTCCCTCTACTCCCAACTGGCATACAAATATTCATTGTCTCAATCTTTGATTGATAGCCTCATTTTAGCCAGCTTCACATTTGCACCAAGGGGCAACCTGTGTGCAAATGTGCAGTGGGATTATGCCATTGCCCCGGCCGCAGATAATGCACAGTTTTGCCCAGCCCCAACCTACATATTCTGTTTTTGCAAAGCAGGACCACAGGTGGGTCAGGAGGGTACAAATCCAGAAAGCAGTCTGGAGCACAAAGAGAGGACAAGCAGGAAAGAGACAAGCCATGAAGTCATGGGAGACTACTAGCAGGTTATCCAGGACCCTGGACAGAGCCTAACAAGCAGACACAGTTTGTTGCAACAATAACTTCTTTCCAGCTGAGCCCTTTATGATCTCTGAACTTGACTACACTTCTCAGGCTTACACAGGATTATGGGGCAGCTAAAGGGACAGCTATGTGGATGCTCAAGCCTGGCATGCGGTCTGTGTTGGTGCACTGGGATCATGGAGTGACAGGTTCTTGGAGATGAATAAGTTGGCCTCTTGTTGGACCTGAAATCTTTGGATCAGGGACTTCAGGCTTGGGGGTGGCTCTCAAGTCATGGTTTTTGTGTCTGGTACTTCCTTTGGCCCTTCATTCTCTGTGTGTCTGGGTCACTGCTTCACTCCAGAGTTATGTTAGGCATATTATCAGAGGCGTAGCGTGGGTGGTGCAGGGGGGGCCGGCCGCACCGGGCGCAACATCTGGGGGGGGGGGCGCGCTCGCACTCGCAGCTCTCTGCCCCTACCTGGCTCACTCACTCTCTCTCAATGCAGTGCTGGCTGTGCGAATCCGATCCAAGCCGCCGGGTCGCCGCCCACTGTGGAGGGGAGGGTGCCAGGCGTGCGGTGCGGTGCGGAGAGAGAGCGAGGGACTATCTGGGGGAGGGACAGTGCAGCGGGGGGGGGGGGGGGCGCAAATTACTTGCCTTGCCCCAGGTTAGGGGGCGCAAATTACTTGCCTTGCCCCGGGTGCTGACAACCCACGCTACACCACTACATATTATCATCTGCTCTGAAAAAGCCTGGGCACATATCCCCCAGCTCAGATGTCTAGACTTAACCTGTAGTTGTCAGGACCAAAGCTGAGGGAAGCCATACATTGCTGGGAGTGGGTGAGGCAGCTCCTCTGCCTCTTTGTACACATGCATAAATGCAGTCTGCCTAACATCAGGTTTCTTTAGACCTGTGATGGCCTGGGAATCCGATTCAGAGGCTGAACTGGAGGAACCCCAGCCTGCACAGGACTCCCCGCTTCCAGGGCCGGCTGAACTGGGGCAGGGCCTTGGATCTGAAGCACCTGCACCTGTGCCGGATCCTCAGGAGCAGGCACCAGGTGAATCCTCTCTGGCTCCGGAGGTGATTGAAGACACAGTGCCTACAGGTGCGCCTCTCCCAGCCCTGTCAGGGGAAGGTGAGTCTCCCCCTGGGTCCATTAACCCTCCAGCCTCTCCTGAGCTGCAGAGGCTCAGGGCAGAGAGGCGGAGGGAACTGGTTTCTCCCAGGAGGAGTGCTCGCCTTAAGGCCAGGAGAGGCGGGTCTCCTGCGGGCCGGGACTGCCCCTGGCCTCAGAGAAGATAAAGGCCAGTCAGCCCGGTCCCAGGTTGCGGGAGCAACGTCGTCGAAGAGCTGTTTCGGCCAGCACCCAGTCCGGTTCCCCCAGAGTTTCTGTCCTTGCCCGGCTCCTCGCTGTGGACCCCGCTTTGCCCGTGGAGGACTGTCTGCTGACCCTCGACTCAGGTCCTGGACCTCGCCCCATGGTAACCTCCCCCTGGGACCAGCACAAGACCCTTTTGTCACCCTTTCTGTAGGTGCAAGTACCATCAACATTCTTTAACCATTTTTTTAAAAATGTCATTTAATTCCCAGATATACTATGTACTAGGATACCTAGGACTTCTGCATACTATTAAAACAGCATTTTCTTTTAATTCACCAGGTTATGTATTTATGTACAGCCTATCTAAGATACCTAAAATAGATTTTTCTTTAAATTCAGAACCTTATATACATATGCACACCTAGAATGTCTCCAGAGTAGACACTACTTTATCTTTTCCTAATTTGGGACTGTGCCAAAGTCATATACATTCTACTTGGAAATTAATCATTTTTAAAATTCAAAAATAGTTTTATTTCAATAGCATAAAACAAAGCTAAATATTGCAAATATTTCTTTTTCATTGTTATGAAAGAGAGGATGAACTTTAAATCACCATAGACAAAGATAACTTCAACAATTTGAAATCTTTATATTTCCCTTTAGCATAAAGTATATGTAATAAAATGGAATCATTTTCTTCTGTAGCACAAAGGTTACACAGGAAGCAGGCCATACATTATCACCATTTTATTTTATACATGCTCCTATGAAAGTTTTTAGTTGGTAAGGTGCAGAAATGGATTTTTGTCAGTCACATTTTGCATCTTAAGAACCTTTAGCAGGATAACCTGCATTTTAACAATGGAGTGCATGGCTACTTTTGAGTAAAAATTGAGTCCTAAACTTAACAGACCCACCACCACCAACACACCCACCCACCCACCTACTTTTCCAAATATCACTTCTCTTTCTCATGTTTCAGGATTTCTTTGATTATAGCTTTCAGCCATCATGTTTCCCTTAGGGAAATGTCCTTCATTTAGCCAGAAAACAATGGTTTCAGCAGTAGGGTAGAACCAATATCAACAGTCATTTGTGAGAACATGAAAAAACAAAACAAAATATCTGACTCTGCACACCCCCTTGAGGTGAAAACAGTTACAGCAATGCTCCACTGGCATTTAACATGGATATTACATAACTAGGGTCTAGTTTATTGACCAACTGCTAGCAGTCTAATACTGTGGAAAGAATCCCACTTGGCCAAGGTCGCAAGTCACTAAGAATACAATTTTGGGAGGAGGAGCAAGAAAATGACAGTATTTTTCTTGAAGGTCAGAAAGTAATGGAATAGGATCAGTAATGTAATTTCAGCTATTATCAGTAGTGTAAAGAATCAAATATACCAGGGATGGGAAACCTGTGGCCCTCCAAGTGTTGCTAGGCTACAATGCCCATCATACTTGACCAATAGTCATGCTTGCAAAACTGATGAGAGTTGGAGTCCTACAACATCTGGAAGGTCATAGCTTTTTCTCCCCTGAAATACACAGTCTATATATATATTTATATGTGTGTGTGTGTGTGTGTGTGTTCCTCCCACATTTATTTTTAAAAACTTTTTCTTATTTTTTTTATCTTTCCTGTAAGGAGACACAAAGCAACTTTGCTTTCTTTCTTTACTCTTGAAATATTAGATTCGAAACACTATTACAAAATGAAAAACAAAAAGAACAGACCTGTGTGTACTTTAAGTATGTTGGGATGAAAATCTGGTTAAATCCTTAAAGCTTAAAGCTCCTGAACTTTAACACAAGTTCTAAATCCATGAGAAGTCAATTATGCTTTCAAGATATATTTTTAATGAAAAATGATATTATTAGTATTTTTACATCAAAATGGAACTTAAAGTTAATAGAATACTTTTTAACTGGACTTGGATACAAAACAGATCAAAGTGTCATCACCCCCACAAAAGCCCCACTCATCCATTTTTAATTTCTTCCTTCATCAAATACATTATAAGTATAAAAGAATAATGTATGTGCCTCACTAATTATCTGGAACATGTTTGATCTTGAATCACACTGTCAGAAGTCTTCCTGGGTCTGTTAGCTTGATTACATAATCATAATCTGGCAAAGAAAGAATAAAAAGTTTGGGCCTTTTGAAATGTAGTTTTTAGTCTTATCAAAAGGGCTGAATATCTCTTGATACCTTTTGGAATGAAATTCTCTAACTTCACAAATGCCTTAGTTCCATTGTCTCCTATCACTTTCCTTCCTCAGAGTTGACTTTTCTTCAGAGTTTACTTTTCTTTTCATGACATTTCCTTGTAGGCAGAGGGAGAGTGTGTGTACACGTGCACTAGCAACACACTCCTTATTCTCTGAGTTTGGCTTATTTGATGACTGTGAAAGAGCAGTCAAAGCCTTAACAAAATAATATTAAGTTTTCTTCATGGTTGTGGATACTTGGTACTTCATCTGCAAAGATAGGGCCTCAGCCTTCAAGATACACAAATAGAAAGCCAGAGTGTGCATTTTGAGAAGGAGGGGAGAGGCACTAATATTTGCTAGCTGTAGTTGCCTGGAATTGGCAGTTCCGCCATAAGAGAAAGTGCTGCTCCAGTTGCTCTCCAAGGACCGGCTGCTGTGTGCTGTATGTGTGTAACAAAAAGGCATCTTCCAGAGGCATCAACACTTTGTTACCCAAAGGAGACTAAGTCAAAGGGCTGCCCTTTGAAATTCTTACTGCTCAAAAATGTCTTTGTCTGGGTGTGTGGGGGTATATAATACTAACTAATAGATTTCAATTGTATTTTTAGATGGCTAATTTTAACCTTTAAAAAAAGTCTTTATGCATTTGTGATTCTGAAAAGCTTCACTTGATGTGCATGTAGAACAACACAGGAGCTGACATTTCTTCATTTACTTAAACATTACACAAGGTCTGCCCATGCATCCTTTGTGAGTTAATAACACTGTATCCTTGCTGAAGTGAAAAGACTGCCATTTCTATTTAGGGGCAAATCACACATGGGACACAGAACTGTTGAGTCAGGGCAGAATATAGGCATCAAACTGCAATGCAACCTTACTACTTTGCTTTTGCAGAAATTATTTTTCCGTTCCTCCATCCACCTAATTCTGGCATCTAAACAGGGATCTCTCTCCTTCTCTTCAAAAACACTGCATGCAGATGAAAGCTGAGGTTCTGTAGACTTATGTTTTAATTTATCAGTCAAGTTCGGTGTAAATACTTCAAAACCATGATTGGTTGTCCATCCCCCCCCAAGGATCTTGGTTCTACCTAGAAGTCCCCAAAGGTGAAATATCAGAAGCAGACTGGGGTTGTGTCTTTCGAATTTCCTGTCCAACCTTCTTTGTATTTTCCTTCATAGAGACTTATTGGCTGCACATAACCGGTTACTGCCCACTGGGGATTCGGCTGTTGTGGAGAACAAACATATTTTGACAAAGACTTGACAGACACAGTTCTGTCTGCAAACAGGAAATGCTGGGAACACATGGGGAAGTGCAGAGGAGGGATTTCAAAGCCAGGAAACTGCATGCCATCTCTTGTCAGAAAGCACAACACTAATAACTTAAATCAAGCCAAAGTCAAATGAAACTTTTCTTACAAATGTGCCCCAAGGAGCTGTAGTTCCACAGTTTGGTGTACAACACTAACATTTCGTTAGTGTCAATCTGTACATTCAATATTAATCATTGGCTGCTTGTTGCTAAAAGCTCTGCAATGCTGCATCCAGTGACTAAAAAGATACGTGCCTGAAAACATACAATAGGAAGGCAATATATAACAAGCATCAAACAACTTCATTGAAGATGACCCATGTTTATACAATTCTGGAATGAGTAACAGGTGAACTTATTAACTTAGAACTTATTCACATTAATTTAAACTTCAGTCACAATGCATTATTTCCACCTATTATTTCATTAAAAAACCTCAAAGGGTTTTTTTCTTTGTCACTCACAGCACTTGGTTTTTGCTTCCATGTGAGATTTGGGAAGCTAATTTTATTTGATTTCCTTCTGAGAACTGAACTTCCTGATGTTGCAAGTCATTTCAGAGGAGTCTTTAAATTGACTGGCAGTATTAGGGAATCAATTTACAGCAGTTCTCTCATTTTTAGAACAATATTGTACATACCTTACAATAGTATCATCTGAATATTTCTGAATACTGTTGTGTACTGTGCTATTATTCTTCCAACTAAAGCTGCCGAATAGGGCAAGATGACCTGAAATGGAGGTGGGAAACACAACAAAAGAAGACCCAAAGAATCTTTCTCAAAGGAGAAAACATGTATCATCATGGTGATGTATCTGTCTCATTAGTTCTGCAGCAATGGCCATGGGGAAGTAATCCTCTCATAACAAGGGGGGGGGGGAGCTACTGGGAATATGGATAGGAAACCCTGCACATATAAGGAACTCTCCTTGCAATACCTTTAGAAGTAAACACTTTTGTGCACATAACTATATTGTCCAATACTTAATTAAACCCATGGATTACTCAGGTCTATTAATTTCTGTACCAGCTGTAACAATAAAAGCATTCAGCTTGTGCTTTCTGATAAGACTCAACACTTGTGCTTCAATGTGGCTTCATAATTACACTCTTTAATGGTAAAACTCTGTACCTGTGTATCTGGGAGTAGATATGACTAGGACTGGGCTGCAAATTAATTACTCTATGGCTGTGCTCTGGTGTAATATGAAATAATGTTTCAGCTTTACGGAAATACGATTTGGCAAGTGCATGGCTCTCTCTGCCTTCTCCATTTAGTACGTCATCCTAATTCTAATTCAGGTTTGCCAATATGGTGCTCATGGGTGAGATAGTGCCCTTATAGAGTTTCCCTAGTACCCACAAGGGTCTTGGGAATGGTGGAAGGAGAAAGAATTCACCCATGTGAAGATCATCAGGTGGAAACTCTTACACATATGGTTCTTAAATGTAAATTATATATCGATCTCTGCCAGCAGTTCCTAGATTAACTCTGCATCCCCAAATGGAAACCTGAGTTAGAGATCATACATTTTCTATTATTGGGGAATAATCAGGAGCTCACCTAGTTAGTGGCTAAATATCTTTATCTGGTTTTTTGTCATCAAAACACATTGCAGACATTTGATCTCCCTGGAGACTAGAGATGTAATGTTAGACTGCTTTGCCTCTTTCATTTGACAAATGTTTTGTGTCACTGGGAAGGTGGGAATTCTGTATTGATTTGCTATGGATGTTTGTATGTGATGCCAATAAAAGGTTTGATGATGATGAGTACCCACAAACCTCCTGAATCCCCCCTCCATTCACTGTCTCTTTTTTCATGAGGTGGCAAGAGTGGTCATGCTTTCCACCCCTCACCCCCTGAAAGCATATTAGCTTTTCTTGTTAAGGTTGACAACAGTAAAACTGAGTTGAGGTGTTGACAATAAACTGCAATTAATCTAAAATGGAATCAAAAGCTTCCAAACTCCTTGCAGTTGTGCTGGAGGATGGAGAAGGGGGCAAATGAGCCTGAGGCTCTGTGCAGTTTGTTCTTGCAAAGCTAAGTCATGGTTTAGTATTATGCCAAAATGAAACCATTGCCTAACGCTTTTCTCAGTTGCGGTTTCATTTCCCTTGCACCTTCTTTACATGCATTCTACCAGCACATCTCAATAGAAATTCAACAAAATAGAATGGTCCAGCAGAATGCTGTGCTGAGATTGTGGCAAATATGTCAACAGAATTGGTTACAATGGGGACATCACTACCCTTTAGGCAGTGACGGAAGAAGGGTGTGGGGGGTACGGTCTGCCCCAGGTGTCATCACTGAGGGGTGTGTGTGACAAAATGAGTTTTTTTTTAAAAAATACAAATTTGGGCTTGTGAAACTTTTTATGAGTGATGTGGCAGCTTAGGTGCCTGCAGGTTCTGCGCTGCCTGAAACGGCAGCGTGGGACTTGCACCTGCCTACTGCTTCTCCCTCAGCTGCCCTACATCTGAGGGGGAGGCAGTGGAGAGGCTCCAAGCATCAGAAAGGCTTGTCCTGCCTCCACAGGCGGATCGCCTTGCCCCCATGGGCGTGTCTCGCCCCACCCCCATGGCTGCCTCGCCACACCCTCGGCTGCAGCACCCCCCCCCACACCAGGCACCTAATAATAATAATAATAATAATAATAATAATAATAATAATTTATTATTTGTACCCCACCGATCTGGCTGGGTTTCCCCAGCCACTCTGGGCGGCTTCCAACAAAGATGAATAATACACTAAAATGTCACATATTAAAAACTTCCCTGAACAGGGCTGCCTTCAGATGTCTTCTGAATGTCAGGTAGTTGTTTATCGCTTTGACATCTGATGGGAGGGCGTTCCACAAGGCGGGCGCCACTACCGAGAAGGCCCTCTGCCTGGTTCCCTGTAGCTTTGCTTCTCACAATGAGGGAACTGCCAGAAGGCCCTCGGAGCTGGACCTCAGTGTCCGGGCAGAACGATGGAGGTGGAGACGCTCCTTCAGATATACTGGACCGAGGCCGTTTAGGGCTTTAAAGGTCAGCACCAACACTTTGAATTGTGCTCGGAAACGTACTGGGAGCCAATGTACGTCTTTCAAAACCGGAGTTATATGGTCTCGGCGGCCGCTGCCAGTCACCAGTCTAGCTGCCGCATTCTGGATTAGTTGTAGTTTCTGGGTCACCTTCAAAGGTAGCCCCACGTAGAGCGCATTGCAGTAGTCCAAGCGGGAGATAACCAGAGCATGCACCACTCTGGTGAGACAGTCCGCAGGCAGATAGGGTCTCAGCCTACGTACCAGATGGAGCTGGTAAACAGCTGCCCTGGATACAGATTTGACCTGTGCCTCCATGGACAGCTGTGAGTCCAAAATGACTCCCAGGCTGCGCACCTGGTCCTTCAGGGGCACAGTTACCCCATTCAGGACCAGGGAATCCTCCACGCCTGCCCGCCTCCTGTCCCCTAAAAACAGTACTTCTGTCTTGTCAGGATTCAACCTCAATCTGTTAGCCGCCATCCATCCTCCAACCGCCTCCAGACACTCACACAGGACCTTCACCGCCTTCACTGGTTCTGAATTAAAAGAGAGGTAGAGCTGGGTATCATCCGCATACTGATGAACACCCAGCCCAAACCTCCTGATGATCTCTCCCAGTGGCTGCATGTAAATGTTGAAAAGCATGGGGGAGAGGACAGAACCCTGAGGCACCCCACAAGTGAGAGCCCAGGGGTCTGAACACTCATCCCCCACCACCACTTTCTGAACACGGCCCAGGAGGAAGGAGCGGAACCACTGTATGACAGTGCCCCCAGCTCCCAGCCCCTCAAGACGGTCCAGAAGGATGTTATGGTCGATGGTATCAAACGCCGCTGAGAGATCCAGCAGAACTAGGAAACAGCTCTCACCTTTGTCCCTAGCCCGCCAGAGATCATCAACCAGTGCGACCAAGGCAGTTTCAGTCCCATGATGAGGCCTGAACCCCGACTGGAAGGAATCCAAATGGTCCGCTTCTTCCAGGCGTGCCTGGAGTTGTTCAGCAACCACTCGCTCAATCACCTTGCCCAAGAATGGAAGATTTGAGACTGGGCGATAATTGGCCATCGTAGCCGCATCTAAAGATGGTTTTTTAAGAAGCGGTTTAATGACCGCCTCTTTCAGCGGATCTGGGAATGTTCCCTCACAGAGGGAAGCGTTCACCACCCCATGAAGCCCATCACCCAGTCCTTCCCGGCTAGCTTTTATAAGCCAGGATGGGCAAGGATCCAGGAGACAGGTGGTTGGCTTCACTCGTCCAAGCAGCCTGTCCACATCCTTGGAGGTAACAGGTTGGAATTGATCCCACGCAACTTGACTAGACAGGACTCTAGCACTCTCCCGCCCTGGCCCTGCTCCCACGGATCTGAGCGATTTTACCTGCAAAAAACTTTGCAAAATCATTGCAGGAGATCATGTGGCTCGTACTGGGCCCAGATGTCGCAGGTGGTTCCGCTAAATTGTGAACCACCTGAAAAAGTCTCCTGCTGCTGTTTCCTGCAGATGCAATAGAGGCGGCGAAGAAAGTCTTCTTCACCGTCGCTATCGCCACTTGGTAGGCTCGACGTTGAGCTCTAACCTGTGTCTGGTCGGATTTGGAATGAGTTATGCGCCACCGGCGCTCTAGCCGTCTCAACGATTGTTTCATTGCCCTCAGATCCATGGAAAACCACGGGGCTGTCCGGGCTCCATGCAATCGGAGAGGGCGCTTCGGAGCCAAACAGTCAATAGCCCTGGTTAACTCCACATTCCAGCGGGCCACCAGGGAATCAGCTGAAAGGCCATCAACATGGGATAAAGCATCCCCCACCACTCTCTGGAAACCATTTGGATCCATTAAGTGGCGGGGGCAGACCATCCGAATTGGTCCCACCTCCCTGCAGAGGGGATGGCTATGCCGCTGCCTGTAGGTACACAATGTTTTGTGCAATGACAACAATATTTACTATATTTGTGAATTGCATTCCTAGAGGTAAGCTTTTATAACTTTGGGCAGTTGCATAAACATAAAATCTTGCAAACAATATCAAAAGCAAATAGTACAACTGCTGAACCCTTGAAGAAAAGCTCCGAACGATTTAAAGAAGACATTGTTTCTGGCAGAAACAACAAAGCTTTTCCTAAATAATGAGGCAAAATTGGGGGTTCGATGGAAACGGAAATCCAGAAAGCATTGGGTACAAGGAGAAAGGAGGAAGACACTTCTCAGAGCATGGAGGAATGCTTCAAGTCTTCCCCTAAAGTTCTCAAGAAATGTGGAGGTTCATTTGTTGAGAGATGCTCCCTTTGCAATTTTTGTTTTGTTTAAACAACTTCTGATTTGAAGCACTTTAATATCTGAGGATTTAGAATGCAATCCTATACAAGCCAACTTGGAAGTAAGGCATTTTGAGTTCTATAGAATGTTCAATCAGGGATGTAAGTATAGAATTGTGGTCTTTATTTTAGGTGGGGAGATAGGGAACCTGGGGCCCTTCACATTGCCCCAGCCAGCATGGCCAATCCAAAACCATCTGAAGGGTCAACAACATCTCAGCCCTGGTTTAAGATACCATTATCATGCTTTTGAACTTGTTAAGACGGGTTGATTATCTGCCACACCCATTTGCTACTGCTCAGGTATCCCATTTGGATCAAATCATGCTAAGAAACAATTGTTTAACAACATCTCCCACTTTGTATATTTTGTTTGTTTGTATGGTGCTCTTTTCAGTAGATTTTTCTCATTGTTTTCTTACTTTGTGATCATCTGTCTCAAGATAGGGAAAGAAAAGCAATTTAGAGCTTGTAGCTGAAAGCACATTATAGCAGAACTAGAAGAAAATAAAATAAAAAACTCACTTTCATTCCCAGCTGTCAGCCTCATGAAATGACTGGTGTTAGTTTAAAAACAAACTGAAGCATGTAAAAATTGATGCCCCATACTTAAAGGTAACTTTTAATAAGAAGGCATAGTTTCTGCTTAGTCGTTACTACTGTGGACCAACTGATTGTGCACTGCCATCGTGTGTGTATAAAGCTTATAAACCATTTGGGGTCCCCTCATCAATAAACCCCCTGGGTCCCTTCATGCAGTTGCAGTCTCTCAGCCTTCATTGATCATCTGTAAACTGTCCTATCTCACAAGTTTGCAGCTGCAGTGATTGGCATGCTGACAAAGACTGGGGAAGCCAAGATTCAAATCTCCTCTCAGAGATGAAGCTCACTGGGTGACCTTGAGCCCTACCTAACCTACCTCACAAGGCTGTTGGAAGGATAAAATGGGAGGGGCAATATACATTTGCTGCCGTGAGCTCCTTGGAGAAAAAGTGGGATATAAACACAATGAATGAATGAATGAATGAATGAATGAATGAAGTTGTCTTCCTCTTCAGCTTCCGAAACCACCACCTCCGAGTCTGCTTTCTCTTCTCCCTCTGGTCCCTCACCACCATCCCTCCACCAATCCCCTGACTCTGAGCCTTCTTCCCCTGAAAGCCTCCTGCCCCTCCTCTGCATCCAGCCACTCCAGGACATGGGTGTTGCTTTGCATGCGCCTTCCCTGTAGGAGAGGTGCTTGGAAAGGTACGCCCTGCAGCCAGCAGGCTTGTACCTTCCACTCACCAGCAGGGAATTCAATCCTACTGAGGTGGGGCATTCATATGCAACTTAATGCTTGGCACCTCTAAACATCTTTCTCTTTTTTTGCCCCCTTGCAGGATTGCTTCTATAATTCTGTGTTTCTTGTTGACTCAGAACAAATACATAATGAGTCATTTACCCTAACCCTCCATTGACTCTGTTTTTATTGGCAATGTCTAGAGCACAAAGTCTGTGGCGTCATCACTGTCTCTATCCTCTGAACTGCATCTAGGAATAAATGTAGCGCCTGCCATTTTTTCACTTGAGCTTTTACTGTACTGCACAATTTTTCAAAACTTTTGTATAGATTTGTGTTTCTTTTTCTGATAATCATATCCCTGTCATACTGATTTCTAATGCTAATGGGATCAAAAGTAATTTTAAGGAATTTTCTTCTTTTTAATTTGAAAGTGCATACCCATTATTTCTGCCTTCCTTTTCTTAATTCTGAACCTCGCATTTGACCCTATTATGTCAGTTCTGTTTTGAATGCTTTAATCAGATTTAATGGATCCATTATAATCAGAGCATTGTAGTCTACATAAAGACTCAGTTTGAACACTTCTTTTATTTCCCCCTCCCTTTATCTCTGTTTGAGTTCTTATCAATACAGCAAGAGGCTCTGGACCCTCTACAAACCACTGACCTGATAAGGGACAACCATATGCCTTTCATTTGTTGGTGATTACCTGATCTCTGCTCTGTCACTGAAATGAATGTTTTTGGTGTCATAGGAATTGCATAGATCCCTACAAGAAACTTCTCACCAGAATGATGGATGTTGATTGATTTAGGTATTAGGAAAACATGTAAGCTATCACCCAAGCCCCACCTTTCCTGTACATTTTGGAATTGTGATTTCCCAGGGTCCCAAAATGTATGGTGAGCCTCCACAGATAGATACAAGCAGCTTTCTGCTACAGAGATTTGCCTTCTGCCTTTTGAAAAGCAATGAAAGTGGACAAGGAGGGGTGGAAGCATCACCTGTCCCTCATCCCTGAGGACCTCCTCACATGATAGCTTGCATGCTTTCATAATGCCTCAGTAGGGCTAAAGGGTGAAATGTGACAGAACTCAGGTGGTGAAAAATTCAATTCCCAAACCTCTCTCTGAGAGGATTGAACCTGGCATCTTCTGCACGCAGCTCAGGGTCTTTACCACTGAGCTATGGCCCTCACCCTGACCCAGCAATGTCTCATTAGATTTGTAAATTCTTACGTACTTAAACTATAAAAGGCCAAGGCTTTGTAGACCAGTCAAAACTAGTATTATCACAATCCTGATCTGTATGAACACATGAACAGCTTTAAAGAAGATACAAACTTCCATTTGCGGCAACAATCTCTGGTCAATGTAATATCAACAGCTAATGAAAGGAGGTCAGCATCTGAAGTTTTAATATATGGCTCCATAACCTGGAACGGATGTGAGAAAGTGACAAAATGCCATTATCACACCCTGACAGGATAATCACAGTCCACCACATTTTCAAATTCATGGTGTGAGTCATTGGACACATGGAACAGCTTTTTCAGTAATCAGGGCTTGAGTACTTTTGAAATACTAGTCTGTTTGCTAATATTATAGGAAGCTTGATATTAATAAACAGTGAGTTTATTACATGCAACGCCAGTCTCCAAGCGGTGTGAGATTCAAGGGGTTCTAGCTGTGCTTACCTAGGGTCCATGTTTCCTTTTGGAAATGACATACAGTGGAAACTGTGGTGTCTTCATGATGTATGGTTTATTTACACAGATATACAACCTGAGCCTATGATGGAGGGGTTTCCAGCATTACATTCCAAGAGGCTTTTGCCTCCTACATAGGCATAGCTCTGGATTTGAAGTTTTGATACCCCAAGCCTTAATTAAATTCTAGCACCTACTGGATCCAGGAATTTAGGGGAGTCTAACAAACTCAAAACAATATACTTAGTTCAGAGTGCAATTTCCCCCCCCTTCTTTGCCTGCATTTAATCATTTTAAGAAGCCCCTTGACCATGAACTGACATCTTTTTACTATTAATTTGATATCACTCTCCACAGAGTTGCTTGATTTTATGTGTTGACTGGTTTGGGCTGAGTTTGAAATATAGTTGTGTTTTTTTTTATATCATCTGTCTTGAGAAACGATGTGTTGCGGATGCCTGATAGTGGGTCTGTTTCCATGAGCATGCAGGCAAGTTTCTAAATCTCCAAAGAAATTGCTAGCTTTGGACATAAGGACTCTACAGCAGAGCTGCAATAATTACTGAGATGTATGCAAAGCACTCTGAACACTCGAAAAATGAACTATATAAATGTTAAGTATTAAACTCATGTCTGTGGACTCCCAAGATGGCTGTTCTATCTTTGCTGCATGACTTATTTAAATCCTTAGCCAAATGCACTTCAAGCTCGGGCCTTTTTAGAAAACTCCATCCTGATTGCTTTGAGCCTGGACTATTGTAACAGTTCTTTGAGAATAAAATATGGGTAAGACTGGGTTACACAGTATAGTTTATTGTTTCTGCATTTATACTTATGTTATCTATCTTATTTATATTTCACCGTTCTTCCAAAGAGTCCCGAGGGTTATCTTCTTCCCTCATAAAAAACCCTATGAGGTAGGTTAGGCCTACGACTGGTCTAATGTCACTCACTGAGTTTCATAGCTGAGCAGATATTTGAACCTCAGTCTCTGGGTCTTGGTCCAGCACCATACTGTCTCTCTTTGGCCATGCTCATTTCCCATTTTCAACAATAATTTCCTGGTGTGCGTAGTCCCGTCACTTCTCTCTTGAAACCAACGAGACTGAAATGTTTTAACTTTGGCTGGATAGTGCCCTATACTTTTCATTGAGATCATGAAGATTTTTGGATTTTGGATTTTGATTTTTGATTTGTGCCATCCATGGTGCCTTCAATTCCACAGTTTGTATTAACAAAAAAACAAAATAATAATAATATAAGTGTAACAGAATATTCACGGCACGTTGCATACCTGTTTTGATGCAGGCTGCATGATAAAGAAACTCAGCAGGACAGTACAGACAATATAGAATGTAATCCTATGTAATCCCCAGAGGTAAATTTCAATCAGTTCAATGGGACCTACTTCTAGATAAATATGCATAGGATTGCAGCCAGTATAAGTAAAAAGAAAAACACCCTACAGACATCTTTCAAGTGGCGAATGGTCCCAATCAAACAGGATTATTTAAAGACCTGAACTATTGAGTATCTGATTAGAGTCATAAGGAGGTCTGACATAATGAAGTGGTGGGGAAAAAAATCTTCTGATATGCTGCACTATATAATTAGATAATAAAATATCACTGGTTCAACTTGGAATGGAGAATCCAATCAGTTCAAAGTTACTGAGAAATGAAGGTCCACTGAAAGTCGTCTCAAAAGGAAGAAAAAGAGAGTGAAATTGAACAAAAAATATATTCTGATTGAAATGTATGCAGTGCCCTTTCAGTAATTGCGTCTCAGAAAAAGGGCATTCCACTATCTTGCCAAACTCAACCCTGCCCCTTTCTGTAACATAGGAAGAATATTTGCCTACCTGATAGGGCTGTTATAAGGGCTACTGGGATCACATATGTGAAACAATTTGAGCACTTAAATTCAATATATAAATGCCAAGCATAAAATATATGTAGGTGCTTGAAAGAGTCAGATGCATCATTAATTAAAGTTTATTTTCATTTGATAAATACTCAGCAGGTTCCTCTGCTTCAAGTCTTTTTCGATAAGGGATGGGTGAATATGCCACTTTTTGTTTCTCTCAGTTTCAATTCTTTCCAAGCAAATTTATTTCTTTGTATTTCCACATCAGTTTGCAAGTTCTGTTTTCAAAAGTACTCAAGAAATTAGCATTTTAGTGCAAATTTATCCTAATAGACACATTATTGCAAATAATCTATTTAAAACAATGCATTTTTTGTATGTTATTCTCACTCATATATGCATTTTTGTGCACATTACTTGACTGGAGATATCTACTGCAAAATTCAGTGTAAATTTTAATTAATATCTTGATCAATCAATTCTGTGATATAGTCTGAGTTATGTTACTACAAAGGGCGTTCTGGGTACCACAGACTATGCAATTGACTGTGTTGTAGGGCTTCTCAGAGATCAGGAACTTGGTTTATTCAGAGTTCCACCATTTCTTTCTGGGATTTGTCACCAGACCATACACTTAGGCATACATCTAGGTGTCTGCTGGGCCTTGTAATGCTTATGAGGCAGTGCCTCTCCATCTTAACTGAGGACCTAAAGTTACCAGATGGGGAGTTTGCTAGAGTGTCATAACTGTAAATTTTGAAGTGCAGGAATTCCTCATGACAGTCCCCCAATTTTTGTCACTTTCTCACAAACATTCCAGGTAATGGAGACATATTTTAAAGTGCCAGATGTTAACCACCAAAATTGTGCAACACCATTCCCTGTGTGGCACGAGTAGCCACATTGGTTGGTTAAGGCATTTTTATTCTGATAGGTTTTTGCCTGTTCTCTGTCTGCTGTGAAAACCGGTTTATCTCTTACGCCTGCTGTATTTTTAATGTCGTATTTTAATGTCGTATTTTTACTGTACTTTAATATATGTTTTATTGCATTCTGATATTATGATTTTAAATTGTTGTGGGCCTCCCTGAGTGGCACTAGAAAAGTGGGATAGGGATGTCTTTATTAATACATAAAGATTTTTTAATGATTTTGCTGTAAATTTTGTAGGCATTCAACAGATCCATGAATATTGGGGAAGCTAGATAAAGGGGGATGCTTATTAATTCAGTGATGCTGCCAGCTTTTTCAATTTTAGGTCAGGACTTCCTAGAACACAATTTTGATTTAAAGATGTGTGTCATGAAGGAATAAGAACAACAAGCTGTTTTTGTGTGATTTGAGTGTGAATCCTAATAAGTTTCAAATACAATGAATTTGTGAAGACATCCTCTTTTTTTGCTATCCTTGAGCACAGCAGAGATAAATGTCAGCCTGAAATATCTCTCAAATTGGCCACTTCCTCTTCACACCTCCATCTGACTGCATTATATGATGTGCGTCTCTTGCCTCGAGTCCTGTAACCTTTTTATTTCCAGCTCCTCTAGTTTCTTCTCTTCTCCCCCTCTTTCCTTCTAATACTTATCCTAATACGTAATGGCACATCACAAGTGTGTATAGGATATAATTTTCAAAGCTAATAAAACAAAAGAAAAAACAGGTATAAATGGCTTTTTCATGCTTGTCAAAATTTACACAATGCGCTGTCAAATTTTCTTCATGCAGGAATCATGCACAAAAGACACATGAATTCAGAGTTTAGTTCAGCTAATTATTATTTCTTCCATGTCAGTGCATCCAGAGAATTAGTTATAATATCTGCACACACACAAAAAAACCCTTACCATAATTTATTTTTCCATGTGCAAGTTAATCAGATACATCATTGGAAATACTAAAAGGCTTTCACATTTCTTCACTTTGAACAAATCTGGGGGAATAAAATTCTTTAAATTTTTGTCAGCATTGGATTTAGGGGTATGTGGGTGGTTCCCCTGCACAGGGTGCCGAACCGAGAGGGCGCAAAATTGAGAAGACCCATAATTGAGAAGATCCATTTGGGAGTGCCAAATTTTGGGCTCGCACAGGGCACCATATTATGGAAGATTACCAAAGTCTGCCCCTGCTACTATGTGCCTTTCATTCTTGTACTAGCTCATTGCCACTCACTTGGCTTGACCAGGAAGAATTTGCAGTGGCTGCTTTGGCTCTGGCCCCAGATGGGAGCAGGGCACTTAGGCATATATGCACTCATGCAATGTACACAAGTGCAGGCTGGAAGCAGCACAGCCTCTCTGCCCTCAGCTGGTTATCTTTTGTTGGCAGACTTGACACCATCCACCCGTTAAGTCCCAATGTAGAAGCAGCTAGTTATGTAAGTGCTGAGTAAGATTTTTCACCTACTCTTAGGGACTGGGGTGTGTGTATGTGTGAATTTGTTGTCTACATTTTAATGCAAACATACCTAATTTGCAATCCTCAGACCAATACATGTAACAAAATGCGGTTTCTTCTGAAATTTTGCACTTCTCTGAATATTGTGATAATATGCAGTTCTCCCATAAAAAGTTGGAAACAAAAAACCATACAGTTCATATATTTGTGAAAATAATGGACAAAAATGCTGTGTATAAGGGGAAATTGCATGCAAAAAGGCAGATAATGAAAACTGATTGAAAATGCAAGCTGATTTTCATGTGGTCTACATTAAAAAAAAGTCCACAAACTGATGCAGAAACAGGGCAGGTTGAATTTGAGACTGAGGAAAAATAATCTGAGAAACTGAAATGGACATATTTGTCTATCCCTACATCTTCCATACTCCTTACTCAGACACTTAGTGACAGGTGGAGGGATCTTAAACCTGGATGGATGGATGTCTTAAGTTGGTCTCAGCAGCAGGATTGCATTGCAAAGGGAGAAATGCACGTAAGCTGTTTGGTGAGCACTTAAGAGGCACCAAGACAGTGAAGGGAGATTCCCTTAACCTACTCCTTAGGGCTGTAGGACTCATGGGTTGGGCAAGAACCACCCACCGGCTAATCTGGCTCATATGTCCAACACATGGGGCTTGGGGTTTTCCCTGAACCCTCTAGAGAAGATTTATGGGACAGATTGGGGAGAGAAGAGAGTCCCAGCAGATCCTATTCTGCACATGTAAAGGTACCCCTGCCCGTAGGGGCCAGTCGTGTCCGACTCTAGGGTTGCGTGCTCATCTCGCTCAAGAGGCCGTGAGCCAGCGCCATCCGAAGACACTTCCGGGTCACGTGGCCAGCGTGACGAAGCTGCAGCTGGCGAGCCAGCACCAGCGCAGCACACGGAAACGCATGGCAAAAACAACATGGCAAAATCCCACCCAAGGCATTTGCATTTATTATAGTTTTATCCTGCCTTCCTCCAATGAGGAAGCATGCATGCTCTCCACTTGATCCTCAAAACAATCCTGTGAGGTAGGCTAGGAGATAGTAAACACCACAAGGCCACCATTCAGCTTGGTAGCTGAGCAGGGATTTATACCTGGGTTCCCTAGTCCTAGCCCCCTGTTCCACCCACAAGACCCCTCTAGCTTTCCAAGACAATTGGGGTGGGGGAGTCCCCATACACCACCAGTCAAATGTTTAGGGAAAGCATTGAAAAACAGATTCCAGGCATTTCAAATGTCTGCAAAGCTTGTGATTTTTTTAAAGCGCTCTGGTCCTTGGAAGCAAGGTGTCTGATAGTAGCTGGGATAGCAATGGACTGTCCCACTCAAGCACATTGTAATAAATGACCCTAGAAGTGCCTGTTTAGTTTGCATTTATTTTCCTCCACAATCATAGGTTCTGTCTAAAGAGTCAGAAATGACCTAGTTGAAAACTCACGAACAATCACGGAAAGTGCTGCCTGGGGTGGGCTGTGTGTGGGAAGTGGCTCATCACATGTGACTCATCGCATGAAGGCCACCAGAGCCTCTGTTGCTGCTGCCAAAGTCTACTCAGACTAATGTTTTGTGTATCCACAATTGGCACTTCTGCAGAGTATATGAAGCCAACTGAATATGAAGCATCAAAAAGTAAGCTCAGGCTCACCAGTCTGGGGACAATTTCTACACAAATCTCGCCGAAGCAGATACTTAGGACCTAATTACATAGAATCCTAAAATTGTAGAGTTGTAGAAGGGATTCTGAGGATCATCTAGTCCAACCCCCTGAAATGCAGGAATATGCAGCAGCCCCAGATAGGGATTGAACCTACAACCTTGGTATTAGTAGCACAACACTGTAACCAATTGAGCTATCCAGGCATTAAATATGTAGCACCTAGGTTTGTTTTTTCAATAAAAAATAATTAGTACTGAATGTGGTATAAAGAGGTGTCTGATTTTCATTAGAACTGCATGAGGTGGGGAGGCTTAATGATTCCATCCTCTCCATGAACCCCCCTCCCTCATGGCAATTGCCCCTTAGGGAGGAAAAGCTTCAATTGGATGATGCTGGAAGTTCCCCATGGAAGCTGTTTTCCCTAAGGGCCTTCAGGTGAGCTCTTTAGATAAGGACTTCCTAAGAGCCTTTGGTGGCTCTGAGGATGAAACTCCCATGCCTTCTCCTTGGTAGGCATGGCATGTGCAGCACCACTGGTCCACCAGGGATTCTGGGAATGGTAGTCCTAGTCCACATTGGCAAAGATGCCCCCTATTGCACTGCCTTCATCTGTCCTTGTAGCATGGAAAGGGAAGGACTTGGGTGGTTTGTAGGATCAGGGCAAACAAACCCCTACTTGCAGATTGGGATGCTTTTGGTCTCCTTTTTGCAGTGGGTTGACCCAATGTTCTCAAGCTTTCTTATGCCTTGGGCAGCAACTCCCACCAGAATCTGCACTTTTCTGGCTTTTGCAGTAAAGTTTTGGTGTGGAAAAAGTGAGTGCAAAATGCATATTTTATGCAAATGAGGCATATAAGTTTCCATTTTATGGATGCGTACACTGAAAAGCATTGAGAAGTGCAAATCTTATGCTAAAAGTACATATGGTACTTTACGTATAAAGTGAGTACAATTTAAATGTGTGGCTTTCATGCATTCTTTTAGAAAATTTGCACAAAACAGGATGGAAGAGACCTTTGAGTTCCAACGAGGCCGAAATGGGACAGAATTAGCTGCTCAGCCCTAGTAGCAGCTTACACCCAGGAAGGCTTTGACGTCCTTGATTCGGCTCACAAGTCTTTGAGGAGAATGAGTTGTTTGTGGGTTGATAGTGAATTGATGCTGTAATAGTCTCCTTTCTGTTGCTTGCTAAGCCTGAAGACATATAGACCACCTTCATTCTCAGACTGAGGATTGTTGCTTGTTCCCAGTGCATCCTGTATCTTGTGTGATGATGGAATTATGGGACTAAAGTGATCACTGGAATTATGACTTGCTGTAGCCACAGGCTATTTTGGAAATGGGATAGAGAACTGTATCTTGCTTGCCATGATTATAGAATGCATGAAGTTATGAGAGCAATGATATCTTTGTGTCAGAGGGCAAATGATCTCACTGAGGCTTGCAAACTGAGTGCCTAGATGCACTGCCTGAACATTCTCAGATAACTTTGCAATTCTTTCTGCCTATTCCCCCCCCACACTGTGGTTCCATCTTTCTTTCTTTTTTCATTCTTTTGTTTTGAAAAAAGTAAAATGAATTTCACAGGTTGTCAACAAAGATCAAGCTGACCGACTTTCTTTAAATGTGCCTGGCAAAAGCTGTCCAATGGGCTGTGCAGACCCATTTGCTCCAAAGAGACGAAGAACACAATTTCCATCTCAGTAAAGATGGATTGGATTCTTCACTGCTCTCTCCAAACCTTTCAACGTAGGTTTGTCTGCTGAGAACATCTCCTGCTTTGTATCAGGAATTAGCAAGTTCCATTAGCATTGTACTGTTGTGCTGAATTGTTTCTAGTTCCACAAGATAAAAAGGTTTCTCGATTAGGATTCCTTAGATCAATGATATATAAGTTAATCATGACAGAGTGTACCTACATGCAGCCTCTGAAGAAATAGAAGCATTTGATGATGGAGGGATGAGACCTCTTAGGAATCAAAATATGTTTAACACGTGTAAAGTTTGGTGTTTTTCCTTTCTGCGCACAGGCACTGGGAGACAATTCTTTTCTAGAATCACTCTTGTTCTTCCAGTTAATGGCATTCTGAAACACTGTTTCAGATCAAGGAATCAGTTTGTCAGGACACTGTGCATAAGGGGGGGGGGTAACTGAAAGGGGGAGGGAAAACTCAAAAAGAGCTTAAGGAGGACCGAGCATGCTCAGTGGCCACATAACGTCTACAGATTGTTATGGGCAAGTGGAATGGAATGGAATGTGAAGTGCCTTGTGTGAAGCACTTGATGAATCCCAAGGGTTTATTATTGCATTATACTGTAGTCATTATTGCACATGGGCTCCTATGAAGACATTGGGAGTGGGGTGGTTGAGTGAAGTGGCAGATCTGATTTCCTCCACTTCAATTGAACCTGTAAAGAGGGCATTTGGCTCTCAAATATTGAACATTACATGGTGTTCTGAGCACACCCAGCCCAAGGGGGACAAATGGCCAGGAGATTAATTCCTTATTGACAAAGCACTCACATGACAGTAGCTCCTAAGGTGCACAAAACTCTCACACACACCTCTGGCAACTAAATAGCTGGTATCCCCTCCCCAGGCTCACGTTCCAAGCTAGATCATTTGAGGAACAGCATGACCATGCCTCTGCCCAAACTTCAGACAACGGAAGGCGGCCCTGTTTAGGGAAGCTTTTAATGTTTGATGCTGTATTGCTTTTAATAATTGGTTGGAAGCTGCCCAGAGTGGCTGGAGAAACCCAGCCAGATGGGTGGGGTATAAATAAGTTGTTGTTGTTGTTGTTGTTGTTGTTGTTGTTGTTGTTGTTGTTGTTATTACCCTTGTCTGATGGGGCACACGCAAGCAACCAGCAACTACTACACAAAAGTTGTCACTGTACCTGCGTCTTCAAGCCCCTCTTGGTCCTGGGGGACAGTGGGGAAGGGGACAGAAGGGATTCTACCACCCCTGTCTCAGTCACTGTCTTCTCCTCTGTTCTTGGCATGTCCTGCCCTTCCTCCAGCCCTGGCTTCTATCCCATCTCCAACTGCTCAGGCTCCCCTCCTTCCTCTAGCCCTGGCTGCTGCCTCGTGGGAGGCACAAACCCCATAGATCACTACCCCCTTCTCGTGGATCAGCCTCTGCCCCCACTGCCTGTGCCACACACTCCTTGAAGCCCTGCCAATCCCTGACACATAGTACACCTGCAAGCAAATTATTGTGAATGATCCATAGCCGAAGGAGTATAAAAAATGCGTGCAAAAGTTTATTTAGTGATTGCTTCCAAACATTGCAGCTCAGTTTCTTCCCATCCCCGCAGTCTGGGGAATGTATACTTTGAATAGGCTCCTTGATAAGGGAGCAAAATTCTTAGAGTAATTATTTGGAGTTTTTTTTTGGGGGGGGGGGTTAGTTTATGGTATTACATGATGCTTCTAGGATATGGGCATGCCTGTATCCCACTGATAAAGCTTTAGGCTGGCATCCGTGTCTCTCTGGCTTTTTAATGAGAATGCAAATATACAATATTACTACTAATGATGTCAAACGAAATGGCTAACCTGAGTGTCCAAAGGATGAAGTACTGTACTTTGTATAAACAGTAATTATTTCAGTAGCAAAAGGAATCTGCAAAGTAGCTCACAACATGAGTTATTAAATTATTCCTGTAACACGAAAGGAGGAAGTTCAGTAAACAGGGGACCTTATTCTGCTTGAGGATGGAAAATGCTTTAATTGCTAGAGAGAGAGGAGGTTTGCAGTGTGTGAAATTCTGGCAGGCATTCTTTTAGAAGGGAGCACGGTCCCTTGGGTTATGTTTAGGTACTTATTGATTCTTGAGTACATGTGCCCACACACACACACACTTATTTGGGATTGTCGTATTTGGTGGTTTTCTGCTGCCGTCAATGTATCTTCTTTGATCCTTCCCTGTGACTGTCCTCAGCATCATTCTAGATCATAATTCGGAAATTAATCGTTTGGGTAAGATTCCAGCATGAAACCCTCAAGCCCTTCACTTGTTCAATCCAGCCAACACATGCTGCCTGGAAGAGATGGAAACCCTAGCCAGAAATACCCCATGATATTTCAGTTCCAGGGCACACAGCTTCCACTGCCCGAAAATTGCCCCTCTGTGCCTCTTTGCTTGGTTATTCTTCAGGGTGTGATGTTCAATTCAAGCTGCATGGCTCTTTAGTTATCTTCTTTTTCAAACTAAAAAGCCCAGACACTTTGGTATTTCAAGGCATAAGACATTTCCTGCACTACTTCTCCTGTTCACTGATTATGTAATAAATGAAGTGCTTTCAAAGTGGGCCAGTTAACTGGAATGGACACCCAAGCATCCCACTTACCGAGCCAGAAGAGAAGAACAAGAACATACCATTCATTTTTAATGTCAGCTGAGCCAATGAATATAAATGAAAAGAAAGCAGGAAGCGGGAGATAGTTGGCTTTTAGGCGAATGGTTCGTAGCTCGGGGTAGAGCACGTGTGTGGCATGCAGAAGATTCTGGCTTCAATCTCTAGGTTGTAATCCAGCCTCAAATCCTGAAGAGCTGCTGTCAATCAGTTCCAACAGTGCTAGGCTAGATGGACCAAGAGTCTGTCTCAGCATAAAGCAATTACTGCATATTTAAGGATTTTATATTATTAAGACTCTTTTCAGTCAATACGATTTTAGGGTGTTTGTAATATGGACACATACTAGTTTGATTCAGCCTCCCTTGCTGTATGTTTCTAGCTGTGAGCCTGTATCTTACATGCATGCTCACTGAGTTGTGAATTTGGAGGTCTTTACTGAAGGCAACTGTGTGCCATAGAAAAGCTCCCCCCCCCCATAACACTACAACTCAGGGACCTCCAGTGAAGCTGAATGCTGCAGGATTTGGGACAGATAAAATGCAATGCATAGTTAAACTGGGGTACTCATTCCCACAGGAGGCCACCAACTTGGATGGATTTACAAGAGGATCAGACAATTCATGGAGGATAAGGCTGTATTGAAGGCTACTAGCCATGTTGGCTATGCTCTGCCTCCACAGCTGCTTCCATGGGAGACCAATATATTTTCTGCATATGTAATTCAAAACACCATTTAAAATGATCAGGAGATTACTCATTGCTTTTTATTTTTTAAATTACTGCTGTTCTTCCTTTTTATTTAACACTGTCTATGGTCTATTACATACCATAATAAGAGTGCTGGATAAAACATTACAAAGCACAAAAATTATTCAAAGATTGCAGCAAACAGAATTCAGGTAGAGAGAGCAAGAGCAAAACAATTTACTCAAGATGTTTTTGGCCATTCAAGTTTTGCAACTCTACAGCCACGCACCCTCTCATTCTGATTTTCTTCTTGTCTCTGATATGAACGCTTATTGTCCTTTTGTGCTTCTGATCAATCTTTGCAGCTCTCAGCCATTGCTGCTGCTGAGGAAGGCAACAACCCCCACCCTTCTGCCACTGCAGGAAACCAGACATTGCCAGTGCTCTCTGAGCCCTCCCTGGAGAGAAAGAACAACAAGCAATTGATCAAATGTTCGTCTTTGTGGTTCTCAGATTCCAGAAGCAGTTTTCTGGGTGGGGTGGAGTCCCTATGTTAGCATCCAGGCAGGTGAGTCGCTGTTGCTTACCAGGGGGACAAAGGAGATGCCAGGAAGGTTGGTGCCGTGCCCAGTGGAGCCAGTGTGATACTAATGCCAGTGGTCTGCACTGTACCAACCTCCCCATCTCCTCACCCTCCTGGCAAGCCACAGCCATCTGCATGCCAGGAAGTTTGTGTAACAGTAAAGGAAAATTGGTTGGTAGCAGTTATTTCCAAGCTCCTTTGCTGCCCTATGGATGCATTTATGAAAAGTGTCTGCTTGCTGTCTTGCTCTTCTTCCTCTTTCTCAATTCCTCCTTACCCTCAAGGCAGCCCCGCCAGTCAGAAAGCCAGCCCTGAGCTGCTCTCCATTCCAGCAACGGGGGAAACTTTATCCACAGCCATGCAGTACCCAGACGTCAAAAGAGTGTGAGAAAGAGGACATTCTTGTAGAAGAGAAGACAGATGACCACCCTACAGAATATGCAAGGACCAGGGTCAGGGTTCCTATTGGCCTGCTGGCACAATTGTATCACATCAGGGACAACAGCTGCAGCAACAGCAGTACCTAGGGAGATTGCATAATCTTTCGGTGTTATGTACTGAGTTGAATAGGATCGAAACTGCAGCAGTCTGATTGGTCCTAGAACAATAGGATCCAAATCACAGCAGTCTGATTGGTCCTAGAACAATGCAGCAGTCTGATTGGTTGGCAGGAACCACCCAATCATGCTCCAGATATAAGTGAATCCACAACCTGATTGGCTTACAGTAGAATTCCAGAATTAGCCAATCATGTGCAGCCCATTGTGTAAATAATGTATATAAAGCAGATACTTTGAGGGGACTTTCATTCATTCCTCCTCACCACTATGAGCTGAATAAAGAGCATGAAATCACTTTGCGACTCTGAGTATATTTCACTGGCGACGAGGATGGGATCCCGCTGAGCTGACTGCCACACACCGCACCGCAGCACCGCCACCTGCCGCACCGCTGCCTCGCACCGTGTATCCAGGCTTCAGCTCCGGGACACAAGGAACTCAGAATGGCAACCAACAGCAGCTTCTCGCCGTTCAACCCAGCATCTGGAGACTGGGAAGCGTACGCCTCTCGTTTCACCTTCCTCCTAGAAGCCAAAGGGGTCACTGATGAAGAAGACGCCAAGAAGAGGGCAATATTCTTCAGCGTCTGCGGAGAGGAGACGTTTGAAATTGCCCGGGCTCTCCTTGCGCCTGAAGACGTCGCTACAGTTCCATACAAAACAATAATGGAACAGCTGAAGGGGCACTTTTCGCCACAGCCCTCAGTGGTGGCTCGTCGAAATGCCTTCTACGCAAAGCGGCAAGCCCCTGGGGAAACCATAACTGGGTTTGTGACCTCTCTCCGCCAAGCCGCCCGGTTCTGCAACTTCTCAGAGCTGGAGAACATGCTTCGTGACCGCCTCGTCGGTGGCCTGAGGGATGAGAAGCTGCAACGACGCCTCTACGCTAAGAAGAACCTAACGTTCCAGGTCGCTCTGGAGGAGGCCCTGGCAACGGAAGCTGCTGAGAAGTCGACGCAAGAGGCACGGCCGAGCCAGCCGTCCCAACCAAGGGTCCACCACGAAGACCTCACCGACGACTCAGGATCCAACAGGGAGGAGGTGCACCGAGTACAGCAGCGCACTCAAGCAGCCCACATACCACAGCTGCCTCGACGAGAAGGAGGGAACTGCGCAAGCTGTGGAGAAAGTCACGAGAGGAGGACCTGCCGTTTCCGCAACGCAGAGTGCAGGCAGTGCAGAAAATCGGGACACATCGCCCGGGTGTGTCGGGCTCGGCCCACCCGACGCCAGGCATCAGATGACCAATCCAAGAGCCCCAGGTCCCGGGGCCCAACGCACCAAGGCAACTCAACGGAGCTCACGGACTTCCAGGTATACCAGTTGCCCCACCCCAACGTAGAGAAAATTTATGTAGAGGTACAGATAGAGGGGGCCCCATGCCGCATGGAGCTTGACACGGGTTCAAATCTATCCATAATCTCGGCAAGGACCTTAAGGAAACTGTGTCCTACTGGGGGTCCCAAACTCAGGCCGGCCCCATTCACCCTCCGGGACTTCCAGAAACGTAAGGTCCCCACAATGGGGGTGGGGACCTTCAGGGTGCAATACCGAGGGCGGACGCGGCAACTGGACTTGCTTGTGGTCAAGGGCCCCTACATTAGCTTACTGGGATTGGCATGGTTTGGACCACTGGGGCTAGCCGTCACCGGGGTGAACAACACTAGCTTACAAGTGGACGTGGACGCCATATGCAAGGACTTTCCGGGGGTTTTTGATGGGAAATTGGGACAGTATACGGGCCCCCCCATTGCTCTACAGCTTGACCCCGCAGTACGACCAGTCAGGCTCAAGGCCCGCCGGGTCCCGTTTGCCCTGAAACCCCGTATAGACGAGGAATTGGACCGGCTCGTGGAGCAAGGAGTGCTGGAGCCGGTGCCTAATGCCCCCTGGGAAACCCCAATCGTCACACCCGTCAAGCCTAATGGTTCGGTCCGCATCTGCGCAGACTACAAATGTACCATAAACAAGGCCCTCACGGCCCATGCATACCCAGTGCCAGTGGTCAGCCATGTCCTTGCCACCCTGGCTGGGTCGAAAATTTTTGGCAAGCTGGACTTGGCCCAAGCATATCAACAGCTACCAGTAGATGAGGCCACAGCAGAGGCACAGACGATTGTGACGCACAGAGGAGCGTTCAGGGTAAAGCGGCTGCAATTCGGTGTCAGCGTGGCACCAGGCATATTCCAGAATCTAATGGACTCTCTCCTTAAAGGAATCCCTGGCGTCACCCCCTTCTTCGATGATGTGTTGATTGCCGGGCCCACACCAGAGGAGTTTGAGGACCGCCTCCGCACCGTTCTGCACCGTTTCCAGACGGCGGGTCTCAAGGTGAAGCGGGAAAAATGTCTACTAGGAGTGCCTCAGGTGGACTTTCTGGGATTTATGGTGGACGCAGAAGGGGTCCACCCGACTGGGGACAAGGTACGGGCCATTTGTGATGCCCCAGCGCCCAAGAACAAGACTGAACTTCAGGCCTTTTTGGGACTATTGAACTTTTACCATTCCTTCCTTCCCCACAAAGCGGCGGTAGCGGAGCCCCTACACAGACTTCTGGACAAGCGGGCCCCTTGGGTGTGGGGCCAGCGCCAGGAGGCTGCATTCCAGGCAGTCAAGGACTTGCTTGTCTCAAACTCGGTCTTGGCACACTTCGACGAGAGGCTGCCGGTTGTGCTAGCATGCGACGCCTCACCCTATGGCATTGGCGCTGTCCTGGGACACCAACTCCCGGATGGAAGAGAGGTACCAGTAGCATACTTTTCCCAGACACTCAGCGCAACCGAACGGAACTACTCACAAATAGACAAGGAGGGGCTGGCAATTGTGAAGGGAGTAAAAAAATTCCATGATTTCTTGTACGGGCGGCCCTTCACCGTGGTGACTGACCACAAGCCGTTGCTTGGCTTGTTTGCCCCCGAAAAGCAGACCCCCCAAGTGCTGTCTCCTCGCGTCCTCAGGTGGTCAATTTTCCTTGCCAGCTACCAGTATGCACTGATTCACCGACCTGGGAAGGCGATGGGCCATGCGGACGCCCTCAGCAGGCTACCACTACCGGAAACAGGCCCCGACCCAGCACCTGCACAAGAGGTTATGAGCCTGGAGCTGCTTCCCGACCGCCCCATTCAGGCACAAGAAGTTGCACACCATTCCAAGAGAGACAGGGTCATCTCCCGGGTCCTGGACTGGGTGTGGAGGGGATGGCCCAGCAACAGCCCTGGGCCAGAATTCGCCGGCTACACAACCCGCAAACATGAACTGTCAGCCCACAAGGGGTGCCTGTTATGGGGAAGCAGGGTCGTTGTTCCCCAGCCCCTCCGCAAAAGGGTTCTCACAGCCCTACACGAGACACACCCAGGGGTAGTAAGAATGAAGGCCCTGGCCAGGAGTTATGTGTGGTGGCCGGGGATCGACGGAGAGATAGAGGCCTGGGTCAAACACTGCCAGGCCTGCCAAGAATCCCGCCCAGATCCCCCAAGGGCCCCAGTCCAGTCCTGGGAGTCCGCCCGAGCACCATGGTCACGCCTGCATGTGGACTTCGCTGGCCCCTTTCAGGGGAAAACATTCTTCATAGTGGTGGACTCCTACACCAAATGGCTGGAAGTCGCGCTGGTACCGTCCACTTCTACATCCGCAGCCATCCGGGTACTACGCAGGCTGTTTGCAACCCACGGGCTCCCTGACACTCTCGTCTCAGACAACGGGACTGCATTCACATCAGGAGAATTCCAAACCTTCACAGCGCAGAACGCCATCCGCCACATCCGTTCGGCGCCATTCCACCCTGCCACCAATGGCCAAGCAGAACGCATGGTTCGGACCACCAAGGACACCCTTCGCCGCATGACGCAAGGGGATTGGGAGTACCGCCTTGCCACATTCCTCCTAGCACAGCACAGCACCCCCAGCTCAACGACTGGCCGGAGCCCCGCTGAACTACTAATGGGTCGGCGCCTTGCAATCAGATTGGACCGCCTTCACCCCGATAGAGCTCAGGATGAGGTAGTGGTGGGGGAAGGCAGGAACCCCCGGACCTTTGAGGCCCAGGACCCAGTGTACGCAAAGAATTTTGGGGCAGGCCCAGCATGGGTACCCGCCACAGTCACCAGGGTCACTGGCCCCGTGTCATACGAGGTGCTAACGGATGGGGGGCAATGCTGGCGCCGCCACTGCGACCAGATACGGCGACGATTCCCGGGAGAAAACCAGGAGGAGGAAAGGTCAGAGGAGTCCCAAGGGAACAGAGCGGCAGTGAGGCCCATAGAGCAGGAGGGGCCAGCAGGAGAGGCAGAATCAGTAAATACAGAGAGGACCCGCGAGGTCGAAAGGACACCGGAACCAGAACCACGACTGAGCGAGCCAGTTGCGCCAGACCAAACAGGCCCATCACAGCCAGCATCCTTGGAACACGAGCCAGAACCTGAACCCCGGACCAGGGAACACCACAGGCCGCAACGCACACGTAGGCCGCCGGCGTACCTCGAGGACTATGAATGTGACCTCCCGGGCAGGACTGGAACTTAGAGGGGAGGGGTGTTATGTACTGAGTTGAATAGGATCGAAACTGCAGCAGTCTGATTGGTCCTAGAACAATAGGATCCAAATCACAGCAGTCTGATTGGTCCTAGAACAATGCAGCAGTCTGATTGGTTGGCAGGAACCACCCAATCATGCTCCAGATATAAGTGAATCCACAACCTGATTGGCTTACAGTAGAATTCCAGAATTAGCCAATCATGTGCAGCCCATTGTGTAAATAATGTATATAAAGCAGATACTTTGAGGGGACTTTCATTCATTCCTCCTCACCACTATGAGCTGAATAAAGAGCATGAAATCACTTTGCGACTCTGAGTATATTTCACTTTCCTTGGGCTAGTCCCATGAAAAAAGTAAACATTGTGCAATTCTTTGAGCATCTCTAGGAGCTGAAGCTCATTGCTCACATTCTCAGCTAAACTCTCAAGAGTACAATTCTCCTTCTGTTAAAACCAATGACAGAAACCCCCATTAACTGCAATGAACCAGGATTGCACCTTGGAATGGCAGGCAGTGAAACTGCAAGAAAAGGCTTAAGGTCCTGACAACGATTTCATGACAAACTGTCTCGTCAGTAGTAGATGTTTAGTCAAAGCTATCTGACCTTCGCAAAGATTGACTGTTTTCAACCACTGCACAATTCAGTTTTGTTGATAATTGCGTTAAAAGATCAATACATTAGAATGCTCTAACATCGATAATTCCAGTTCATCATTCTAAAAGGGATTATCTTTGTCTGGAGCAGTCACTAAATCTGAATTGCATGTTTGCTGAAGTGCGGCAAATCATGTCGGAAGACAACAGGCCCTGACCCAGCACTGACTCTGTCTATTGTGATGAATATAAAAGCCAATGACATTGTGGAGCCAATTTTCTCCCCACTCAAGAATAATGTAACACCACGTGTGTATTTAGTAATGCCTGCTGCGGAGCTGTGTGGGTCAGACTTCATGTTATGTGTAAGGCCAGCCAGAAAGACCTTGTACAGCATTTCAAATATATAAAAGGATGTCACATAGAGGAGGGAGAAAGGTTGTTTTCTGCTGCTCCAGAGAAGCGGACACGGAGCAATGGATGCAAACTACAAGAAAGAAGATTCCACCTAAACATTAGGAAGAACTTCCTGACAGTAAGAGCTGTTCGACAGTGGAATTTGCTGCCAGGGAGTGTGGTGGAGTCTCCTTCTTTGGAGGTCTTTAAGCAGAGGCTTGACAACCATATGTCAGGAGTGCTCTGATGGTGTTTCCTGCTTGGCAGGGGGTTGGACTCGATGGCCCTTGTGGTCTCTTCCAACTCTATGATTCTATGATTCTAAGAGTTTGATTTCAACTCACACTACAACCCAATGCAAACTTTCTGGTGGCAGCAGCGAGGGAGCTCACTGAGCACAATGGGGTTTGCTTTCAAGTCATAGCACTTCAGAATCGGACAGTTCGGTTATAAAAGTGAATGACTGATCCTGTGATTAATAATATCCATTTTCCCCACACCATTCTTAGTTCCACGTACTCACCCCAAGATATTCGCAATGCCCTCTACAATTCCACTGAATTCTTTAGTTACCTTTAAAGCACAGGTCTTGTGTTACGCAGCTGCAGAGGCTAGTACAAGTATCAATAATATATACCCTGCGTGCTGCACTTATATACAGTTGCTTTTACTACAAAAAGTTATGCCAGAACAACGGAGACACCATAGTTGTTGTGGGGTTACAAAACGATCTACTCTCACCTGGCATTATTGGTGCTCTGGAAGTGTATGAAGAATCACAGATCGGGGGAGTAAAAAGTCATTGCATTCTCCCATCCCAAATAATCTGCAAACATTGCATTATATGCTGATTTTTTCTGCCACTAGAGATTGTACACATATTCCAAATGTTCTAGATGTAATTTCTGAGTATCTCTGACTGGAAAAAAAAAAGATTTTAGTTAGCAGAGCCAGAAAAGTTTGGCCAGTTTGAGACTCTGGAGAGGTCTTAATTGATCCTTAAAATGACTGACAATGGCTTGTGCCTCTTCCCTTCGAGCAAAAACAGGCAGGCAGAGAAAGCTCGCCATTGTGTGTGTGTGTGGGGGGGGGGGGACAGGACAGCAACTGGATGGAACAGTATGCCTTATGAGCAAGGAGACTCTGTCAATCCAGTTGTTAAAGTGGAAAAGTTAGTTCTGAGCTTCTTATGTTTTCACAGTAAAATTCATATGGACTGTATATATTAATCTAGAACTGATGGAATATTCTTATTGCTAATGTTAGCTGGCAATATTTTTATTGCCCTGAGATATATGGATGAAAAGTGGTATGCAAATTTAATAGATAAGAATCAAACAAAACATTAAATCAAATGTGCATCTTACATGTGAATTCTTATACTAAAACTTTGAAATGTGAATGCTGTAGATGTTTGACATATTGTGATTGTTTTCATTTTGGGATGCTTCCAACATGAAATCCATAAGTTGTCAAGTGCTAATTGCCACCACAAGTTATATCAAGTGCTGTAAGATACATTTACCAGAACGTGCTAACTATCAAATGCTATCTGATAGGGCTATGTAACCATTTTTTCCAAAGCATCAGCTGAACTGGACCGATTTGTATTGTGCCAAATCCAAATTGGGTCAAGGCAGCCACAAAATGCTGCAGAGCAAGTTGTGTGGATGCAAATCAATTTGTAGCACATCTGTGCTGATTCAGAACCCCCCCCCCCAGTCTATCTAAAGCCAGACAGACTGTCCCCAAAGTTATTATTAACCACAGCACCAGATAAGGAGAATTCCAGGATGGAACAGGGAGAGGAGGGGAGCTGGGCATCACTCAGTGATAGCTCTAACTTCCAATCCAGGGTTCAAATCTCACCCAAGACACTACAGTCACAATGCTTGGGGTGGGATGAGGGATGGTGACATCTCACACTGCCTTCACTCTTTTGTAAGTGTTTAGTGGAGTTGAGTTTACTGGCATTTGTTCAGCTTGTGTTTCGTTATCTTCACAGTACTCAACCTAGCCTTATACCTATTTGCTTTCCATCCATCCCAGTCCCATCCTTATACCAAAAATGTGTACTAGCTACTTAAGCAGGGTCACTTCCCTTACCTCACCCCCAATTATTTTGCCCCAGTTTTTAAGGTTAGGTTTGCATTTTATTTAGAGCTGTGTTCTGTTTTCTGTCTGTAATATTACTAGTCTCTCTCTCTCTCTGTCTGTGTGTGTGTGTGTGTCAGAGAGAGAGAGACAGAGAGACAGAGAGACAGAGAGAGACTGGTAGGACAGGGACTCCTTAAGCCATTCAGAGATAATAATATTAATAATAATAATAATAATAATAATAATGATTTTTATTTATACCCCGCCCTCCCCAGCCAAGGCCGGGCTCAGAGCGGCTTACAAGCAATAATAAAAACAAGTTGAATGATTACAACTTAACAACAAAATTAAAATACAACATTAAAATATTGAAACATTAAAATATTAAAATGTAGCCTCATCGCAGGAGGAGAAGGAAAGGAAAAAAGAGAGGGAGGGAATAAAATTGGCTCCAAGCCAAAGGCCAGGCGGAACAACTCTGTCTTACAGGCCCTGCGGAAAGAAATCAGAGCCTGCAGGGCCCTGGTCTCATGAGGCAGAGCGTTCCACCAGACCGGAGCCAGAGTTGAAAAGGCCCTGGCTCTGGTTGAAGCTAATCTAACTTCTTTAGGGCCCTGGACCACTAGGGTGTTGTTATTTATGGACCTTGAGGCTCTCCGTGGGGCATACCAGGAGAGGCGGTCCCGTAGGTACGAGGGTCCTAGGCCGCGAAGGGCTTTAAAGGTCAAAAGCAGCACCTTAAATATGACCCTGTACTCCACCGGGAGCCAGTGCAGCTTGAAAAGCACTGGGTGAATATGCTCCCATGGCAGAGACCCCGTGAGGAGCCTCGCTGCAGCATTCTGTACCCTCTGGAGTTTCTGGGACAGCTTCAAGGGCAGCCCCGCGTAGAGCGAATTACAGTAGTCAAGCCTGGAGATGACCGTCGCATGGATCACTGTGGCCATAGTGGAAGTGGAAACTGTTCATCCCAGTGAAGCTCTCCCAAAGAAAATAAATAAGGCTTCTGATTTCTTGAACACCACTGTTCTACACAGATAAAAACAGAGAATCCTAAGCACATCCAAGGTGTTCCAGGCCTATTCCTTAGAAGATTTTGGGTGAGGGCAGAAATGAAGTAATACTGAGCCCTATGGAACCAGGAATTAATTTTGGGACAAAGTTCGGATCCAGTCTAAGTACCACCTTGTCTTGGTGGAAAATATGCATGTATGTGACTCAGAGGACAGGGTTCCCAACTCCAATACAGTGGTACCTCCAGTTGCTGACAGGATCTGTTCCAGAGCTCCAGTCAGACCCCAAGGTTTCTGCAAGTGGAGGTGCCTGTTCTGCACATGTGTGTGGTGCGTAAAGTGCTTCTGCGCATGTGCAAGCAGCGAAACCCATAAAAATACTTCCGGGTTTGCTGCTTTCACAGCCCGAAGTTTACGTTACCCAAGGGTAATGTAAGCCGAGGTTCTACTATACTCATCAAACATAAGGTTTCTCTTAATTCAGGAAAGATATCTTAAAAGAATGAAAGAGATAAGATGAACAAATTAAGGAAGGGGGGGAAGAAATTAATTGCAACAAGCTCTCTTGCAAGGCCCTTTTTGACTCTTCCCGATCTTTGTTGCAAAGGAAATTGCTGCTAATCTTCACTGCACTTTGCATGACACTGATTTCAGAAAAGGTCATTTCTCAATAGTCACTTTTAAACAGACACACAGATGAAAATTCTCTTCTCACACACTCAAAGTTCTTTGGGGAAAATTATAAATATATAGTGACCTATAAGCTGTGGTATGAGGAAGTGAGAGTTTGAAGTGAGAGGGGGGCAGGGAACTGGAGCAGAAAGATATATTAAGAAGAGTAGACTGCTCTTCTCTCATTGCTATAGTGGCAATAGAGCATGTGTGATATAATGCAGAACATCTTTAACTGGAATGTCTCACTATACAAATTGTGGATGTTCATAGAAATCTTCATCAGGCAACATGGAAACGGAGCAACATTTCAGATCTATATATACTGAACATGCTGAATAATAAGTGACTGACGACATTTACATTTCTAAAAGAACTGCCAAATTTTCATTAATTTTTTAATGCATGGGGTGTGTTTCCCCAAGTTGCAGGCCCCCAAAGAACTAGGCCCTCCAGAAATCTGGGTCCTGGGACTTTTGCCCTCTGTCCTCCCTCTCCTCAGGACTGTGGCTCAGAAGTACAACACACAGAAGATCACTCTGAGGAGTCTGCCTGCCTCCTCCCACTCAGCCGCCCTACAGCTGAGAGGGAGGCAGCGGGTGGACCGTTTGGGGCAGTGCGGAACCTGCGGGCACCCAAGCCACCATGTCACTCTCAGGAGAGATGCGTGGCCCGGGCGCGCTGTGGGCCCTGCGGTGAGTGCTGCCTGCCATTTTGTCACAGCTGGGGAGGCCTGCCCCCACCACCCCATTCCTCCGCTCCTGCCTCTGCCCCTGCCCTCAATTAATTTGGTGGCAAAGAACATATAATAAAGTAGTCTCAAAGAAACACCAAGAATATCTTTTTCACTTCACTGAAGAGAACCATTGCTCATGAATTTAGGAAAGCATTTGCAACCTTTCTGGCGTGTTTAAAAGTAGGCCAAAGCCATTTCTCTTACCTTTCCAGCCTTTTAGATGGTATAATTGAGGGCTCTGAACTATTTTGTACTTCCCATAAAAGGCACTTTATAAAATGGGGTTGACTTTCTTTGTTCAGCCTTTAAGGGCTTTTAGCTCTAAATGCTCTTCTCATGATGCAGAGGACCATCTTAATTACTTAACACATTCTTGAGCAAGCCCTTTGAATAAGGTAAGTGTAAGAGTTACATTTTATCCTGGTACACTTAGTCTATTGTTAATGGATAGTTCTTGTAAGATTACTGCATCATGGATTTTTTTTGTATCTATGCCCCTATAGCTAACATATATCTATATTGTGCTCTCTCTCTCTCTCTCTCTCTCTCTCTTTCTCTCTCTCTCTCTCTCACACACACAAACACACACCATTAGATTTGTGTGCTAAAATCTAATGATGAAGACCAATTAATTTTCAGTTTTTACTCCATATTGGAGTACGGTAGGGGTTCTCAGTCTTTCAGGGCCTGGAGGCACATTTGGAAATCTAAGAAATTGTTGTAAGCACAACAAAATACCCACTTCAGAAGGTAAAACTGGTGATGCTCAGATTCTCCCCCCCCCCAAAAAAGGTAACACCCCCTACCAAACAAATAAAACAAAGACAAAAAGTCACTCCCCACCAAAGCAGGCGATCCTGCTAACAAATAGAGGACAGCCCCCCCCCATTAAAAAACAGGGAGAGAAACAGGGCAATAAAGGGGTGTCTGAGGGCACTATGTTCCCCATGGATGCAGTTTTGAAGACCCCAGGGCTTGACTCTAAGCTTTTCTCTTCACACTCAGCATGATTTCTCCTGATTATTCCTCTTCTTTATGAGCATGCATTTCTCTTTGCTCTTCTTAGGAAATATAATAAGCCCAGGTTGATGATGCCGCACATTTCAGATCTGGAAGAAGTGCTAGAGAAGAGTAAAAGGAAATGAGATGGGCTAAATTATAATAGCATAGCAACTTCATCTTCAGCAATCTACGGCCTGGGCTGCATCTAAAATACTGAAGAAAACTAGGCAAGTTATTTGGCAGCACTGCCAGTGCTGGCAATAAGGGAATGTGTAATAGCATGTCTCATCTAGCAAGGGAATATCATGTTGTGAAATACAGGAAAACATTGGCCTTTCTTCCGTAGAAAGAGTGTCAGATGCTTGGGGAGGTGCTACAGTAGCTTTGGGCTATAGCAATCCCTCATCACATCACACTGCATGCAATGGATCAATTGTGCGTTTTCCCCTTGCTGTATCAAAAGCTTGCCAGCTCAAGGGGAAAAAATAGGTAGGCAGAGGTGCCACTTAACCCACTGCCTGTCTGTAGAAGTTGTTTTTCTATCGCTTCAGATTTACCCTCCCCAATGTGTTTTTCTCCTGGAAGGGAGAACAATAGGTGAGGCCCAGCAAATCCTTTAAAAAAAAAAAACCTACCTAGGGGTACATCACTTTGAAACAGCAAACGAATACATCCCTAGAAAAAGTTTTTCTTCTACTTGACCTGTTCAGTCCTGAAGACAGAAACCAACTTGTTCTACATCTATCCCAGGCATATTAATTTTTGTATTCCGGTTCTGAATGCGATTACAATGGTGCACAATTGGATAGCCCCGTGTATGTTGCCTTCTTGGAGGAACATGTGGGCTACAAATGTGATAAAGTATTTCCGAAGAAGATATACTGACAATGCAGACTGCCAGGAATTGTGTTTATGGCTGCAGTCCAGAAAATGCTTACAAGCAGACACCTATTGATTTCAGTAAGATATATGAAATTGTATATAGTTACAGGATTTTCAGGCTGATACACAATTCAGTTAAGGTGAAGTACTGAGATTTAGTTTGATTAAGTGCTGTTGAAATCAATGGCTTCAATTCAAGGATTTCAGGTGAGCTGGGTTGTTGCTTATGCTGCCTGCATTCCTTTATTCAGTTATAGTGATGGGCAAATCCCATTGTGGTTTGATTCAGAATGGCCTCCACTAAAATGAGTTTTTTGCACCCTAAAAAAGGCAAGCTTGGTTCCACAATTTGGACACTTCAGGTGACAGTCTGATTGCTTCCTCCAGTGCCCTGTAGCCTCTGAATGCTGCCTCACCCTTTCCCTGAAAACTGGCTTGGTAGAAATGGTGTTAGCAGTGGCATGATTTAAGTACCTAAATTCAAATTTATGAACTGTTTAAGCTCAAAAAAGGTGATGGTGATGATCAAGTCAGACAGAGACAAATTCCCAACAGTATTTTTATGAAGAACAGCAGGCCTATTAAGGACACACTCTAGAAAGCAAAAGCTTACAAATTGATTCTATAAATATTTTATTTTAGAGCATATCAATATTTAAGACACATCCTTTGAAAACTGTTTCTTGTCAGGCAATGAGTAAAAAGAAAAAGCATCATCCTTAATATAAAGACCAAATTCAAACAGTTTTGAGTTTGCATGTCTTGCTCTTATCACTGATAAAGTTCTTACATAGCCCTGAAGTGCTGCATAAAAAATACGCTTTTCAAAGAGCTATTGATAAGGTTTTACTATCACCAGTTTTATAAAGAAACATGTCTGTAGCAGTATTGAGATTCTTGTGTGCCTGCACACAGTGATTAGCCAAAAACACTTGGCCTAATAAACCTCACTGTGTGTGCCAGTCCACTTTTCCTACCTCATTCATCCCCTGGTGCCAATGGATACATAATGCAGCATAGCATGGCATCTGTACCCATGGTTTCTTCTAACCTGATATGGGAACATTACTGGTCCAGATTTATTGTTGGTTTAAGAATCCTGACTTGTTAAGGAGAAACAAGCCACTATTCCAGATTCAGAGGTTGTGTTTGTGCACAGCATGGGTTACAAAGCCAGAATTCTTGACTTATTAACATCATTATAAATGCAGCTTATGGATGCCACCTTGAGCTCCTTGACGGAAGGGCAGTATCAAATGCTGCCAATAACTGATCCTCCTTTGCTTCTCAGAAATCAAAATTGCATGTTATTTTGGGACCTGGGTTGGGAATAGCCACTGAGCTATGCACATGTAATACATAAATATCTGAAGGGATGCTTAGTTGAATTTTCAGATACTAAGACATTTCTAATACAAGTGAAAAAATGGTAAGTGTTAAGAGATTCTGGCAGATGCTGTTATGCGTCCCTTGTCAGCTGCTGAGCTGGTGTATAGCTGAGGAGTGATAGTGGTGGTCGATGGAGATGCTGAGAATGTCCTTTGAGAGATAAAAGGGCAATATCCAGACTATTGCCCTTTGGTCTCAGCAGGGAGAAGGGTAAGGAGAGTGATGGGAGGGGCAGAGGGGAGCTACAGAAGAAGCAAAGAAACCAGAGCAGCTTGGAGGGCAAAGAGAGATTAATAAGGGAAGGCGCAATTACAGAGGAGAGAGATGAGCTACAAAAGAAATTTGTGCTGCCTCAGCAAGGACAAGCAAATAAAATAAAATAAAAGGGAAATAAAATATCCCTGTGGGCTAGCCAAAGAGAGGTAGATGGGTGAAAAGGGAAGTGAAAGACTCTCCTGTACTAGGGGAGTCAGGAGAAGAAAACATTGCATCTGAAACAAAATACATAGAGCAGAATCCTGTGAAGAAAGGAGCAATGGAACTCTTTGAGTAAGTTCTCCACCAGAGGTCTCTGGGAGAACAAGGGACCGTTTTGAGGACTCTTGGGGGGAAAGGCTGGGAGGGAGCTGGAACTGTGCACTGGGTCTGTGAGGGCCTAATTTTAGCTATTAAAGGAGAATAAATAGCCTTTGATCAACTATAGCAACTGTGAATTTGCCTCCTCTGTCAAGTTATCATACCCATCTAAGTTAAAAAAAGGGGATGTGGGTGGCGCTGTGGTCTAAACCACTGAGCCTCTTGGGCTTGCTGATCGGAAGGTTGGTGGTTTCAATCTCCATTGCTATGTCCCAGCTCCTGCCAACCTAGCAGTTCGAAAGCACTCCAGTGCAAGTAGATAAATAGGTACCGGTGCGGTGAGAAGGTATTTAGTGTTTCTGTGTGCTCTGGGTTGCGTCACACTGTTCTGTTGCGCCAGAAGTGGTTTAAGTCATGCTGGCCACATGACCCAGAAAGCTGTCTGTGAACAAACAGCCTCACTCAACCTGAAAGCAAGATGAGCGCCGCAACCCCAGAGTCGCCTTTGACTGGACTTAACCATCCAGGGGTCCTTTACCTTTTACTTTACCTACCTAAGGTATCATTAAAATACACACTAGCATGTGTATGTGTGTGAAATCCAATAATAAAATGTCTATTATCAGAGCCAAATTACATAACACATAGGACCATGTCTTATGTAATTTGGCCCTGATGCAAGAGATTTTATGGGATTTCTCTCTTGGTGGAATCCCCCCACCCCAATGAATTCCTTGCAGACTGAATACAGATTTAATTTTGAAAAAAGTGGCCATGTGTATTTTGTGCAGTTTCTCCTCCCCCCCCCCCAAAAAAATTCCAGCTATGGTCATACGTTTAATAAAAATCTATGCTGAATGCTGAAAACAACTTTTCAAAGGAAAGAGCTGGTGTTGCCGAGACCTATTTATAGAATGGCACTCTTCTTCCTATTTAACAAATTGAAAACAGCCGGGAGGTTGGTATGATGCTGATCCGCAAAGGCCAACCAAAAGGCCACTGTAAGTTGTAAACAGTGAAGCCTGACTCCCTGGATAAAGCTGTTTTAATTTCCTGTACATTTGAATGGGCATGCACTGGCATAAAGCAGGAACATTAAAGTCCACTTTCTGATAACAAGTGCTTGGTTAATAACAAATTGGCTATGTGGATGTTGTATTAGTTTACTGCAGACAATGAATGTGCATGGTTGGGATGAAAATCATAGACTGGCATTTGGGTGAACTTTACATGCACAAAGGACACATTTCCTTAGCTAGTAGAGGAGCTGAGAAAGCAAACGCCAAGTAATGATATTTTTTCGAGATTGAATAGCATGATCACAGCCAAGCCATGTTTCAGCCTCAGCTGAATGATGGCATCAAATATTTAGAATAAACCTATGTTATGGTATAACATATGGAATAGATATAACAAAAGGCCAAATAAAGCAAATAAGGGAGATTTTTGACTGTCGGTAGAGAAAGCAGTGCATTATCAAGGGATAACTAATGGAAAAACCACAAGATATAAATTAAAATAATAACAAATTAAAGGAATGTCAATCACTTATGGCATAGTGGTAGAAATTATATCTATCATTTGTGGGGAGAATAACTGCAGCTAAAATGACAACCATATCAAAAACTAACCTTTTATTTTACTACCTGCCAATGAGATTAGCAACGTATCAATTGAACATTTGGCAAAAAAGTTTATTAAAATTTATTTGGAATGATAAAAAATGGAAGTTGAAAGGCAAAATCCCGTATGATGAGAAAGAAAAAGTTAGGTTTAGGTTTCATGATATTGTGGTAGAAGGTTCCATGATCTCATACTCAGAAGCAAGAAAGATGTTGCTTTACGGACTTGGGCACCTCAGAGACAAATGAAACATTCAGCCTGAACAAAAGTGACATGTTCAAATGCTCTTTTGAGACCAAAAATGGTTATCCCCTCAAAATAAATATTTTGAACCAGAAACATTTTGTTTATTTGTTTATTTATTATTAAATTTACACTCTATCCTTCCTCCCAAAGTTGCCCAGTTGGTAAACACATGTTTTACCATGATAATACAGTTAAACATGCTGATAATAATGGACAAAAATCAATTTTGCTAACACCCTTGGAGGTAATTTCTTATTTAATATATTAAGGTGTTGTCTCTCCATGCAACCTGCTGTCAGGCCTCACACAATGTGTGCAGAAGACCCTATAATATAATAGAGATATAAAAGGCTCACACAGCTGGAAGGAACTAGAAAATCATCAAATGCAACCTTCAACCCCAAGGCAGCTTCCTCCAGTTTTTATTCATCTTTCTTCAAAACACCAAGCAATCAATTTTTCAAACTTATGTACATCCACTTTCCAGCAGGGATTTCAAAAAATACGGTGGGGGAGGGAGAAAATGAAAGCCAAAAATGAAAGATAGCATAGCTTTTTATTGCTTATTTTTGTGGTTTGGGGAGTCAGTTCTTTCCCCCTGTCTTTGTTGACAGAAGCTCTGAGCTTGTTAGTTCTGTAAAACTGGCTATGGTTGGTCACAACACTATTCTGCACTGAGAATAAAAGAGGATGTTTCAGATTTTAAACCTTTAGCATATTCTCTCCTCTGTGTACATACTTAGATATAAATATTTTAGAATTGCCCCCAAACAAACAAACCAGAATTCTGGTCAAATATTGCATTTCTAGCATTTCCTGGTCTTGATTTTTTAAAAAATTCTGACAGAAGGTTCGAAAAAGGGAAGCACCGCAAATTGTAAACTGCATTAATGCAACTTGTGGATGTAAATGCCACTAGGAATGAATATTGAAATTATATTTATCATCTCTTTTGGCAAATCATCATTTGGTGCTTTGGTAGCCTGGGTTGTCATCAAAGTTGCTTTCACTTAATTATTAGGACTGCTTGTTGCTTTGCAGTTGGACATGTGCATACACTTAAGGAAAGGAGAACACAAAACACACTAGCACACAGAGGAGAAGCACTGCCAAGTTGTGGAGGAAAACAAGGAGAATAAATGCCACATAGTCATGAGGAACATTAAAGGCTTTTTTCCATTTGAGCAAAACATCTGACATCATGTATGTTTACTAAGCGGATTTTGAATGAAAATTAATGGGGCTTTACATAAGCAATACTTTTGAAAAGCAGAAATTCAGCTAATATGCTGCGTGTTCGTCACTGATATATATAAATTACAGCTGCGTACTTGAATGAAATAAAACTCAAAATGAAAATTCAACTGTTTGATTCTTCAGCAATTCATGCTAGACAGAACGTTCTGCTTCTTTTGTCTTAAGAAAGTGAACTCTTTTGCTGGTAGGATTCAAGCACATACTGGAAACTGAGGTGACCACAATTACAGTGCCCTGCCCCCCCTTGCAATAAATCCACTAAAAAACAACAGTAGACTTTCTGTGGTTAGGAAAATAATGGAATGAGTGGAATGAATGAATGATTAATGATATGACATCAGTAGGATAGCTCAGCTAGTTAGAACATGGTGCTGATAACATCAGTGATGGTTGGTGCCCACTGGGACTGGCAAGGCAGAAGGAAAGGAGACCAGCAGCAGGTGGAGCCAGAGCCAATGACAGCAGAGGCAATTCTTTCTACTTTCGTTCCATCCTCCTTGATGCTGAATTGTACAGTGGCACTGAAGTAGCACTGAAACTACTGAGATGGAAGTTGAAAGGCAGTGCCAGCACCCAGACTGGCTGTAAATAAGAAGGCAGGCAGGCAGGCAGGCGGGGTTCTGGCTGAGGTCGGGAGGGCAGTGCCCCACTTGTTCAAATAGATCGGCCTCCACTAGATGACATATAAATATCTCACAGGCATATAGCCACCTTGAAAACGAGTTAGAATGAACTATGTCAAGCCTGGACATAGTCTAACTTCCACACAAGTACAACATGACGAATGCACAATATTGCACAACAGGTAATCTGGAGGAGTCCTTTGTATCTTGTTGTGAGCTTCCTTCTGTGTATATAAAAAGGTAAATGGACCCCTGACCATTAGGTCGAGTTGTGGACGACTCTGGGGTTGCGGCGCTCATCTCACTTTACTGGCCGAGGGAGCCGGCGTACAGCTTCCGGGCCATGTGGCTAGCATGACTAAGCCACTTCTGGTGAATCAGAGCAGCGCACGGAAATGCTGTTTACCTTCCCACTGAAGCGGTACCTATTTATCTACTTGCACTTCGTGCTTTTGAACTGCTAGGTTGGCAGGAGCTGGGACCGAGCAACAGAAGCTCACCCTGTTGTGGGGATTTGAATTGCCGACCTTCTGATCAGCAACCCTAGTCTCTGTGGTTTAACCCACAGCGCCACCCGTGTCCCTCTGTGGATACAGAGATGCACAAACTTTTGAGTGATCTTAGAACAGCTTTAAGGACTGATTCACACTTGACAAACATTGTACACGGCTATGTGGGAAACCACATATAAGCTATAGTAGGTGACAAACCTGTAGCCAAATAGAATCATAGAATCATAGAGTAGTAGAGTTGGAAGGGACCACAAGGGTCATCTAGTCCAACCCCCTGCAATGCAGGAATATTCTTAGAAGGCTGTGAGTCAGTCATGAGTGGTTCTGCAGTTTTCCTACATGCAAATGAGATTTGCATGGGACACAATCCTGTGCTGTGGCCCAAACTCCTGGTGGCCTGTAAGTGTAGTTCAAAGATTTGTATTTGCTTCCAATAAACAGCAGCCTAGTCACAAAACTGTTTTTTTCATCTTCAGCATCACAGTCAATGTTTGAATTCTTTTGCAACATATTGTTGTTCCTCACTGCAACATAGATTCTCTGAGTCCCAGTTAATTTGGAGTTCAATAGTATGGCCAATTCTCAATATGCAGTAGTGGTCCTTTAGTTATAGCACTAAACATCCAATCCCTTTCCAGAGGCCAAAGATCTGTTCATAAGCACCTTACCGGGTTTTGTTTTGCTGGAAAAGACTTTGGGGTTGCAATTATGTCTACTCTGCAGTCTGTTTATATTTAGAGAAGCTACAGCTTCGGCAAGATTCACATGATGGCAGCTGGCATGCAAACCAGAGTTCACAACTGTCTTACTGGTGCCCACAGTGCCTTTGCAAATGGACCCAGGCCCCCGTGTTGCAAAGCCCATTGTATGGCATAAGTATATTTTCACTTGACTCTGCACTTTGTGCATTATTTCCCATGATAGTCTCAGTAAACTCTTTCCTTCTTTATGCACCAGTGCATTCACATTGTGGTGCTATGACTTTTTGCAGACTTCTAAGTTTTGCGCAAGACACTGCATGCCATCAAATTTCCCTTCAGTGCCAGAAGCTAGCTATATTATTTCCCTCATGCAGCTCAAACCTTTTATTTGTCTTCGGACACAGTGGCTCATTAAGGCTGGAATCCAAAACAGAGGAAGTAAACTCCCTTGAATACAATGGCACTTACGTCTGAGTAAACATGCATGTGATTGCACACTTAGCACCTCTTATAAAGGAGAGAGACAGAGAAGCAAATTCTTTGTGGTTTCATTACTCAGTGGGAGGGTTCTAAAATATTGTGGGGTTAATGGGGGATCTAAAAATTTGTGGGGATCATGGTTCTGTAATGATCCCAGCTCTCCAACTTATAAGTGAACAGTTCTCAGAGTTTCCTTATAATAACTGTGTGGGCTGAATTGTGCCGACAGGTTACTGATAGAGACTCTGTAGCCAAGAAACTCGCCTGCTTGCCTGCCTGCCTGCCTCCATCCCTGAGGATGACAAATGTTTATTGACAAGGGGGTAGCAATGGAAGCCATATACGTATACCCAGAGGGCATTTTTGTGGCATCTCCAATTCTCATTAAAAAGGAAATGGATCCCCAGCAACCAACCTATGAATTCTCTTTTTTCGTTTCCAGGAAAAAATAATGGATGCCATCATTTCTGCTCCATGAGCTTCCTAGCTCTAGAAACCAATCCCTATCCATTTTAAACATGATTGACAGTTGATGTCTTAGATGGCACCAAGTAATTGTGATTGTTTCTATGCTCTAGGTGAGAGAGGGAGGGAGGAGACGATGTCTTTGCCTAGCTAAGCAAATATAGCATATTTCCAACTTTCCACTGCAGGCCAATCAGTGATTGCTTCTGCAACAAGTCAAAGATACTGGGCACTTATTATTAAGGCAGGAGACTCAGGGGTGTGACGTGCTTGGACAGAACAGGGGGATTTAGAGGGGTAGGAGCATTTGGCACTGTCTTCCAGGGGATACACAAACAAGGAGACTTGGCCCCTTAGATGGAGTGCCTACCTGGAACAGGGACTCATGCAAGAAGCTGGGCACTCTCTGACTCTGCTTAAAAACTGGGTGAATAGGAGGCAAAACTCACTGGAAAAACGCCAAAGCTCCCACATAGTCTTGGAACTCTTATTACTAATCTCGGACTTCTGAACCTTGGCCCTTCCAGCTGGACTGAACTTACAACAGTTGCTCCTTTGCCTTGTAAGAGTGCCTGAACTAAACACTGCTCTTTCCTAGCCCCAGAGTTTTTACTGTTAGACTGCTATAACCAAAAAAACACTTCTTAACTTCTTTACTTGCAAGTGAGTACATGTGCCATTGGGTTTGGGTAGAAGCCAGGACAGGAAGTGACCACAATATCTGTTCTAGAGGTTCCTCCCAACCCCCTGGAGCAGATTTGGGGAGGGCGTGAGAAGAAGGGGGAAGTCTCAACACCCAAGCAGAAATCCTTGCACTGATAGGGCAGGCTAGTTGAGTACTGCCCTAAAGCTACAAGCTTATACCCACTTAGCTAGGGATAAACTCCATGAGGCTTACTTTTGAGCACATTTGTACAGAATTGCACTGCATGTGAACTAAAATGTGCTTCTTTGGCGCCATTCCATTGAAGTAATTTTTCATTTTTGTTATGTGATCACGTGAAGACGAAGAAAAGTTTTCCAGAGTTGGAAATAGCCTACATAATCTAATTTTAACAAAATTCACAGCTGCCAAGATATTTTCCACCTGCTTTCATTGTATCACTATGTTAAGATATAGATATTTCTGATAATGTAGAAGATAGTGCTGATGCCATCTGTTTTTCTATTGTTTCATTTAAAATGTCTAAGAACGTTTATTATGTTGACAGACTAAAAAAAATCCCACACAAATCATTACATTCTATTCGGTTATTTAGGCAATTTGCAAGAGCTAAAAGAGAGAGAGAGAAGGAAGGAAGGAAGGAAGGGGGAGACAAGGGTCTATTATGTAACTCATTAGAATATAAAGTATAATTTAAAAGCAATTTGCTGTGCATTTTTGTTCTCCCATCATCAAAAACAATTTATTCTGTTCTAAGATTCACCTCTTACATATAGTTGAAATAAGGATGTGTCCTTAGGGAGCAGGTAAAATCAAGAATGGAGCCTGTTTCTGGCTTTACCTTTAGCTTATGCATCTGTGTGTGGGGTAGTTTGTATTTCCTATAAGGAAAAAGCTTGGGGGGATGAAGAAGTACCTTTTCCATGATGAAGGAATGCATGTGGAGGATCTTTGCATGGACAGGCGGAGTCCCCCAAACCCTGGGTGGCCCCCGAGTGGAATAACGACTCAAGATAACGTGCTATGGGATTAAAATTGGCTCAGGCATTGGGCGTTATCCCTCCCAGGCCTCCGCTGGGGATCTGGGAGACATCAGGGTTATCCAGAGTGTATGGGGGATGGGCTGGCTCTGGAGAACGTATGTTCAAGCAGAGAGCCCGCATCCCGTTACGCTGCTGTCGCAGGGGAGAGCAATGACAACCTCTAGGCGTATGGCCAATGCCTCCTCTCAAAACATCCCTTTTAACGGGGAACCCTGTGATCACCATTGCAAAGAGGAGGGATGTGTGGGTCACTGCTACACGCCCACCCCTATTTAGGGAAGATAGACTAAAGGATTCAACCCAAGGCCTGAAACTGCCAAAGTTGTGACATTTTGCTACGGGAAAGGCAAAACCTGCCAATGCAGGAAAATTCCTTTCTGGCCCTTCAACAGCGACCTTGATGTAGCAGTGCCCATGTACCTGTGGAGAAAAGGTTAACCTGCAAAAGAAGGCTTAACTGAGGGTTGGCAGGGTGGGAGAAGCTCTGGAGGCAACTGACAATTCCCAGGTAAAATCCCTCCCCTATTGTGTGGGCAGGGTGGTTCCTCCCCCTATGTGGCCTGATCACCTTGGCAACACCTCTCCAGGAGGGATTGGGCAACTGGCTGAGGTAGGCAGAGACTTCTAGGTATCCCACCCAGGGAAGGCGAAGCCTGTGCTAATGGGAACCAGGGGGCTGTGTGCAACCACGCAAAGGGTGCCCCCCGTTTAATGTGGGGAGCGGTCATTATAAACTAAAGCAAGCACCAGCTGTAAGAGTTCTGCCCTAACTGAAAGCAGTTTCAGAGTCATAACCTGGTGTCACATCCATGCCATATATTTAAAGCACAATTACAGCTCATATCTTCCTCCAAGGAATCCTGGGAGCCGTAGCCTACCCTCTCATAGAGCTCAAGTTCCCAGCACACTTAACAAACTACAGAACATGAAAAAAGCAGGTGAAGTGGGTGTTATCAGAAACATAATGAAACTTGAAAAAGGTGTACCAACTGTGGGACAGAAAGAACTAAAATAAGCTGAATTATTAAGTTAATCATTAGACTTTTTTTAGTGGGGTTGTTGAGATGGAACAAGGGCTGTATTGGCAAAGATTATTTCAGGTCATAAGGTAGGTAATTGCGGAAAAAGCCAAATCACTGATCTTTTCCCTCACAGTGGGGGCTATATATATAAGCAACATAATGTCCGAGGTCTCACACATTTTAGCTGGGGCCTCTCCCATAAGCTTCAAAGTACATTTCAGAAAATTGGCAAGCATTAGCAGTGGTAGATAGCTTGCTCATGTGAATAGACAATGACTATTCACAAATGTCAGGAGTCCAGTTCCCAGCTTGATAACACAGTAAGTATAGCTAATTAAAAAGGTGGAATTATTGCAAAAACAGATAGCTCCGGACGGCTCTAACAAAGCCTCTGACACCATTACTCAAGATGACCCTTCCGAAGGCTCCTTCTGGTTTCTAAAGAAGATATTGAACTTTTGCCTCTTACGTCTTTTGTTTTGCTTCCTATCTTGTAACCCTCCCATTCGCCGACTTCTCGGACTTAGTGGATCAGCTCCCGCCTCTTCCCCATTCTTTGAGAGGCTGTCTCTTAACCCTTTCCCACCTATTTGTGCTTCTGGTGAGCTTTGACTGTGTTCTAGCCTGCTCTCCGCTTCTGTCTTATCAGCTTGCACGTCAAGGTCAGGAGTATCAACTGCCTGCTCTCCCCTGTCTAACATCAAAGCAGCCTCTCTGCTCCTGGCTGCTTTCTGCATTTGGCTGCAAACCTTTGCTTAGAGCTGGCTCATTCCTGACAACAAAGCAGTCCAACATATGGAAAGACAGAAAAAACCATAGGTACCAAAACAGTGAAGGTCTTCTGACACCTTTGAGAGCTCTGTCAATCACAGAAGGCAATACTAGGCCACATAGACCTGTCATCTGACTCAATATAAGGCAAGCTGTTGACTGCTGCTGTCAGTAACATCACTCAGCAGCCCCAATGTATCATATAAAACAATTCCAAATAAAAATCAGACTGAGAAGCTATAGAATCTGTAACTATTGGAGCCACAACCTTTAAATGTGTGGAGTTGCTCTTTATCTTGTGTCATTATCATGATTGATAAACTTTCTTTTTTATAGTCTATAATCAACTCCTCTTAAGAATAACTCCTTTGATTAGAAGATTAACCAGCCCACTCAAAATTGAGCAAAATAAAGTATATTGTTTCTTTGACAAATTAATTTACGCCTATGCACTAATTATCCAAAGTTGAACTTTTGATGAGCACTTGAAGACACTTACATTCTGTGACACTTTAATGAAACATGTTCTATGAAGGGAATCAGGAATGACATTAGCCGTGTCCCTCAGTGGAACAATAGACACTTGCAGTGTTCCTATCAGTGCAATCGGGCTCTATTTTACATAAGTGTCTCTCCAAGTGGGGCGGAGCCAGTATGCTAAATTCCTGGCAGGTGGGTTGCTGTTGTCTAATGGGAGGGGAAGGGGCAAGGCAATGGGGATGTCGCCATGGTGCAACAAAGCCAATCTGGTGCACCTGCTGGTGTGTTTGCAGTGGGGTAACCTCTCTGCCACCTTGCCCCTCTCTCTGAGTAAGCAACAGTGATCCATCTGCTGGGATGCTACTATAGTGTAGTATAGTGGTTCCACCCACATGGTCAGCTGCTGCTGCTGTTTACATATTGTTGCATGCCACCCCAGTCTCTGAGTGGTGTAAGGTTCCAGGAGTTTCCTTTTAGGAGTGAGGCAAAGCAGAGGTTGTGGTGCCTTTAGGATATATAATTTATTTACATATACAATGGTACATCTAGTTACAAACTTAATTCGTTCTGGAGGTCTGTTCTTAACCTGAAACTGTTCTTAACTAGAGGTGCGCTTTCGCTAATGGGGCCTCTTGCTGCCGCTGTGCCGACGACACACGAATTCCATTCTCATCCTGGGACAAAGTTCTCAACTCGAGGTAACTCTTCCAGGTTAGTGGAGTTTGTAACCTGAAGCATTTGTAACCTGAGGCATTTGTAACTCGAGGTACCACTGTATATGCAACCTGAGCTTATGATGGAGGGGTTTACAGCATCAACACCCCAAGAGAGTCTTTCCCATAGCTACAGACTTGGATTCAAACAGGCATCCAACATTGCTCTCTAATGTTGCTCTACCTCTCTAGCTTGCTGCCTTCTTTCTTGGTAACTTCACCTTTGATGTTTTGTCCACTTAATGGTCCATTCCCCAAGGCAATCAGCTTATGAGGAAGATATTGGAGGTTACTGCCCACACACTTCACCTGCGCAACTCTGCTAGTATGGTGGCACCTCGGTAAAACCACTTCTCACAGTTTATAGCAGAGTATTTCCCTGGAGGAAGACGACAAAAACAGTAGCCATCGTCAAATTCCTCAGCCAAGAGCTTCTTCATTGCTTGACTGGTTGTACAAGCATTTCTATTACAAATATATACAAACTATTTACATTCTTTCTATATCTCTCCAGCACGGTTTAAACTCAGTGTGTGTGCTTTCTTCGTGCTGAAATTGCAGCCTGCAACTTCCTCCCTTTATTTGTACCTCCAGCTGACACGAATCAAGCAAAATGTTTATCTGGTTCAGTCACACCTTTCAATGTATTTTAACAACCTGGATAAGACTCAGGTTGGATGCTACCTTAAGGCAGGAGTGGGGAGACTTTTCTAGCCTGAAGACTACATTCCATTGAAGGAAACAACTGGGGGCCGTAGGCCAGCAGTGAACGGGACCAAAACCACATACACCCCCAATTCACACATATCTACCCACATGCCTCCCATTCACACACTTTTATTTATTTAAGGCATTTATATACTGCATGATTGTTAGCATTTCCAAATGGTGTACATAAAATAAACCAGCCAGAATAAAATAAAAACCATCACAAAACCAAAACCAAATGGAAAACCCGAACACTACTTTCAAATGCCTGCTGAAATCAGAGTCTTTTTCATGTGCTTGAAGTTCAAGAAGATGCCTGTCTCATCTCAGCTGGGAGGGAGTTCCACAAGCTTGGGATCACTATGCTGAATACACGACTTGTAATAGATACCATTCATATATCTGAGCCATGGGGAACCACCAACAGAGACTCCCCCCAAAATCTCAGTGACTGGAAAGGGATATAAGGGATCAGGTGACCCTCAATACAATATTATGGAGAACAGGGCTTCCCTTTCCCAATGCCTGCCCCAAAACAACAAGCTGCAGATAGAGGAAGAGAGTGATAATCTATTCCTGCATCAGCAGCTTATTATGTTTCTGGGCTGGGGGCTGAGAAACAGGTTTCCCATTCTCAGTAACCCAGCAGAGAAATGTAACAAGCTGTTGATAGAGAAAGGGTACAATCTCTTCAACTGTTGGCAGCAGAACTGTGGCCATGCCTCTTTCTCCTGACTTACTAGCTGTTTCCCAGTAGTTGGTCAAGTGCCCAACTTTGAAGGACACCCCTCTGTTTTGAAGGGCTGCCAGAGGACAGTCCTCTGTTTGAAGGTGCCCTTTATTTAAGGGCTGCCCTGATCAAGTCTGGTTTAAAAATAAGGAAGCATAAATAGGGAGAGCAGTTAGCAGCACCTGGTCAGCAAAATGGGTAGTCACACAAGTCAACTGGTGTCTTTTCCACTGTGCTGAGATGTGCTGCATTTCTATTTAAATTATAGTAATTATTTCTAAATTTGGATCTATACATATAAATTGCCATGTGCCATTTTTATTTTTACTTCTGCAGATTTGTGTTCTCTTTTGTCCGTGTGTGTGTGTGTGTGTGTGTGTTTGCATGTGTGCTGCAAATCATCTTTTATAGTAACATATATCTTGCTACTCTGTTTCACACCTATCAGCAGAGCAGTGCTGGAGGAAGAATTCTCTTTGCCCCCACAACACCCCACTCCTCACAGTGGTGATCAGCAGGAAACAGCTGAGCAAGAGGTGAAAGAGAATGGGCCTGCAGACAGGGAATGGCCAAGGACAAAGTGTAGGATCTTGGAGGAGAGGGTAACAGGCCAGGTGAAGAGGATTGGGGGCTGCCTCCAACTGGCAGGCTGAAGGCTCCACCCCATCTCCAACCTTAGGGCAAACTTACAGTGACGCTTTTATTCACAGACAGCTGCTTAGTCCTCTCCTAAGGTATGCCTCAGATAGGAATGTAAGAGGCCATTGTTTCCCAATATGCCCTGTATTTGTCACCTGCAGCTCAGTTTCCATTCTGGTGCAGTTTTTCTTCACCTGTTCATCTTTCTGCATGCAGTGAGGAAATAGTAAAACTTATATAAATTACATTGTCATTGTGTTGTTACATCCCATTCATTTCAATGCAAAGGAAACACGATCAGTTATGTGCCATTTGTGGATTGGAAGCAACAACAACAGCAAATACAAAGTGTACTCACTGGATTGATTTCCATTCTGTTTCCATTTTCATTGTCCAATGTCCTGGTCTCAGATCTTTCACCCTTCCTTCCTTCCTTCCTTCCTTCCTTCCTTCCTTCCTTCCTTCCGCAACAGCTTTCCTTGTAAAAGACATACATGAACAGATGAATAAAAACATTAAAAACAGCCATGAAACTGTTCATGCATCACAATAAGACACAATAATCCCTTGGAAAAAATACATTTATAGGAAAGCTTAAACACTCAATCACCCCTTACTGTATGATAACCACCAGCACAGCAGCCCCCCCCATAAGTAAACAATTCCTAAAAAGCAATACACTCCCCAAAGTACCATCCCAGGCCCAAGCCATGCATTTTTCTGCCTGGTTTTGTCCTGGGGTTTGATAGCGTTTCACAGATACATTTTGGAAGCACAGAGGAAATGCTCCGTCTCTGAGTTGGTGGGAAAGATATTTGAAATACCACATCCTTCCCTATAGACCCTCTCATGTGTAACACATATCAGCAGAGGGTTGATAGATCCACCAACCATTACTGTATTATTATTATTATTATTATTATTATTATTATTATTATTAAGTTTAGAGGGAGGAATAAAGACTGGAGGCGCAGGTTAGGGTCATGTACGTGGCAGGGGAGATAGAATAAGACAGAGCAGGAGGAAGGAGTTTGATTAGTGTTTGCATGGTTTTGTGTGTGTGTGTCTGTTAGCCAAAACAGTGGCTGCAGGCCTTTAAGTAAAAGCTGCACTGATTTATGATAACTCTCTGCCATTGTTAGAAATTGTTTGTGGGATTCATCATGTTGCACAAGACTTTACAAGTGAGACAAAGTCCTTTGCTCTTAAATAGTCTTCTCTCCACCCCTTGGTGCTTGAGAATAAAAGAGAATAAGAGAGAGCAAAACAGAGAGAGAGAGTATGTTATCTTAGATTACAACACTTTCTTAAGTAGAGTTTTAAACTCTGCTATAGTCTACTTAAAAATGGTGGGGTGAGATCACTCACTGAGTGCTTCATTTTGTGCAGAGGTCAGATTAAATGATCACCGCAGCTTGATTTCAAATCAATGGGTGAAATCCTACCTTCTTTGGCACAGAAGCTTCAATTGAGCCAGGCTTGCAAGATTTATGAGTTCTGACATTTACAGAACAGTTATTATCTCATATCAGGTATCTTAACTCTGCCATATTTACTAGCACAACATCTAGTGTAGCTGATGATTTGTATTCCATCTGCGTGCCTTATTCCTCTTCTCTCTCTTTCTCTCTTTAATCCAAAACAGAAAATGAGACTGTCGTGTGTCTGTATGACACTCCGGGTGTGGAAGCCTTCCAAAAGCCTGAGGAAATTGATGTAACGGAGCAATACTGTTTGAAGATACTGAGATAATTTACGAGAACAAAATATTTACCTGAATAATTATCAGTGCAATATCTTCTCAAATTTATGGACACCTGTTATAAATGAGAGAATATGTGCCCAGAGATGTGACTGATTAAGGTGGTGTGCGCTGAGCATCTTTATGGAGAGTGCCCTAGTTGGCACTGTGGTGATAAGCCTGTATCTGAGATGCACCACTGGGTACAAACCCCACCGTGGGCCTTTGCAATATTTTGTTTTAATTAAACTGAAAGATTTCCCAGGTCTTCACCAGTTGCATGACCCTGGTTGAGGTGGAAAGCCAGCCTGATCTGCACCCATGAGGAAGGAGGGCTGGGTGATTTATTTGTTTCATAAAACTGATTTCATAAAATTTGATGTCTTCCGCTGCTGAGGGAAATCCAGAAGAAGGGCCCAGCATGCTTACTCTGTTGCTGCTGCAAAGGGAGTAGGTCCCTCTCCCCGCTGTGGCTTGACCCCAGCATTCTTGCTTCCACAGCCTGATGGGCAAAGCTGGCAGTGGTACTGGTTTCCACTGCCACAAGATCTTGTGAGGTTTTGATGAGATCTCACAATATTTTGATGAGATCTCATTGTAAACCAGAGTGTTCCCATTTCACCCCAGGCAGCAAAACGGACACACCACCACTGCTGATGGGTCCAGCCCTCAGAGTCATTCCTTATCTCAAAATGTTTGCTCGTGACAGGGGACATCCAGTCAAGCTTAATGTTGGAAAATTTACAGATAAAAGAAAGTATGTATTCACGCAGCGCATAGTCAAATTGTGAATGTCTAGAAGGCAGTGATTGCCATCAACTTGGATGGCTTTAAAAGAGCACTAGACAAATTCATGGCAGAGAGGGCTATCAATCTCTACTAGCCATGATAGCTAGGCTCTACCACCACAGTTGGAGACAGCAATGTTTCCGAATATCAGTTGCTGGGAATCATGGGAACGGAGAGTGCTCTTGTGCACATGTTCTGCTCACTGGTTTCCCACAGGCATTTGGTTGGCCACTGTGAGAGCAGGATGCTAGACTAGATGGGCCATAAGCCTGATTTTCTGTTCTTATGAAGAAAACAGTTGTGCAACTCTATGGTTAATGGAAGGGTGTTCCAAGGGTCATAGGAAAGATCAAATCCACCCAGCCAGACCCTCCATCTTTACTACTGGGTTCTCTGATGTCTTGGTTCAACTAACACCGTAGGGCCAAAAGGGGGCATGTTGGGAGTGTCCCAGGAAGTGGCTAAGTGCAGAACTAGAGCTCAGAGTAAATATTTCAAACTCATTGCTTTTGAATTTAATTATTTTTCTCTCTCATTTCCCTATCACAAGTTTACTCTTCTTTAAAAGTATACAGAAGAAAATGTTTCTAGCATATGCAGCAGGATCACGTGGTCCGTCCTTCAACACAGGTGAGGAAAAGTTGAGTTTGTTTATTTCCTTGCCAACTGTCCAAACTAGTGACACTGTGACATATCAGTGACAGGCAATCTATGTGTGAACCAGAGGAGAACAACATCTTATATGAGATGCAAGACATATTCTCACATTTCCAAGTTGCATTTTCTAGTCTGGAGGTGGTAGGTTTCTGTGTGTGTGTGTGTGTGTACGCGCGCGCGCGCGCACACACACACACATGCACACACACTACCCAGGTGATGCTTCACATTAAATATTAAATGATACCTATTATTAATTATTAATCAGATTATTTTTTTAAGGAAAGGATGATTCATAACTTTGAGAAATTGTCAGTTTGCATCGTTTCCCCAAGTTAAAACTTCTGCCCCCTTTTTGGTTTTTATATAAGTCTTTATTAGTCTTAAGTTACAATTCTTCAGGTTCTTATCCAGTATAGCTGGAGCCCCCAACATTTCCAACCCAGCGAGCACATTTGGAATTTCGATAAAGTGCTGTGATTGCCACTTACAAAATGGTTGCAGTGGGGGCATCACACAAAATTACGTAACAGAATATTGCCTGCTTTGTTTATTGTTTTATGAACTATGCTGCAGATTTAATAAGGGGATATATATTTAATACCCATTTATGATTTAACACTCCAGTTGCGTGGGCAACAGAAATGTAGCCATGCTCACTAATTTGGCCTTTCTTTTGCACTTAGTGGGGGGAAGAAATCTGGGACTAAGAGGGATGCTTGTTTCCTGCCTGCCTGCAATTTTTTAACTGATTTTCAGTATATAAACACAATTATTTATTATAACCCATGAAGCAGGTTTCAAGTTTCCATGCTGACACTGGAAGAGGGAGGTTGGTTGAAGCACAACTCTGAGCAACTGGATTGGAAGTAGATGATGTGGGTACCAAACATTTTCATCAGCGTGCCCCTGAGATTCCTAATTAGCTATGCGGGAGTTTGCACTAGCAGCCTAAACCTGAAAGGTCATGTAAGCAGTTAGCCAATGCTTTGAGCCTTGCAGACGCCTAGCAAGTTCTGGAATGAGAATACTGCCCAATATATGAAGCTTGAAATTAGCTATCTCAACCTACTGGGACTGAGACATGATAAATACATTAAATAAAGGGATGGTATTAATAGAGCTGTTATTCCTACAAAGAGAGCTGCTGTTAAAATTATTAGTGGGGAATTGCATGACCTGATACATCTGAGTGGATGCTATTAACCTCACCACTGGGAAGGTGCTCTGTTCTGCAGCCAAAAAAGCTTATATTCCATTCCACGAAAAGTGTGATCGGTGTGTTTTAAAATGCTGTGACTTGCAAACTGCTTTTTTAACATGACCCCCCCCCCCCCAATTGAATAGAAAATATCCTATCATGCTCTGTTAATACAATGAATTTTGTCATTATGGCTAAAAATCTTTTTTTCCCCCACAGAGATACACGAAACAAAAATAAATGTTAAGATTTTACCTGTCATTTTTTTATTTGCTCCAGACAATAATAGCCTACTGCTGTGGAACAGCGCTCATATAATAATGTAGTCTACGAAACAGTAGTCAATATCCGGAATCACTGTTACGTGTTGGACATCATATTTGCTGAATACACAAAGCTTCACAGCTTGTCTTTCATCATACAAAAGTCTGGTACCTCGCTGCATTTAAAATTTTCAGAGACTTTGAGACTAAAGATTTCATTTTGTACTTGTTATGGTTTGAAGGAATTCTATACAGATTGTCTGTTGCGTATGTACATGGCCATCGTGTTACCTAGACATTGCTGACCAACTGACAGTAGGCTATCTTGGGATCCAGTACTTGGCAGAGAGTGCTACTTCAGCCTGCCCACACTTTTGGTGGGAAGAATGGGAGCTCTGCAGCAGCAGAGTGATGTAGCAGTACTGCATGGATGGTGGCTGTTGAAATTGTTCTGGGCTGGCTGAAGGAAACATCCTCTCCATCCCCCACTGCAGACTGGGTGTTTGGATTGTGCCCTTAGTCAGGAAGCAACTTGTTAAAATCTTTTTGGAGTTCATACCAATTTGTAAGTACATAATAGCCTGCTGGATCAGGCCAATGGCCCATCTAGTCCAGCATCCTTTTATCAGAGTGGACAACCAGGTGCCTGTAGGAAGCAAGGCCCAAGCACAAGAGGACTCTTCCCCCACCCCAGTTTCTAGCAACTGGCATTCAAAAGCATTACTGCCTATAGCCTTGAAAGCAGAACAGAGCCAGCATGTCTAGTAGCCACTGATAGCCTTATCTTTCGTGAATTTGTCCAGTCATCTTTGAAAGCTACCCAAGTTAAAAATATGGCAATACTTTTTAATTGTTAGAACACATAAAAGGAAAAAGAACAATAAAGGAACTACATTTTCAATTACCTGTTGAGGGAAAAAGTATCACCCTAATCTATCACAGGGCCTCCCAGGCCTACCTAAGGAAAATAATTCTGAAAAAGGCATTTACTTGTATGCCTATCCCTCAGAACTTTAAATCTCTTTCTCAGGTCACCAGATCTAAGGCTGGCTTTAATATTACTGTTTTTAATATTAGTTTTCATTTGCTTGCTTCTGCTTTTTGAGACTTCTAGGTGAGACAGGTAACATTAATCACAACACCCTTCACAGTAATGAGAACTGGGAAGAAAGCAAAGTGGGGAGAAGCTACAGTGAGTCAACGAAAGACTGAAACATATATAAATATATCGTTTCTAGGAATTAGTGGCACATCTTCTTTGTGCTAAAATTAGAGACTTTGTGTTTGCTCTTCTTTGTGTAAACTCATATACAGTATCAAACTTAATCCAAATACCTGCCTGCAGATAGTTCTGTGATTGCAGAACTATCTTTTTAAAAAGGTGTCATATCCTTGGTGGGACACTACTTAGAGCTGAGGTGAGGAACCTTTTTTTGGGCTGAGGGTAGCATTCCTTCTTGGCCAGCCCTCCAGCATCTGGGTGGGGGCTTAAAATGGTTGTGGTTGTCCCACACTCCCACACATGGAGACATCACACACACACACACACACACACACACACACTCACTCTCACACACTCATCACAGTGGTTGTGGGTGCCCATTGGGAATGGTGAGGTGGAATGCAATGAGCCCAAGAAGTACATGGAATCAGAACCATTGAGAAGCACAGCCTATGAATCCTAGTTTTGTCCCCACTCTCCTCCCTGCAATGAAAAACAAAAGCAATAAAACTTGCAGGTGACAGTCACACCTATTTGTTAATCTGAGGGCAAAGTCAATGACTATTCATGTAGATGTCATGGCTTGATATGCCAGAAGCAACATGTATTTCTAGGTATAATTAGATTTATGACTTCTCCTTACACCAGCATTCTTTTAATTGTAATAGTTAACAGGAGAAATAAGTGACAGTCATGACGAGTAGTGAAAAAGTTCAGCAAGTTTTAAGTACAAAATAATGCCACAAATGGTACTGGAGGACAGGTGGTGTCAGCCTAGGGTTCCAGGGTTTTTCAATGTTATTTTATTACTACAACAAAAATATACTGGTAATTGACAGGAATAGCAAAGAAGATTATGAGCATATATATCGTAACCACAGTACAATCCCACAGTACATCTCCTCTGTCTTTCCAGAAATACCCAGATCAAACCCAAATCCTTATTTTGTCCTTGTTCAGCTCCACCGCACCTCTTCACTCCTGTTCAGCTTCTCTTAGTTACCACAAGATTGTTCAAGGCTGCACCATGGCCTCTGCAAAGAGAACCAAAACAATCATTAGCCTCTAAGGCTTAACAGCTGGCTTGTTGCTGTACAAAAGCTTAGTTCCAGGCAATATGGCTACCCTTATAATTGCATGATAAGGCAGGACACAAGATGACCAAAGTAGCTGCCACTACCAGCTGAAGGGTAAGAGAAAGAAGCCTTCTAATCTTATCCTGTCTCACTGCGGTCCTGATGAAAACTGCGCTGTGTCAGTGCAGCTGCTATTGGTACTGAATACACTTGGGGTGAGCAGAAGAGAACACATTAAAAGTTAGGGTTGCTTTTCTTCAGCCAGCCACCTTGCTGGCCAGCCACCTTGTATCCACATAATAACTTACTCACTTTTAACATCCAGCCTTAATGGTCTTAGACAATCCAGGCAACTGATGAAAACAAGCAGGGTTCATGATAAAGCTTGAGTGAACACAAATCTGGAGATGGACTTCTTCCAGTCCCCTGCATATTTCCTCCACCATTCATGAAATCCTTAAATTTCCAGGCCTGATTCAGTAAGAGATTGAACTCGCACAGCTTAGAAGCATATAATACCACTGAGTTTGTGACATAGTCTGGTGCCATGCTATGTATGCAAGTGACCCATTCTACTGAAATTGAATGGCTAGCCCTATTGGATTTGAATTAGATGCTACTAATCAAGATCTTAAGAAATATCGTGCCAATATTTCAAATATGCCATAAACTCCAGTATTTGTAGACTTATTGATCACGCAGGAACATCACAAAAGCACAACTCAATCAGTTTTTAAATGATCTACGGTTGGAGAGATGCATGTAATTAAAATACCTTTAAAATTATTGTGCCCGTGTCTGCAACGTTGTTAATGTTCTCTTAATTTATGTTCTATAAATCTATAATTAATGTTCTATAAAAGAACATTCTAAGTTAATCCTGTTGCACTGCACATGTTCACTCAAATGAAATAATCCTATTTGCCATTCATTAATTTGCTTTAATAGCAGACCTGGTGCTTTGTTAAAATTCAATTAGCAGAAATATGAAGGCTCCGTTTAAATGCTTCTGCTCTTTGATTTTTACTTGAAATGCTCAGGCAAGGCATTCAATTACAAGTGCAGTTGGTAAATATTTTATTTTTCCTTTCCATATGAGCAGACTGTGAAAACGAGCAATGAAGAGTTTTGCCATGAGCACTATAGAAGAGCAGCTGCTCTACTCACTATCCTATATATATACCCCATTGGCCACATTCCTTATCCCCAGTCCTGGTCCTGGTTGTACTGGCCACTGGCTTCATTCCTCTAGCCACCCAGGACATGGGGAAGGTGAGCTTACATATCAAGAAGCTGGCTGCAGATTAAGTAGATTTAATGAGAATGAAAAGGTTAAAGCATATAAGAGTGAAATAATTTTTAAACAGGACAACTTATTTCATTCAGCTTTCACTTATCAAGCCTTAACCAACTTGCTGAAACAGATCACCCAAGTGCTCCAGTGAAAGGCCCTTTTGCAAAGTGCTGCACAGATGGAACTCCAGTTTGGCACCGTCCTATTCTTGGCAAACTTCTGAGGGGCCAGAGGCAAAAGTGAGTGGGCAATGCTACAGATTTTTACCTTTGTATAGTAAGCAACTCTCTACATACACTCACACTTGTTCATAACTGAACTTGCTGGCTCAGGGTGGAAAATTAAGAGAGACAGAACACATCCACAAAAGGTACTGACAAGGTTGTGATGAATAATGCACATATTTGAGTTCCAATTGCTTTGCATTAGGTTCCACTCTACTCTGTTCTCCTGTGATGCTCACACATTAAATCAATGCCTGTTTGGCGAGCACATGCTGCACTAGCTGTCCTGACTGCATGCACAGCAACTTGGTCCACCCTCTGACATCTGCCCACTTAGTACAAATGTCTGCAGCAAGGAAACCATTGAGGAAACCTTGTGACTGGGATTCCATGGTCCAGCAGGCAGTTTGCGCAAAGGCTTTCAGCTGCAGGAATGTGAAGATATCAGGAGGCAGGATGAGCTGTGATTTGTATCACTGTGGGTGGGATATTGCCGCCTTCTTCTTCTTCTTCTTCTTCTTCTTCTTCTTCTTCTTCTTCTTCTTCCGTCTTCTTCGAGGATCACTTGTAACTGAGTAAGATTGTCTTCCATAGACATAGTTTTAAAAATGAATCCCTAAGTGACTGGGGAGGCCAATTCTGGATCCACATGTCCTTTCACGGTGGAGACATTGGTTTCTGGGTGGGAGTTGATCACGGTGTGGATATGCCAAGCATACCTTCCTCTTAGCACGTTTCTCCCTTGCGTCTTGAGTTTGAGTGTCTTCAAAGCCCATGACACCTTTGGTAAAGGCTGTTCTCCAACTGGAGCGCTCGCAGGCCAGTGTTTCCCAGTTGTCAGTGTTTATACTACATTTTTTTAAAGATTTGCTTTGAGACAGTCTTTAACCTTTTTTGTTGACCACCAGCATTACGCTTTCCATTTTTAAGTTCAGAATAGAGTAGTTGCTTTGGAAGACGATCATCAGGCATCCACACAACATGACCAGTCCAACGAAGTTGATGTTGAAGAATCATTGCTTCAACACTGGATATTGCCTTATCCCATGGAAGGAAGAGTTTCCCCTCCATCAACTGTCACATGGTAGCAGCCATTCCATCAGGCTGTAGCTAATGGTACAGCCAGATAATCTTAGACCCTGGACTTAATGGTTTTACTTGGGGAGGAGGGTTTTACAAATTACAGAATTAGCTCTGACATCCTTCTATTTCATTGTTCCTTCTTTCAGTTAGATCAAGTTTAGCTAACTTTCTGTTCTCAAGGTGTTGTTGGATTACAACTCCCATCTTCCCTGACTGTGGGATTTACAAGTACAATGGAAATGGCAAAAAAGAAGAAGAGAAAAAGTGGGTCCCTTGGTCATCCTGGGGATTCTAATGTAGTGTATGATCCTGTTCAGTAGAGAGCATGCACACACTGAAAGACCAGCATGGCAGGAAGTGCATCCTCACAGTTGCTGTGTGTGCATTTCCTTTTTTTATCTTTGTAGAGATGTTTACAGGGTTGCAGTTGAGGAGACTGTTGAAGTGGGAAATACCTTGCAGTGAGACAATGATAAACTGCAAAAGCGAAGTGTGATAGCCCACAAAGCCAGAATGTGCTAACTGGATAGACTGCTGTGAGAAAAGCTATAAAGTAGCCTTATCTGTTTGCTAGTGAAGTTTCCACCACCATGATAAACTGTATCTACTTGGCCCAATAAAAGCAAATGGCATCATTCACTTCTACAGAAGACAGCATACACCAGTATGTGACATCATATTTCGAGAGCAGAATCTCATCGTCTAAATCATTTCATATGATCTTATTTATAGAAGTCTTTTGCAGGCATGGAGATCAGGAAATTATAGTGCAAAGTCTTGATGCTCATCGACAGTTACACATGCATAGGAGGAAGTAATGCAATCCTTAGGGATGCTCCTGCACATGATTTTTCTGTGTTGGAAGGTGTGAACTGGTGCTGTGGTCAGTGGAGAATTTCAGGGCTGAAATGCCAAGCATACTTACTTGAAAACAAGTTCCAATCTAATCAATGTAATAGTTTCGAAGTAGATTAATCACTATTAGGCATTTTTTTAAAAACACAGCCCAACCAAAATATTACAAAACCTTTTACAGTATTGATTTTTAAGGATGCTAGAAGTCGGTACAAGAATTTTCAAAATGCCAAGTTTTCTGCCATTATGTATAACACAGAATAATTTCAAAGATCTCACTTCGTGCTTATTTCAAATGATGAACACAAGCCCAATATCTCAATCGATCTTCATGCTCACATTCACTTCAAGACAGTAATGAAAACAATTATATTCAGTCTTTATTAGAAGTAGTGCACATTGATGTGAAACTTTGCATGTTGTAAGTTTGATGTTTAGTCATATTGAGGGGGAAAGCATGAAGTCAATACGCACATTTAACTGCCTACAATGACAAAGTGAACAGCAAATGAAGGAAAAGAAATGTCAATTTATTGAATTTTGAGAATCTTCTTGGGGGGAAAATAGCTCCTGTCAAAAAAGAAGGTTTCTTACAAACAGGTAATTATTCATAATGAATTCCATAGAGAATTCTTTCATTTTATCCAGTGAGTTGTTTCAAGACATCAATAGTGACAGGTTACAGGGTGCCTTTAAAGGAAACAGTACAGTGAAAGGCTTGACTGCCTCAACTGGTGGGTGTTTGATATGTATTATAACACTGTCTTCTTTTAAAAACAGTTTAATAGACAGAACTTGAGATTCCCTAAGGAACTTTTAAAAATGCTTTTATTTCCCTCATTAGCTGTCATACTTAGAAAATCTTAATTCTAGGTCTGAATATTTTATCCTGCTAAGCATCTAAAGCACTATACATAACATAAGTCTAGGTAAAATATTCAAAAGATCTTCATTGTGGAGCGGTGTTTCATCAGTGTTAATTAGTGGCAGGTCAAGCAAGGGACTCACAGTTATTTCACATGAGCACATACTGCATGTACTTTCACTATTGTAGATTTTTGTCAGGGTGAAAAAGAACAGTTCATGCATTTTGAGGTAGTTTGGTATTAGGATGAGCAATCAAGTTTTAGCAAAAGAATGGCACGTTTGACATTTGAAAAACAAGCATTTCTACTAATCTTACTCTGTATCGATATATCTCCCTTATTTACTTGATGATGTTTATTTGGCTTTCTTTTGCCATGTTATTGACTGATTTTATTTTATCTCTTTGTTCCTGTGAGAGCATCTGTGCTGCAAGTTGTGGGATAATAAATGTAATGAAAGGTAGATCTATGAAAAATAGGGCAATTTGCAGGCTGCTGTGCATTTCATGTTAAAATGTTCTATACTGCATGACTACTACAGGCTTGATCCTAATTAATGTTAAGATCCCTTGTAAATGCTGAACATCTTTGGTTACTGTTGACATCTGTAGATGTGAGTATTTCATAATGATGGAAGATCATAAACTGTGGGACCTTGTGGAACAAGATGTCTGGGAAGCAGAGTGCCTTTGCCTTCCTTCTGCTGTAGTTCTATTCTACTCCTTTCCACATACCTGTGGGCCAAAAAAGACCCATAGAATGCCACTGAAGCAAAGAGATGGTGCCTCCAACTTTTCCTACCCAAAGCAGCTCCTCCTTCACTCCTCTGGTCACTTGGGAGAAGATGGCCTTTGAATAGCTCCGTTGAATACCTGCTGATTTGGAGCCTCTGGACAGTGGAAACTGCTGGGCTGCTTCCAATGTGCAATTATATAAAAATATAATAAAACATTAAATATAAAAAACCCTTTCCTATACAGGATTGCCTTCAGACAGCTCAGGGGTCGGATAACTCCATACCCTCCAACATTTCTCCAATTCAAATAGAGGCATCCTAAAGAAAACTGGGACATTCCAGGATCAAATCAGAAACTGGGATGGCTTCTATAAATCAGGGACGTCCCTGAAAAATAGGGACACTTGGCAGGTCTGTTATTGTGTTCTTTGGAAGTGTATAGAATGTAAGAGAGCTTTTATTTAAATTATTGCAAGCTGAAGGCTAGAAAACAATCATTGTATTCAACACAAAACTAAAAACATGAGGAGAATTTAAAGCATCTAATCATGGTTATTAGATACATTTTATGCCCTATTGTTACAGTGTTTGATTAATAATTATGTTGGTTCTTCACAAGCAAAAACCTTAAGGAATTTTCCTGCTTGTGAAAATATTATCTTTAATTTGCACTAATTAAAGCTAATACCATGCGCTTGCTTAATTGCATTCATTTCCCTTTTTAGATTAAAAAAATCCTGTTCAAATAGAACTGAAGGTCATTATGATAAATAGCCCAATATTTATTTACGTATTTAATTACAGCAAAATTGTGCAGTATTTATAATTATTATTATTGTAATGAAAGTAAGAGTTAAGTTTTAGGAGAGTTTGATCCACATCTCTCATCTCCTGATTGGGAAAGGCAGACTATGAGGAAAAAAGAGTACAGTGGTACCTCAGGTTACATATGCTTCAGGTTACATACGCTTCAGGTTACAGATTTTGCTAACCCAGAAATATTACCTTGGGTTAAGAACTTTGCTTCAGGATGAGAACAGAAATCGCGCAGTGGCAGTGCGGCAGCAGCAGGAGGCCCCATTAGCTAAAGTGGTCCTTCAGGTTAAGAACAGTTTCAGGTTAGGAACAGACCTCCAGAACGAATTAAGTTCTTAACCCGAGGTACCACTGTATACTGCTACGAGTTGTCACAGACAACCCTTTAGAATAGCAGGGTACATGCAACTGCTTCTGAGTAACATTAGATTCCTAGAGCCACAGAAGGCTAGCTTCCAATCTAGAAAATTAGCAAAGTCTGAGCTTCTTTGCAGCATACAAGGCTTACACTATGATGTGGAGAAAGGGAGAGGCCATGTTTCTGGTGAACACATAACTTAAGGACATAAGAAGAGCCCTGCTAGATCAGGGCAGAGGCCTATCTTGTCTAATATCCTGCTCTCACAGTGGTGAACCAGATGCCTGTGGAAGCGAGAGACTTGGGGGCAATGAGGCCTATGAGATTATTACCCCCCTTTTTTCAGCTTTATGTCGCACCAAAACCTGTGTTGGGTGGCAGTCATAGTAGAAGTATTTGGCAGCTACTATTCCCCATTCTTAGAAGCAGAGTTATCTAAAAATGTGATTAAGCCTTTTTGCAAAATATGATGGGTTAATTACTGTGGAAGGAAATTACTGGGGTCCTTTACCTTTTTTTTTTTACCTTTACCCAGTGCCTTTTTTGGGGGGGGGGATGCAGGAGTACACATACCCCTAAACATTTTGTGAATCTAAGTTTGGCGTTATTGAGGGGCAGTATTTCAATATGAGTAGGAAAATGAGAGTACCCCTAAACATTTTTCTTTTAGAAAAAAAGTATAGTGGTATCTCGGGTTAAGTACTTAATTCGTCCTGGAGGTCCGTTCTTAACCTGAAACTATTCTTAACCTGAAGCACCACTTTAGCTAATGGGGCCTCCTGCTGCTGCGCCGCCGGAGCACAATTTCTGTTCTCATCCTGAAGCAGAGTTCTTAACCCAGGGTACTATTTCTGGGTTAGCGGAGTCTGTAACCTGAAGCGTATGTAACCTGAAGCGTATGTAACCCGAGGTACAACTGTACTGCCTTTACCTCTTTCCCCATGAAAATCATATGAAAGCAGCAGGTGTTTGTACTCACAGCATATTTCGAAGAAACCATAGCCCAGAATATGCCAAAGTACCCTGTCCCTCCCAACCTCTTGCTTGGTCAGTGGGAGAGTTCTTTGGAGAAGATTTTGGGGTGTATACAGCTGCAAAAGGAAGATGCCAACAGCATCCATTCCACTGGTGGATGGACCTAGTTGGTTTTGAGCCTGTGGTTTTTCATTACAGAATGGTAGCTACAAGGCAGTGTTTTAGACTTTTAGAAACACTCCTCAAGACATCTATTTAAAGATATACAACATTTAAATTTATTATGTGCTTTATGATGTGCTTTTCCGCTTGAATTTCTGTTTTGCATGAAAATGTGCTAAATGTAAAGGGAAAAAAGTCAGCTTCATCATCTAATTCTGTGTTTGGAATAGTAAATTATTATTATTATTTGTTACCCACCCTTCATCCTAAGGACCCAGGACAGTTCATAATAATTTAAAATGTGCAATTTTTAAGCAGTGGAGGCATCAAATTTTAATTAGAAACTTCCTTTACGTTGACATGAAAGTTGGCATTTTGGCACCTTCCAAACAGTTTAAAACCAATTAGAAGGAAAGGGTGGGTCCTTATTTCAATTATGAAGAATACTTGTGGTTTTGTTTTTTTTAGCTTCCCCTCAGGAAATATTATACAACATTCTTATTTCAAAATTTACCATAGTGAGTGCCAACAGTGTACTTTATTTCTTTCTTACATGTTGGGATGAGAGATAGCATCTTATCTGGAATTATTCTATTTGCCTTGGCAAAATCTCTACGGGCAAAATCTTTCATTATCAGTTTTGTTGCCTGTTGTTGTTTGTCTGGCTGTCTAAGTTTAGTCACCAGGGATATACAGCAGCATAACTTTTTAGACGTTCATCATCTATTACATTTAATTATGTTTGGGTGTAACTCTAAAGAGATTTTACACCCTTTGGAAAGCTAATGTGGGTCAAAGGTACATGCCAATGTAAAGGAAGTTTCCAATGAGCATTTGAGAAGATACCACCAATGCTTACAGAATGCACATTTAATTTTTTTTGTCAGTAGTTCATATTGTTGATTTGATCTGATAGTATGTAGAGAGATATGATCTGATGGAAAACATTTTCCCCCTTCTAAAGTCCTGGCTGACACCCCAGAACCATCTTTCCAAAGGCAGGGAACAGGTTTACCTCTGAAACCACTGAACCTACCCCCACAAAATCTCTTACCTCATCCCTTCAGTGTGCAAACAATTTCTACAGTCCTGGATTGCAAAACCATTTATGATCATGACCATTGACCATGGATTTATAGTTGGCATCTGCCTTAAAAAGCAAACTGAATTTCCTCCCCATCCTTAGTTCTGTGCATTCCCTGACACTGAAACTAAATGAGCAGCTCCAGCTGGTGCAACTGATTTCTGTGTAAGCTGCTGAGCAAAAGTATGTGACTAACTGAAAACTAAGGCTACATACACACCACACACACTCCCCAAAGAATCCTGGCAACTGTAGTTTGTTAAAGAGTGCTGGAAACTGTAGCTCTGCAAAGGGTAAACTACAGGTCTCATCTGTATGTTTTGCCCTGGATTATGACCTCATGCATTAACAGCACTGCATATTTACCAGACCACATTCACATGAAATAAAGCCAAAAGGCATCATATCATTCTCCATCCATTTTGAAATGCTTGCCAGAGGCTCTGGGAGTCATTATGCCGCATAGAGCCTGTTCCATTCATTTCACCCTATGTTCCAAATGCATCTTAGCAAATTTCACAGGTCAGTGTTTTGTTGTGATCCAAATAATGATATTATGAAAAATATAAGAGCCAAATAAATGCTGTATGTCCCCTTTCTGATGTCAATGCCCCCCTATGAAATACTCCTGCCTAGCATTTACAGTGATACGTCTTCAGCACCAGGTGAAGTCCTCTTTGTTCAACCAGGCCTTTTAACATATTTTAAACATTTTTGTTTTTTTAAAAAACAGGTATCTGTTTTAAATCTGATGCCAATTATTGTTTTAGTTCCAACTCTAATAGCACCTGTGCACTCTGTGTTACAAATATGTCGGCAAACATGACATGAAGATTGGCAACATTAACTCCACCGTGTGGGAATCCCTTGGAGACAATCACAGCATCTAGAAACAGACAGTGAGGTTGTGGATCCACAGCAGTGACCAGAGGATGGATGACCGCTGGGAGGAGCACAGAGAAAAGAGACACCATGCTGCACCTGTAGCAGCAAAACTGGATACCTTCATCTGCCCCAGCTGCAACAAAACATGTCTCCCCCACATTAGTCTCTACAGCCACAGCAGGTACTCTAACTCTCCAATGGTTTGACTTTACCCTCAAAGGCACTCTTCCATTGTCTCCTGAGATAGACAGATGCCAAGAGCAACAACTTATGTTCTTGATTTTCTGTATGCTAGTGATACACTTTATCTGATTTGCTCTTTTATTGTATTATTTGATGTGCATTCTGATTTTTGTAGATGAAATTGTTGTACCTCACAGAGGACTAGGTTAATAATGACTAGCATGTGTAAACAACAGCTAACTCTGTCAGTAAGTAAGTAACAGTTGGAAAATATACAGGGACCCTTTTTTTAACTAGTTGGAAGGGAAAGCAGCAATCAATGGAGGGCTTTCAATAGATAAACTGCTAGCAAGGAAAGAGTTACCTGCGTCTTCTTTCTCCATCCCACTCCCAAATTTCTATCATTCTAATCAACCTGAAACCACCTTCAATCGTTTTCCATGAGAAAGGCCTTTGGCTGTTGCTGGTGGCAAGAGTAGTTTGAAGGCCACACTTCTGAGGGGTGTTGCTCACCTCTGTGAATGTTACATTAGTATCACAAGCAGGTACAAGCATAAATCTGAGTGCAAGGGGACTGTGCTAAATCATATGCCAGGCAACCACAACAAACAGCTCTGCCTCCCAAGTGTCCCTTCATCTCTGGTAGTATCTTAACATTTCTAACTGTGAGCAAAGAAGCGGGCTGTGCTCAGCTAATTAGGCTTGATATCTGAATTACTTAGTGGCTGGGGAACTGTCCTTAATAGGCGGACAGCTTGCTCTTTTGGATTGCAGGCAATAACTGTTAAATCCTCACTGTCGTCTACCAGAGGGAATACATTGCAACGTTTCACCTTCCATAATATATAAAATATTGCCATTATGTTTAAAGGAGGCAAAGACAGAATACATAACAAATACATTAGAAAGTGGTACCTTGAGCATGTTCATCAGAGGTTGACTTGTAGTCTCTACCCCCAGCATTCTGATTCTTCAAGAGGGAATATGTATGAATTAGATATAAACTATAACAACCTCAGCATGGAACAGCATGGTGTGAATTACAAGCATTTGCCTTTTACTGTGCTTTCAAACTAGCAACTACAAAACTCCTTAGTGCCTCCAACACACAATTTTAAAATCTGGAACGTTTCTCTCCCCTCTCTCTCCATTGCAAATGATCCCCAACAGCAAGTTTAATCACAATGGGTATGTTATTGGCCTTAGTTTGTCACCCTCAGAAGACAAGGTAGAGTGGCCAGATGCAGAAGGAGACAAGGCTCCTGCATCCTTTTCTGAATATTTATTAAAAGTGTGGAAGTCCGGTTTTCTTTTCTGTCTGACCACCCAAACACAAAACTGAAAGAGCCACTGCACAATATTCAAACTAAGGCGACAATTCTATGTACGTTCACCTGGGAGTGTTCTATGGACGTTCTATGGACTTTCACCTGGAATTGCCTTCCGTATAGGACTGCACTGTAAATTAGTTGAACTCAGTTCATTTTGAAATCAGTGGTCTGTTAGCCATGGGTGTATTAAGACCCCAAACTAGGAAACTAGCAAAAGAAAGTTGCATGAAGCACTAAAATGTCATCTGAATGCATCGGGGGGGGGGGGGGATGACAGGAAAGGGTTGAGAAGAAAGATGGACTAAATCACTATCTGAATGCAGTCCATATCTTAATTCCCATTGATTCTAATTGGTAGTAAGTTCAACTAGCCAGAAGTGACTAATAGCACAAGCTATACACATAGACTCACAACAACAACAAAATCACTGGGTTCAACTGGGAATAAAGTAAGGTAAAGGGACCCCTGACCATTAGGTCCAGTTGTGACTGACTCTAGGGTTGCGGCACTCCTCTCACTTTATTGGCCAAGGGAGCCGGCGTACAGCTTCCGTGTCCTGTGGCCAGCATGACTAAGCCGCTTCTGGCGAACCAGAGCAGCGCACGGAAATGCCATTTACCTTCCCACCAGAGTGGTACCTATTTATCTACTTGTACTTTGACGTGCTTTCGAACTGCTAGGTTGACAGGAGCTGGGACTGAGCAATGGGAGCTCACCCCGTCACGGGGATTCGAACCGCCAACCTTCTGATCGGCAAGTCCTAGGCTCTGTGGTTTAACCCACAGCACCACCCGTGTAAGCACCAGCTAAACAGGTAATCCTAGTTTGCAATCCTAGTTTGGATTTTTCCCACTGCAAGGAAATGAAGAATACAACTGTTGGTGCCTTGAAAGATGCCCACCCCACAACTGCTTCTAATATTGGTGAACTTGTGAAAGATAGCAGAGTTTGCTTTCCCCCCTCAGACTTTTAAAGTAGGAGATGAAAAGACAGCATAAAAAAAGAGAGAGTACATCAAATAGTATTTCAAACGAAAGCTGAAAAATCTACAAGCATCTCCAATATATTTACATTTCTCCATAAAGTATGCTTTTCATTCTAAGAGTACCAAATATTTTTCCTGATGTCTGCTGTTAAAGAAGATGGCTTGGGTAAGATACAGATTAGAAGGTTCAGGGAGAAAAATTGTTAAAGCTTTTATTCACTTGGGTGGCTTAGATTTCACTGCTCTTCTCTTAACTCTGAACTCATTTAATGTACCTTAATGCAATCCAGACCTTCCTGTATGACACACCTCTATAGTAACTAAAAATCAGATATATTTTTTAAGGTGAGGAGGAAAGCGTCAACTCTATTATTTTCCCACTGCACTAAAAAAAAGAGAAGATAAACCATGTTATCTCTCCCCCCCCCACCCATCTTTTAGCACTAAACTAGATGATATGTAAACTCTGCATCTGTGTCCTTAAGTGCAAGATTTCTTAAAACATAGGTTGCCAGTGCAGGGGGATCTTTTCAAATTTGGGGCCTATTATGGGAATAGGGGACTTTAACCCTTCCTCTCTTGCTGTGGTCCTGATTCAGAGTGCCCACCATTTCAGCAACTTGCACAGGGGGGGAAAACTCATCTTCTGAATTTCTATGCAAAATGCCAGTGATGAAAATTAGGGATATGCAGTTTCTCATCTACTCTCAATTTTTTACTTAACCCTACCAAAATAAATTTCATTTTTCTTGAACACCAAATATTTACCAGAGCAAGAAATTTTCCAAATTCACCTTAAATTTCAAAGTGAAATGCAGTGGGAAGCCTAGTGAATAGTCAATCCCTTGTCATTAACTGAGTGGTTGGAAAAATGACAATGGGCAAGGCAGACGATGGCATTCTAGTTAGGAAAAACAGGTACTGAAATGTAATAATATGGATAGAATCCAATTGGTTTCCCCTGCAGCCTCACACTATCTTCTACCTGTTCTGAAGAGTTTCCCAATTCTCTGGAGCTGCTTTCAGGCATCAGAGGCTTTAGGGGTGAATCTAACTAAAACATATAAAAAAACAATGAGGGGTGAATCAGCAAAAACTGCCATCTCTTTTCTTCCATCAGCAGACACATCTGTTAGATCAAAAACCCTGTCCATGAGCACAGTAGGCTCCCACCCTGTGTGTTTAAAGAGGCAAGGTGCTTGTCCCACAAATCCATTGCATGCATTTTCCTGTGTCCTATAGGAATAAGGCCATGCAACCTTTGCTTTTCATTACAGTATTCTAGAGAAAATATCCTTAATTTCTTTGTATGCACCTGAAGGTTCAGTTGTTTATGTTGCAATATTGCTTAACATGGGTTTCCACCCGCTCCATTCCATGTTGGATGCACCAGTTGTAGCAATTTATCTTCTGCATTCTTTGTTGAATTATAATGTGACAAAATGTCTTGCTAGCCATATGTTAGATTATGTGTGTAGAATGAGATTTGCCACTGACGTTTTGTGGCTTCAACCAATATATTGTCTCTAACAGAAAAGCTAAAGTAATAAAAAACAAAACCCAACGTGACAAACAGGTCACTTTTGAAAATACATACATAACCTTGGGATCAGGGAAGGAGACTGAATACAGTTTTGTGATTGAATCCTAGAGAACAAATGAACATGTTATTCTACTGAAAGGACTGGCTCTAGAGTGTAGATTGTAAAGCTTCTTGAACTTCAAAGGCCCCATCCACAGGCTGAGGAAACGGATGTGTTGAGATTGTGGTTAAGTGGATCTATATGGAACTTGTCATGTGGTGAATAATCATGTGATTGCTTGTTTCATCCCATGAAGGGCTGCTTTCATTGCTGGTGTGGGAAAGCTATGGTGATGTAGTCACCTTGGTGAAGCTAAGCAGGTTTGGGTCTGGTCAGTGTCTGGATGGGAGACGGTCTGAGAACCACATGTAAAACTTGTACAATGGGACTTCCCCACATGCACCACATGTACCCCCTGAAATTGGCTTGAGGGGTATTAAAGGAACCCACAGAACAACACATGGGGGAGAGGGTCATTCTGTCTAGTAAGCTGAGCTGCTTGCACAATGGAACATTAGTAACAGTGCAGCATCAAATTCTACGCCATCTAACTAAAATACATGAAGGGGCAATTAGGATTGGAAAGTGGTCCACATTAGGAACTGCATTGCCTTTGGATGGCATTCCTGAAACTATCACCAAGGAGTGCACTTCCAACAACAAAATAAGAGAAGAGAATGGCATAAATCCCACTGGTATTGAGAATTCACTGTTGTCTTTCCCCAGCTGAAATCAGAGCAGCATTTACGTTCCATAAACGCGCAGAGTTGAAACAGCTCATTTCTTTTTTATTTCTTGTAATCGATGAGACTGCCTGGCGCTTGTGGAAAGATAATAAAACTTGAGAGCATGTGCCTAGCTGTGCTTAATCTTATATCATGCGGTTGGTTTCATCGATTTTATGATGATCAATGATCATTGGAATTGGAATTGATGAAGATCTCATGATGGAAGCAAGAGAACAATCTACAGTTATAGCTAATATACAGAATAAATATTAGGGCTGTCATATTTACCGAAGCCCAATTGCTGGCTGGGGCCAGTGATTCATCCAGAAGTTACAACAAAATTACTGCTAATAAATGCTATTATAAATGCAGATTGGATTGCCCATTACATAACTGGGTAGATTTTATTCTCTGATGGATTTATAGTAGGAGCTGCACAGCTTTGCAAAGGATGCTGCTGAATACCAGCTGCTGGGAACCACAGGTAGGCAAAGTACTGCTGAAGATTGCAGGCTTCAGACAGGCATCTGGTTGGCCACTGTGAGAGCAGGATGCTGAACTAGATGGGCTAATGGCCTGATCCAGCAGGCTCATCTTATGTTCCTACTTGTTTAAAGAAGAACTTCAGCTTGTTATGCAACTGAACCCCTTGCCACTCAGTAACCTATAGCATTTTATACTTCATGGATACTTACACAGTACATATGAAAGCCAATGTGGGAGGATGGACGGAGTGTTGAAGGCAAGGCCCTGGTGATTCATGAAGCTCACTGGTTACCTAAGCTCAGACTTAACCACAACACTGTTATTTTATGAGTACAAATTGGGAACAAGGAACCATAATGAGCTCCCTGGAGGAAAAGTGGGATAAAAATCTAATAAATGTGTATCTTAATCTATGTGGGAAAGAGTAGGGCTCATCCAGTTCTCTGAGTACTGAGTCAGCTAAAAATATCTAAAAGACATAAAGAACTAAACTGAAAGGTATGGTTTAGGCTAGGGGTAGCCAACATGGTAGCCTCCAGATGTCATGGACTACAGTTCCCATCACCCCTGACCATTGGCCTTTGTGGTTGGGGTTGATTGGAGTTGTAGTTGGCAACATCTGTTGGCTTCTTCTGGTTTAAGCTAGTACTTCAGCCTTTTTCTGAGGGAATTTTGCTGAGGGAATTATGTTCTGCACTTTGTTTCATGGATTTGGGCAGCAAATTTCCACAGAAAATCTGTCTGTCAGTTCAAATTATTGTCTCCTCTTGTGAATCCACCCAGCATTATTAATGAGTTACTTGAAGTCTGCAAAGCAAAACTCATAAGCATGCTTTGTCCAAAGTTGGACTACATCATGAGTTTTACTCTTTTACATTAACCTGAGGCATTTTCAACCATACATCCCCGGTTTGTACTGCATAAAACATTGAAATACTATGAAAATTCTGGAAGCCTACTATATATTTTGGAAAATAACTTGTCTGTTTCTCCATTGTCTCTATATATATATTTGTCTGCCTCTCAAGATAGTGTTGCACAAGAGTTCACAAGGTGGTGGTCTACATCAACATTTAGGTGCCGGGTGCCATTTTGAATCAATATGGTGGACCAAAGTGTGACTTGGGCATGACTTCACCTTTGGCATAGGTTTGGCTGCCTCTCAAGGCTGCCTCATCACCAAACTTGGCATGAGGGTTAGCAGGGTGGGGACAGCAGTGTTCATTGACATTTGGATGCCAAGTCCCATATTGATTCAAGATGGAGATCAAAACATGACTTTGGGTTGACTTCACCTAATGTTTGGATGGGTCCAAGCTCACAAATCACACTATCCATTTAAAAATCATATTTTTAAGTTTCTAAAAAACCAGGCAGCACCAGGCAATCCCCACTAGACTCCTTAGGGTTTTGGCGTTCTTTTACACAGCATGGCTGATTTTGAAATGTCCTCTGGTAGTTTTGTGTCCAGATTAAGAAGTTATGGAACTGCAATATTTGATTTTACACTCTGTTCTAGTTATTTTCTTGCCTCCTTTGAAGAATGTGGGGCTTAAGGGAGGGAATAAAGAAAATGGACTGGGCATATGCCTTTCACACAGCAAGATACTACTTTGTCCATTAAAATTGGTGGTTATCAAGGTACTCCTGTTGGTCCTAAGTAGTGCCATATTACTGATAAGGTACATTGTAGCTCTTACCTCAGGTACATAATCACCATCTTAAAGGTAGTGCTTTTTAAACTGTAAAAGGCACCAGCAAGATCTGATATATGACTAATGTAATAGACTGGAATTTCCCCAATGTTCTGTTGCATTGCTGTAGACTGATTAATAGCAAGAGGCAGCTCCTTGTCCTAACACTTATTTTTCTTTAGAAGCTGTAAGTCACTGAAAAGGTGTTGAGACTGAAAAAAATGTACCTGATCTAAAGAAAAATGGCCAAGAATTTCTTAGAGAAATTATATGGATTTTCCTTCTGCTCCCTAGTTACTCTACTCATACATTTACAAATAAATATACTAATATCACTGTAATCCTCTCCAGTTGCCCACACATTCCAGAACAAAGACACAAGACAATAAAATGGGGATAAACTAGGACAATGTCATTTAATGGCTGATTGCAAAATAAGGCCTTATCTACTTGCCACCATCTAACTAATGCTTTAAGGAGGCGTAGTGCTCAGCAAAGGACTTACTTTTTCTTATCTGCTTAAGATGTGTCGAGGAGGGCCCAGTTCACACTAGACTCTTGGGCTGGGGTATTGCTTAGGGTTTTTGCTGATGTGTGTGTGTGTGTATTTTTGTTATTATTATTTATATTAATTTTTGATATATTTATTTTGTATCTTTATTATGATTGATGTGGAAATTGCTCCGTTTGGTTCCCCATCTCTGCATTAGTGCCTTAACTAAAATAACCTGTAGCTGAACAATATGTGAAGCAAAGTCACAGCACAGCAGAGGCCATGGTCTGTTCAGTAGCTAGTTACCAGCCACTGTAAAAATGAGAAAACAAAATTATAGGCAATACTGCTTCATACATATGGAAAGAGGGTAAGATGGGAATAAATGATACAGTTCAGTGAACAGAACAGGGTCAGGGCTTGGTGCAAGCAACTGCTGTCTACTTCTGGTGGAAATTGTTAAGCATCCATTTTCTTCCTGAGCCATCCATAACAACTGCTCCACAAAAATGAATGTTTTTAGCAGTCCTTTCTCTTTGTCTGCCTTTAGGACAAGGACTAACTCACACACCTCAAATGGGGATTTGCAACTGAATACCCCATGTGACTGAAGTTAAACACCTTGTGACAGAGTAGTAGAGATATATTAACAGTCAATCATTAATCTGTTAGGCTCTCTGGGACTCTTTGGTTTAGCTCAAAGGAATTTTCCACACTATACTCTTAGCATACAAAGGTGTTTTCCATTTCAGTGTACAATTAAACAATTATACTTAACAGGGCCTTCCTAGTTTTAAAGTCTTCCTAGTTGATGGCAAGTTGATGGGAGTGAATTCCATAGTTTAACTATATGCTCTGTGAAAAAGTACTTTCTGTTGTCTGCCTTCAGAAAGCAGGGAATTCTAAGAGCTTCCTTAACTACCACGTAACAATTTTAAACCTCTTTTGGGGGGATGTGTTATTTCAATGATCCTTACAACAGGTAGGTCAGTATCACTACTGTTTTGCAGATTTGTGATAGATAGTGGCTGGGTTTAGCAGTTTACACAATGCCACCTTGAGAATTTATAGCAGAATTTGAATCTAGTTTAGAATATGGGGAACCTTTGTTACTGAACTACAAGTCCCATCATTTCTGGCCTTTGGCCATGCTGGGTCTGATGAAAATTGTAGCTCAACAACATCTGGAGGGCCAGATGTTTCCCACACCTGCTCTAGCCACAGTTTGGTGCAAGCAAATCTGGGTTGGATTCCAGGATAACTGCACAGAAAGCAGGCTAACTCTTCCTTCAGGTGAGTATATGGACTTGCTATTTTCTTCTAACCAAATCCAAGTCCTGTAAGACAGAGTACTTGTTTGTTGTCCATAGAGAAAACATAAGTAAATGGTAAAAATATTGCACAAGGTGGTTTATAAACAATTTTTAATGCACAATCATTCATATGCAGAATGGGTTTCAGTGTTTTCAGGAATTGGAATATGGCAACTCCAGTGCAATGACTTCACACAGTCTGAAACAGGTAGTACATTTTTCTGTATCCTTTTCTAACCCTTGTCATCTACTACTCCAAAGTCGACAGAATTAATTTGAATTTTGATGGTTGCCTATGACAACCCAGAATGACCACTTTTCTTGGGTGTGGGGGGAGGTGTTACTTATCTTTCTGCATTCTTTGGGATTTTCACCTGTCACAATGAGATAATCAAGGCCTGCTTCAGAAAAAAGGAAAAAATGCAATTACATAGCTACTTTACTTCAATGAGAGGCTTGCATCTTTACACCTTGTATTTTCATGTCAAGCACCATCTGACTTAAAATAAAATACTGTAAAGGCTTCTTATAGTCTTATAGCAGGTGTCATACAAATTTTAAATGCAATTTCATTAGGTAGAGAAAGTTAATTTTCAGTTTAGAAATGAAAAGCTATTGAAAAGTCCCCCTTTCCATTAAATTTACTAGCATGAATAGAAAATCATTTTCTACTAGCAAATTAGTTACCAGCTTGGCCTGCCTTATTGTTTCTTTTAAAATGTAGATTTCTCCTTTTATTTTGCATGCCTTTTATATTGGAAAGAAATTTTCAGATGAGAGATAAATATGAGAGCCAGACCCTGCCTAGTAAGGTTGACAATTCAATCCTAAATGAACTGAGTAGGAATGGATTCTTTGATTTCAGTGGAATAAGCTTCTAAGTCACAGCTTAAAAAAATAAGTATCAAGAAATATCAAGAAGTATGCCCATTAAAAGGAATAAAAGTATGTACAGACATTAAGTGGAGAGGGATCATTGCATTATACCATATCCATTCTGAATACATATGCTGGAACTGAGAGGTACACCTAAGGATGGGGAAGTTGGAATGTTATTCAGTGCAGCCTATGAGCCTTAGAAACACAGGACCAGCCTTACACCAGGTTAGACCCTTTGCCTGTCTTGCTCAGTATTCTCTACATCAGGTGTGCATTATCTACTCTGTTTTTTCACCTATATTCTGAGATTCATCAGCCAGAGGCAGTTAGAAAATAGTGGCAGACAGTCAAGCTAGCTGGCCAGCCGCCCAGCTGACCAGCAAGACATTTGCTAAGAATTAAGGAACAAGATGCCTCTGAGCAGATGCTCAGGCCAGGAATTATATACTTTTAAAACAGCCTGTTCTTTTCTTTGAGGAGAGGGAAGCATTTTTGTTGTTGCTGTCGTTGTAGCAATTTTTTTGGACATGGCTATTTCCACTTGAGGCTATGATTTAAATATCTAAATCTCCACTACCGCCACTCTCTTTGGTACAGGCATGGCTTCATCTGCTCACAGTTCTGCGAGCGTCAGCCCAAAGAATTGCAACAGCGTTTGTTAAATAAAAAGCCTCATTTATCAGGATGACAAATATAGCCCCATCAAAATATGGTAGATCAATCGGATAATCTCAACTAGCAAAGTGGCCCCAGCCCACCCCAGGAACCCAGCAGAGGAAATTTATCCTTGGCAGTTGATTATGCAGTCGCCATAGAGGCCATCATGAAAGTCTCTGATTTAGAGGGTGAACAGTTCAAATCTCCCATCTACTCTCCTGAATAAGACTGACTACCCATCGGGAAGAAAACTGAAGTTTTCTGCAAGTCTGCGTTGAGCATCTAGCATTAAAACAGCTGGAGTTCACTTCATAATGATAGCTCATTTCACAGAAATGAAAAGTGATAATAGTGTTCCTTTCTGTTTATTGCCCTACGCGATGACTAGAGGTAAAATGTACACTTAGTACTGTGTGGATTACAGAGTGGTGCTTTATACAATTAGGCGAACCCTCTATGTTGGAGCCAATTCATTTCCATCAACTTCTAATTTTTTATTTACCATGGACAAGCTACTGTAACCACAGGCACCTGGGTCATGTTTATTTTATGCTTCCAAGCTCTTTGTTGTTTATGTAAAGTTCCTTAGCTGCTGGTTTCAATCCAGACTTGCCCTCCCACAAACACAGGGCTCTCTTCTGTTCATAGAAGGGACTGAGGTCCAGTGGAGGCTCCTATCAAGGAGTGCAATTTTTGCCAATTTCTCCTTCCCCTTGTGGTCACTTTGCCCCCTCCCACACTGTCCTGGTGTCACCCTACAAGGGGGTCTGGAAATATGCCAGTCCTCTTTAGCCAAATAAAGACAGCAAAGTTCATATTTATTGCAGGCTGCAGCAAGAATAAGTGATCCAGAGGAATTCTCCAAATTCTGGACACCGAATACACAATTCAAGGCACTTTTATAACATTTACATGCATGATCACCTCATACACGATCCTTTCCAGCAATACTATTGGTTAGCAGAATGCATGGACAGCCTGTGGACCCCAAAAACAAATTTCATTGGTCAGAACAGCCTGCCCTTAATTACTATGGTAACAGGTATCTTTAAGCAAAGTTCATACAAAATGTTGATTTTCTGCTATCTGTTACATGAAGCCTAATCTGGGTCAGGAGAATTTATTGTTCTCCTGGCTTTGATGCCAGCCCCCAATCTTCTGTGGAAGGCCAGCGAACTCTTAGCATGCTTTACTAAGCTGATAAGGTGACACGAGAAGCCCATGGTGGGTGCTATCTCAGCAAAAGACAGAAATGCAGCTTTTATCCAGAGGTGAGGGTGCAGGGAAAAGAGAAGAATAATTTAAAACCAGAAAGCAACTTCAAACTAACAAGCTGTCAGGACTTCAAGGCCAAGGCAGCACTGAGTAACTTGCAAAATAAACAGGCAGGAGAGAGGTGGCTATTTTCCAATACATTGCCAATACAGGGCAATGGCAGAGATACCTTGTGATTGTGGCTGTGATAACGTATTTATGCAGATTCAGCACTTAGCAGGCTGAGGTCAGTTGTGTAACGGAAATGTATTCCGTGACAGAGGGTGTGTTTACTATGGGTTCTGACATACTTCCTGGGCCATGGCATCCAAATATCACTGGAAGGCACAAGAGCAGATGTACAGGCAGATACAGAGGTAAGGTGTACTAGCAATTATAATCTCTCCTCGCTTTCTCCCAGCAGAAATACTGCTTGTAAGTGGCAGTTTAGCAGATGACATCATTGACGCTGTGAGAAAAGTACAGTGGTACCTAAGGTTACAGACACTTCAGGTTACAGACGCTTCAGGTTACAGACTCCACTAACCCAGAAATAGTACTTCGGGTTAAAAACTTTGCTTCAGAATGAGAACAGAAATTGTGCAGCAGCGGTGCGGCAGCAGCGGGAGGCCCCATTAGTTAAAGTGGTACCTCAGGTTAAGAACAGTTTCAGGTTAAGAACGGACCTCTGGAATGAATTAAGTTCTTAACCTGAGGTACCACTGTACTGCCCTGCACCACTGATGGGTGTAAATGCAGTATGCTGTTCATTAACAAATCCAAAATGGATTTTCTGGATTGATCACATACAACCTAAATCAGCCCCCTCATCTTCTAAAAGCTCTTCTGTCTTCTTTTGCTCTCCATTTTTACACCACTCCTGCTTTATGGGCATTTTTTACCCACCCCTTATTTGCAAGGGCGGGAAGGATTCACATCCAGTGCAGTCAACTGCCTCTGGAGCATGTCTCTGGGGAAAGGTACTTGCATGGCATTAGGCAAAAAGGAGGAAGGGCGGGACTAAGCTCCTATGAATACACCTTCATGAACCTGGTGCAAGTTGTCTCTAGTTAAGCGGAGCGAGTCCCCAACGCTACAAAGAAAAGAGAATGAATGGGAACACCCAGCTCTTTCCACACAGCCCCATCCCATGGGAGAGTAGCTTTGGGTCTCCCCAGCTGTGGCATCAGTGGCTTCCCAGGGGATTTGGTGGGGCAGTGAGAGGAAGGAGAGGTCCAGGAGGATACTGTGGAGCAGAGGGGGGGGGGGGGATGCAAGGCAAGAAAGTGGGGGTGGGTGGGTTAAAAATGCCCTCCTATCTATTATTTCAATGTTCAAATAATAATATATTGCCGAGTATTTTAATTATGAATATTTATATTTTAATGTCTGTGTAATTGTTTTTTTTCTTCACTTTGTAAATCACTTTGATGTCTGTTTTTTACAAGTGATATATTATTATTCTTAAAATCATGAGAAATGAGTGCCTACTCCTTTTCTGTTTAGGACAGAAGCTTGTTTGCTTCTTGTTTTGTATCCCTGGAAAGTGTGGTTTTCAGAATCAATTCTGCAAATGTGTGGATAGAATGATCTACGCCTTGTGCTCAGAGATGCTCCCAGGAACAGCATTCATCGATGAATCTAGCTTTTGCTAATGCAGTTGTCTTTGAGCCGTTTGTGTGGGTGATATATTAATAGGAAATGTTTTCATGTGGATAAAAAAAGAAAACCATTCCTAAGTTTACGCCTGGGTGCAAAACATTAACATCAGAACTGGTTATCATAAATGTGATTGCAAAGGTTTGTGTTGGTGCTCCTCTTCCAGCTCCTGTCTGTGCCAGCACTACCCTGCCTCAGGTTGCCATTATTGCATTCTGTATTCTGTGCTGCATAGACTAGCAATTACATGTGCTACTTATTTACTTGTTTACAATTCTTTGCAGTCTAACATTGCCAGCAGACAAAACTAAACAAAATTATGGGTAGCCAGAAGGAGTGGCTAACCATTTTCTGGCCCCAGAGCCATATTCACCCTTGGTACAATTTCCCTTACGCTTCTATTTCATATTAATGAAATGAGTTTATTCATATCTTCTTCATTTTCAAGAAAACAAATTACAAAGTTAGATGCCTGCTTCCTTCTTTTATGGCCTCCAAATTGGAGGATAATTAAATATTATTATTATCATCATTTAAAAAAGGATTACTTTGGTTAATGTTTGGATCACAGGTTAATGATTGTTTTGATACTCCTTTGAGTCCAGAAAAGCTGGCTAATACTTTGAAAAATAATAGGTAATAAGAAGTGGAATCTGCTGGGTTTAATGCTCCTGTTCTTGGCTCCAGTCAGCCTCTTATGCCCCTTTCCAGGATACTATATTCCATTGCTGTTTTCTGTATTTTTCAACAGACGTTCAGAATATTATAGCTCAGTCCCCATTTTGGCTTATTTGGGGATGGGGTGGGGTTGCTCCCTTACATTTTTTACTAAATAATTTCTATACTCTTGCAAACTTGGGGGGTCTTGTGAGCATGCTGATAGGTCCCTCTTGTTTCTTGGTGGCCCTGTTTTGGTTCCAATTCTGTTGGCACTGTCTGGCCAAGTTTACTATCAGAGTGATAAACATGAATAATTTGTCATGTGAAATGTGCTGCTGCTCATTTTCTGTAGATGAATTCCCCATGGGTGTTCCATCACAGCTCACAATTTAGGTGCACAGTATTCAGTGCCTAAGTTGTGAACACTTTTTGCAAACTCATTCCCCAGTCCCAGGTTTAACAGCACCCTTTAATGCTACCACTGCAAAGTCAATATGACTTCATCAAGTCTGCTAATTTCATAAGGTGTGACTAGATCAGAACCTCGGCTGCTTTGATTCCTCCTAATGATTCTGACTCACAAGTAATGGGTCTAAAGAGACAAAGCTTGTTTAAAACACAGATGACAAGATGCAGAGAATTTTGCGCTCGAGGCATCCATTTGTTCCATTCAATAACCTCTCTCTAGTGATAGTAACACTACATTATTATGATGGCTGATTTATTGTAGTTTCTGCCACTAATCTGCAAGAGGAATTGACAGTATCACAGTATCAGTAAACTAGCTTATTCAAAGCCCAGGGGTTGTGTATCATCCAGCAGCAAAGTAGCTAATCTTCTCTGATGTTATGGTGGGGATTGTTAGGTTCCTCTCACTGCCATTGAATCTGATGTCATACTCACAGAGTAACTGTGGTATGGGAATGCTAAGGGCTTGAATGGGGCATTTGAATCTGGATTCTCATTTTAGTGAGCAATTTAAGCATAAAACCTGAAACAATTGCCTACAAACGATGGCTTTTCACATGAAACTTTGTGTCCTTTCTCTGACTGTGACCTTAGCATCAGCTTATTTCATTTGCTCTTACTGGCTACCAGATTTTTGCTGGTAGAAGCTAATATCACAGTAAGCATGAACAGTTTAGCAAGTTTTCTATGCTGTGTTGATAAGGGAAGTAATGTATGGCTGACTTTAAGTTTGTAGGCAAAGCTTCCGTCAGTCAGAACTGATCTCTGCATCCCATTTCTGCACCAAATCTGCTTCAGGTAATAATCTAACATAAAGATCCAAACTACTTTGATACTGGAACCATACTGATATTTGTAATACCCCCTCACTGAAGAAATTTGCAAAAAACTAAGTTTCACCCCTAAAATGCCACGCAGAATTGATTTTTATAGCAGACTTAACATTCTGACACACCTGACAGGCCCAATTCAGGAGAAAATAGTTCAATGGAGAAAGAGACCATACACACAGCATAGTGAACAATGTAGCTGGTGTGTTACACTTGCTAACAGGCAGTGTTTGGGAGAGGGCAGCTGGCATGTTTTTAAATAAAGCATCAGAGAAAGGGAACTGTAGTTTCAATATCTAAACAATAATAGGCAGCTCAGGAATTCTCTTCCCCCACATCTTTTAAAAAGAAAATGTGTTGTGCTTGCTTAGCTGAAAAGTCTATCATTAAAAATGTCTGACATAATAATATAGGATACAGGCATTGAGGAGAATACTCATCGTCAGCACAATAGAACAATTTATTGTTTCCCTTTTTATTATTAGGGTTCTGTATTATTGAATGAGCTGCTTAAAAAATAATCAGACTTGGATATCAGCTTAAGATGAGGCAGCAGACATCTCGCTAATCTTCTTGCCCTATGCATTGAAAGCTAACAAAAATTAAATGGACTATATTGGAATGAATGCTTTTCACTTTAGTTCTCTACAGTGATAAAAAACCAAAAACCAAAAAAACAATGCATTGTACATGAATATTTACTTATTTATTGATGCCTAATTGCTACTCCCAACAGAGTCCTAATTGCTTTTCTTTTTTTCTGAAGTGTCATTTTTAACTTTGTGTTCATATAAGTTGTTACTCAGAAGGATCCATTGCTATTATGTAAGTGTAAATCTTACTAATGTGCTTGCCCAAGTCAGTTTTTGTGTAAATTGGAGCATCAGTACCTCATGAGTTATGGCAAAATAATTTAGCTTAGTAACCTTTTTATTTTATTTTTTGGATTATTATATTTGCAGTACTAATATAATGTATCTCCCACTGCAATACTACTGGAGTTGGAAGAATTTGCTACAAAAAAGAATGAGTAGCCATAATACAGTACTGTAGTTTACTCTGAATGGTTAAGAATTCAGGATGGGACACAGGTAATTAAAACAATTTCTAATGTTCTGGAACAGAAACTTTTTTTTATGTTTGCTGTTTTTTATTTGGTAAAATGTAATGCTACAAAATAAGCAATTTCCAAAAATGGAAAGTGAAAAGGACATTTTATGATGACATTTTATGCTGATAAAAACATACAGCCTCAGATTTCCATGAGCAATCATGTTATTAAGTTATCAGCCAAGAAGAGACATAAAAGGTCTTTTAGTAATATTGCACGCCTAGTCCCATGTAATGTGACACATTTTAGCAGCACCCTTAACTAGAGCTAAATGAACTTAACTGGATTTTCTGCTTATGTGCATGGTGTTTAGATTTGTTATTGTTAAATGACTGCAACAAAATCCCTAGGAACAGGACTCTTCTCATAAATTACCTATGAATAACTGAAATGCTTTATTAAGTAAGTGCCAAGGCGTAATGTGATTTTACTTTTCATTTATATTTTAGAGTGATGTGGGGGGAGGAGAGGAGATAGAAATAAAGTTCCCACTTTTTATTTCCCTTATGATTCGTTAGAGAGAGAACAACTGGCAAGAAGAGGGTGAGATTACCATACCCTCCAACATTTCTCCAATGAAAATAGGGACGACCCATTCCATAATGATAATTTTACTATTTATACCCCACACATCTTACTCGGTTGCCCCAGCCACTCTGGGCCGCTTCCAACATACAATTATATAAAAATATAATAAAACATTAAATATTAAAAAATAAACCTTCCCTATACAGGATTGCATTCAGACAGCTCAGGGGTCAGATAACTCCATACCCTCCAACATTTCTCCAATGAAAATAGGGACATCCTAAGGAAAAGTGGCACATTCTGGGATCAAATCAGAAACTGGGACGGCTTCTCTAAATCAGGAACATCCCTGGAAAATAAGGACACTTGGAGGGTCTGGATTACAACAGCTGTACTGACATTTAAATTGGCAGGACATAGAAATGGCATTGCTCCACTCTGACCCAACAAAGGGACTGTCCGTGTTGAGAATGAACATTGTTGTAGACAATTGAAAGCAGTCAGAACAATTGAACTATTTAACCATTAAGCCAATGTGATTGTGTGAGGGGTAGAATACAATGGTAAAGTCCTGAGAGAAGACATATGGCAGCAATAGGAAACCTTGGTCCCTCCAGATGTTGTTGGACTACAGTTACCATCATCACTGACCATTGGCCATGATTAGTGCGGCTGATGGGAGTTGGGGCTGTATTCAACTACACATTGCATCAGTGCAGAGATTTCTGTTTGTGCAACAGGTCTTCCCCTGCCTCTACTCTTGTGTGCACCCTTCCCAAACCTGTTCCTCTGGGGGAACCCCTAGAATATCCTTAGGAGGCAGGAGAGGGGGATAAATCCTTGCTCCCCATATGGCCCACATTTTGGGAAAGATGCCCTTGCCCAGGTAGGTGCATTGTGTGACCCATGAGAGCAGCAATATAACCAGACTGTACAACAGTGAAAGGCCAAATCTTTACTGACAGCATCAGGCAGGGTAAGGGTTGGCATGGCATTGTGTCCCAGGGACAGTTCATCATTCCACGAGCCCCATGTTGATGGAATGGATCTGCTGGCTTTGCATCGCTCCAAACTTGTATGACGGGAGTCAGCCAGTGTTGAACCTTGCTGTGGTGCAAGCCAAGCAAGCAATGTCTCACTGTGGGACCAAACTTGGATGGGATTAGACAAAAAATCACATTAATGGCTACTAGCAACCATGGTTATGTTCTACCACCCCTGTTGGGAGTTCAGAATCCCTTTGAATGGCAGTTTCTGGGAATCACGGGTAAAGAAAGCACTGTTGTAGTCAGATTCTGCTTGTGGACCCCCAGGGCCATTTGTTTGGCCAATGTGAGAACTGTGTGCTGAGCCAAATGGGCCTTTGGCCTGATCTGCAAGGGCTCTTCTTATCTCCTCAAAGCTACAGCAAAAGATAAAAAGTAATACAGTATGGAATGAAATAATATATTGAAGGGACTGTGTGTACTTCATTGGGGATTATGTTCCTAGCCAAGGGGCAGTCACTGAAAAGGCTGTCTCTATGGTACCTATCCTCTTTAATGGATCACTGCCTTGTTGTGGTGAAGGGGCTTGAATAACTCAGAGAAACTATGAGCTATGTCATGCAGGGCCACCCAAGATGGACAGGTCATAGTGGAGAGTTTTGACTAAACGTGATCCACCTGGAGCAGGAACCAGCAAGCCACTCCAGTATGCCTGCCAAGAAAACTCCATAGACAAAGACAACAGGCATATAAAAGTTATGATGCTGGAAGTTGAGCCCCTCGGGTCGGAAGGTGTCCAACATGCTACTGAGAAAGAGCGGAGGACTACAAGTAGATTCAGAGCTGATGAAGCGGCTGGGCCAAAGCTGAAAGGTCACTCAGTTGCGGATATGCCTGGAAGCGAAAGGAAAGTCCAATGCTGTAAAGAAAAATATTGCACAGGAACCTGGAATGTAAGAACCATGAACCTTGGTAAGATGGATGTGGTAAAAAATGAGATGGCAAGAATAAATATTGACATCTTGGGCATCAGTGAATTAAAATGGACAGGAATGGGTGAATTCAGTTCGGATGACCATCATATCTATTACTGTGGGCAAGAATCCCGTAAAAGAAATAGAGTGGCCCTCATAGTCAACAAAAGAGTGGCGAAAGCTGTACTGGGATGCAATCTCAAAAATGACAGAATGATCTCGATACGAATCCAAGGCAGACCTTTTAACATCACAGTAATCTAAGTTTATGCACCAACTACTGGTGCTGAAGAAACTGAAATTGACCAGTTCTATGAAGACTTACAACACCTTCTAGAAATGACACCAAAGAAGGATGTTCTTCTCATTATAGGGGATTGGAATGCTAAAGTGGGGAGTCAAGAGATAAAAGGAACAACTGGCAAGTTTGGCCTTGGAGTTCAAAATGAAGCAGGGCAAAGGCTAATAGAGTTCTATCAAGGGAACAAGCTGGTCATCACAAACACTTTTTTCCAACAACACAAGAGACGACTCTACACATGGACATCACCAGATGGGCAGCATCGAAATCAGATTGATTATATTCTCTGCAGCCAAAGATGGAGAAGCTCCATACAGTCAGCAAAAACAAGACCTGGAGCTGACTGTGGCTCAGATCATCAGCTTCTTATAGCAAAATTCCAGTAGGAAAAAGTAGGAAAAACCACTGGGCTGGTAAGATACAATCTAAATCAAATCCCTTATGAATACACAGTGGCAAGTCCTTAAAGAAATGGGAGTGCCTGATCAGCTCATCTGTCTCCTGAGAAATCTCTATGTGGGATAAGAAGCTACAGAACTCGATATGGAACAACTGGTTGGTTCAGAATTGGGAAAGGAATATGACAAGGCTGTATATTGTCTCCCTGCTTATTTACTTATATGCAGAATTCATCATGCAAAAGGCTGGATTGGATGAATCCTAAGCCGCAATTAAAATTGCCGGAAGAAATATCAACAACCTCAGGTATGCAGATGACACATCCTTGAAGGCAGAAAGTGAGGAGGAATTAAAGAACCTTTTAATGAGGGTGAAAGAGGAGAGCGCAAAATATGGTCTGAAGCTCAGCATAAAAAAACTAAGATCATGGCCACTGGTCCCATCACCTCCCGGCAAATAGAAGGGGAAGAAATGGAGGCAGTGAGAGATTTTAATTTCTTGGGTTCCATGATCACTGCAAATGGTGACAGCAGTCACAAAATTAAAAGATGCCTGCTTCTTGAGAGAAAAGTGATGACAAACCTAGACAGCATCTTAAAAATCAGAGACATCACCTTGCCAACAAAGGTCCGTATAGTTAAAGCTATGGTTTTCCCAGTAGTGATGTATGGAAGTGAAAGCTGGACCATAAAGAAGGCTGATCGCCAAAGAATTTATGCTTTTGAATTATGGTGCTGGAGGAGACTCTTGAGAGTCCCATGGACTGCAAGAAGATCAAACCTATCCATTCTTAAGGAAATCAGCCCTGAGTGCTCACTAGAAGGACAGATCGTGAAGCTGAGGCTCCAATACTTTGGCCACCTCATGAGAAGAGAAGACTCCCTGGAAAAGACCCTGAGGTTGGGAAAGATTGAGGGCACAAGGAGAAGGGGACGACAGAGGACAAGATGGTTGGACAGTGTTCTTGAAGCTACAAACATGAGCCTGACCAAACTGCGGGAGGAGCTGGAAGACATGCTCTGGCATGCTCTGGTCCATGGGGTCACGAAGAGTCGGACACGACTAAACAACAACAATAAATGTTACCTATCAACCTAACAACTTAGTGGGGGACATCCATGAAATTGGATCTATTGCATCGAACTGAAAGTCCTTTAAAAAAAATGTAAATAAAGTATTTGCCAAGAGGCAGAGACTACTTATACCTGCTCAGGAGATGCAAATCACACATTTCTGTTTGGTGCTTGTGCAAGTTGGAGCAATGAAAGGCAAAAGACTTCCAGTCTCTCTCCCTCCACTCCATCCAAAACTTTAATCAAGCCATTGCCATTGGGTGTTTCAATCCGATTGTGAAAGGTAATTGCAAGGTATAGAATGTGGAGAGAGGAAAACCTGGTTGCCTTCCCTTCCTTCACATCTTAGCACGTCATGCTTCATTGTACAGCAAAATGTTAGCCTACAAGGGGAAACTATCCCCGATTCATATTGTTCTGCAGGATGCTCCATCAGAAAGTCTTGCTGTGTGTCTCAATAGTCTATCTCTTGAAAGCACAGAAATCTCATTAGTTCAGAGCCACATAATTCTACCTACAGGAGTGGGGAGAAAATTAGGTAAACATTGTTTGCCAATGAAGACACTTTTTCTGAGCGCAACTCTCAGTGAGCTATTGCTTCTCATTTGGCATAATTAAGCTATCTATTCAGAAACAAATTAAAAACAATAATTGATATGTTCAATCTCTCACACACTCATCTCATAACAAAAGGGATTTGAGGAGCACAGATCTCTGTTCCGAAGCCACATCCAGGCTGTTAACTTTTGTTGGTTGATCATGAAAAAATAAGCAGTATAATAAATTTCAGGGAATGAATCTTTTCATTTATTCATAGATAAGCCCACTAGATGGGAGGCCGCATTGCCCAGGCCTGGCTGGCATCTTTTTGAGAGCAGTTAATTCTTGAGATACGATGTGCTGCTATCAATAATTTATTCCACTGTTTAGGAAAAAGAGAGAGATGAACTCATGTTCATGTTACACCATTGGAAACAGACCAGGGGAATGGGATGATGCAGCTGGCTATTTGGCAGAGAAAAGGCAAATTTCATACCACTGTAACAATCATTTTCACATTAGCATAGCAGATAATTAGCCACTTATGGCAGATGAGGCTAATATATTTGAAATTTCTTCATGGAAGGGGGAAAAATCCAGATGGGATAGTGTCAGATTTACAAGAAGCACAGCTTTCTACAGGGTCTTTAAGGAGGAACAAAAATTAAGTAGGTAGCAGCAAAGTATTCTGTAGCACAGTGTTTAAAAGCTCACATCAGATTTCCTTAGTGCAGGGATCAACAACCTGTCCCAAGTGCAAACTAAGTCCTATTCTACTGGCTATAATAAATGTTTCTTTCGAGCCTAATTTGTGTGGGGACAGTGGAGGGACCCTGCCTCAGTGGACACAGGTCTGCCCATGAGTGCCACACTGGCCATCCCTGTCTTGGAGAATTACTAATGCAGACTCTTCTTTCCAGTGGCAGGAATCAGTAATGGCACATAGGAAGCTGCCTTATACTGAGTATCTAGCCGAGCTCGCTGAAGCTCTCCAGGATTTCAGACAAGGTCTTTGCAACCCTGCCTGGAGACCTGGGGACTAAAACTGCCACCTTCTGCATTCTAAGCTCTGCCACTGGGCAACAACCCTTCCCCAATGTAAGATAGTTTGTCCAGAAGCCAGGTTGGATGGAGAGAATGGTGCAGCAAAGTGGCTTAAAGAAAGAACTTTTTTTTAGCCTGGTGGTTGAATTTCCTTTTGGGCAGCCTTCCATAGACCACAAGCCAGAGGTGGATGGGGCCATATTTCATAAAATCATGATGCCATAATGTTTTGAGAAATACCTAATGAGTAACCATGGCTTTGAAGCAGCCACAATTTCAGTCATTGCACATGGGTCTGTTTACTTGTCACAAGCTTCACGACTGAGCCTTGGTCTCCTTGGTCATAGCCAACACTCTAGCCACTATACCATACTTCAAATACTACAGATCAAAAAGTATCCAGGTACAATAAAGACAAGAGAAATAAATCTCCAAATCCTCATTATGTGGCTACCTCAAAATTGTCCAGTTAATCCCCCCCCCCCTTTCTTGGATCTAATATCCAAAAGAAAGAACCAAGATGAAAAATGGTTGCAATCATCGTATACAAGGTAAGATAATGCAAGGGACTATATTATGAGCATGTGGCTTTGAGATTGTTTTCTTAAAAATATACAGTGGTATGGAAATGAATAATATCCATATCAAACATTTATTGCATCACCAAGCTTTTCTTCACTAGAACTTTATAGCTAAAATTTGAGTTCACAACAATGTAAAAGAAAGCAATGATGTTTTAAAGTAGCTTACATGACTAAAGATTTAATAAAGCCTTTGGCTTTTATACCAACCATGAACATTACCATATCACAATTACCGGTATCTATTCCCTTGGGTTCTGAAGTATTTTCTTTGTTGTGTGTGATAGGTGAACTGAGTAGAAGTTCAGTGAGGTCAACATTTTGAACCCCCCCCCCCCGAGACTTTTGACTCAGCAAGCTGGATCGCTTGCACTGTTCTGGAGGTGTTTGCCATGCAAACTAGTTCAAGAAACTAGTTTAAGTACTCCCCAGGATACTTACTCCAGAACCATTATGGGTTGTAGCCAGTCCCAGGCCAATTCAGAGTAGATCCATTGAAGTTAAAGAACATGACTACCTTAGGGTCATTCATTTCAATAGGTCTACTCTGTATACAACTAGCACCAGATACAAACCAAAGGAAGCATTTCTGGACAGCAACATCTTAGACATCGAAAGAGTTGTGGTCCATGAACCAGTTACCTACATGGAAATCAAGACAAAACTATATCATTATGAGCAGCAGCCACTGAGAGGAAGATCTGTTTTCTCATTGTCTCCCACCACCAACAAGTGGCAAGTACGAAGGCAGTGGCAACCAAGCTGCACCTCCGTAAAGGGGTTTAGTTGCCTGGGTTGTCCCATGACATCATAGGTTCATGATAATGCTTGTCATTAGTAGCTTCTTGGCCTAGCACGGCAGGGCTGTACCTTCTCAATTGCCAAGCAGATGTGGAAACCACGTGGAACTGCAGAGATAGCAAAATCCAGCAGTTCTCCATCATCTCTAAAGTGGAATAGGGAGCCCTTATATGTGCACAGCAGCACACAGTAGCAGCTGGCGTGATGGCACTGCAGAGCCAGCCTCCTGGCAATTGTGTCACTGCTACTTACCAGGAACATCGAATTAGCTCTGCTGGTGCACCCATGCCACTCAACTCACCACCATCCTGTCCTGCTGCCACACTGACCTGGGAAGTGGCAGTGACACTGCTGCTGGGAGGCTAGCTCTGTGGTGCCACCATCCCACATTGGCCACTCCTGGTAGCACATAAGGTTTTTCTGAATGGGGGAAATTACTTTACCCAATTTGGAACTATTGACTCAAAGTGTGAACTTCCAGCCCATGTCTTCAAATGTTATAGAACTCCAATCTTGAACAGAAGCTAAGGCACAAAACATGAGTTTTTACTAGGAAGTTCTCTTGCTGGTGAGTTAAAATCTGGTTTTTGCAAGTCTTTGTATCAGATATAGACAAAACATTTGATCCATTGTTCATTATGACACCTCTACAGAAATGAAGCCTATCCTCAAGTTGCAGGCATTGGAAATGGCAGTCATGTCTGGGAGGCTGTATGACTGTTTAATTTGTGTATGAGAATTGCTTGTGTACACTTGTTTTACAATAGCTCATCATGCTTCAGTGCCAACTTTACAGAGCTGTTATTTGACTCCTGTTGCTTTTCACATTAACCAGAAATCTGCCCTTTATTCATTATGCAATTGATGTTAAACGATTTCTCCTGGGTTAGTAATAATTGATGCATGGCTGTATTTCTGTGATAGTTTTTTGTTCATGGAAAAGCTGTATGTGAATTGAAATAGGAGATAACAATTCTTGCAAAATAATCATAATCTTATGTTTATGTTCCTTCCACTATTAGTAAAATGGGCATTTTGTGTGTGGACAGGCTGAATGGTGATCTGGTGGGGTGCCTAGGTCCCCATCCTCCTCCCTTGTAAGCAATACAAAGTCAACCATGTTGTGGCTTGTTTTCCTGTTCAATTAAGGGTGGAGCTCGAAGTAACATACTCTCAGGTAAGTTGAAGATTGCATGCAGCATACATCATCCCCCAAAGCAAAAATATATCAATTGCTCCAGTATCACATGGTGAGCTTCGTAGAATTGTAGAGCTGGAAGGGACCCCAAAAGGATCCAATGTTTGGATCCATTTGGGAATTAACCTTCTCTCAATACACAGTTCCCCCTCCAAATTGAAACCATGCCAGACCCTGCTTGGATTTGCAAATGTGTTAGCAGTTTTATTGCTGCATTACTAGGAGGTAAGATTTTGAATCTGGCTTTCCATGGCCATCTTACCCCTGAGCCTGTACAATGCAGTATTTCTATAAATCACAATAACTACAATAAAGATCTGGCTACTTCCTGCCATGTTTATTATTATTTATTTTATTTTATTTATCTTTTAAAACACGTGTACTTGTATGCTAGACACATGGACCTATTCCCAGGTAAAAATGTGTATAGGTATGCAACCTTAATGTGAGATTTATCAGCAGGTCCCAACCAATGGGAGAATCTTGACAGGGGTTCCTGATGTCTTAAATATACATTTTAAGATACCAACATACCCTTCAACATTTCTCCAATGAAAATAGGGACATCCTAAGGTAAAGTGGGACATTCCGGGATCAAATAAGAAACCGGGATAGCTTCTCTAAACCAGGGACATACCTGGAAAATAGGGACACTTGGAGGGTCTGTACTAAATTTGTGGAGGGCAGATTAAAGACCTGAGAGTCTGGGCTCTACCTTGTGACTTACCAGAACCCCAAAAACTACCCAGGTGCAAAAGACATACATTTAGCATGAAAGAACATGGTGAACTGAGATGAGCTCACAGTCTTTCCACACATGGATCCAGTCTTTGTTTCCACAAGCTCTCTTAATTTTGGCTGTCAAATTTCCAAAGGGGTATGTGTTGTTTTGCTACTGTTAAAACAATGGGAAGTCAGAAACTATTGCCCATTGACTAAAAATTTCCCAGAGATCTAGATTCCAATCTACCTTCTGCACATTCCTGCACTAAACTACTTAGCCCTATCTTACAGGATTGTGTGTGCTTGCAAGTATAAATCTACAAAGACACGTAAGACCCTTCAAAATGTTGCCAAAGAGGGCATTCTCAAAGGAGCAATATCACGTCCTCTCTCCTCAATATCTCCCTTGCTCTAATGTGGGAAAGGCACATTTTATCCTGAACCTTTGGTAACACTAAATGTTGACACTTTCACAAACATGTAGATAGCCACTTCTCCCTTTTTCCTTCTTTTTCCAGCATGAGTGAACATATGCCCTGAAAGACAACCAGGAGCAATGGCTGATGGCAAATAAAGAAAGCAGACTGCAGGAACCAATTGAATTGCAACAGTGGCAGTGGGAGAACGCAGATGGCTGGCTAATTAATGAAGCTCCTGCTAATCAGTTACAAAACCATAAGCACAATGATTAGCAAATCAAGGCTTTCAGCCCTAACCACATAAATTGTATCCCTTTTCAGTGAATGAGTTTGGGTTTTTTATATGGAGAATATTCAGAGGTAAGCATATGATGAAAGGAGGACATGATAGAAGTTTATATAATTGTAAATGCTGCAGAGAACAGGGCTAGAGACAGAGCTTTGTCTTGCCCTGAGAACTAGAACTCAGGGATGCTCAGGGAAACTGATGGACAGTCTGTTCAGAACAGACAAAATGAAATTCTATTACTTACGGGATTTAGTGGCACACAATGTGGAAATAGCCAGTAGCTTGGGTGATATTTGAAAAGGATCCTAGAAAAATTCATGGATAGTAGTCGATGACTATTAGCTATGATACTTTCAGGGTCAATATACCCTCTGAGCAGTATACCTCTGAGCAGCAATGAAATGCAATAGGCCAGGAGTGCTGAAACTGTGGCTCTCCAGATGATGTCAGACTCCAGTTCCTATCTTCCCTGTCCATTGGCCATGCTGGTTGGAGCTGCGAAGAGTTGGAATCTGACAACCTTTGCAGAGTCACAGGTTCCCATCCTTGGTGTGCCTACTCAAGGCCACACCAAAGTGACCTCGTTGGCCACAGTTTGGTATAGGAGGCCACATCAGATGGATCCTCATCCAGTAGGTCCCTTCTTATGTTCTTATAGCTTAAGGGGAGAAGAAACTGGGAACATAAAGAAATATAATTGAAAGGAGAGAGACGAATAGAATGGAAGAAAATGGAAATGGAACCAATTTTTAAAGTGAAACATTTTGCAGTTGTAAAAAGTTTGCTGTTTGAAATGGAAGATTAAAGAGGGAATGCAGGAGAACGCATGCTTAAAAAATACCTGGATAAATAAGGACAATGACAGATATTGTGTTGATGACTATGCAACAAATGTAGGGAAAATATGAATTGGACATTACTAACTATAGTTAAGCATTAAATCAGAATACGCCAATTACATGAGATGAACTGAATGAGTCTGATTGCCAGCTATGAATTGGGCAATCATTTCAGCTTTGCAAAATGAAGTAAATTATATATAATTTTAAAAACAACATCACTTCACCCACAATTACTTCAAACAGGTACAAAATTTTCAGATCTTTGTTGGGTGGCAAAGACACATTTGTTAAGTCAAACCAGTGGGTGAATGACAGCTTGTGGGTAATTAAACAATTCACTGACATAATTTGATGGATGATGTCAGTTGTAAACTAAAAGGTTAGTGTCAAGGTTTGTGTAATGGTCCCTTGATGGAAAAAATAGAAGCTCACTGCTTCCTGTTTCTAAAAGTCACATTATATGTAAGGAGATATTTAAGAAATCAAATTAATTGTAGCTAAAGAGTGCACAACCTTTTTAGATTCACAGATGTTCCTCCTCCCCTAACCTCCAGCTCTCAGTAAGTCAAGGACTGGCTCCAGGGTGAGGCAGTTGCCTTGAGCCAGAGATGCTGGGATATGGGCTCAGTGTCCCCAGACACTCCTTCTAATCTCCTGCGCACGTGCAGATCCCTGAAATGCCACTCCTGGATGCTTTCATTGACACTGCTTACACGTTTACAAATACTTCACAACGACCATAGCAGATAGAAACATGCTATTCAAAGAAAATGAAAGATGAGGCTCTCAGGAGCAAAGACTATTCAGAATTGTCAGCAGGAAGGACCTAATATCAGTGGTGATTTCCCTTCTTCATATGGTGGAGCCTAATCCAGAAAACCTTTCTTTTGCTTTGGCTACTTTCAAATTCACTAAGGTTTTCTACGCAGTATAAAGAATAGAAGCTTTGTAATGTACAGTAATATTGTCATGTTAAAGCAGTTCCTTTACAAGCAGATTTGATGGTACTTTGTAAGGCTAAATATAGTGACATGGAGTTTTAAGCGTGTGCGCGCGCACACACACACACTTAATATTTATTTACTTCATTACTGACCTTAAAACAGTGCAATTTTATGTGCAGACACACTAAGGAGGGCAACACTATTGGCTGTTATCACCTGATCATTGCCTCAAAGTGTGAATCAGTATGTTGGTATAGCCACTCATAGCAGTGGTTTGTAAGGACAAGGTGTACCTAGCTGGTACCTAAATAGCATCCTCTGTAAAGGGCTGCTGCTGCTGTTATCCTGAGCACTCTTTCTAGAGAGTAAGTTCCATCAAACTCTGTAAGACTCACTCCAGCACAAACATGATAGAGGGCAGGATGCATGTTGTGTCGTGATGAGCTGTCTTCAAAGGAAACAGCTTAACCGCACCTGTTTTGTTTGTTTGATAGATCCTGCATAAGGTTTAGATCACAACAAGAGCATTACTAAAGTACAGTGGTTCCTCCCTTCTTAGAATCTTAGATCTGAATTTTCAGGATAAAATTAAATGAGCTGAAGAGTACTATGTACAGGAGATCAAAATATGATTTTGTAAAAAGTATACCACTGTTGTTTCTCTTCATTTTTCTCTCCATTCTGCTTTTATTTATTCACAATTGTAATTTTCCTTTTATAAGGCATGCTATATTTAATCCTTTCCCAATTGCATCTCAAAACTAAGTAAAGGTTTGTGCTGAAATCAATTTCTTACCTATTAGACTCCCCCCCCCACACACATTCAGTCAATGTTAAGTTAATTCCATCATTAGATTTAGCTCACCATTTAAGGGATCTGTAATAATATCATTAACTTGGAAAATATTGTTCATGATTCTATGGCTGTGTCAAATAAAGATTTCATGACCTGAGGGTTTTGTTTTTACTAGGTTTTATTCTTATTTTTATTATAATTATTAGTTTCAGAAAAATCTCTGGTAGTGTACAATAAGAATAAAAAAATAAGATGATATATAAAAGCAAAAGACGTAAAACACCAATCCAAAGTAAAGCAATGCAGCATTTTATTGCAAATGTGAATCTTTTGACCTCTGGTGATTGTTTGGGGCCACTGTTGTGATAAAATGCCCTATTAAGAAACAGCTTTATTTATTCAGCATTTATCACCTATCCTTTCTCCAGCCCAAGAAAGATATCTACCTCAGCAACTCATCTTATTTCTACATATTGTGAATGCCACTATTCTTGTTAGAACATGGCTGAGTTAAAAAGGTAAAGGACCCCTGACAGTTAAGTCCAGTCGCGAACGAATCTGGGGTTGCAGCGCTCATCTCACTTTACTGGCCGAGGGAGCCAGCGTACAGCTTCCGGGTCCTGTGGCCAGCATGACTAAGCTGCTTTTGGCAAAACCAGAGCAGCGAACGGAAACACCGTTTACCTTCCCGCCGGAGCGGTACCTATTTATCTACTTGCACTTTTTGGGGTGTGGGGATTCGAACCGCCTACCTTCCGATAGGCAAGCCCAAGGCTCAGTGGTTTACACCACAGCGCCACCCGCGTCCCTATGGTTGAGTTAGGCTGAGCTATAATAAGCTTGTTTTTCAAATCTGGGCTCAAACTTTGCAAAGGACTCCAGATAAGAAGCCACACATGTTGAAATACTAGTGAGTGGCAAACAGGAAACAAAGCAGGCCCCTAGTTAGGCATCAGCGAATACGTCCACTTCAGTCCCAGTTTAGGTACCAAAACGTCTGTCGTCACCTTTGATGCGGAGCAGGTAAGCATTAAAAAAAGACTCACTACTCAATGTAAAATGTTCGTATCATCTCTTCCAGTCTCTAAAACTGAAAGAAAATGGTGAAGACTTCAGAACTAAAAGCAACAAGCCTGAACCCCCCAGTAACCACAAAAAACCACCTTTTTCCCTCAGTGCAGACCAATTGAAGCAACAGCTTGAATATTCTGTTTCAAAATTAATCTGATCTTTTGCTCCCTTTCACTTGTGCTCCTGCAAAAATTTTCCTCAATAGACTTCCTCTGCAAAATATGACACATCATGCCAAAAAAGAAAATCTGAATTTCACAAGCTCTGTTGTAATTATTTATAAAATCCTTTTCATGACCCTAAAGAAAAGTAAAATTGTTCGTCATGGCAAAGCTTATAACATACTTTTATATAAAGCCACATTTATAAATAAGAATAACACCCAAGAGCATTATTTGCAAATACATCAAAAATTGCCCAACTGTGCAACCTTTCAACATTTTCTCAGGGAATTTCACATATCCAAGAGTGCATAAATATTGTTAAGTTGTTGTATGGGAAATGATCAAAGGGAGACTAGCTCACTGCAAGTAGTCAGCTTTCTGTGAGTAGGTTTTGCTGTTATTCAGCTTGAACAATTCTAAATGGACTTCATGCAGAATACATTTGCTATTCAAGTTGCCTTGTCTTTTATATGCTGCCTTTTAGGCTGTGATGTGTTTGGCCTTTAGTTATTGAATGGTGCTTGCTTGGATACCGCAGAGATAATGTTCTCAGTTCTGTATTACAGATTATTAATAAATGTTATTGTTCCTTGCTATGGAAGCTGTGCTTCATATACAGGATTTCTTATATGGTTGGAGACTAAATGGATGGGATTTGCACATGCTCAGTATGGCAGGAGGCTGGACAATGCAGAAAGGTGGTATGAAAGTGATGAATAAACAGTAGCACTACTTCTAATACTCCTCTTCTAAACACTGTGGCCATCTTCACACACTATACATCTCCAACACTGGAATGGAAATTCTTGTTTTCAGAGGCTCTCCATTTACCACAATGGAGTTGGATCCATATACTGATTGGATGAGCAGTCAGAGCACATGGGAATTTGCTTCAGGGATGAAATTCTACTAGCCAGCATGCATACCACTAACCAAGAGTATGGAAACTATAATGTGGTGGGACTGCACCCTCATGTGTTTACCTACACCCATGCATACACACCTTAGCATGTGTCTTGAGCTCAAGCTCATTGAGTTCATATTCCTACATCTGTCCATGTTGATTCAGCCTATTATTCACCAATTTAATATTTTTTAAACTCGCCTGCCTCTGAGAGTGACAAGAAGAATGCTTATTGTGGAGTAGCTAATTTGCACGATGCATAAGCTATTAGGGTCTACTCAAGATTTACTGGAGGAGACATGCGGGCAATACTCATCACTCTTTAATTCTTTTATAACTGCATTCTTATAGTGCCTAGTGCCAATCTTTCACTGAAGATTATTTAGAGTTATTTATGCAATTGCTGTTATTTCTCTGCTTTTGCACACATGAACTCAAATGGCAAGTTCAGAGGTGCTTGGGATTGTTGTTTAGAGAAAAATACCTGCGCAAGGAGGTAGAGCGATGGCAACCAGTAGGGTTGACGGATCAAATGTCTTTTAAAAATGGAGTGTTAAGCAAATATGTTTAAATAGAAACAACTGTGATGGTCCATGATGTTCTAATGGTCCAGAGTAGGGACAAATACAAAAACCTTTATAGGCATTAATGAGCTGGTAGGAGAGGGATGGTGTCTCTCACTCATATGTTTTTTATTTGTTTGTTTAAATAATGGATGCATTGGATTTGTTGAACCATTATAGGGCTTCAATGTTTTCATTTAGGTATTGGTTGAGTTAAATAGTTTGATAAATGAGCTTAGTTCTCTTCCCTGCCCCATTCTATGGGCTTGTGACTTCCAAATTATACAACATAGTTCAATAGTAAGGAAGAGAGTTGCCTAAAAGTAGCATAAATCATATTTTGCCTAATGGTAGGAAAATGATCACACAGCAAGCATTTCCATTACCCCTTCTCTCACTTCCTCTGCTATTTGACAAAGATGGAGATACAGCTCCTTGGGGAAACCACTCAAAGGATGCTAGTTTAGTGCATTCAAATTGCCTGTTAAAAATTTGCACGTACAAAAATCTGTATGCGCGCAGGTTATGGACATCTGATTTATGTGGCTGAAATATGGCAACTTTCTGAAAGACCTTTTCATTTATTTATTGGAAAATATTTACAGGCTGTTTTTCACAAATAAAAGTTTTAGCATATGTGGAATATATAGCATCATCTATTTCTGAGCAGTCCTCCAGACCTGACATTAAATATTCATATTATGGAACAGATGGAAGTACTGTAACTTGGGCAACTTTTTCATATTAGAATGTGAACAAGCAGGACCTGCAACAAAATGTTGCAGTGTGGTGCACTTCCCTTTGGTGTCCCAGCCAACACCCTCCTTCCTGAGACTGCATTTCATATCATCTCTCCCCACAGTCTCCCATTCCCTCACCCCAATACATGCTCCACAAACTGCTCATTGAGCATGTGCAGCCCTTTCCCCTGAAGCATTTTTAGGGTTTTGCCCTAAAAATCCCTCCATTTTCTTTATATGGCCCCATTTTGACAGCTCTCCTGTTGGCATTCACCAACTGAGCTTCCTATTAGAAAAAGTTGTGTTATCTAGGAAAGGAACTGGCATTCTGTCATCATTTTTCATTGCAGTGGGATAGTAGTAGTCGCCAGGAATTTAATGTCATCAAATTAGCATCTAGCATAATGTAATATTTCTTAATGACGCCCTAATGAAGTGTTTGCTTTTGGATTGTTTTTTTAACATTGCCTGGTTGAGAAAACATAATTATTCCTATCTTCTGGCCATGCCATGCCATACAATTCAACCTAGAGTTACGGATTTTGTCTTACAAAAGTAATACTTTTATTATTTCTTGATATTTTGATAGATTAGGGTTAACCTCCATTTATTAGCAGTTCAATTACTGGAAAGTGGGATACTATGTATAGAAGACCTATGTCTTTAAAAAATTAAGGCCATCGATGGCTATTAATTCCGGTATCTATATTCTAGATATAGAATATAGTTGGAGGCAGCATGTTTCTGAATACCAGTTGTTGAAAACTGCACAAAGGGAAGAGTACTGCCGAGCTCAGGTCTTGCTTGCATGTTTCCCATAGGCTGGCCCCTGTGAGGACAGGATGCTGGACTAGATAGGCTACTGGCCTGATCCGGCAGATTCTTCTTATGCTTGCAGGCTTCCTGTAGGCATTAAGCTGGGCTGTGTAAAAAAAATGAGAGGTGGAACTTTGACCTGGTTCAGGAGGGCTCAAGTTCTTAAGAAGGATTTCCCCCTCAAAAAACTATTACACCAGACACATCTCATCCCTTGGAGGTTTCTTCCCTTATTTCCAGTATATGATGTCTCTTCTTCTTCTTCCTCTTCTTACTTACCTAAACCAAAAGATATCATTTCTTGCTTACCTAGTTATTACAACAAAATTAATTAAGAAGAATAAAAAATCCCTCCAAGGTACTCAAAGGCTTTCGGTGTTCTCCGGGAAGGTGGAGTTTGGCTCATGAAACAAAATCTATTCTCAGTGACAATAAATTTTTGCTTTAAAAAGTTTGTTGTTTAAAGACATAGGACAGATTACTGTATCGCTTCCAGGAACATTATTGTACTGGCTACAGTAGCAAAGCTACTGCATGTGGAAATGAGACATTTGTTGGAAAGCTGTTACACTTAGAAGTTTCTGCTGGTTGAAACAATCAGGAGGAAATGATTGTTGTTGCTGTTTTTGCCTCTGATTCAGTGATTTTAATAACGTGAGGATATTTATACTTCATGCTCCACAGCATGTTAAACAGTCAATCTTTATCTTTTGAAGAGATTGTTTGGTATTGGCAAGCCGAGGCATGAACTTTTAATAAGCTACCTTAAAGCTGCCTCACAATTGAAGTAAGTATATAACTGGTGCCAAAAAATAAGGTGAAACTGTTCAGTTTTTGCTTGCTGGTCAGGCTCTCTTCCTGCTTCCGTGGAGGTGGGAAGAAACTGTCAAGATCTGCATCTCTCTTTCATTAGTCTGAAACTTAAGAGGCTTGATGGAACTCTACTTTCCTAGACAAAGAGGAATCAATTTTAACATATACTTGTTTAACTGTGGCAGCATTCACATGGTAGTTTATTTCATTTTCACAATGTTTTCCCAGCTGTTACTTTCTACATTATATCTGAGCTTTCCCATCAAGTTGTCATGCACGCAGGGCATCGATCTCCTGCGCCCACCAATTTTTGTATTCCCAGCAGCCATGCATCTCCCTCACATTCTATTCAAATGCAAAAGGGGTACCTGGGAGATGTGATTTACCTGACCAAGTGGCTCTGGTTCTCATAAGTCAGAAAGAGCCAGAGGTCACTCCCTCCAAGGAAATGGGCTCTCCTGCTCTTGCAGCTCCATCTTGCAGCTCCATCCAGACCAGGTCCTCTATCCCATTGGGAAGTTGGCCATCTTTGCTGCCTACTTGCAAATGCAGGAGGGGGAAGACTGGGCTGCTGTGTCCCCCGTATGTCGATCAGTGTTTCTCATTCCTAATTAAACTTGATTGCAGAGAGCAGGCAGGGGAGGATTTTGGCCCTCCAAATTTCAACAGTGCCACGTGTGAGGCCAAAATTTGGTGCCTCCCCACCTCTCACCTTCTATTCTGCATGTGTGCAGAGTAGAGAGTTCAATCCTGCTGGGTGCTGCTTCACCAGCGTTCTGTGCAGGGAATGTTCTGGCAACCAGCCCCCCACAAAGAGTAGGACTGAAGGTTTAAAACTCTATTTAAACATTGGGACCAAACTTTGAATCATTTTGGGGCCTTAATCCAGGTCCAGTCAGGTAGGCCCTGATTTTCCAGAACAGGTTGGGCGGGCATTCCCAGCTCTATTAAATTGCCTCTCATCAGCTTTCAGACATCCACAGACATCCACAGATGTTGTGCCCGCGCTCACTCTTTAATGACAGACAGGGAAGAGTACGTTTACTCCTACGTTGCTAAAGATTAGTATCCAAGATTTCATCTAATAAAAACACAGAGAAAGCTTTTCGTTCTATTCTCCAAGCTCTGAACTCATTTACTTCACGTGATCTCTCAAGGGACTTCTGAGGCAAGGTTTTGCTGGCTGTACAGGATTTCGGTGAGCTATCAAAGTGGTTTATGCTTTGCTATTACCCAGGTAGATTATGTTGCAGCAAATGTGATACTTAAACTGAAGAACTAATTTCATAATCTTATTGAAAAGTTTAGCATAATTTAACCTGGTTTCATTTTCTTAAAAAAAAAGGAAAAAGAGGAATTGAGATGGATTTCTAAAGCGCCAATTCTTTATCTCAAAATAACTAGCTTCCTGTGCAAATGTAATCTAGTTAGCAGATAAATGATAACAATTTGCCATCACTGAAACTTTAATAAGAGCTTCCAGAGCTTGCCAAAATGGCTGTGAGCAAAATCATTTTTGCAATAAATTGGGCCAGTGTGCCTACTCTGTGCTTTTCCAATGCCTTCCACCCCACCCCTTTTCAACAGAATAATTTTCAGGCAAAGTAAAATGCCTGAAATGTGTTTCCATTTTCCTTCCCTGACAGTTATGCTAAGTCAAGCTGACAGTTTTAGTTAACCCTTTGCCCTCTGCTGTTTGGGTCCTTTGTCATTTGAGAGCCAGCTTGGTGGCTGTAATTTCAATTTAACATGTACCTTCTGATGTATTACATAAACACTATTTTGAAAACCTCAGTTAACTAAGTTATGGCAAGGATATTTTAAAAATGAATTTTTAAATGCTTCTAGCAGAAGGGAATATTTTCTAAATTATCTCTTTCTCATGCATGTAGTAAGTGACAAAAGACAGACTATTAATACTGATTTTTAAATTTGAAATCAGATATTCACCTGTAGCTGCCACTATGTGATAACCAATGATCAGGTCAAGGAAAGATCTATCTATCTCTTCATCTACCTACCTGCCATGGTTATCAAGAGTCTGGTTACTTATCATGGTTACTTAGCTGCACAGTGGAATATGTCATTTTTTATTATTACTGTGATTATTTAGATTTATTATCTACTCTTCACCATGAAGTCCCAAGGCAAGTTACAGAAAAATATATTAAAAACAGTTACAACAGATTATACAAGGAATAGGATTTGTCATAAAATCTCTGGTGTCAAAGGCAATGGTAATGAGGTGCATCCTCAGCATATGATGAAAACTACAGAATAAAGGGAGGGAAATTGACAACTTTGGCCCTACCACAAAGAAGACCTTCTCCTGGGTTGCTACCACCTGAACTTCTGGTTCTACTGATCCTAGTACCTGACAGGGTATGTAGGAAATGAGGTGGTCTTTCAGATATTTGGGCCATAAATTGCTTGAGGCTTTAAAGAGCCATGTTAGCAAAGGCAGCCCCTTGTACAGTGCTTTGCAATAATCCATTCTAGAACTCACCAGAGCATGGTGTGCAAAAGGAGCCAAAGCTTGTGAACTACCCAGAGTTGGGAAAAGGCATTCCTAGCCACTGCTCCATTTGCTTGCTTAAAGCAAGGGAACTCGTAGACCTGCACATGTTGCTAGACTACAACCTCCATCACCCCTAACCATTGGCCACGTTGGCTGGGACTGATGAAAGTTGGAGTCCAACAACATCTGCAGGGCAACTGGTTCTCCACCACTGGCTTAAAGCACACTACTGGGAAAAACAACATTGGGTTGGATCCAGACTTTGTGATGGCTAATTATGGATCCAACCTCTTAATGCTTTCATGAAACACCACAGTACTTGAATGCACCGCAACTATCCTCTTTGAACTTATATAAAAAGTTCTTTCCCAACAAATAACCCAGCTCATAACTTCTAAATATTAATGTCCAAAACCCTTTTTGTGAAGAGAAGAAAGGAGAGGGCAACAGGCAAAGGCTTTAAAATGAAGCGTAATTTAGAAACGGAAAAACTATGGCCTCCAAAGGGATGCTTGCTCCTTTCACTCCTTCTAATCTCAGGCCTTTGCTCAAGAGAATATACTGATTTGTTTCATCTTATTCCGCTCTTCTTGCAACAGAGTAAATCAATTTTCACATCAAAGACATGTGTAATATCACCTCAGGCCTCACATTCTCTTCCACACTGCATATACACCATTTTTTGAAGTTGTACCAACTTTGTAAGAAATTAATTGTTACGCATTGTTCACTCATTTAATACTGCATATATTTGTTCTTTGCTTCAACAGTTCATTTAGTATATGAAATCCTTTTGAAAGGTTTCCTTAGTAACCAGCAAAGCAATTACTCACTGTACCGCTAAGGAAATGTAGAACATGTTATCAGGAAAAAATGGCTCATGTGGGATACAGTATATTTCACTCTTCATGACTTTGCTGTTGTTTCCATTAACAGTGCAAACAAATGTTGTTTCTCCCCACCCCACCTCAAACGTATGTTTCCTCTTGTATTTATAGACATTGTGTTCTGCAAACTACTTAAAATTTTGTTATTGTTGGTAAAGCCAACTCACGATTCCAATATGTCAGACTTGATGTGTAGTCATAGACTATAGACAAAGACTTGCAAATAAATCAACAAATGTAGCGCCCCCCCCCCATTTTTAATAGTCTCTTTGCCCACATCTATCTGTATTAGTCATTTGTGGCACAGTGACGACCAGAAAAACAACAAAATGTCAAAAAGAGAAAGAACTACTTCTCTTCCAGTTTTTAAAAGTTTTATTTCTTGGTTACCTGGGGGTGTTGTTGACACATCATCACATGCTATTTATAAAGCTGAACCAAATCAACAAACCAGTCTCTTTCCCATTCTCTAGAGTCTAGGTGAGATTAGACTCTTGGAGGGGTGGTTTTTTGTTTTTTGTTTACCCCATAGCCATTTGATTCCTGCTTTTGGAGCAGTGGCAATGTGATCTCTCCTTCACATTTGTGGTACATAGAGCAGGACAAGCTGAGGGGTGGTGGTGGTACATCCCCCCCCCCCCCAGGATGTTGGTGTGAAATCAGAGCAAGGAAGGTCTATTTGGTTCAATTCTTTAAAGGCTGTCATTACCAGGGAAATAGAATGTAGAACCTTAGCTAAGTGTCCGTTAGATCATAGGTAAACAGGCTAGTTCAGTAAAAGCTGTTCAACAGTGGAATAGTCTCTCTTGGAGGTTTTTAAGCAGAGGTTGGATGGCCATCTGTCATGGATGCTTTTAGCTGAGATGCCTGCATTGCAGGGGGTTAAACTAGGTGATCTTTGGGTCCCTTCCCGCTCTATGGTTCTATGTTTCTTAGGCAGGCATGGGATGCTGTGGCCATTCTGCTAGCACAGAACCAGTTCATCTCCGGTCATATCATAATGTGACTATATGATTGCTCTGCTAGAGTGGAATTAAACCAGCCTTAGTAAATTACATTCTCTTTGTGAGTGTTTTGAGGAACATAGGGCAAGAACAAAGGAAGGTTTTCCCCATGCTGTACTCCCCACCACAAAGATTTCAGAGATTCTGAAAACACTCAAAATAAAACCATGACTCAGACCATCCTATTTCAAATAAATAAAAATGAATCACAGATGTCTGAGCTGCTGACTGAATGCAAACTAATTATGCTCCTATCTATAAAACAAATTTGCAATTATAGGGGCACCTGTATCGAGAACTCGAAGGAACAAGTCAAATAAGGTAAAGGTAAAGGTACCCCTGCCCGTACGGGCCAGTCTTGACAGACTCTAGGGTTGTGCGCCCATCTCACTCAAAGAGGCCAAGGGCCAGCGCTATCCGAAGACACTTCCGGGTCACGTGGTCAGCGTGACATCGCTGCTCTGGCGAGCCAGAGCCACACAGGGAAACGCGTTTGCCTTCCCGCTAGTAAGCAGTCCCTATTTATCTACTTGCACCCAGGGGTGCTTTCGAACTGCTAGGTTGGCAGGCGCTGGGACCGAACAGCAGGAGCGCACCCCGCCGCGGGGATTCGAACCACTGACCTTTCGATCGGCAAGCCCTAGGCACTGAGGCTTTAACCCACAGCGCCACCCGCGTCCCTAACAAGTCAAATAGAACTGTGTAAAAAAAAAAAAAATAATGAAAATGAAAAAAGGAAAGAGTAAGTTTAAAATACTTGACTATAAGTACCATACAAATTCGTTACATAGATTTAGGCAAGAGGCAAAAATATCCCTCTTCTCCCAAGAGTTTGGCTAATTAAGCAATTTATGACCTTTTAAACTGGTGTGTGTGCGTGTGTTTCCTATTATGTTATATATTTTTATGTTTTTATATTGTAAACTGTCCTGCGATGCTCGGGTGAAGAAATGTAATAAATCAATAAACAAACAAATTAGGTCTTTCCTGGTGATTTTGTGTCCCATTGAAATATACCATGATGCTGAAGTAAACTGAAAGGTGCAGTAAAGTTTGCTTTCTCAACTGGGTGACACAAATGATTGTCTAAAAAACAAGAAAAAATGTGAGGGAATAAAATGAAAGTCTGTGTAGGCTGTAGGTAAAATGGCACCTCAGGGAAGAAGTATATGACAAATCATGCTACTATTAATATATTTTCTTTTTTGGCGTTTTTCAGTGTCCCACCTGACACATTCTTGGCCTTTAAAATCAATATATCTTGCATGCCTTCCTGAGATGCTTTCAGAAATGCTCATTACAGAATAGCCTCTTATCTTCATCCACTGCGGGTTGGTTGAAACCAGCTTTTTAGCATGGACTTTAAATATTCAAAGCACAGAAAATGTGCTCTTCAACATTTAGGAATTAATATCAACATTAAGAATTGATAGCTGCCGGGGTTGACTGCAGGGATGCCCTGTAATGTGATAGGGAATCTGTTCAGAAGATGGATAAGGAGCGTGTTAATGAGTGAGAATCTGTGTGGCGGCACCTTTCTGCTGGGGTGGGGAAATCTGTCTGCTGAACTGACTCAGTGTGCTGGGAGGTGTTTTCTAGATCTGGAAGGGTTACCTTGGTAGTTTGATAGATGCTGCTGAGAGACCTCGAATCCTGCCCCTTCTTAAATTACTGATGGTATTTCTAGGAGTTGCCCCAAGAAGATGTCAGCTCAAATTATGTTCTTCTGGGAGTCAAGATGAAGGAATGAAAGTGTAGGTGGTACATTATCCCTGACTTTATAAATGGGCAAAGTGGCTAAACGCAGGTCAAAAACATGTTTGGTCTTTTTCTGTGATAGGTATTGGTTTCGGAAATGGATAAGTGATGTGCTGGTGAGTAAGCATCAGCCTAGAGGCATTTATCTGCCAACATGACCCATCTGTCTGGGTGTGTTCTGTCCACTTAGGAGGAACAGTCCCATAACTGAATTTCATTGCTCCTAAGATCTGTAGAAGCTTTAATGAGACTTGCCATGAGAAAAACAGGGACTCCGCACCATTACCTCAATCTATCCCCATGAACAGAATGGGACTACAACTCCAGACAACAGGTCAGCAACAACAAGAAAAAGTGGGGGAAGTTTTTTAAAGGCAGCCCTCAAACTGCTTTGTAACACTGTAAATAATATGTATTTAAATACACATCTTGGGCAGATTAAAAAATATAACAATACATAAATGAGACTGAACATTATTTAGGAATAAACACATGTAAAAGTCATAGGAAACAGAAATGGTCTAATCTATCCACCCACAAATAAATCTCTAATCTTTTATCAACAAGATACGAACATTGAAATATTTGCATTTACTAAGTAGAGAAGGGCCATTTATTGTAAGGCACAGTTTGGCCCTCAGACATTCACATGGAAAGGATCTTCTACTACAATGGGGGTGGGGCGTGAACCTCTAGTCTGAGGGCCAAATATGCCAGGCCATTTTGCCCAGGAGCCAAGCCCTGTCCATCTGTCCTATCCTTGGTATCATATATGACATCAGGTGTGAGGAAGGGAAGGACAGAGCTTGGCTGAAAGGGCCTTTGCCCTGTCGCTCAAGCCCCCAAGAACCAGCTGGTTGTCAGGTACCTTTGCAATCCCTGTGCTTAGCACTTTGGAAGCACCAGAGATGGGGCTTGACAAATGCTTTGTGGACCACTACCCAAATGCCTGACAACCAGCGGATTGCCAGGCACTTGCGACGCACCTTCCAAAGTTCACTTGCACCTATATGCACTACTTCTAAATGCCTGGCCATCAGCTGGTTGTTGGGCACCTGGGAAGGGATGTGCACAGGCTGAGCAAGCCTTTTGACCTTTCTCCTCCCACCATTCTCTGGTCAACATTGACAAGTTATTAAGCTGCAATAATGTGAAGCTGGCCTTTGGGGTTTGGGGAAACTAGATATCTTTAACCAAGCCTTGGCTGATTGATACCCGATGCGCTTTTAAAATGTGTTGTGGAATCAGGGGATAATTGGGTTGTTCTTTTTATTATTATTATGGATTTTGTGTTCTTTATAGTGTGATTTTATGTTGTGAACCACCCTGAGATCTGTGGGTGGTTTTAAATAATAAGAAATTATTTAACAAATTTAAATAATGACGATAACAACAACAACAACAACAACATCCATCAAAAGAAAAGAAAAGGTTCCCCACACTTCAACAACTTCAAAAATGTGGAAGAGCAGTTCAGGAAACTAAGAATATTCTGGAAAATCATTTTGAAAGACTGTGAGGAGGACTTTGAAGTAGGTTCAAAGATGAATGGGAATGGAAAAATCAAATGATACTATAATTGCATAGTTAAGATAATATTAAACCTCATAATGATGGAAATTTCAGAATTTTTATAGCGGAAAAAAGGATCTATGATTCCATCTCTTCTGAATAGTCAATAATAATAACAAAGAGCCTGCTGGATCAGGCCACTGAGCCATCTAGCCCAGCATCCAGTCCTCGCAGTGGATAACCAAATGCCTGTTGGAAACCTACAAGCAGGATCTGAGCACAACAGCACACTCCCCTCCTGAGGTTTTCAGCAATTGCTATTCAAAAGCATTATTGCCTTTGACCTTGGAAGCAGCTCATGACCATCATGGCTAGCAGCCATCGAGACCTTTATGGTGGCCATCATTGCCTCTAGTCATCGGAGCCAACTCCTAGTGGCCAAGAGGTATTCCCCCCCCCAAAAAAAAAGTTATGGGCATTGCCATTCAAGTGGTGTATGTGCACCCTGTCATGTGATTGATTATGCCCCACCCCCACAATATTTTATTCAAGTTGGCAGCCCTGCCTCTAGTAGTTTAACTATGCACCGTGTGAAGAAGTACTTTCTTTGATCTGCCCTGACTCTTCCAACATTTAGCTTCACACACATTTCATTTTTGAATGTTCCACAAATTATGGGTTGCATCCAATGCTAGTCATATTCAGTGTATGAAATTCCTAATTGAAATTCATTGATATGGCTAACTTGGGTCCATTCATTTCAGTAGGTCTACTCTGAGTGAAGGTTAGTTGGAGACAGGCCTTTGCATTTTTTATTCAGCTCTTGCTGCAATCTCATTTGAAAAATATTTGGAAACATGGGCGTGATAAATTGCTAAGTAAATAGACAATTCTAAAATGACTACAGTGCAATGAGAGGTGGGATGACTCGCTTTGTGTCAGCCACCTCTTTTTGTTTTTCTTGCTTTCTGGGACAACTCCTGGGACAATACTTTTCATCCGCCATTTAAAATGTCCCCTCTAAGCACATATCCAGCTTGTAGTACTATAATAACAAATTCTCTACAAGAGAACACTCTGGGACCATTCCCTAAATGACAGCCAATATAGACAGACAAATAGACAGACAGATATATGTGGTGCTCTGATATTGAAAACTTTGTACTTGGTATAAAGATTAATATGACAAGGAGACGGCTTGGGGAGAAATGTTTTCCTTTCAGACATCTAGCATTCTTGGGAAATGAAAACACTGTGCTTCATTTCTCCCCACAATAAGGTTTCATACATTTTTCATGAGAACTGAATGCAAATAACTGGCGGCATTAATCTGAGTTCAAGTGGGATATAAGGATCTGTTCAGAATTGTGATGCAGCAGCCTTTTGTAACATGGTATTGTAGTATGCCGGCCAATTCAGAAGCAACACAGTAGAAGCACCAGCTCTTTCCTAAAGTATACATTCTGTACTCTCAAAATGAAAACAACATCAAAATATGTGAAATGTACTTTTCACATTTCATTTTCCTCCAAGGTTGGAACCTCAAAAATTAAATTATATTTCACATCTCTGTGATATTGTGTGGCGGAGCTTTTCTTGAAACGTGTGTTGCTGTATCACAGAAAGAGTGTCTACATATAGTTTAGAATCTGAAGGCTAAACACAAAGCACTCTGTTGATCTAAAAAAACTCCCCTTTGTTCTCAGCTAAAATGCCTCTTCTACATATAATTATTTGAAAAATGTTCAATAAAACCACATAATAATGACTAATATTCACAACAAGAGATGAAGTATTCAGTCTCCTAATGAAGGGCACATAAAAGGGAGCAAAAAAGTGAGTTCTTCCGAGTCCCGAAATTGAAGAAATATTTTTGAGATGAAACAAAATGGTTTAATGATCCTCTGTGTTTTCCTCAAAGAATACATTACTGCAGAGGCATTTGCAAAGTATTTCCAGAAAAAGGCTCAGATATGCTATGGAGAGTGCATAAAATTCTTATTGTGATAGATTTCTGTTCCAAGTCTATGGGGAAAGCATTACTGTGCATTTCCCTGGTGTTTTGTTGTTTTGTTTTGTTTTCAGTTTGCAGAAGCCAAACCACTGAGGTTGCAATCTTATATCCAATCCTACAAAAGCAGGTCTCATTAAAATCAGTGGGTCTTACTTTCAAGTAAATGAGGATTGGGTTGTAAGTTACCTTATAGCCACAGGTCAGTGAGTTCCTGGGATGTTATGGGAGGTACAAAAGGACTGATGAATGCAGGTGTCTCTAAAAAAGCAGCTGTATCTCCACCCAACAGTAGAAGTGTGTTTGTCGGCTTTGGGAGAATAATTCATTGCCTCATCATACCTACATTCCCTTCTGACCAGCTGGTAGCTACACCCTGTGCATTAGGAACATAATAAATGTTTTTATTCTTAAGGTGCTGTTTTACTGCAGCAGACAAAAATGCCTAACCCACTGAAAAATCCGAGGAAATTTGAATATTTCACTTTTACATTAAACAAAGTGATACAATTTATCTGATTAGGCTGTGCCACCCATAGGATAAGCAAGGAATAAAGTCCTTGACTGTGGGCGCAGTTTTTATAGTGGTTGCAGTCCTAAGAGGCATGATCCACAGAGGCTGAAAAACACTGACTTCTGTAACTACGAAACATAAATTGGGGGCTTGGTGTTTGAAAAGATTAAAACAGGAATGAAGAATTTTGGGCACTGGGCTTGAAGATGGCCCTCCAGAGCTTTCTGTCTGGCCCTCAGGATTCTCCCCTGGACATGCTGTCTCTCCCCACAAGACATATCCCAACTGACCCTGCTTCACCACATTCTCGAGTTTTTGTGCCTTGCTGGAATCTGTCCTTCAACTCTGATGGTGCCTCTTGCGTGCCTGGATGGGAAATCGAGAGGGGTTCAAGAGTGTGTTGCAGAAACTAGCCTACTGTACAAAGGTAACTTCTGCCTCTGATTCTGTCCTCCAGAGGCCTCAGAAGGCTGCCCAGATGATAATGTGGCCTTTGGGCTGAAAGAAGTTTCCCTAACCCTAGGTTAAAGGGAAAATGTGGAAGGGGCAGATGCCACACACAGCAACCCAGACGAAGAAGGGCATAGGTGTGGAATCATCAGCCATTTCAACTGTGTTTTCACAGATAGACTTCCAGGTAGATTCTGCTGCATGTATGGGTAGTTTCCCTTTAAACCCGCCCCCCCAATCAATCCCTAGTATCTCATTTTTGTTTCTTTCTTTATTCTGGAGAGTTTGGGTGTACAAAGTAGGCAGCCTTTGATCAGGAAATAACAAAAGAAAAAAGTGGGGCAGCAGCGGGAGAGAGATATGTGCATGTTCCTTTGGATCGTATTTAAATTTTCCATAAAGAAAAGGGAGAAAACCCCATATCGACATATCATTTCTTTTAACTAGCTGTAAAACCAAATACAATTTTTTAAATAAGCTGAATTTCCAGAAGAAAGTATTATCAGCGTTAGCAAAAAGTACTGAAAGAACTAATAACAGCTCGTACCCTAATAAAACCTAAATAAATCAGAACTGAGATGGCTTCCTTGGGCTTTAGCTGAAATAATATTATAGCTAATAAACAGAGGATAAGTATAGACACTAGCTCAAAAGAACTTTACAGTTCTTTTTAATTGAAAGTGTGTAAGTGATTCATTCAAATAATGTACAGGTTAAGAGTCTCCCATTGCATTTGCCTATTTTATGCATTATTGAAAAATTATTACACCAATAAATGTCAGCATGCAGCCATTTTAATTTTCTGTTATGTGTATTATTTTATTAAGACCTTTCTCCTGTTTTGAAAGTCAGTTAGAATAACAACTCTTAGATTGAAAATTGCCCTATGAGAAGTGGTTGATAGACGAAGCAAATAATATCACTAATTTAAAAGCAAAGGTAATAGAATTGTAGAGTCGGAAGGGGATCTGAGGGTCATCTAGTTCAACCGCTGGAATTCATCCATGCTAAAAATTCCATGACAGATGACCAACCAAGCTCTGCTTAAAAACCTCCAGGAAAGAGAACCCACAACCTCCTGAAGGAATCCATTCCACTGTCCGACAGCTCTTACTGCTAGGAAGTTCTTGCTGATGTTTAGTCTCCTTTCTTGTAACTTGAAGTCATTGGTTCGAGTCCTACTCTCCAGAGCAGTAGAAAACATGATGGCTCCATCTTCCATGTGACAGTCGAACATGTTATGGACCACCAAAGCAGCTTTCAGATCATGTAAGATATAATAGTATTCCTCTCTCGCTAAATACAATGCTGTTGTGATCTTATTTTATATGATTTGAAAGCACAGGTCGCTTGATCTATCTGGAACAACATGTGGTGGATCAAAGCCAGCTTCTAGGCAACTCTGGGATTCATTCCAGTTCTGTGCTGAATGCCTCTAGAGGTATCAGAGTATTCCAGTGAGTGGAAATGGCCAGTGCTTGCTTATCTGTCCCATGAAATCAGTCCCAGCAAACACAATCGGTATTTACTATCACTGTCCAAAAATGATGGCAATCGGATACGATTCTCTTCCGCACTCATTTGCATTATATTTCCTTTGAACTGAAATCAATGGGATGCAGCAACATAACAACAATGTAATTCATGTAATTATGTAAATGATGCAATTTCACCACAGTGACTATGCCACTCCTACCATTGAGCAGGAGTAAAATTGCCACATCCCTTTCCTTGGGAGAAGACACAAGTTGGTCTCTTCCTCAGGGAGCGGGTCACCTATGTTTTGGAAAAAAATATGACACTTCTACCATTGCTCTGTCTCTTGAACCTTCTTCCATGGCATGCTGGCAAATAAATAATGCATTTAATAATAACCTAGGTAGTTTATTAACTTCCATGTTCCATGGTGGATTAGAAATCTAGTGGGACCTAGGTTTTAAAAAGTGATGCAACACTTCCCCTCTGTGGCAAAGTCTGAAAATTCACACTCTATATTACAAGGATGAAATCAGTTTTTAAGAAATGCCACAAGGCGGCTATATGAAGGTGTATATGAAGCTGGACAGAGAAGGAGAACTACAATAAGAGTCAAAAGCAACAAACTACCATTAGTCCTGATATAAAACATGGATAGTTGAGTGCCTATCAGTTCGGGAGTAAAACAAGACCACCCAAAATTAGTAAGAGTGATCAGCCTGACAAGCACTTCAAGGCTGGCCCACAGAGACAGGAACATTTTAGATTAAGTCATCTCATTGTCTGGAGAAGAAGCTCCTGTGCTCATGTTGACTTTTCGTTAACAATGTACACACTCACTCACTCTTGCACACACACACACACACACACACAGAGAATGATTTATCATCATCCTTGGCACTGCACATAGAAATAGCACTTCCATGAATGGAAAAGATCGATTCTGTTGGTTGCTTTGTCGTTTTATTGTATTATTTCAAAGTAAATTGGACTTGCTTAAATTGTGATATTTTTGTAACCTGCCCTGGGACCATTTGGGCTAAAATTATAAATAATAAGCTAAATAACTAAATAAAACAAAACAATATTGTACTCTGGAAATGTATCATCCTCTTTGTTTTCTAGGATTATCAAAGTATGTTATGGAGTCAAACAAAAACATTAATTTGCAATTTTATGAGGGAAAGCGGTATTTGCAACACCTTTGCTGAGAATAGTTTTACAGCAATGTTAGATACATTAGTGTTTCCTTTTTTATCCAGTGTGGTGTAGTGGTTAAGAGCGGTAGACTCGTAATCTGGTGAACCGGGTTCGCGTCTCCGTTCCTCCACATGCAGCTGCTGGGTGACTTGGGCTAGTCACACTTCTCTGAAGTCTCTCAGCCCCACTCACCTCACAGAGTGTTTGTTGTGGGGGAGGAAGGGAGAAGGAGCTTGTTAGCCGCTTTGAGACTCCTTAGGGTAGTGATAAAGCGGGATATCAAATCCAAACTCCTCCTCCTCCTCCTCCTCCTCCTCCTCCTCCTCTTCTTCTTCTTCTCCTCCTCCTCCTCACATCTTCTGGAGCCCTTAAATTTAATATGGGATATTTACATCAAGCCCCACTTTTCTTTTCTTTCTTAGTACCCACTTCCCTCAGATTAATGTTTAAATCTTCAGCTATTAGAGCTATTTTCAACTGTTTGATATACTGAGCAGTTCTTTGAATCACTGAGGAATAGGAATTCATTCAATAGAGGAAAATAATAAATCCAACAGCTGTTTTAGAAGCACTGACACTCCATGTTTTAAACATTTGTTATAACAATGTTCCGTCTGACAAACCAGGCACAGGTCTCTGGCAGCTGCTAAACTGCTTGACACAATTATGACTCTTAAGAGACAGAGAACATTTGAACCATCTGAAAACACAAGATTCACTGTGCAAGCGTATCCTCACATTATGACAGCTGAATAGTTACATCTCTGTTTTCCAATGGCGTTGTGAAATTACGGCAGCATCAGGACATCGTAACTTTGAAGTCGTAACATTTAAGTCAGTATAACTGCTATACAGAGATGGAAGGAATCCCTACTTTGGATAGAATCCTTGTTCCAGGAGGCTGTGGAGTTCTCATGTAATGCACTCTAGAAGGAGCAAAGAAAGACAAGATCCAAGCCCCCCCCCCCCCTGGAAATGAGTTTTGTTGAGACAATAAACCAGGCAGAGGGCCTTCTCGGTAGTGGCACCCACCCTGTGGAATGCCCTCCCACCATATGTCAAAGAAATAAACAACTATCTGACTTTTAGAAGACATTTGAAGGCTGCCCTGTTTAGGGAAGCTTTCAATACTTGATGAATTATTGTATTTTAATGTTTTGCTGGAGTGGTTGGGGAAGCCCAGCCAGATGGGCTGGGTATAAATTATTATTATTATTATTATTATTATTATTATTATTATGGCAAAAAGCAACTCACAGGCTAACATCTGAAGGCTACGCCACAGACCAGAAGGTTAGACATGGAATGAGAGGTGAGACACTGGGAAGCTAAATGAGTTTGCACTGTGACTCTTCACAGTTTAGAGGAATGGAGGGTGGTGGCAGTGGTTGACTTGGAAAGCTCACTTTTCTTTTTTCCATCTGAAGCAGGGCTCCTTACTGTCAGGGTAAATCCAATACAAGAGGCAGAAAGATAGACTTTTCCTGGGGAGATGCTGCTAGATGTGGGATGCTTGTCCCAGAAAAAAATTCTAATGGAATCAACCAAAGTTTAGGGGTTTAGAGGTACTAGAATGAGCACTAATCTAGGGACTCAAGAGCCAGGCAGTCAGAAGGCCCAACCGTTTGGTATGTTAGCTCTGTCTTTGCCCTTAATACCAGAGAGGGTTTTTTTTAACACAACTGGCCACATGACCCGGAAGCTGTACGCTGGCTCCCTCGGCCATTAAAGCTAGATGAAGGCCGCAACCCCAGAGTCAGCCACGACTGGTCCTAATGGTCAGGAGTCCCTTTACCTTTACCTTTACCTTTACCTTTACCTTTACTAATCTGGAAGCAATTTTGAACCGGATTCCTATATGAAAGTGGAAAGCTTTCCTGCTATGGCCACAATTCAGATTGGGCCGTTATAGAGTGCTTCAACAATATTGAATGCATTTTGTCCTAGCTCCCTAGATCTTTCCAGCCAGCCACTCCAGACAAAACAGAGACTTTGAGCCAGAATGCTCATGTGGGAACACAAAATGGAACCTTCTCCCCACTGCCAAACACCAGTGCATGAAGACAGAAGACAGCTGGTAAGTAGACCTAATGAAGTTTATATTTCTGAGAATAGGTCTGTGATAAGGGGAGATCATGACGGCAAATGAGACTTGGGATACATTATTCCATGGTTTCTCATCTGTTCCTTATTCAGTGCTTAAGGATTCACAGCTGACTGAACTGATGCTGGAAGAAAAACATCGTTTGAGGGGTGACGTGAAAACTTTGACGCCAGCATTTCATATGTGATTAGTCATTCATATCTTCAAACTAATACAGTGGAACCTCGGGTTACATATGCTTCAGGTTACAGACTCCACTAACCCAGAAATAGTACCTTAGGTTAAGTACTTTGCTTCAGGGTGAGAACAGAAATCGTGCTCCGGCGGCACGGTGGCAGCAGCGGGAGGCCCCATTAGCTAAAGTGGTGCTTCAGGTTAAGAACAGTTTCAGGTTAAGAATGGACCTCCAGAACAAATTAAGTACTTAACCCAAGGTACCACTGTACTTGATGATGACAGCTTTGTGTGTATTCCACTTTAAATGGCCGCCAGATGGAATCAAAATGGTAGCAACGTCATGGCACTCTTTAAAGCCTTCAGAATCATGCCTGACATCTTAAGTAGGTCTGTAGATGAGCTGGGACAGGGATAAGGAACCTGTTGCTCTTGGGAGAGCACATTTTGTTGTGGGTACTGGAACCTAGTTTGTTGGACATACCACTACCAAAGGATTGTTGGCTCAGGGTGACTGTTCACAGCAGCAGCTGCTCAGTGAACAAGCAAAGGATCTCTTTGTAGCCTCAAACCCTTCCTTTACCCTTTTCAAAGATTCAAACTTCACAGCCTGAGTGAATAATAATGAAGTTATAAATAGGCCCTGGTCAGCACCATGAGTATTTCATAGAGTCACCCGCACCACCTGTCTGGCCATATGAGGTGTCTCCAAAACATTTCACCAGTATTAATAAAACCTAACAAAGTACAAAGAAGAGACTGGGACTCCAGCGAGACCATTTTCTTTGATGAGCCTAATTAGAATTAATTAGATGCATAACAAGCCATCCTTTAATCTTGATAAGAACAATAAATGCTGACGTCAAAGCAGCCTGAAGCTAAAATGAACTAACCAGGGCCTAGAGAATTGCTTATAGTTGATCAAAGCAGCTGCTTTATTGCTTACTTTCCAGTAACCTTCTAAAGAGAACCCCTTAAAAGTAATTATATATTTTAATGACGTGTTGTGGTTTCTCATTAGTGCTCCATTACGGAACCCTTCATTAAGTTTGATTTTTGCTTGTACAATATATATCACCCTGCTCTCACTATTGATTAGCATTGCTCCTTGTCAGTTTCTTCTCAGCTCTGAGTCCCATGTATTTGCTGAGACGTAATTCATATTTTGTCCTTGACAGTAATAATTACACAGCTGATGTGCCTTTTCCTCTGGATATTATATTGCAGAAGGCTTCTTTTTTCTGAAGGTTAGCTTTTCCGACAGATCACCATGTTTGGACTTAAGTTACAATTGTTCCCACAGCATATTAACCAGTGAGCTTTGTCATGTTTTGCCTCTCTTTGTAATGTGGCTTGACTTATTCCCTTGAGCAGGAACCGGCAAGCCGCTCCAGTATCCCTGCCAAGAAAACTCCATGGACAAAAACAACAGGCACCAAGCATTAGCATCTACCAAAAGAAACTGCAGGGATCAAAGTAAGAAAGCTGGACCTGCTGCTTTGATGATGATGTGTGGAATAGACAGCAAAGCAAGCAATCTTATAGCATTGAGGGACAGGACAATAAGTCCACCTGTGAGCAATAAAAGCCCTGGATCAAGGACTAGCTGAAAGGAGAGGATCATAGGACCCAACAGGAGATGGCTACTTAGTGAAGTCAAGTCAACTACCTTTAAATAAACACCTGGGGGACCGTGGTATATAGGTCCTACTTTATGAGCACGCACTATGCAAAAATTTACTTTTCTGAACACAGGGAAATTAGTACCCAAAGCTTGCTAAATGTACTGCAGATAGATTGCTGAACAGAAAGCATTTTTTACTTCCTTGGTTGCCTTTTCCTGGTTAGCCAAGGAATGGAGGCAGGCAGGGAGGGAGGGAAAACAATCAGACAAATCAGAGAGCATTTTTCCCCTGTTCCCTCCCCACTGTCTTTTGGGGGGCAAAATTCCAAGGTCAGGAACACATTAGAAATTCCCTACAGGAATCTAGTGAAATTATCAACTTGTTAGGCAAATGCTTAGCTAACAAATGATTTCCAGGGAACACATTGTGTTTGTAAAGTAGGACCTGTGTGTATTAGTCTAATTGTCTATTGAAGCAAATCATTGGAGCTGGTTTATTGTAGTGGCTAAGAGATTAAGTCAGGAATCAGGAAGCTCCCAGTTCAAATCTCACCTCCTCTATGAATTCACTGATGGCCCTAAGCAAGGTTTGTTGCCTCAGTCTCACTATCTGAATATGGGGGATAATATTACTGATGGATGAAAGGTTTCTGCATGTGGTGATGCACATAAAGGGCTCTTAACAATTGAAAGTGCTGTCCAAATGGTATTATGAAACTAATAATCAAATAATGTGAAGATAGGGCAATATTCCTCCTGCAGTAAGACGAGAACCCTCTATTTTAGAATTAAAAATAAAATCCACAGACTCAAAGGCAGTGAAAAGCGGAAAGTTTGCTTTTGAATTATATTTGGATTACTCCCTAGCCCTCAGACACATTGCATTTCCACCTCTTTGTCTTGCCCCAGAGGTGAGACTCAACGAATGATTTTCCAGCATTCACTGTGTGTTTTATTCTTCCAACAAAGAAGCTTCAGCCCAAGATAATTGAAGTCTAATTATTCTTTCAGAGAACACATCAATTCATGTAGTCAAGACCATTCAACTGTGATAACAACCAGCACTTAACTATCTTCAATTAAATTTCACACAGCCACATTACTTTCTACCAGCAAATGTAACTCCCAGCCCATCTGGTCTCTAACTCCAAACACAGCCATGCAAGGCACACTCAAAAGCAAACTGTCCCCTCTTCTTTTTTCACACATAGCATCTTATAGCATGATCCTGACCATGCTTGTCTTAAAACATAATGAAAGCTGGCTGGTTGCCAAGGGGCCATGGTTGTCATTCCATGGTCACTTCCCCTGTATTCTGCCCTAATATTGCTACAAAACAGATCATTTGGCAGGAACAGGCAATACTGTTACTTCCCACAGCAGTGCTACACCTCCTGGAGCAGAAGGATGCTAGAATGCAATTGGACCACCTGGAGAAGGATGATCAAAACATCAGCCTCCCCTATTTGATCTTGATGCTTTCATGCTACTTGAATGCCATGAGATTTGGCATTGTACGCTATACCTCTCTTATGCGACCCTAACACAGTTTAGGATTGTAGCCTCTCTAGCTTTCCCTCTCACCGCACATACTACTGGTATGTAACCCACAAAGGTTTGGCTGAAAAGGGTTCCCCACTCCTGGATTATAGCTTTAGCTGGCAAAATTACAGTTTTTTGATGTCACCAAAATCCATAAATGCCAAGGTGGAAATGCAAATCAGTCTAGTTTGTAATACACAGATGGATTATGAACTGAGTGTCATTTTCTCAAGAACTTCTTCATGGCTTCAGATGTAAACTGACATGACACTACACATGTAGTCAACATTCAGACAGACCAGGCTGTCTGAAACAGCATAAAACATCTGCCATAAACTCTTTTAATCTCCACCACTTACTCTCATGGTCCCATTCTGATGAAATGATCATTTCACCGCAAGCACCAGGCCACCCAACCAAGCTGCCATTTGTTTTCTGAATATTGTCATGTGGAACATACACCTCTTTACTCTGGTCTTTGGCCATTAGTGTGTGTGTGTGTGTGTGTGTGTGTGTGTGTTTTAGGGGCCACCCTATTATTGTGATTATAATTAATTGAAAACTGTTTTTAATGTTGTATTTTAAGTTGTTGTGACCTGCCCTGGGATCGTAGGGTAAAGGGTAAGTAACTGATGAGGGTGTCAGTTGTCTCAATTTTTCCTAACAGTCTCATACCTGGCTCTTTCTAATTTCCAGAAGTTTTTGGGACACACACTCTCACACCCTGCAATCAAGGCACACGTGCCAACATTACAAACCAAAAGAGAACTCTTGGGAAGTACATGTTTTTCTCTTCAGAGGTTTCAAAGAAACCTTGCATAGATAAAGCATTGATTTCTGATTTGAACCGAGGGGTGTTGTTCCATCACTAGCATTTTCTAAACTACACAACTCTCACCCAAATGTTGTCAGCAGGGCAGAGGCACAATATGAATTTCAATTCCCCTCTCCCTCTGCTCGATGAGGGTTTCAGTCCCTGTCTCAGATTATTTTGCTCTGTCTCTGGAATTTTGTCACAACAGTGTGCCGGCAGCTGCTGGGGAACCTTGGTCTAATTGGCTCAGTAAGAGACATCCGATTAACTTAGCAAGGGAACATGCCTTCCTATCTCCTTGCTCTGATGGAGACAGAATATTAAACAGCCTTTGACAAGATCTAGCTTCTAATGGGCTGGATACAGAGGTCCCCTTCCTCTGGCAAAAGAAGCTTTGAAGCCACAGCAATGAGAAAGCACCAATTGTATGCCATAGAGACCTTTCAGAGTTAGAACCCAGAATGCAGTTAGGTGCATAGGCACCAGATCCTAGTGGCCCAGGTCCCTTTGTATTCCCGCCCCCCATAAAATATTTGAGGGAGCATTGCTGCCTTTCTCTCTTTTCCACATTTGGACTTCATTTCCCAACAAGCTCTGTAAACAAACTTGTAAAGGGCTTGCTGGATGGCAAGAGAGCTGGGATTGGGCCAAAACCTCTTATGGCATTGCAACAGGAGCTAGAAGGGGTATGTGTGGGGAAGGGGGGAGGGAGCACTGGAAATCCAGGCATCTCAACATTCCAAACAAGAAGAGAAAACTGAGGTTTGCATTCTCTGGCTACTTCTGCAAAAAGTGTATAATAATAATAATATATAATTATTATTTATACCCCGCCCATCTGGCTGAGTTTCCCCAGCCACTCTGGGCGGCTCCCAATTGAGTGTTAAAAACAGTACAGCATTAAATATTAAAAACTTCCCTAAACAGGGCTGCCTTCAGATGTCTTTTAAAGATAGGGTAGCTGCTTATTTCCTTCGCAGTCTGTTTGCACATGTACAGCCAACAGCAAGAGAATCTTCCACTGACAGCCCCAGCTGCAGGCTCCCAGGCCCACATTTTCACATGCTGTAAGAGCCAAGGGAGGAGCCGGAGAAGGGAGGCACGTTGTCCAGAGCTTTGCCATTTACTTACAAGTTTCTTTTTCCACACCCCTTCTTCTTCCCTGCTTCCCACTCTCCCTCCCATATCACTATCCTTGACTCCCCCCTCCCCATATTTTATTCATGGCAGTGTCTGAAGGAACATCTCTAAGTGATGCAGAGAGCACTAACCAGCCCAGATTCTGAGTTGGCTTCACCTGTCATTGCCTCTGTTTCCACCAACTGTTGATCCCTCTGCCTTCTGATCTACCAGTCACAATGGGCGCCAGCCACCACTGTGTGATATGTACATGTAAGGAAGCATATGAATTTTGAAGTCAAATTTGTTACACTCTATAATCAGGAAAAACCCATTTCAAGATTAGAGCCGTGTCGACTGAGCTCATCAATTCATAAAGAAATTCCTGAATATCCCTCATGAAAACAACACACATCCACAATGAAATACCGGATTAGATGATCTAGGCCATTGTGGTCGCTTGTTCTTTTGATTCACATGCTTGCTGTTCAGATTTTCACCTCCAACACATCTTTTAGGCTTGATCCAAAGATAGTTACATTTACTTAAACAAGTATTCCCACGGTTCTTTTATGGGAGAGGAGGTCAATATATTCCCTCAACCACACAGGTATTCATAGCAAAAGTTATATCACAACTGACATATGGCTCCCAGGTGTGCACTTATCACAACTGCCCCTTTTGAAATTCTAAAAACAAAATTATTTTGCTTTCTGCTAGGGATTCCTTCCTGTGTGCCCAACGTAGCAGTTCGCCTGGAGGTCAGACAAATCCCAGTTAGGTCCCGGATAAGAATTCTAAAGATCCATTATTGGCTAAAACTAATATTCTTCGCAGAAGATCTGGCACCCTTAGCTTTAATAGATACATGCCAAACAAAATGGAAATCCTCACTGCCGGAGGAATTGAGAAGCCTAGGGTTCACAGTGCAGGCTCCGATAACCTGTGGACATGAGAAAGTCAAATCCACAATTAAGCAACGGATATGCGATGTTGAGTTGCAATGCCACATGAGTGAAATGACCAGGTATCCAGAAATTAAAGATGATGGGAGGGAATTTAGATGAGTTTTTACTCTTGCCAAATTCAGTGTCCTTCCATCTGCATCACTGCAGGACAGATTCAAAGGCAAACCATGCCTGTGTGGTTTGAAGGAAGTTGAAACTGCTACTCAAGCCCTAATGAATTGTCATTATTACAAGGCTATACGTTTTATATTTATAACTCCAATCATGCAGCAAACCCCAAGTAGAACTGATGATTACTACATAAAAAACTTAATAGAGGACAGGGAACCAGAGATTACCTTAGAAGTGGCTAGATTCTGTGCTGCTGCTATAAAATTAAGTAGACCGGTTTTGAATGAATCTAATGGCCAATGTCTTAATATGTCTTAATATGCTTTAAATTAGCGGTTAAGGTTTTAACTGACAGTATACTGTATATTTTAGCTGGTTTATATCTGCATTATTTATCGTGTATCATCTCATAGAGCTTAATTTTAATCTATTTATATCTGTATGCTCTCTGTTGTTGTATATCTTTGCACTCTGGTCAGTGACCGAAATAAATCGATTCATTCAATCAAATAATCATTTGCTAATTTAGAAGTTGCAGAGAGCTCTTTGCTGTGTGTTGAATTCTGGCTGCTTGTTACATTATTGGGAAGATGAAGCCCTCTAGTGGACAAAAGGAGAATTGCCAAGTATTACAGAAAGCTGTGCTTTCCTTTTCCTTACTAATTATACATGTGGTGGGACCCGTCGGGGTGAACGTCAGATCAGATATTGAGGTGAATCAGAGTAATTTGAAGTAATCTTTCATATTATCACGTTGCGTCATACTGTTAACAAGTTGGACCAGAAAGCGCCCAATGTTCTGAGCCTCAGCTTTTCCACTACAAAAAAACAGGTACAGCAAATCTTGTTGATTCAACATCACTGGGATTACTTAGTCAGCAGACACACTTCCATGCACCCATTTTTAAAATTTTATTTTTATTTTTTGCCTACATCAGGGATGGGGAAGCTGTGGCCTTCCAAATATCAAATTTCAACAACAGCATGCAATGCATGGATTCCATTCCTCCCCCCTTGACAAATAAATGTATCTTGTTTTACAGCTATAATAACCAACTGTGGCTTTTGTTTTTTGAATAACATAGCCACATTCTTAGCTACATTAAAAAAATTAAGGAACAAAACTTTAATTTTTTTTATTAAAGATTTTCTTGATTTACAGAAGTATGCGTAATGTCTCTCGTATTTTTTCCATGTAACATTTTTACAAATCAGTTTCATTTGTTGAGACATTAGGAAGAAAAGGGGTGGAGGGGGGAAGATGGGTGGGGTGGAACAAAACTTTAGACCACAGTCATACCCCCAAGCATAGATGCCTTTCATTACAAATATCAATAGAAATACTAAAACGCATTGTGTTGTATTCAACCAAGTCCTACTAGTCTTACTCAGGGTAGATCCATTGAAATTAATGAACCTAAGTTAGTAATGTCTATTAACTTCAGTGGGTCCACTCTGAGTGAAGTAATAATGCCACTGTATTCTGCTCTGGTCAGACCTCACCTGGAGTACTGTGTGCAGTTCTGGGCACCACAGTTCAAGAAGGACACTGACAAACTGGAACGTGTCCAGAGGAGGGCAACCAAAATGGTCAAAGGCCTGGAAACGATGCCTTATGAGGAACGGCTAAGGGAGCTGGGCATGTTTAGCCTGGAGAAGAGGAGGTTAAGGGGTGATATGATAGCCATGTTCAAATATATAAAAGGATGTCACATAGAGGAGGGAGAAAGGTTGTTTTCTGCTGCTCCAGAGAAGCGGACACGGAGCAATGGATCCAAACTACAAGAAAGAAGATTCTACCTAAACATTAGGAAGAACTTCCTGACAGTAAGAGCTGTTCGACAGTGGAATTTGCTGCCAAAGAGTGTGGTGGAGTCTCCTTCTTTGGAGGTCTTTAAGCAGAGGCTTGACAACCATATGTCAAGAGTGCTCTGATGGTGTTTCCTGCTTGGCAGGGGGTTGGACTCGATGGCCCTTGTGGTCTCTTCCAACTCTATGATTCTATGATTAGCACAGACCTCCTTTCTTTTGGTCTCTAATTGTCCCATCACCCAGGTGGGACCTCAACACAGGAAGCTAGCTTGGCTTATATTTTAACACTTTCTGGGTCCAGGGGTTAGAAGGATCTGATATAAAGCTTAATTTCTCTCCCTCCCCCCATAAACCTCATAACAATATGTATTGCATATAATTAGAAATTAAAGTGTTTACCTGTCTACTTTCTGAATGTAATAGTGATTACTTCTTTCCCCCAAAGTCCACCCCCCTTCCCAATAAACTACTCTGTCATGCTTTGGGAAGATTAGGTTAGAAATGAGATTTAAAGATTAGCCACTGGTATTCCACTGAGAAAACAATTGAATTTAAGACTCCTTCAGCTGTAAAGCCAGATGGATCAAAGAGCTGATGGGAATATTGGAATAAAAGATTTGTCACAAACCAAGTTAGGAATTTAAAGTGGTTTCTAGTGTATTTTTTAAAACCAGGTCTTAAGGCTTTAAAATATTCCCCTGCAAAGCAGTCATTATTTTTAACCTTTAAACAACTCTGGACCTCTGACTCAGTATCCTTAATCAGATGTGCCTCATAGGCAGTTTCTCATTAAAATACAAAAATAATTGAGCTTCTCTCCGCCCCCGCCCCCCGCATCCAAATTATGACACGTTTGTCTGGCCACCAAAGGCAATAGATGCTATGCCTAACAAGGCTCACTGTTCTGAAAGTAAACTGCACAGTATCAGATTTGGCTGAAATCTAGAGAATCTTGATGTTGCAGAGACTGTGTTTAGATTACCCACAAGAGTCTTTCCAGCCCCATGATTCCAGTAGGATCTTGCAACATGACCATTGCTCAGGAGTAAGTATGAAGATGCCTTTTACGTGTCAGAGATCAGTAATAAATAACACTTGTTTGGGGAGGAGGAATGGATTCATGGCGATGGAAAAGAAATGGCTTTTATCTCTATACCGCTTTATTTGTTAGTGGCATTAGGATGAATTCCACAGACAAAAAAAAAATCAGTTTGGTGTAATTAAAATAAACCCAATAGAATTCAGAATTCAGTACAGCAAGCCAAGGAAATGATAAATTTCTGTTTTAACCTAATTTGGAATTACATTTATTTCAGTTTCAGGGCCATTCTTTAACTCAACAGCTGGGATAGGGAAGGCCTACTCTGCTTGAAAGATAACACTGAGGCTGCCTTACTGGAAAAAAGAAAAGGTAAATATCAGTAGCATAAGGACTGCAACCTGATCCTTGCTTCCACCCTCCCTTTTTCATAGAACACTTGTAACAAACGACCTCTCTCTCTCTCCTTCCTCACAAGCTACTGGTTGATGTGACCAAACTACTCTCTGAGGACATCAAAGTTAGTATCTAGCTTTTCCATGCCTAGAGGTGAAAGTAAAGGTGAAAGTGGAGAGAGGACAGTAAAAGGAGAGGACTCTGCCTGATGCATCTCCTTGGCACACTTACAGTCTGGTAGACCTTAGTAGAGCAGTGATTAAAGGCATGTGATTTCATGGGAGGGAATCGCAGCATTAACACCCCAGCAGAGTCTTGTTTCCCCCATAGCTGCAGCCTTGGATTCAAGCAGATGAATAAGAGACAGATCCCACCCACTCAAAAAACCCACTGTTATTTTTATACCACACAAGCAAACCAGCATTTCAATTTAGCTCAACCTCTTGTGTGTGCATAAGGGTGTGCTAATTTATTTACTTTTAATAATACACTCTGCAATCTTATTAAAACGAGGCTTTGCCTCATCATAATAGAAATTAAAAGGAAAGTGGCTGTGGTATCTGCTGCAAAGGGAGGCAGGAACTCTGTAGTAAACAATGGTAATTGTTCTGAGTAAGTGCAAGTCGCAAAATGTAACTGGCATGGTTCAGTGAGTATTTCCACCTGCAACCTTGAGATATGCAAGAATGTCGCATTTGAACATTAAAGCGGCAATGCACATACATTATTTGGGAATAATTCTCATTGAGTTCAGCAGAGCTTGCTTCATAGTAGACATACATTGAATTGGGCTGCAAGGCCAGGATAATACATAAAAAGGAGTAAGTTGAATTGTGTAGGTTTCCAGCAGCTGGTATTCAAAAGCATAGCTGTCATGGTTAGTAACCAATGATAGCCTTTTCTCCATGAATTTGTTCAATCCTCTTTTAAAGTTATTCAACTCCCTGCCTCCTGTGGAAGTGAGTTCCATAGTTTAACAATGCACTTCAATGAATGTCCATGAGTTTCAATGCTATGAGAGAGGGGAGGAAATCTCCCCGCTTCTTTCTTCATGCCATGCATAATTTCATAGATTTCTATAATGCTGCTTCTAAGTAAACATGTAAGGACCACCTTGCATGTTTCTGTACTTAGTCTGCAACCCTATGCACATTTACTTAGGAGTAAGTCCCTTGAACTTAATGGGCCTGAGTAGACATATATAGAATTATGCTGTTAATAATGTAGATGACTAAGTCAGAGGACTGCGGTCATCACAGAAATTATAGCTTCCTAATGAAAGCATTATCATCACAGACATGTAGTTGGAAATAATCTAAATCCACTATGATTCAAAAGCCTACAGTTATGAAATGGAAATTATGCAATAAAGTCAGGGAGCAAATGCAAGCCATCCCAGTAAATTTCTAAAATCCCAAACCTTATTCTGACACACAAGTATTTATGCTATTTTAGGTTACCATTATTCATTCATTCAGCTAAATGACATTAATCTGACAGCTTTATGTCATTCTCCTGTCTATCAGGAGAAGAAGTGAACTTTGCCAGTTGTGATCAAAGTGTGAGGTGGAGAGGAGATTAGTATGACTACATCAGCAGTGTTTCATAGGAAGTAAGAGTATCCTTAGAAAGTCAAACTGAAGTCTCTTGGGACTTCAGGGGTAGGGAAACATTTTTGCCACGGGGAGGAATATTTATTCCTCAACATGGGCCAATTTTGACAGGTGCTTGCAGAGAGCATTGCTAGAGTGTTTGGTTCATGGCAGTTGCTCAAGTTTTCCCAATCCCAGCATCTCAGACTTCAAGATGGATATTATATTTCATTGTGTTTGACAATATTCCTTGCCCTCTTGTCAAGTGGATGTGCGATCAAGATGCCTTTTCACTTAGATTTCAGTATTCAAAGGAGATATTTGAGACATACATTGGCCAAGCCAGGCTTCGTACATGGAGCACAAAATAGGTCCTTGAATATGCATATATTTTGTCTATGTAGGGATATGGGTGGTGCTGTGGTCTAAACCACTGAGCCTCTTTGGCTTGCCGATCGGAAGGTCGGCGGTTCAAATCCCTACAATGGGGTGAGCTCCCATTGCTCAGGCCCAGCTCCTGCCAACCTAGCAGTTCAAACGCACACCAGTGCAAGTAGATAAATAGGTAGCGCTGCGATGGGAAAGTCAACTGCGTTTCCTTGCGCTCTGGCTTCTGTCGCGGTGTTCCATTGCGCCAGAAGTGGTTTAGTCATGCTAGCCACATGGCCCAGAAAGCTGTCTGTGGACAAATGCTGGCTCCCCCGGTCTGAAAGCGAGATGAGTGCCGCAACCCCAGAGTTGCCTTCGACTGGACTTAACCGTCCAGGGGTCCTTTACCTTTTTACCTTTTATTTGGTCTATGTCCTTTTTATTTTTGGGTGCAATTGTTCTTCACTGTCTGGACAGCCCATCCTGCTTCCCTGTTACTACAAATAAAGTGTGAACTACTGGAAAAGCTTTAAAAAGCAATGCCAGAAAACAGTAACCCATTATCTGTCCTCATTTTGGAAGGTATGCCATGGTTAACAAATATATTTTATCCCAGTGTTCACTAATTCTTTGGATGTTATTGTACTATCCAAGCAACAGGACTAGTAGACGATATTTGTCATGGATGATCTGCTGTAATAGAGAGTTCTGCTGGGACTAGTCAGTGCTAAGTATAGACTTGGCAGCTGGCCACCCAGGTCTGCAGGTCTTCTTTCATAGACAACCTGGAATGTGTTGTGAGGTAGAATCTTGCTCTTTCATTTCAATATTTTCCCTTCACAGATCTCTTTTCATTTTCCTTTGCTAGGCTTCAGTATATTCTTCTAGCTCAGGGGTCTGCAACCTTTAAGACAAAAAGAGCCACTTGGACCCGTTTCGGAAGGAAAAAAAATCTGGGAGCCGCAAAACCATTGCGACATTTAAAACAAATATATCTCTGGAGCCGCGATCTGACAGCGGGCGGGAAGGTGACGTCGGGACGGTGCATGACAAACGCATGCACCACCCCCATGCGACGTCACAGCAAGTACAGCGCCCGCCACAGTGGGGAGTGTCGGGGCGCACAATGCACCTCCTCCCCTCGCTAGTATCCACCCCGGAGCCGTGGCAAAGGTGTAAAAGAGCCACATGCGGCTCCGGAGCCGCGGGTTGCAGGCCCCTGTTCTAGCTGAACGTAAGGTAACCATTTTTATTTTAATGTACAACAACAACTTTCATTTCAAAGTTTCATGTAAACCAGTGCCTGGATTGTGAATACAACCTAGCTATCAGGGAGAGGTTATGCTATAATCTTTACTTCTGATGTCTACAGTTGTATGAGATGTCACCTTAAATCTGAAGTATTCAGTCAAGACTCCATTACCACCTCAGTGAGAACTTGGCCTCAGTCTCACCTGTATTTTCTTCCCTTTGAAAATAAACATAGGCGTTGAGGTGGTATTAAAATTTATATCAGTCCAATATATCAATGTTCTATAGGTACAGTATTATAGCATTACAAACCAACTTGCAATGATAATGTCAAACAATCAAATTAAACCGAAGGACTTACTTCAGCCAGATAATTATGTGTCACTTGTTTTGCCATAATCCAGTGGGACATTCTGCAAGCCCAGAATTAAGCGAAATGGCATTTTAAAAAGAGCACTGTAAAAGTCTTGTTCTTTAAGATGTCAGTTTAAACAGTTCCATTTTAATTGCATTTTCATCAAAATTCAGAGCATGTAGCTGGTTTTTGTCATAATATTATTACATAATTGAACATTTTAATTTGTATCTGGAACATATCCTATTGTTAACTGAAAGAAAATAGGTTAAAAAAACACTTAGCTTCATAAAATATTGGTATTTTGGGCAAAGCTTATTTAAAAGTATTTACCTGCCTTCAATATTAAATAGAATAATGCTGCAGGTAAATTTCCTTGCTGAATTACAGTAATCTTTTGCAACCAGCAGAGGTCCTGCTCCATCTTTTACAAAATGTGAGTACTTTTGAACACTAACCATATTCTTAAAAAAAGAAAAAGAAATCCTTGATCTAATTCACAGCTCATGTAAGTTTCACAAAACTTAAACCATTGTTAGTCATCTGGTGTCTTAATATATCATCATATAGAAAGTGATAGGCTCAAAACCCATTCTAAACTGATAATATAAAATACCGTTCAACTGAGATTCATCAAAACACAAAAAGTGTCTTCTTCTTCTTCTTTGGTGATCACTCGTAGTCGAGTAAGATTGTCTTCCATAAAGACAGTTTTAACAATGAGTCCGTAAGTGACTGTGGAGGCCAATTCTGGATCCACATGTCTTCCACAGTGGGAACATTGGTTTCCGGGTGGGACATAATCACGGTGTGGATTTCCCAAGCGTGCCTTCCTCCTAGCACGTTTCTCCCTTGCATCCTGAGTTCAAGTGTCTTCAAAGCCCATGACACCTTTGGTAAAGGCTGTTCTCTAATTGGAGCACTTGCTGGCAAGTGTTTCCCAATTGTTGGTGTTTATACTACATTTTTAAAAACTTGCCTTAAGACAGTCTTTAAACCTCTTATGTTGACCACCAGCATTACGCTTTCCATTTTTAAGTTCCGAACAGAGTAGTTGCTTTGGAAGATGATAATCAGGCATCTGCACAACATGACCAGTCCTATGAAGTTGATGTTGAAGAATCATTGCTTCAACACTTGTGATCTTTGTTTCTTCCAGTACACTGGTATTAGTTCGCCTGTCTTCCCAAGTGGTGTGTAAAATTTTTCGGAGACACCGTTGATGGAATCTTTCAAGTATAGCCATTCCTATTCAGGGATAGCCTTGCCACAGTTGTGCTCCTTCTGGGGTAGTTTGTCCACCTTTGGTCCCCACCCTGCACTCAGCTCTCACCTGTGGCTCCTAGAAGCTGTCAGCATGCAACAGCAACACACCCCAGGAATGGCCAACTAAACCAGGTGATGGGTAGCTCTGGGGGATTTTCTGCCTGACATGACTGGCACTCCTGTCAAAGCCCAGGTTGACCTCTGGAACATCCAAGAGAGGCAGTCCTTGAGGTATTGAGGTCCTAAGCCATTTATGACTTCATAGATCTAAAGTAGCATTTTGAATTGGGCCCAGAAACTAACTGGCAGCCAGTGCAGTCAGGCCAAGATTGGAGTGATATGCTCAAACCATATTGTTCCGGTGAGCAACCTTGATGCTGAATTCTGCACCAGCTAAAGTTTCTAAACCATCTTCAGAGGCAGAGCCATGTATAATACATTGCAGTGAACTATCCTAGAGGTTACCAGAGCATTGTTGTTGTTGTTTAGTCGTTCAGTCGTGTCCGACTCTTCGTGACCCCATGGACCAGAGCACGCCAGGCACTTCTGTCTTCCACTACCACCCACAGTTTGGTCAGATTCATGTTTGTAGCTTCGAGAACACTGTCTAACCATCTCGTCCTCTGTCGTCCCCTTCTCCTTGTGACCTCCATCTTTCCCAACATCAGGGTCTTTTCCAGTGAGCCTTCTCTTCTCATGAGGTGGCCAAAGTATTGGAGCCTCAGCTTCACGATCTGTCCTACCAGAGCATAGATGACAGAAAGTCCTGAACCCCTGGTCTACCTGGCAGCAAGTCAGTATGCCAAGTCCAAAGTCTGAGAGCTGATCCACACAAGTGAAGTTCAAAATCCAAAGACCAGGAAACAAGATTCTGGGCCAATCCAAGTAGCTAAGTCCAAAGTCCAACAGTCAGGTTACAGTCCAGAGTCAACCCAAAGCACAGTCCCATGGAGGTCCAGGAGCAGCCAAGTCAAGGTCCATCAACATGGGCAAATGAGAAGACATAGCACCTCAGCTCTGCTGCCCTTTTATAATTTGCATGCTGATTGCAGCATCTGGGCTTGACAAGGTTATGTGACCCTCAGCTGTTCAAAGCCTACTCCAACTGAGGAACCACACCCCTCCTCCCAGAGCTGGCGACCAGGCCAGCTAGGGAGATGGGTTGTGGGCCCTTGCCTGCCTCAGCCTTCTGGAGCGTCCCTCCTGCAGCTCCCCATGCCTCAGAGCCTGCCATGTTCATGGAGATGGGGCCCTTCTGGCTCTGGTGATGGGTCCTGCTGCTCCTGTGCATTGACCTCCACCCCCTCATCATCCTCCATCACCCTATGAGTACTTCCTACACCAACCTCTCCCTCCCCATCCCCAGCTTGCCCTATTCACTTTCAAGTAGTTCAACTGAAGTTAAAGGACCTTTTCACAAATAAATAGTGTTAGGGAAAGTGATTGGAATTAGAGAAAGACTGGGTTTTATCTCTTCAAGAGGATAGATTTGCTTGAATGGAACAATGCAATGGATGCAAGCCCTGTTTCACCACTAATGAACTATATATTGGATCGATACGTGGCTCTGTCCTGTATGTTAGACCTTATTTATTTGTCATTTCGAAGTGAATTTCACACACTGTAAATGCAATGTGGCACTTGGCATGGGTCCCAATGCAGCTTAGGATGCAGTTTTTTAAGCTTGACATATCTTGTACATTATAAGGCCTTCTGCTCCATTACTTTGAGCTGGCTTCATGAGTGGAGAATTCCTGTAGACAAATGAGCTTCAGCCCTAAACATTCATGCACCTATGTACAATATTAACTGATTTCTATTATTTCCTATTCACATAACACAAGAAAAAGGTTAAATATTGAGGACCCAGGATAACCACAGGGGTGGCATCTGGGGGCAGGGGTGCAAGGGCTCCACAAATTTTCAAGGAGGGGGCCAGGCCTCCTTAAAATTCTGCGGCAGCCTTGTGCACACATTGCGCTGTCCCAGCCCCCTCAATCGCAAGGGCAAGCGGGTGAGCTTGACTAGCTAAATGAGTGTGCAGTGAACCAGCATCAGGAGTTGAGTGGGATACTGTACATAACTAATAAGGGTCACAGAGGACCAAATATCAAGGTGGAGGTAGTGCGTCAGATGATGAGCTAATGGGCAAAAAGGAAAGCACCCTACTAAAATAATTGACAATCCTTTTGCGTTTCTGGGAATAGTTGTGTCTAGAATTGTTGGCCAGCTCCCCACACACGCACACCTTTTTTTTCTTTGCAGTCTAGGTTATTTTTGGAATATGAAATTGCCTTAAACTCACAGGTGAAGCATCAATCAATTGTTAAACATTTCTTTACTATCGTGCCACTTTCCCACCTATATGGGGGGAAATGTGATCATACATCACTGGCTTCTTGGAAGAATGATTTCCAATTTTAAAAAACTTTTTTCTGAAATAAAAAATTGCTGCCCTCTGATAGACTTTATTGTACTTGAGTACAGTAATGCTTCTTCAGGTCTGGCTGGGTTTAGAAATTGATTGGTGTCCAGCTTGTTCACTTTGAACTGCCAACACAGGTCTTTTGTCTTTTTCCAGCATTTAATCTCTGCTTTGCTGATGCCAGAGTTCAGGTTATTTTGTTCCCTGTGTCTGGGTTTTTCTCTTCCTCTCTTTCAGAAGCTATAGACCATCAATTCTTATCCGACATTTTAAGGTCAAAGCAGTGCTCTTTCATTAACAATGCAGCATAGTAAAATATTCTGATGTAGAGATCTGATGAATGACTTGCACCATGAAGCAAGGGAAATATTTCAGACTCTTCCTTACATTGAAAAGGTGCATGTGTGCGGGTGGGGGGGAGCTTGTGTGTATGTTTGCTGACAAAGACAGACTGTAGTGTAAGAATGGCATAACAATTCCCAGTACCTCCCCCACAATGCATTCAGTGTTTGTTGAGTTAAGGTAGCAAGGTGGGAAAGAGGTGAGTGATATTAAAAAACAAACACCCCCCTACACACTTTTTGTCCAAATACAGAGAGGAAGGTAAGAGAACCCATAAATTAATACTGGACCTTAACCTCTGTTGTGGGGAAGCCTGTGAGTCACTGTTAGCATGCCCTGAGGCATATTTTCTATGTACCACAAGTGACAGAGGCTGTGTATACACATCACATATTTGAAGCACATTTGGCCCCCAGAGAATCTTGGGAACTGTGGTTTACCCCTATGCAGAGCTACAAACTACAGTTGTCCTTTTTTTTGGGGGGGGGGTTGCACTTTAAATGTATGGTGTATATAAAGGTAAAAGATAAAGAACCCCTGGATAGTTAAGTCCAGTCAAAGGCGACTGTGGGGTTGCGGCATTCATCTTGCTTTCAGGCCTAGGGATCCGGTGTTTGTGGGCCATGTGGCCAGCAGGACTAAATTGCTTCTGGTGCAACAGTACACCGTGACGGAAACCAGAGCGCATGGAAATGCCATTTATCTTCCCGCCACAGCGGTACCTATTTATCTACTTGCACTGGTGTGCTTTTGAACTGCTAGGTTGGCAGGAGCTGGGACAGAGCAACGGGAGCTCACCCTGTCGTGGGGATTCGAACCATTGACCTTCTGATTGGCAAGCCCAAGAGGCTTAGTGGTTTGGACCACAGCTCCACCCACGTCCCTGGTGTGTATGCAGCCACACTAGGTACTGCTTACGACTTTTTCAAAGCAAGACTACTATGACGACAACTGCAAGGCTCTGGTTCAACATAAAGAATGTGCTGGAGTTCCCTGGTGAGAAGAGAGAAATAACTACTTGGGACTTCATGTAGCACTGCCAGGCCGCAACCCAGAGATCACTCTGTACCTTTAAAGCAGGGGTCATCCAGAGGTTGTTTGACTACTTGTCCCTGTCTATTGGGCATCCTTCCTGGGGCTGATAGGAGCAACATCTGGAGTTTTTCAGGGTAGCCACCATCACTTTATATCTACTGCTCTCCCACTTTTCTTTTGGTATACTCCAGTTGCTTGGGAAAGGAATACGTTTGGAACCTGAATCTGCAACTGTGATAAATTCAAGCATATCAGGCTTTTCTCAAAGGCAAAGAAGTATGAGACTGGACTTCCACAGTGCAGGTGCCCTTCATACAGAGAGTTTGCTTCAGTGCACCAGACTATCTATTAGTTATAACTATCACACTTTATTATGTGGCCATCACATGTTGTTTTTAGAAACATGGTCCTTTTTTTAAATGTGCTCCCAGGTTCCTAAGTCGTTGAAACCAACTGTATAGGTGTGATGAAGCATTTTAGACTGCAGCTTAATTTTCATGTCCGAGAGGGTATCCACTGTCCTGGTTTACATAGACTGTGTGATTTGATTCATGTTCACCTTCTTTGCCATCTCATTCTTGGATTGGAGCCTTGTTTGAATATGTCCAGTTCAATAAGTTGGGGCTTCCATAGAGCTACAATAAATACAACAATGTTTGCACTTAAAATTGCAAGCAAATATGCTGTTAGTCAGGCATGTATCAGCTCTTTTTTTATTTATGTTACCGGTATGGAGCCAAATTTCCCAATACATGGTCAGCAGGACTCTAGGGCACCATCCCTGACATCCATATCTTAGAGCCTGTCGCCTTTACTTGCAAAACTCAGTATATCCATGAAATCTCACTCACATGTAGAAAGAAAACTGATGGAAGTCCTACCAAAAAAAAAAAAGGCTTTCCTTTAATGTTTTCTGGATATACACTGATTTCTTTCTATAATTTTTACAAATTCCTTTCTGAAAATAATCTCAAAAAAGATTCCCCATGACAGCCACTGAATGAATATACAGATTCCTGCATTGCAGAGGGTTGGACTAGATAACCCTTGGGGTCCCTTCGAACTCTGCAATTTATTATTCTAAGCACAAGTCAGTAGGGTAAATCATATTAGATGAATGCTTACATTTATTTATTGTGCCAATAAACATGCTAAGGATATCCACCTTTCTAAGAAAACAAGAAGTGTTGTTTCTGCAAGTAAAGAACTTTCAAGTAAGCATGCAAAGGGAATGTAACTCTCAAGAACAGCACCTTCTCATTTCCTGTTGTATCACGTTGTGTGCCACTTGAGACAGTGACTTTAAAAAATGGGGGGAAGAAAGCTGAAGCCATTTGTTCTTCGGAAGGTTTCCCTTTGGTAAAGCCAAGAGAGAGAAAGAACAAAGAAGAGATATCAAGTGAGGAAGAACATCCATTGCTCTTATTGGGAATGTGGCAAACCAAACCAAGCATCAATGGAAGCAAGTGAATGAAATTAATGCCAGCCCAAAATTCAAGTAAGCTTCTTCTTCCTAGTCATTGCAAACAGGCTATGAGACCACATGGCAGTTGCTTTGCTGGCCCCCATCTGTGCCCTGAGTGTGGGTGCTAACCCAGTAAATGACCAAGAGACAAAATAGACATAGGTGGGGTTGGCAATGCTGGCCAAAGAACTTCTGACCTGAAGCATAGGGGCCATGGGGGCTTCGGCCCCCAAAATAACATATATGAGGGGGCTGGGCCCCCACAACGTTCATGGGCATTCCCATTCAAATGGTGTGTGTGCACTGCATCATGTGATCGATTATGCCGGGCTTACCCAGGCCCCCACAATATTTAATTCAAGTTGGCACTCCTGACCTGAAGTCTGCCCTAGTGGGAGCTTCTAATCTGAAGGAGGGTGGGCTGAGAAAGTTTTCCTCCTCCTGAGGAAAGGAGTCAAAAAGGACAGTCAGAGGCCACCTCCATGAGGTCTTGCTGGGTTGTGAGGCATAGTGCTCACTGCAATCACATGAGTAGAGAGGCCATGGAGATATCGTGACACCCCATAAGTCAGCAGGAAGGCATCAATGAGCTTGCTGGGCCACAATTATATTGCATTGCAGGATTGTGCATGTGGGTGGGTGCATTCTTAAATTCAATATGTGAAAAACGTTTTTCAAGTTCTAATCTCTATTATTTGGGTGAAAGTTTTTTACTTCTTGATTACTGGTTGAGGGTGGAAACAGTGCAAAATTGAGACCCAAGACCTTGCAGGCATAATGAAAATGGCTATTTGCTTAGAGAAGTGCTGAGCAGGACTGCCCACTGGCCAGGAAAGGGAAGGGAGAAAAACCAACTGAGCCTGCTCCTGCTCTTTTTACAACAGCCTGATATGCAGAAATCAGCAGCTGAAGCTGCATATGGCATGGAGCAAAACATCCTGCTAATTGCAGCAGTTCAAGCTGTGGTTAAAGAGCACAGCGTCAGGGGCCAGTTCAAAACTTGGCAGCCCTATTACTGTGATCACTTCCAGATGGGAGTAGTATATGTAGACTACCTCTGATGAACCACTGCACCTCTGTCTGTCTGTCTGTATTTCCAACCACATGGCCTTAAGAAGGTCATCAAATTAAGTATGTTACATTGAAATGACAAGGAAAGGTATGTTACATTGTCATTTGGAATATGTCCCTCTAGCACAATGGCACAATGGCTTGAATTAACTAAAAATGAAGGAGAATGTGGAATTTTATTTGGGTGTAAAATATTGCATAAAAATTGACATGTCTGAGAGTTCTCCCTAGATAAGACATTATGATTGGATCCAATGGCAGTTTTCAACCAATGCTAATTTGGTGTTTTATGGGTCTCATTGGCTTCAGTCCATACACCATGTATTATTGAGCAATCTTAGTAAATAAAATTCACTAAAATCAGTTAGATATTCTCTGAGTAGTTCTGTATCATGCATGCCATCATCCATTGGCTGATACACTGACAACAGTTGATGTCTTATACACATGGATCAAGAAATGATGTCTTATTTTCTGACAACTCTCTTGAAAATATTTCACCCTGATGTAGCATCCATACCATGTCAGTAGTATTTGGGAATAGAATGTGTTGTACTGATGGAAGTTTTCCCTGTAATAGACAGGCTGACAGGAAGTTGGGCTACATTCTGTGCTGTAAAGGATTATATTTGTTCTGGACACAGGAGGAGATCAAAAACAGGTTTTCATTTTCCACATCGTATGAACAAAAACACAGAGGTCTTGAACTCTCTGCACCTAGATAAACGAAGTCACAAAAGATTGCTTTTTCTTCCTTACACATTCCTCAGGCAGCTCATTTTGTTCAACATTACGCTGGGGAGAAGAAACTGCATCTTCACACAAGGTTGGCTTTTTTTGTTTGCTTTTCTGTTTCACTGGGTAATATCCAAATGATAACTCTACTAGACAGAATACTCACAGATACACAGAGAGAGTGAGAGGAGGGGGAAATCCTGCTCTCCGGGACTCCCTCATTTATCACAATTGAATTAGTTGCTGTCATGCATGTGAGGTCTGCTTGAGAAACAAATAAGGAGCTAGATCAGAAAATAGTATCTTTTTGCTTTCTATCTGATTTTTCAGCAAATGAGGCCACATTTACAGATGACAGTGCCAGATCATATGCAGGTCGGCTCCTGAGTGGGTCTACTTCTGCAAATAAGCTGCTGGGCCGTTGGGAGCCTCTTCCCGTACACCCTGCCTGGCGTTCTATGGCAAAAGACCTCCTAGTTGTGCCGCAAGCTCTTCCGATTTCCCATGCATCCATCATTAGTAGATATGCTGTGGTCCCAGAATCTGCTCTTTCTGGGACCCAGAATCTGCTTAAGACTTCATTTGCCAGATTGCTAATTATTGTCCTCTGGTCATCTTGTGGTGCTACTGTGGTGTTAGTTTAACTGTACTATCCTAGTATATATTTTGTATTCATCTTTGGCTATCTGTATAACACTTTGATATTTTATAATGTGAACGGTTTGTGCATCTTTTAAAATTTAGCAAAAATCAATCGGAGGAGCAAACGGGCCCCATCTGCAGATGACCGTGAAGTCTTTCCCATGGCATCACTTTTTCCTCAGTTTGCCTTCTGTATAAAAAGTGAGCCCTTCTCAGATGAAACACCAGGGGCCAAGCAGCCAGCACTGGAAGCATACTTCAGCCATGAACACCTTTGCACTTTTGGACCACCAGCACTACACTACGTTTTCTATCAGAAGCAGAGAGTCAGTGGTGCTGGTGGTGAGCCACAAGGCTAGCTGCCCAGCAGATGGGTTACTGTTGCATACCAGGAAGGAGACAAGGAGCCCTCTTCATTCAAAAAGACCATAGGTCTGCTGCCATCAAGTCCACTTTTGGCCAAAAAACCTGACTACAGATTATGCTGGCCCTACTTGTCTTACAATGAGGGTTGTACAGATTGCTATAAAAGTCCAGAAGCAGGAGGCAGGAAGGAAGTGTTGGATGTCTGTGTTACACACAACAAAATTTAATTTACTCACATGTTCTTCTTCCAGCAGAGGAGTCCTAGCCAGACTCTCCCCAGGAAACAAAATATACAGAGGTGTGTGGCTGTTTCAGAGAGGAAATCATCCATGGGGGAGCCCCCATCCTGTACTTTAAATATGCCATTCTCCCCCTTTATGGGGATTTGACAGCTGCCCAATCACAACACATGGTTCTGCAATTGTCCTGTTGCCTTACAGGGAAATCCTATGCGCATATATGTGGGTCCCATTGAATTCAGTGGGCTCTTCCTTTGAATAGATGTACAGGATTGTGGTGTTATTCCCTTATTCCTTCTGTTATATATCCCTTCTTACATGTTTGTGAGGTCTGAACTGAAGTCTCAAATCAATTTTTACTGATAAACTGAAATGCCAAGTAACTTTTGATGTGAATCAAAAGTCTAATCCCAAAGAAATACCATTTTTTAATCTTTTAAAGACCTGAAGGCTAAGTATGGAAAAAATTTAACACCAGGGTTTAATAGTTGCTTGGAATTGAATTTCTGTGCCAAGAAACTTCATTCAATAAGTTTAGCATGCTAGCAAAAGGCCATGACAATTACATTATAATGTACCTAAATACACACATAGTAATAACAAAACAAACAGAGTTAATATAAAAGAAAAGCAGAAGTATCATCGGCTAAACCCACCAGATTAAACCTGAGTCTCCACAACAATTTACAGCAATATTATCTAACTCTGTCATTCTAATCTTTTTTGAAGCCTGTTCAAAAAGAGCTATTTTATGTGTGCCAAGAAACTACTTCCCAGAACACTGCAAGGCATTTTAAAATGCTAGCAATTGTTGAGTATTTCTCATATTTTGTGACAGATGTTGACATTACGTCCACAGAAAGGTAATTGTTGAGAACCAACTGCAGTCCTGTGAGCTTGATCCATTTTGTGAGAAACTGAAGAAGGGATTTACAATCAATGTGTTAAGAGTTCTCAGAAGTTATTGGCAGCTGTTGGTGACCTAACAATGATTTGACTTAGCCTCTGGAATGTTTCCTGTGTGTATCAGATGATGTTATTGTAGGCAGGAGGTCTGATCTTCATCTGCATCTATCTAATACTGGATGTTCCAGATCATACAGATCATAGTTCCACTGACATTTTGCTCAGCTTCTTTCCTCCAAGGCCAAGAGAAGAAAATAAGAATTGCTCCATAATATCTTCTGCAGCTCTTATTTGACACCAGCAGTCTCATGTCTAGCATTGCTTGGAATTCCAACAAACCCAAAGATCTGTGGTTAAAATCAGTGCAGTTTTGAATAGTTCAGTCTGCCATATTGATTCAGAATGTTGTTCAATTGTATTCAAACATAGATAAATACCTGCTCCTTGATCCCCAAATAATATTTCAGGATTTAGGTAGGCATGTGTGGAAGAGGTGGTCTTTTGGGTACCCTGGTCCCAAACCATGGAAGGCTTTAAAGGTCAAAACCAGTACCTTAAATAATGAAACATTACGGTAATGGTGATGCTCCCCTTTTCAGTATTAGAGTGTGTTCATGATTGGTCTTGCAGAGAATCAGAAGGTTATATAAATGTATAAATAGAGTGTTTCCTATAATACAGAGTCATTTGGTGTGGAAATAGTTAAAATGTTAAGGCAGCCTAGGTGGCGGCCTTCATCTGGCAGCCTGCCAAGAAGCAGCAGAGCTGTGATACTGCTGCTATGGAGAACAAAGTAGGTATCACCTGAGAGGGTTACATTTACACCATTCCTCTGGATATCAAAGAGGACATTATACAGGAGAGGGAGATCAAAATAGCTACCAAAGGTCAGGCACTGAAAGGTCCAAAAGTGAACATTCCACTTCTGCTCATTAGTCATTAATGAATCAATGAACTATCAGTCTGTCAGAGACTGGATGAAGAATTCTACCAAGATGAGACACAGACCTGTCATAGTTAGTTGAGACAGCTCAGTGGTAGAGCACATGCCTTCAGTAACAGAAGACATAGTGGAGGACCACTGCTCACCTCACATCTGGTTGGTTGCATCACAGCTGCTTACCGGGAGGTAGAAAGGGAGGAGGGAGGAAGCTGCAAGGTTGGCACAATTCAAACACATTGGCAGGACCACTGGATTGGCTTTGTCAATGTGTTTGCCACTGACCAGAGGTCAGATGAGAGGTGACACCTAACTCCTGAGATCTTTGTAAAGCAGCTTTCTGTGTTCTCATGACACAAGAGAGTTGTAGTGCCTCCCAAATATTCCTCTGACAGTTCTATACTGCTCTGTACAATTTTGTACTACTACTCTACCACCTGCTGGGTTGACAAGGTCTCCTAATCTTGCATGTCCAGTAAAGGCGGCCGCGGGTGGTAAGGAAGAGACCACAGCACCAGAAAGGAAGCAGATACATGGTTGCTATTTCTTCTGCTGAATCTTAAGATCTATGTCTGGTGTCCTAATTGGTAAGGTGCCACGATTTGCTCAACTTGATGGAACACATGTTTTGTAGTGCAGGCCAGAGATATAGGAAAGAAAAAGTCTCTTTCGATTATCTTGCGGCAAGGATGTTCAAAGAACCAGCAACTTGTCCTCTTTGCTGCACTTTGCTTACACTGTTTAGGAAAAGCTGTCATGGTGCTGTGCTTTTAAGAGATTGTCACACACAGCTGGAGAGATGCTTTTAGCTAGACTATAGCTAAACGTGATATTTAATGAAACTGAACTCTTCTTTCCCAGTGCCAAAATGTTCTGGCACATGTGGCTGCTTTTATGTGTATATGTTTATATGTGTGCTACGCTTGGTTATAGTACTGCTGCCCGCAAAATGGGCAGCTTCATGCCCTTAAATTTCAGTCTCCATGGAAACGATGAACTATATTTCCAACAAGTGCACAGTCTGTTTCTTTCGTGTTTGTTTAATCACTCCAATTTGAAAACTGCTTTCTCCAGTGACATAGTCCATGCTCCAAAATGCACAGTTCCCCTAGCTCATGACTAGTGTTTCTCGGGTGGGAGAAGACAACAAAGGTTAATTTACCATGGAGATTCTTAGGTTATAGCAGGGGTTGACAGTGTTTTAAGGCTTGTGGGCACACCTGGATTTTTGAGCTGGTGGATTTTGAGCCAGCAACCCACTGTCTTGGGAAGCTGGGAGAGCAACAGCGCTTCACCTGTGCCACCTCACTAGTCACTACTGTCTCCAAAGCAGGCAGTTCATGGAGGGAGACATGGATGGGAGCAGGCAAGCAGAGCGAACAGGCTCTTTCCCCCTCTCCCACTCCTATATTCTATTTCCTGTTTACTATAACCAATGAACAGAGCTATAATTGTTTGACAACAAAGATTGAGTGACTAGTGGGGTGCCACAGGGTTCTGTCTTGGGCCCGGTCTTATTCAACATCTTTATCAACGACTTGGATGATGGACTCAAGGGCATCCTGATCAAATTTGCAGATGACACCAAACTGGGAGGGGTGGCTAACACCCCAGAGGACAGGATCACACTTCAAAACGACCTTGACAGATTAGAGAACTGGGCCAAAACAAACAAGATGAATTTTAACAGGGAGAAATGTAAAGTATTGCACTTGGGCAAAAAAAATGAGAGGCACAAATACAAGATGGGTGACACCTGGCTTGAGAGCAGTACATGTGAAAAGGATCTAGGAGTCTTGGTTGACCACAAACTTGACATGAGCCAACAGTGTGACGCGGCAGCTAAAAAAGCCAATGAAATTCTGGGCTGCATCAATAGGAGTATAGCATCTAGATCAAGGGAAGTTATAGTGCCACTGTATTCTGCTCTGGTCAGACGTCACCTGGAGTACTGTGTCCAGTTCTGGGCACCACAGTTCAAGAAGGACACTGACAAACTGGAACGTGTCCAGAGGAGGGCAACCAAAATGGTCAAAGGCCTGGAAACGATGCCTTATGAGGAACGGCTAAGGGAGCTGGGCATGTTTAGCCTGGAGAAGAGGAAGTTAAGGGGGGATATGATAGCCATGTTCAAATATATAAAAGGATGTCACATAGAGGAGGGAGAAAGGTTGTTTTCTGCTGCTCCAGAGAAGCGGACACGGAGCAATGGATCCAAACTACAAGAAAGAAGATTCCACCTAAACATTAGGAAGAACTTCCTGACAGTAAGAGCTGTTCGACAGTGGAATTTGCTGCCAAGGAGTGTGGTGGAGTCTCCTTCTTTGGAGGTCTTTAAGCAGAGGCTTGACAACCATATGTCAGGAGTGCTCTGATGGTGTTTCCTGCTTGGCAGGGGGTTGGACTCGATGGCCCTTGTGGTCTCTTCCAACTCTATGATTCTATGATTCTATGATTCTATGGTGACTACAAGAGCCACATGACTGGGAAATGTGTGGTTACTGGTTAATCCCATCCAAACTAGGAGAAGACAGAAATAAGATTGATTGACAGCAGAAGGCCAACGATGGAGACAGAAGCAGAGCTGTTGTGGCAAAACTGTGAAGAGAGTTTTTAGCTATATGAAAAGAATGTTCCAAAAAAGATCAGTCATCTTTCACATAACCACAGGATTCTTTGAGGGTTGGGTGAGAGTCAGTTTCTTGGTGAGGAGCAAATAAATAGATTTTCTTCTTCTGCAGATCATGATTCACTTTGCTGGCTGAATATGCTTTTTTTCCTGTTCTTCGGTTTACTAAAATGGTGATATGCTGTTGAGGAACATAGCAGCTCCAAGTAGCTTTTTCCAAAATAGTTAGAGTAGTGAAATAATATGCGCACTAGAAATCTAAGGCCAGCCCTGTGTGTATATAAGTTATATTGCTGAATGGGTCTTATTCTCAGCCAGGCTGAAACTGTCAGTTTCTTGCTCTCATTTTTCCAATCTTTAGTTCAGTTCTGCACATTTCCACATGACTTTGAAGCTTTTTCTTTTTTTTAAAGCCCTCATGAAAATTCATCACCATTTTAGTGTGCATTTCTCCTAATGTAAACAGTTTTGTAAGCAATTTTCTCTAGAAAACACATTTTGACAAATAATTCCTCCTAATAAAACATATTTTTTTTGCATATTATTTTCGCTGATACACACATTATGCACATTTTCTCCTAATACACACACGTTTCTGCACTTTGTTTCACTGGAGTAACTGCATCACAAAGTTCTGAGAACTAAGAATTTCAAAGGATAGTTGTGATTGGTTCTCCTATTCTTTCAGGAAGTGCAAATTTGGTAAGTTCACATTAAAATGGGAACTAACTACAATTCCCATCAGCCCCACCCCTTGGAACTGTTCTGGCTGGAGCTGATGGGAGCTGTAATCCAAAACATCTGGAGAGCAAGCACCAGGTTGGTAAAGGCTGTTTTAAGCAGATTTATATGTTTGATGCATCCCCCCTTTTTTCCACATGCTTTATTTTTGTGCATCATGTCGATATCCTGAATGAATGAATGAATGAATGAATGAATGAATAAAAGGCCCCTCTAAGTTCCTTGCGGAATACTGAGTAAAACATTTTTGTATGACATTTGTAAAGAATGCTCTTGAAGGTTAAATCAATTTATGCTGTCTCTAGTGGACAGCATTCCTCTGGGGCAGATTTATAAGCAGTGTCTGATATTGATAAGGCCAGAGAGCAAAGCAAACCTTGCATACTGTTAGGTGCTCGGAATGTCTTTATTTCATGCAGGTGGTTGAAGGAGAGGATGCATTGGTTCCCGTATGGTAAGTCACCCCAGCACTACAAAAATGTGCTCCACCCTCTGAATCACTGCCACTGACTGGAAGGGACATTGGCACTGTGCAGCTGCACTGCTGGAAAAGCCAGATTGGCTCTGCTTGGGTGCCCACACAGCCAGGGCGGGCCCACCTATGAGGCAAGGTGAGGTGACTGCTTCAGGCGGCAAGATCCACAGGGGCAGCAAGTCTCGATACAGATCTTTCTTCCCTCCTTGTTCATGGGATCCTCATAACAGAGGGTCCTGGTTGCACTCGGGACCCAAGAGCTCACCTGACAGGGTTAAAATGGGGGGGAGGAGCAGGAAGTCCTGGCCATTCCCCTGGGATCATGCCAGGCTGTTTTAGCTAATAGCCAGTAGGTGGTGTGATCCCAGGGGCTTTAAAAGCAGCAGTGTGATGCAAGTGGGGCACTTGCATTTGCACGGCTAAACACCCACCCACCCTCCCTAGCTTAGGTAGAGTTGCTTGGCCTTGCTTTGGTTTGGGTTGCCTGTTTTGGAACAGGGGCTGGGTAGGGATTTTTTTTCCATTTGGCAGATTGGCTTTTAGCCATTTGGTTTTCACCCACCCCTTAGCAAATCGTCACAACTTGTAAGGTGGCGGTTAGGCATTGGCTCAGTTGGATTGTGGGGAGAGGAGGTGCAGCCATCACCTGCCCCTCCAGGAACTGGGTATTCCGTTAAAGGAATTTGGGGGTCCTGGATCTTGTCTGAAGTCCACTTGAGGGGCTAGGGCCATGCCAGGACCACAGGAACCCCGGGATGAGCTTAGATTGGTCCTCATCGACCTTGCTCTCTCGTTTGGTTTACCCCATTGAACAATCACCCTGAGAGGTGGAGTCAGTTATAGTGGGGAGTCAATGCCTAAGCCAATACCACTCACGTGATTGTATTTCAATAAAGTTGTGGCCAAAATTTGCCCCAAAACTTAAACTAATATAAGTGTCTGTGTGTATTTATTTTGGAGGTGGGTCTTGGGGCCTCGAGACGCAACTGGTGTTCCTTGTTCCCTGGCAGTGAGGTGCATACCATTTTAGTGTCTGCCTCAGGTGTGAAAATCTCTTTGCACACAGCACCAACCTCCTTGTCATCTCCCTCCCCTTCCTTCCAGTATATGGCAGTGATGCTGCTGCCAGGAGGCCAGGTGTGTGGCACTGCCTTTTCCCACTGTTCGCTTCTCCCCTGAGATTGCACAGAATCCTCATTCTGTCCCTGATATCCATACATCAAGCATGAATGTCTGCAGGCAGAAATTTTATGCATGTAGATCTCTATGTGCTGGAACCCATACTATGCAGTGATCCATTTCCTAGGGGAAACGTACAGGTCTATGCAGGTAGGCTTCCCCAGCCCAGTTGTCCATGTATAATCCATGAATATTATGGGTCACGGGAAGCCACATGCTATTTGGAGGCAGAACCAGCAGTGTGGCACCACAGCCCCTTTAATCACGTGACTCCCTTTCACACCTGTAATGTGTGTAGAAGTTATGTGAAACTGTAATATGCTTAATACATAAATTATTATCAGTGAAATAGAAAACATCTTCTTATTTAAATCTACATTAAATAATGTCCAGCCTTTTCTTGCATAATATATTAGAACCTTGCTTTCTACTTCCAATATGAAGTGAGAGGACTAGACTTGGGGGGCTGTGAGATAAGCCTCCACCAACCTGATGCCCTCCAGATGTTGAATGACTGCTCCCATCAACCCCAGCCAGCACCCTGTAGTCTAACAAAATCTGGAGAGGTTGGTGAAGGCTGTTCCAGAAGATCTGTTCCTATTGTGTTGTTAGCAATCAGCACTATCTATACATTCTTATTACAAACGGACATTCCTAGCATTATCAATCTCATAAATAGATTGAAAATTGCAATCGACTTTGTAGCTCCTTTAAAAAAACTCATTTGTTTCAAGGCTTTAATTTGCTTGGTATTATTTTGTGCATATACATTTTTGCACTTCTGCTTGGAAATTGTTGTATGGGAATGAGGAAGGCAGTGTGTTGCCTTGGAAACCACACAACTCTTGGTTTGATTCAGTATATGTAATGCCAGGAGAATCAGATCAATGATCCATCTTCCAACCTCTATCACGGCTTCCCCCATGGCTTTACTCTTCTGCCAGCCACCTAGACTGCTTGGTTTGGCCAGAATGAATGGATCAGCAGGAATCATCTTCTCCAGTCACCTGAGACAAGAGAAGCCACCCACTGGGGCGGGGAAGAATACATACATGACAACAGCTGGACTGAAGCCATGCAGACCCAAGAGCCTATGCAAAGATACAAAGATGTCTTGGAAAGGCTATAGCAGTGGTGTAGCATGGGGGGTGCAGGGGGGCCCGGCCGCACCGGGCGCAACATCTGGGGGGGGGGGCGCTCGCGCTCGCAGCTCTCTGCCCCTACCTGGCTCACTCACTCTCTCTCACTGCAGTGCTGGCTGTGCAAATCCGATCCGAGCCGCTGGGTCGCCGCCCACTGTGGAGGGGGGGGGTGCCAGGCACGCGGTGCTGTGCGGAGAGAGAGCGAGGGACTATCTGGGGGAGGGACAGTGCAGCAGGGGGCACAAATTACTTGCCTTGCCCCGGGTTAGGGGGTGCAAATTACTTGCCTTGCCCCGGGTGCTGACAACCCACGCAATGCCACTGGGCTATAGTAGTCCTAAAATGTTGTTTAGTGGTTGTTTTTGCTTGCTCCCCCCCCCCCCCGACACTTTGAGACTAGTACACAATTCTCTCCCTCCCACAATGCATTTCCCAACAGCCTGCATTTACTTTTGTAAAGGTCCCTATATTTATATGAAATACAATGCCTTCTCCACCCCTGAAGTATGCGCAACTTTCCCAGCCTTCCATGTGAAGCAAGGAACATTACAGAAGAGAGACCTTGTCTGTCACTCAGGAACAATTAGATTTCACAAGCATTTGTGTGTGTTGGGTGTGTATGGTTTTCCCCACAATGAAACAAGTATTGAGAGTGGCTAAAACATGAACACATTATGTGTGGTCTTTGTTGACATCCCTGTCACTCATGTTTGGCCATGCGTTTTTTTCCATGTGTTTGGCATTAGTGTTCCTTCACACATCACAAACTCAGACATGGGTCTAAGAATACTTTCATGTTCAGATGCAGCAGAAATTGAGGCAACATTGAGTGAGTAAATAGTTAATGGGTGGCAATGTTGGCTCCTGGTTTGTCTAGAGCAACCAGACAACTCCCAAACATTCCTGTGCCACAACTCCCACTTATGCCACACATAACATATGGTTTTAAGAGCTCTTAAACTGTGCCAGTTTCGTGATGGATTACATTGTCCTTGTGATTTGTTCTTCTTTCACACTGCACCACCAGGAACCCATATTCCATATTGCTTTCTATATGTCCGAGTCCCCCTTTCTTGTCTTAAAAACGAAGGGCACTGTCTGACAACCAATGGGCAATCAAATGGACAGCTGCATGGCAGCAGTTCTATCAGCTGAAAAGTACCAACTGAATAGCTATTTTAAATATGTAGGTGATGCCTCCAGATATGGTCTGAAGCTCAACATCAAAAAAAACGAAGATCATGGCCACTGGTCCCATCACCTCCTGGCAAATAGAAGGGGAGGAAATGGAGGCAGTGAGAGATTTTACTTTCTTGGGCTCCATGATCACTGCAGATGGTGACAGCAGCCACGAAATTAAGAGACGCCTGCTTCTTGGGAGGAAAGCAATGACAAACCTAGACAGCATTTTAAAAAGTAGAGACATCACCTTGCCAACAAAGGTCCGTATAGTAAAAGCTATGGTTTTCCCAGTAGTGATGTATGGAAGTGAGAGCTGGACCATAAAGAAGGCTGATCGCTGAAGAATTGACGCTTTTGAATTATGGTGCTGGAGGAAACTCTTGAGAGTCCCATGGACTGCAAGAAGATCAAACGCATCCATTCTTAAGGAAATCAGCCCTGAGTGCTCACTGGAAGGACAGATCGTGAAGCTGAGGCTCCAATACTTTGGCCACCTCATGAGAAGAGAAGACTCACTGGAAAAGACCCTGATGTTGGGAAAGATGGAGGGCACAAGGAGAAGGGGACGACAGAGGACGAGATGGTTAGACAGTGTTCTCGAAGCTACAAACATGAATCTGACCAAACTGCGGGTGGCAGTGGAAGACAGGAGTGCCTGGCGTGCTCTGGTCCATGGGGTCACGAAGAGTCGGACACGACTGAACGACTAAACAACAACAACAACAACGATGCCTCCAGAATACCACATGGGGTTTTGTCTTGTCATGATGTGCCTGTGAAAGCAGAGAAGGTCTTTGACATATGCATGACCTCTAAGGATGGCATAGGGTTGCTTTTTGTTATTATCCTCAGGCAAACCAACAACAGTGTTTATATATAAGACTCTTGCTCACATGCTAAAATATCAGTTGTGCATATTTAGCACTCACTATTCTGATTTCAGACATGTAAGTGCCATAAGAGAACAGTGACATGCTACAAAAAATAGCAGCAGGAGGGGAAACCTTCAGATTCATCTAGAAGCATGGAGAGCATTTTCTGTTCTTACCACTATCACAGCATAGTTGTTGTTGTTTTTTAAAAAGCCACTAACCCTCCCCACCCCAGCTCTCCTCTCTCCACCCACTACCTATCCTTTCAGCAATCCTGCAGAGTTTTATTTGACTAGGACAGATTGCTCCCTGTAATTTATTATATAGCCAGATCCATCATTTTGACAGAATAAAAACAGTTTGGTGCTTCAGAGATTTCATGTTGGCCGTAGGTGGTAGGATGGAGTACAAAAAAACACCCCTGTAGTTACCCTCAGGCTGGGTCATGGGCTGTTGCACACCAAATCCTCAATTTCATACCAAGCCTGTCCTCAGCAGTTCTTTGGCTCATTGGTTGCCATTTCTTTTCTTGCTTTGAATTTTCTTCAGAAAGGTTTTCTTGAAAAAAATATTTTGCCTTGGTTTGAAGTAAGAATAAACAGCTTCTAAAGTTGGTAGAACACAGTATGCTTTGGAAAGGATCAGTTCCGGGATTGGGTGTGTTGTGTCATTGCCATTATTTGGCAAAAAATTTTCAAGAAGCACCAGCGTGGTTGGCAATTGCATGATTTCACTGAGCCTGTCACCTGATGCATAATATGTGCATGCGCATACATGTGTGACGATGGACATCATAGAAATAATCATACAAGCTTGCTACATCCCTGGTTTGAAGAGATCGTTACTTTGGCAGCCTTGTAAAATAAAACATGTTCCTTGAAGTGACTCTAGCATGTAGATGAGCCTTCTGTGACAACAGTACTTCTGTTTAAGAGCATTCGGGATAGACGTAGTGTCATGGCATTCATTAAGGCAGTTATGCTTGATGCATGAACAGCCATGCTTCATATATGCTGGTCAATGACCACATCAATTCACAATGGCAACAGAAACATCTCTACAACCTTTCTGAATTGGAGAATGGTAGAGCTGTTCCCCAGTCTTGGTGAACACTTGGTTGGGATTGCTTAGTCATCCATTTTCCCAGACAAACTGCAGCTGGCTGTTCTCACTGGAATAATGAAAAGTGATGAGTTCTGATGGATAGTGGTGGGACTAAGGAACAGTAGCTCCATGCAAATTGTGCTTCACATTTCTAATGACTGTTGGGAGTTCAAAACCCCCTGGATGTGGCAACAGACCAGCGAAATGCTTCCTGCATGACCTGCGCTTACAGTATAGGCTATAGCACAAAAAACCCTCTCTCTCAAACTATCAATAATTATATGCTATAAACTCTCCTATTTAATGTGAAACGCTGACACTAAATGCTGATATGGAGATACTAGAACTATCAGATCGAGCAAGGATTACATTAACGCTTTGACATTTCATTCCCCGGGCTTTCTGTTTTTTTGAGCCACGGGCCTGGCACTTTCACTCTCTCATGGCTTCCTGAACTTGTAACACCCCATAAATCTACACTGCACATAGTTCTAATGCTGCTTTAAAAAACAAAACAAAAGAAAAATCCTTCTTGGTACTGAAAGCCAGACACATCTCAGTGTGTTTATTATCTGCAGTTTAGCAGTTTCATAAAGGCAAATGGCAAGGCTTTGGATCACAAACACGTGTCACAGCCGCATGGATTTTTATCACATGCCAAACTTTCCTTGCCATAATTATTTCTATTTTAATTGGCTCCAGCCTCAGACTTAAAGTCTCGATATCGCCCTTCTAAACCCTGGCTATGATAATTACTACAGGTTTCTGCCATATGAAGTGAGATGTAGGCTTACTCACCAGCATGGGTCTTCATTTTGAGGTACTGTTTTTCTTCTTCGGCGGTCATTTCCCTAATCACTATTTTTGAAAAGAGTGGGATCATATAATGCACCCTGAAGTCCTGACAGCAACTCTTAATTTTTAATTTCCTCACTCTTGTTGGTTTTGTACCTAACATTAAATGCCAAGTGGGGTGTGTGTGTGCTTCATATCTCCAGACCATGTTTGTGTGTTTTGTGCTATCATATGTTATTAGTAGTTCAGTGTTCATTTCAGTTAGAAAAGGAAGTTATCCTGAGTTTTAGGCTATTCTGCAATGTTTCCCTTTCTTACATATGCTTCATGGAGAGGCAAACTGGCTTGTCTACAGAGCTCACATACAAGCTTTGTGTATGGTATAAGGAAACCAAGAGAAAGGCTCATTTCAGCTCAGCAGCTGTTTGATGGCATACATGTCTGAGTATAGATTAAAGATGTATACAGGGTTAAAGTCTTTTTTCATTACTCCGGCAGGGCATATGGATAGCTGGTGGAAAATGGATTTCCCAGCATGGAGCAGTAACAAAACTAGGTCCCTGTGTTTAAATTAGCATCCTTTGGAGGCACGCCTTCACTCTGAGGTTTTACTACTTCCAAAAGGATTGGTTTTCTTTCAACGCCTGGAAAAATAATTTCACTCCTAAAGTGTACTGTGAGAGTCACTGGGTGAACGTAGTGTAAAGCCTAGAATATGCCCCCGAATCCTTTGTGAACTGCTTAAATCCTGGCTGTGAGAGATGATACCGATGTTCTTTGGTAGATGCTGATATAGAAAGTGTTCCTTGAAGATGTTTTTTGAAAGCATGTAAACTCTTCAATACTATTGACTGCTTGATATCAAATATTGAAATCAAATATGATTGGGAACACAATACAGGTTCAAACATTCCAGAACACACTTATTGGGAACAAGTTCCACCTTCAGCATCAAAATTGAGAACTTTTGGATGCCAATCTATTGAAAACCACTGTTACAGACCAAAATGCACTGAAACTAACAGAATACATATGAACCACTTTTTTTTAAACCTAACACCAGCAGGTCCCTACCCCACCCCTGGAGTTGTGCCAAAGCTGGGCATACGATCAACAGTATTTTCCCCAGAATTTTGCAGTTGTGAATGAAGGGAGATATTTCCTAAGCTTTGGCTCCGATTCAAAACCTTGGAGTTGCTGCCAAACTGCAGAATGTTTGAGAAAATGAGAATATTCTGAGATTCTCCCAATTTTTTAAATACATCTGAGGCTGTTTTTTTCTCTCTTCAACAAATCCAAATACTCAATGGCAAAACATACTGATTTGAATTTGAGCAAAGAAAATTAAGTGCAAACAAAATTGGGTGGGCAGGGTGTGTGTGTGGAAGAGATCCTTCTTGCCATAGTAAAGCATAAAAACCCTTTTTGGTTCCAAATAAGTTTTGAAATTATTCTAAGCCTGTTTTCTCAGAGGTTAGTGGACTTTAATTCCAAGTAAGTGTGCATAGGAAAGCAGTCTCACAGTGTGTTCCTATTCATGTCTACTAAAAAGTAAGTCCTATTGAATCCCAGGTAAGTGTGCACATAGGATTGTAACCTTAATCACAGAAAACAAGTTGCAGTCAAGAAGAAAATGATGTATCCACCGCTATACATTATTGGTTTTGCAAACATATTCACTATTTTTTTAATTGATGGATTGGTGCACGTATAGATTGCTGTTTCTTGCCATCAATTCTCCTTGTTGGGCAACTGCAACAATGGAAGCGTGAAATTTTCACATGATAAAATATTGTTGAGCAAAAATATATTCCAAGGCTGAAACATGGATTTAATAACCTGGTATGGGGTGACAGGGGGCAGCTTTGCTTTGTCACCAAGGCTGTTTCTGGATCTCTGTTCATGTAAAATGTCCCTATACACTGAGGTGTAAACAGGATTTTCTGGACCCAGTACACTGTACGTAGATTTTGACCTGCAACCCACTCACAAAAGAGGGCAAAGATTTGCATAAATTTGTCTATGTTTGTATCATAGGCAAATTTATGTCCTCATTTTTACGTTGAGAGGAGGACCCCAAAGTAAGTCACAAGCCACGCATGTAATGAAATGTCTGACAGGCAGAATGTGAACAGGTGATTCCCCATAATTCTCTTTCCATATTTAGAAGAGGCTTGGCCTGTTGAATTTCTGCCTACCACACTGTTGTTAAAGGCACACTAACCCTGCTTCCTCACTCGCCCCAAGGCCAACCCTAAACAAAATAAACAAAACTCAAAGTCTAGATTGCAATCCTATGTCAACTTACCTAAGAGTAAACACAAGGAGATTTATTTCTGAGTAGATATGCATACCATCGAAGTATAAGTTAACAATATAGTCAGTTCTTAATGAATGCCTGGTCTTTAGCTCTTGCACAGCAGGAAAGATGTCTGAGCCTTTTCATTTATTTATTTGCCATGTGGTGGATATTTTTTATATCCACCTGCACTTATTGTGTAGGAGTATTTGCAGAAAAAAACTTGTAGGAAGTACCTGATCTCAGACAAACGCAGCACAGGAAAGATGCATGAGGAAGAAGGAAGAACAACAACTAGGGATATCCGAAGGACTAGTAATAGAAGCAGGAAGAGAGCACAAAAGGGAAAACAGCAGCTCTTTGGGATCCCAGTGTTGACTTTTCGCAGTGTAGTAGCGCAGAGAGCTTGCTGGGGAGAGCTTGCATTAAAAAGAAGGGACTCAAAAATAACTTAAATAAGGTTTTAATAAGAAAAACAAAAACTCCTTAAACACTACATACAAGCAAACAAACACGATCCAACCACCAACCCATCCCCAGGGTAAATGGCAGAGCTAGGTGCTGCTCCTTATATACTGTGGCCAATTCCCAACACAGCTTAATCAATGCAACTCAGCAGCACCTGCTATGCCTCACAGCTGCAAGGCTGGATCTCATTAGTTTACTCTGGCCCTTGCTCTGGCCCCTTAAAGGTATACACATTGGGTGAAACAATGATGAACCTTTTCATTTAAAGAAACAGTTCAACACCCAAGGATTCCTATTGCCTGGTGATCAAACATGGCCCCACGGCCCCACAGTTCTCTCATCTCTGCTTTTAATGCACGAGGCATTTCATCTGAATCAGCCTACTGATGAAACTAATCTGTTCTGCACAAAGTCACAAGCAATTGATGATGATCAGGATTATTCACTTTTGCTGAAGGTGAGGAAAGAAGCCAAACATTGCCATCTGCTCTCTGCCACTGAGTTTGCTGAGAGAGCTGGAAGCAAGACACCTGTTTAGCACAGGAGCTTCTGTATAAATACTTCCTCATATTCCTAATTACTTCCTAAAACAAAAAAAAAGTTGTATGGGGCAGGGACACTATGGATTCAAACAAAGCAAAGACCAATTATTTTTTCCACATGCGCAAATGAAAATGTGAGGTTTGATTTGAAACCTGGCTGCTAATGTGAAGAGAAGAGATGAGAAAAAGAGGGCCCCTCTAAGAACTGAAGGGATAATAATAATAATAATAATAATAATAATAATAATAATTTATTATTTATACACTCTGGGCGGCTTCCAAAAAAACATTAAAATACTGACTACATCAAACACTAAATGCTTCCCTAAACAGGGCTGCCTTCAGATGTCTTCTAGAAATCTTTAGTAAAAGGCGAAAGATTTATACGATCTGAGGTGAAACCAGAGGTTTCCTACTGCATCTTCTGTAAGATCTCTGTGTGTTTTATTATTGATCCATAAACATGAATAATTTTACTCATGCTAAACCTTCTTAGAGGGTAGATGGGTGAGTCAGGTTGAATCCACCCCACCCCCACCCCCAATTCTTAATACAGGAGACGTAATGCTGTGCCTTCCAAATACTGTTGGCCTACAGCTCCCATTGTCCCTGACTCCTGCCCATGCTAGCCTGGTCTGATGGGAGTTGCAGTCCAACCTCTGGAGGCCACCATGTTGCCTACCGCTGCCTTAGTAAGTTGGGACTTTGCTATATGCTACTATATTCATCTACTATGCTACTACCACTACATCTTAGGTGGTACTGACACACTTGCTGGATGTGCTTCAGGAGAATAACTACATGGACCAACAGGGATAGTGTCAACTCTTGGCATCTTTGACAGCTGCCTGGGCCACAGCACCCTGTCAGGGCCCACTGTTTGCCCTCAGCTCCTAATTTAAAAAATGCAAAGCATTCCAGCCTGCCACCTCAACTAGCACAAGGCAGCTGGGCAGGACTGGCCTGAGAAATTTTTTGAGGCAAACAACAAAATGGCACCCCATCTCCCACCAGGGAAGAAAGGGTGAGTGAAGATTTGCATTGGGAACAAGAGAGGGGGTCAAATCCACCTTACATGATGACTGAAGTGGGAATCAAAGGCTGTTGTATGTAGGGGAAGGGGCCTGCTTTGAATAATTCCAGTAGAGTGCAGAGCTCAGGAGACCCCAGAGGGCAGCCCTTGCCATTTCCTTCCTAGGGGTGGAGAACAACAGTGCCTCCTGTTCACTAAGAGGCTTCTGTAGAGGTGCCATTGGAGGATACTAAGGAGGCGGCAATCCGGCCTCCCAGGAGATCACTGCAGCAACAGCGAGCGATGGATTCTTTGGAGGCTGGATCTGCTGCTCATGTGGATCCTGCCACATGAGGCGGTCAATCCACCTTGCCTCCTGGGTGGGCTAGCCCAGCAGCTGAACGTTCCTGCCATTTAAATTTCCCATCATGCCCAGAGTGACACTACACTGGAACTATTGTGGAAAAATTAAACGGCAGCTAGACCCTGCAAGCTGGTTTTACATGGAGTCCTGCTGCCAGGTATGACTGCCAGGGATGCCCACTGATGGAGGGCAAGGCACCTCAAAAGCAGTGCTGGTTTACCATATAGGCAGGAGTAGGCACCGGCCTATGGGCCCCATGCTTTTTAGGGGCCCTGACAAGCGATCAAACTAATATTGATTTGATCTTGAAAGGAAATTACAAAAACGTATGAGGAGAGGGCGCCCCAGAGATTTTGACTGCCTAGGAGCCCCCACAAGGTTTAATCTGGGAATGTTCAAAAGGTAGTAAGCCCAGGGTTCCTTCATAGACGGAGGTGTCCATGACACAGACTTCAGAATATGGAAGGTTTTCCATATGGATTAAAAATAAAATATTCTCAACATATGGAGTGTTTTATGATTAATCGTGTGTCGGTTTCTTTTGCTAGATGCAGGAGTTGGGTAAATATGGGGCAAGTGAGATGTAAGAGGTTCCAGGGCCTATATTGCATAAAGGGTCTTGTCATCATATTGCAGGAGCAATGTGCTCAGCAGATTCCCAAACTCTACATCTGAAAATGTTCTATATTTTACAACATCTGTAAGTACTTTCCCCGCCTTTTATGATTTTCATAGTATAGTCAAATGCAGTAGCAATGCTGTTTTTACTAATTTTTGCCACGCTTTAATCTTTATCTAGCAGATCTGCAGCAATGTTAATTGGCTCTATCATTAACATTATTGTAAAACACATGTTTATAATATATTTATTGATTATTCTGACTGATTATTCTGAAAGAGAAAATATGTCAAAGCATGGGAGATGTGAGGCAGTTATATTCAGGAATGTGGAGTGAAAACTAATGGGGGGGGGGATGCAGAGAGAAAAAGCACCACTCTGCATCACCTGCCCTGGTACCACTAACCCGGCTGAGTTTTGGATTTGGGGGCTCCTCTGCTTGAGATCTATGGGATAACTCTATAAATGTAAACAACGTTAATGTGAATGCTATGGCAAAAGTGGAAATGTATAAATATTGATATAGTAGGGGAGCTGTGCTCCTGGTCACTCCCCTCACCACCTCCCTTCCTGCTCCACATTCTGTGTTGAACTACGCAACTCTCTCTCTCTCTCTACACACACACATAACAAACTGGACAGATATGTATCTCTCTGCCTCTCTTACCCCCCCCTCCCATATATACAGACTGTGCATTCTTCCTCTGTCTCTCTCTGCCCAAGAGCGTCTCTTTCTCTATCCCATCCCATGGATGCTTCTCATTTTACTGGAGAGAATCTGTCCCTATCAACACTCTTCTCTGCCTCTGTCTCTCTGCCCAAGTGCCTTTCAAGAGTCTGCAGCCATGAAGGGACAGTGGAAGCTGTCCTGGAAAGCTCTCTAGGCTTTCAGAAGGGCCACGAAGCAGCTGGGAAACATGCGCACACACCAATCAAAGTGAAACCATCCAGGGCATGCAAACCCCTCCAGTTTTAGAACCCCAGAAAACAGTGTGATAGAAATCTAGTGTAAATAAAGTATAGGGAGATGCATTGTATTTAGTAATGAAATACAGAATAACCTGAAAATGGTCAGCGGTAGATTCAGGACACACCATAGCTCTTTACACAGTTCATAGTCAATCAATGAAAATTTCCACCATGAAATAGGATGTGCACTAGTTAGGTTTGGTTAGGATATTAATGTGAACCTACATAATTTTCACTTTCTGAAACCGTAACTGAGCTATCCTTCAAAACTCGCTGTACTCTGAATTTTGTGGTGTAGTTCCAAAGGTAAAGGTAAAGGTACCCCTGCCCATACGGGCCAGTCTTGACAGACTCTAGGGTTGTGCGCCCATCTCACTCAAAGAGGCCGGGGGCCAGCGCTGTCCGAAGACACTTCCGGGTCACGTGGCCAGCATGACATCGCTGCTCTGGTGAGCCAGAGCCGCACACGGAAACGCCGTTTACCTTCCCGCTAGTAAGCGGTCCCTATTTATCTACTTGCACCCGAGAGTGCTTTCGAACTGCTAGGTTGGCGGGCGCTGGGACCGAACAACGGGAGCGCACCCCGCCGCGGGGATTCGAACCGCCGACCTTTCGATCGGCAAGCCCTAGGCGCTGAGGCTTTAACCCACAGCGCCACCCGCGTCCCTGTAGTTCCAAAGGATGCGTTGGCAAATGTACTGTAGATATTATAGTAATAATGTGGATAAAAAGTCATATATTTATGGAAAAAAATACTTGCAAAATTGTGTATATTGAAACTGCATACAAAAAAAATGTGTATATTAGGATAAATTTGTACTAAAACACAGACAAATTTTCATGAGGACTTAAATGAAAGGCGTTGCAAAGTGATGCAGAAATGTGGAGAGCTGAACTTGACATTAGGGATCAACTCTCAGTTTCATTTCCCTGTTTCTCAGTTTCTAGATTTGAAAAACCAAGAGAAAGGAAATTGAGAGATGATCCCTAATGTCAACTACCTTAAAAAAGATTTTGTTTTGTTTTCTCAAAGTGAGAATGGACAAATTCATGAAGAAGAGTCCAGTAAATAGCTCAGAGGTGATATATGCTTGCATGTGGCTTGGGTGCTCAGTGGAGGCATTTGGCTATTGTTGAAAAAAAGAATGTTGGAGTAGATGGAAGTCTGGCTCTTGTCCAGCAAGACCTTCCTCATGCAGAAGATCTGCTCTGCATGAGCTATGGCCTTTCCACACGCACCAGTGTGCTGTTCTAAATAGCTTTACTGAACTGGAAAAATAAATAGTATCCTTCAGGGCTGGCTATCCTTCTACTTTGGCTTCATGCTTAATTATAGCTTTTAGTTTATATTGCATACACCTGGGATAGTGTATATTTATATGTATTTATATATATTGCATACACCTTGGGATAGCAATTAAGTTTACCGTGTAATTTTTCATGCTCTTTCATCAACCACTAAACTCTATGCCATCTTCACATATTTATAAATATTTTAATTTCAGGCCCTTTTTGTGGTGGACTACAATAAATTCGAGAGTGAGAAGGTAGCCATAAAAACTAAATTATATTGTCAACTTGTATATTTAACACAGTGGGCGACTTAGTAGCTCAGGGTGGTTAGCATGGCTGGACAGGAAATTGCTCACAGAAAAGCAAACTTATTTAGACCCATTTTTTTTCCTTCAGCTGTTAGTTCATTTTTGTCTGGAAGAATGTTGAAATAACTCTAAATTAAGCTTGACTTCATAAACACAGGCTTAGCATTGACTCTCATTCATTTTTTCCTTACTTCACATTTTCCGGACATTTCCTGCCAAACGGTATAGACTCTTTTTTTCAGAGCAGATTACTGCCAGCTTTCTCCTAGTTTCCTTTTCAGTGAGTCCCTATGGGCACCATAACAGTTCTTTTGAGCTGCTGTTTCGTTTGAACTATTGAAGAAGCAGAATAGAAATATTAGAGTTCTGGGAACTGGCGATCTGGTTGCACCTTGTTGTGGAATAAATTAAACTTACTCTGATTCAGTGACTATATGATTTGATATAGCCTCAGCTGGAATAGATACTGCCTTTAGGTAAAACATTTTTTCAGACCTCAGAACATTTAGATTATTTCCCAAACAATTTTCCATTAGGTACAGATCTTTAAAGTGTCTTTGTCTATTATTTCTGTGCCAGTTATTTATTTATTTTTATTATATTTATTATAATGTTCAAGTTACAAACCAGATTATACCTTTAGGGCAAGAGAATACCAGATGTTCTGAACAACAGGTATTGGAGACAAGCAAAAGGAGAGAGCTGGTGCACTCATGACCTGCTTGTAAGCTTCCCAGAAATGTCCAGGTGACCATTGTTGGAAACAGAATGAAGGCCTAGATAGATATTTTGTCCATTCCATCAAATCTGGTTTTAGGATCTTAAAAGTGCAATCCAATCCATGCCTACTCAGACATAAGCCTCATTGACTTCAGGGGTACCCAGGTAAATGTGTCTAGGATTGCAGCCTTTCTCAGTGTATGAAGAACCATTTGGTATTGTTCTTTTTCATTCTGAAAGGAAAGGAATCTAATGATGCAGCATGAAGGCACAAATATGAAAACAGTGAATGGAACATCTCCGCCGTGAGACTCCCTAAAGCCTGAAACTGAGCATCTTCACAAATATTTTGGAATTCAGTAGCTTTTCTGTGTCTTTGTCTTGCAAAATCAATCCCACCTTCACAATGTGTTAATACTGCCCCTATATAAAGATGTCCTTTCTGCAGCTCATGAGAAGAGAAGACTCCCTGGAAAAGACCCTGATGTTGGGAAAGATGGAGGGCACAAGGAGAAGGGGACGACAGAGGACGAGATGGTTGGACAGTGTTCTCGAAGCTACAAACATGAGTCTGACCAAACTGCGGGAGGCAGTGGAAGACAGGAGTGCCTGGCGTGCTCTGGTCCATGGGGTCACAAAGAGTCGGACAGGACTGAACGACTAAACAACAACAACATATAAAGATGTTCTTTCTGCAGCTGTAGTGCACTCCTTGGAGACCAGATCTGCCTCTTCCTTGTTAACCTCCCCAGGGCCGTCTTTACCTGGGGGTGCAAGGGGTGTGGTGCACCTGGGAACCTAATTCTGGGGGGCACCGGCCGCTGAAGCTGCTGAAGCTCTTAACCGTGATCTCCGGGTGATTGCGGTTGATGGGTCCTTCCGTTCTCTTTTGCGGAAGTGCTGCAGAATCAATGTATCCGCCCCCCCCCCCCCCGTGGTATCTTTCATTTTTGCATGACTGCAAAAACAGAAAGACAGAGTTATCATTGTCGCTCCCCCCCCACCCCATGTTAGTGGTTTTCACTGGCCTCCTCCCATTCCTAGGGTTTCTTCAGTTGCACCATGTGATTCAGATTAAGCCTTTTTGTCTCTCTCCCCCCCCCCCAGCCCTGCAACGGCCTTTGATTTGGGTAAAGATGATTTGATTCCCCCTCTTTGTTGCTGATGTAGATCTTCATTCACTCCCTTGTTCCTGAGGTAGATATTTATTCCCCCCTCTTGTACCTGATGTAGATCTTCACTCACGCCTTCTTCCCTGGCAGGGGATGGGACCATTTTGTGTTTAACCTCAGGTGACAAACTGTCTTGGGCCAACTCTGCTTCCCTGTTAATTTTGCCTTTGTAACAAACTTTCCTTCTTGCCTTTCCCTTGTGTGCTAAGCCTTCCGGTCCCATGTTCCCACTAGAACCACAACCTTTTCCTCTCCCTGGTAGTACCCTGAGTCCTAGAGGTCTAGAAAGCACTGTGCTTGCTTAGATACACATAAGCGACGTAGTACAGGTGGAACTCAGCCTACCAGAAACTGAATGGATTTCAATCCCAACTGACTGAATGGATTTTAGTGTATCAACAGAAGGAAAGAAGTAACACATCCCATGATGAGCTCTTCACACTCTACTTTCTGTGGACTGGAGATGGCTGTCCTTTCTGCAGCAGAGGAATTGCCTTTCTAAAACTGTTCCAGTTTAATTTAATTAATCTTGTTGAAATAATTCTACTTTGAAAATTACAGCTATAATTGAAGTAACTTAATTACCTGCTATGTCCTTTCCTTAAACACTCGGGACAATGTTATTGCTATATAATGCAAAACTCCTGCAATAAAAAACCAAATTTACTGAGTAAAAGAACAAACTTCACTTTTATGCAATGCAACTGGCAGATGGTACTACAAAATCAATTTCCTTAAACCAGCTCTCTTTGCCCTTTCCAATAAATGTGCTTACCTGGAAACAGTAAAAACTGTTTTCCTGGAACTTTTCTAGGTCTAATGCTAGGCCTAGTGACCTCCACAGAAACAAAAATACTCTGATATAATGCAAATTGTTCTCCAAAAGCATTGGGTTGGCAGCAGCTTGGTATTGGTAGACCCTTGGGCTTTCCCCTTTCCTCCTCAGAAATTTAGAAGGGTTTGCTGTTGTTTCCTTGAAAGAAAGGGGGTGACTCCAGCTTTGTTTGCTAGCTTGGAAAGAAAGAAAAATAAGCTGAATGGAGTTTGGAATTGTCTTTCCAAGCCCTCAAAGCTAAGAGACAGTGTTTTTGTTTTTGTTTTATCCCATCCTTCCCTTTCTTCTTTTTTCATGGATCTCCTTGCAGAAAAACATCAAGAGGCACTCTCTAGGAGTGTGGACAACAGGAAATTTGAAGATGGACAAAGCAAAATTGACCAAAGCAAAACTGAACAGTGGAGTGAAATCCAATCCTCAGTGTGTGTTTGCTAGAGATTTGCAGCAAGGTGGCTTGTGAATTTTATGGAAATACTGTCTGGGCATTATCCTAGTGCTTTAAGTTGCCAATAATGTTAAGGTTTGAAATTTAAATAATGAACCCTGGGATGAAAAAAACATAGTCTCAAAATCTGGACAGAGAACTAAAATGTGGATCATTTGCTGTTCTCTGCAGATGGGTTGTCTTCCAAGATGTACCAGAGTGAAAAATTGATGAATTTACCAGTTTTTTCTGTGAAGGGCAGGGGGTCCATACAACCTTTATTTTTGTGGAAATAGTATCTGGGAAGTCAAACAACAGAGCTACTGGTATACGTGACACACAGGAAATACACTTGGGAGAAATGTACCAAGACAATAAGGCACTGCAAATCATTCAGCATGCTCTACACAATTAAATAGAAGGAACTTTCTGGAGTTGCTACCTAATTCTGAGAGGATTTGGTGGTTCCATGCCAGCCACCTGAAACCTCATTTTAGTAGAATAGCTCAAAATATTGTGGGCAACACTACAGAATGTTATAACCATGCAAACAGCATCATGTGCTCTGACTATTTGTCAGGCATGCCAAGCCGAAGATTAAGAGCTTCTGCCTTTCCTTCTGATGTGTTATAATGAGCTAATTTTTCTTTCAGACCCAGTGTTGCTCAAAAATATTTGTTTCTGTTTCATTAAAAAGAAGATGCAGTGGTCATACTACATAGTGATATATTTGCCCTCAAGTGCCTGGTTAAGAACCGGTATCACTGGACATTTGCTGAGGGCCCAACAGGAGCAGCAATGGTGCTGGACAATTTTAAATGGTCTTATTATGGAAGTGGACTCTTCAAAACAGGGGTGGGGAACCTTATATAAACGGTCTTGACCCAGTATACCTGAAGGAGCGTCTCCACCCCCGTCGTTCAGTCCAGACACTGAGGTCCAGCTGCAAGGGCCTTCTGGCAGTTCCCTCACTGCAAGAAGTGAGGTTACAGGGAACCAGGCAGAGGGCCTTCTCGGTAGTGGCACCCTCCCATCAGATGTCAAGGAAATGAACAACTATCTGACTTTTAGAAGACATCTGAAGGCAGCCCTGTTTAGGGAAGTTTTTAATGTTTGAGGTTTTATTGTGTTTTTAATATTCTGTTGGGAGCTGCCCAGAGTGGCTGGGGAAGCCCAGCCAGATGGACAGGGTATAAATAAATTATTATTATTATTATTATTATTATTATTATTATTATTATTATTATTCCATATTCCAGTGCTAGGGGTACCAGATGTCAGGCTCCCATCCCAAAACATGACATCAGCTTTCCTTACTCTCTATCCTCCATCCAATGCAATCAAAAGACATTATCAGAGTTCAGGGGCACATTTCAGACAGGCAAATGAACTCAAGGAGGGTAAAGATTAGGGCTGGTGAGAGTGTTGCTTGGCAGGTTTTGTGGTCTGGGGAGGGTCTCCAGGGCCAGGCAGAGAATCCCGGAGAGCTGCATTTGGTCTTTGGCTACCATTCCATGTTTTAAAATGTGTAAGCCCTGTTGCATTTGGAGGTCCTCCTGGCGAGCAGGGTTCTGGCCCTCGACCCCATCCAATTTTTTTCCAGCCCTACCTGGAGACACCAGAGATTGAACCTAGGGAAGTTCTGCATGCAAGGCAGATGCTTTACCACTGGGCCACCTCACAGAGCAACTCGACTGAGGGCCTAAGAGTCTCCCCAAACCTCAAGCTAACACTGTTTGCTGTGGGTCATGTTGGGTTGGCTATTGCAAAGTCAAGCTAAAAATGTACAGGCTGCTGAAGGGACAGAACGAGGGAAGCAAATGCCACAAGGTTCTGAAAACAGTGGAAATTCTAAAATGATTATTTACTTACTGTTCATTTTATCCTTCTGGCCAAGAGCAAAACATGTTGCCTTATCTCATCCATCCTTGTGACAACCTTTTGATGTCGGCTGGTTGTAATATTGATGTTACAGGTGGGGAACTGGAGCTAAAAGATAATGACTTGCTGAAAGCCAGCCAAAGGGTAGAACAACATGCTATTTACCAGGTTTCACTGGCAAACCTTAAGAAAGTAACTCGCATGAGTCTTTATAAAACCACAATCCTTAGGATTGCTTTTGAGAGCCCCCCTTATGCACACACAAATGGGGAGGTACAACTACTTTTTAAAAACAAATATAAAGCTTTCAGGTGACAGAGCAAAAGGTACAATGCGTCTGTAGAAATCTGGGGAGTAGTACCCAAATGTTCCTTTGGGAAAGTCATGTAATAGGCTTTGGTTAGAAGAATTGAAGCATACCCTCCAAGCGTCCTGATTTTCCAGGAACAGTCACAGAATACCGGCTTAGGATTTGATCTCAGAATGTCAGAATACACAAACGAAAGTTCCCAGCAAGCTGTGCTAGAATGTAAACAGACATGTGACATACAACAATCTACATATCTGTTCCTCTTAGGGTGGAACGGAACATCAATATCCCAACACCTAATTCCCCCACCAGTGCGACTGCAGAGCTTGGTACGGAGGTTTAGCTGGCATTTATCCTGATCGGCAGCAGTGAGGGAGCATCCTGTTGCCTCTCCATGGCCGCCACTGCTGGCCTCCTTCCTTGGGCAGCGCTTTTGCAGTTGCAGGAGAATGAGCAAGGAGGAGGAAAGGCTGCCATTGCTGAGGCCCAGCCCTGTGTGATGTGCTGGCTCTGAGGAGTAGACAGAGGGCAGGGCCACCCTGGGTTGGAAACAAAGGCAGAGCAGAGTGGAGTGCAAGGAGTCTTGATTTAATAATAATAATAATAAGCTTTGTGTATCTGTGTCCAATCTTGCCCTTTTCAAAAATGTATTTATTGGTGTGTGCTTTTCTTTTGGTAAATCTACCAAAGAAAAATAAAATACCATCAGGATTAGGGCAGTGGAGGGCATATGAGCTGTGTCCCATTGGTGTAGTGATGGCTGCACACGCCCTTCTGCTTGGAAATGCTCTGCAGAGGGCAAAGGAATGGAGGGTTGAGGAGGGTCAGTTGGAGGGGAGTGAGAAATGTCCCTATTTTCATCTAAGGAATGTTGGAGGGGGTTTGTAAGTGTTACTTAGCAGAAACTGTGCTGCGTCTTAAAGGTCATGTCTGAAACGCCTGTACTTTTTTTTGTTTTGTTCTGAAGCCTGCTACATCCACGTGGCATAAACAGGTGGAAAGACCACATCACTCTCATGGAAGAGCTGAGTTTTATAAGTGTCCTGTGCTACTTTTGGCACATGAAACTTTCTATATATATTTTTTTAATAGCTCCGTTGTGGCTTTTTTCAGCCACACCACTTCCTATGTTGGCAATGTTTGAGTAGCAGAAAGATTTACCTCTTTCGGTGTTAACGATCTGATGCAGTCCTCATCAAATCAATGATATTTCTCCCCAGTGGCATTATTGGCACTTATTTGAAGCCCCTGCCTTGAGTGCTTTCTCTTTATGTGCCCACAGAATTCCACATTAAATACCTGACAGTTTGCGACTTTTGATGTATATGTGCTTCCCTATCCTTTGCTGTCAGAAATGTTCCCTCTGAAGGAAAAAATATGTGCTGTAAAACTGAAGTTAATAGAGGTACTGGGGTGAAAATTAGAAGCCCGGGTTGGCAGAAAAGGAACTCTCTGTTTTATGGTACTTTATATATAGCCAATGTTATATTATCAGGATTCTCAAAGTGACAGAACAACCTTCCTGAGGAAGAAGGGGATAGTTGTGAAGGAAAACAAACCTTCTACCTTGACATTCCTTTACCCCAATAAGACTGTCCTTTACAGGTTGCTTTTATAGATTGCTTCCCCTATGATATATTGACTGTTTTCAAATACTTTTGCCTGTATTTACACTTACTGTGAGCTGACAGCTGATTGTGAGGTGTAGAAATGCCTAAACATAATAATGATAATAATAATAATACATTGTAGTATTGTGGGGGAGTTTAGCCCCTTTAGATTCATTCTGATCCCTTTCCCTGAATATCCCTTTTTATTGAAGAAAATATTCCAAGCCAAAACATGCACACAGTTTTCTACAAAACAGCTTCCCCCACTTTCCAAAGCACTGGCCATTTAGTGCAAAGGCACATATTTTTGCAATTACATTAACATTGTACTTTGTCTAACAATGAGACTTTTATGGAAGAATGGGTGCCTTTTTCGGACTATTTAAAGAAATATTATCATATGATGAAGTTGCGAGCAGGATTTGAGCTATGAGCAACAGAAGTAATTAGATTATAATATTGTGGTTATGGTTTGATAGGAAGAAGGTGGGGAAAGAGGTGGGAAATCGACAAAAATAAGTCAAAAGGCAAAATTGTGTTCTGACTGTATATGTTATAATGTTGCAACTTAATATAATTTTTTTAAAATGCATTAACATTGTGCTTTGTTTTCATCTTCTGCTCATTCAATGGGCATGACAAGGGTCTCTATGCAGACACTAAGATTCATGCTTAGACATCCTTCACACAAGGATGGGATGTCAGTCACATGCAGAAGCTCTACATAGGTATGTTGACATGTGCACAAAGCAGTCACGGATGGCATGATGGAGCCTGACAACCTCCTTCTGGCTGAGTCACTGCTGGAGAAGAGGAGGGGCAAGGGAGCATTGAAGTTGATGCAGTGCAAACATGATGGCAGAGCTAATCTGGTGCTTCTGCAGGCAGGAGCCTTTTCAGGCATCTCCCTTTTACATGTGTGGGCCATTGGGTATGTAGGTCCCAGGCACATTGGTGGGTAGTGGAGCTAGTTTAGCCCTTTCAATGCTTTGAATATATGAGGATCATCTGAACACCCTTCAGACTGTCAGCATAGCAGAGAAGCTATTTTTTAATTGTTTAGGAAATAATACTATAATAAGTAGAAGCTTCTTAAACGTAAAAAAAACAAAAACAAAACCCTGTTCTTTTGGGGGAAGTGGAAAGAAAATAAATACAGGAAACAAAGACATGCAAGAAAAATCAAATCAGGATTACCAATATTGAAATTTTAAAAATAGTACAAAGCTTAAATGCTAAGATTTAATACAATATCAAACATTTCGATGCCACCTATAATAATGTATTTTTAAGTTAACATGTATAATTTTAACATAATTATAAATCTCAAATTATCAAATTAATTTTCCCACTCCTAAAGTTGTGAATCCTATAAATTCTTAAACACAAAAATCATTGACTTGGACAAAAACATAAATCATTATCCTTTATTTTAACTTACAACAAAAGAATAACCACAGTGTGTGTGTGTGTGTGTGTGTGTGTGTGTATTTCACCTTGCATTCCCCAATCCTGAAAGTACCACCTTTCTTCTTCACATTGTTTAATTTATATCTTCCTTGTTTTACCCAAAGGACCTATGCAACTTTGCCCCAGACTCCTAACCCCCATAATTTAACCTAATTTTCCTTCATTTAAGGAACTATTTTTCATTTCCGATTTTTAGCATACAAGATATATGCTGTGGTGATAATATGGAAAAATAAATTTGCTTTATCTCTAGGCAATATTTTTATTAGTTTATATATTTGACACTAATAATTCAAAGACATTATAATGCAGATTATAATGGCAATTTCTGGTAGTTTTATGTAGGAAGTTTATTAAAGCATAGATTTAAAAAATGATTGCAGACACTTTTATTTAAAAATAATTAAAGTTTGCAAATAAATATTTCTTATTTCCCCCCTTGTTTGCAACCTCTAATTTCCTCTTATTTCTATTACGTATTTCAAACTAATTTGCTATTCCAGTTTGTTAGCAGTCTTGTAGGTCAATCATATTTTAAGTGTTTGAATACTGCTTGTAATTCATGGAGCTTTTTGTATATATTTTTTTTAAAAATCCATTTTGCCAGCTCTCCTGTTTTACAGGACTCTAACACGGTACATAAAAGCAGCTTTAAAAGCATCTTTGAATGTGGTATTAAATCCTCTGTAATAAAGACCCTTAATATGCTGGGCACCATTGCATAACATCACATAGCACAATACAGCTGGGTAGTTACTGCATTTGAAATTGCCTGTCTTTCACAGCCATCCTTTCACAGCTTGTTAAGGACCTATTCAAAGACCAAGTAGGGTATGGATCAGCATAGCATTGTATTCTTCCTGGTGCTAAGTGCCATACTTCATTTTTAATTAAAGGAGGTGTGTGGGGGGGTCTAATTTAGTTTTCCTCTGAAAATGAGCTGTTTACTAAGAGTGGAATTCATACCATCTGAATAAAATTTGACTCATTAATGGAGGTCAGGGGTGTGTTGTTCTGCTGTTCTTATTTATTAAATTTCTATCCCACTCTTTCTCCTGAAGGAAGAAAAAAGAGGGACTTGCAACCAAGTGTTGCTGTGTCAAACATTCATGTTCATGGTTCCAGCCAGCCCTGCCCTTTACCATGATACTCCATTCCATTCCCACTTTCCCTTCTTTCTGTTCCACACACCACCAGCCTCCAGTCCTGAACATTTGGTATTCTGTGGCCACTGAGCATGCTCAGTACTAGTTAGACTGCTGTGTCCCCCGCTCCCATCCCACAAAGTTACTTTGCACTTTTGCAAACCTCAGTATTCCCTCGAGTCCCCTGGTTGTTCCCTTGTGTGTGTATATGACAGCATTTTGGGATTCACAACCAGAGGCTTAGTATACATGGGTTATTGCTGCGTTGGGTTTTTTAAAAGAGAAATTCACCAGAACCAGACTCAAGTTTGTTCAGTGGAGATTTCTCCATGATATAGGTTAAAGACCAGGCATTTGTTGCTTGCTATATCATTCTGAACATTGTACTTAGAAACTCACTAGGACCAGGATAGGAGCCTATAATAAGAATAACAGTGAATGAGATATCTGTGTAGGGATATTGCACTCTCTAGCCTCTTCGTCAGTATAAGGCACAGAAGGTGCAGGCAGTATGCCAGCTTTGTAAGAAATGAACCCTTTTCACATGTTGTAGCAAATGTGGGAAGTTACAGTTAAGATTGACATTGAAGAGAAGGAAAAATTGCCACAGTGATAGGAACAGAATGATCTAGACACAGAAGTTGGCTTTGACACCCCCCCCCTTCTCTGAGATGAAAGCGAGAGCTGTCCCTATAAAATAATAGAGAAAGTCAGGTGGGGTAGCCAACTTTTGATAGGGCAATGGTGTGCCCCCCCCATCAGCAAATGAAGGATCACAGCAAAGCAGTAGTGGCACCAGAAAAAAAGATGGGTGTACACAGAAGGGTCAAAGTATATTTCCAGAAGGGTGCACACATTAAGATTACCGGGAAAAAAATAACAGTATATGCTGATGACAAAAGTCTAGGATTAGTAGGGGGCAACTGGGGGAGGGGTCAAACTCTTTGTTTGGGAGGCGCTTGCCCCTGTTGAGATTTCTGCTCCGTGTTTGCAGTCATGAGATTGTTGTCTATCACATGACGGTGTATGTTTTCATTCCACAGTGTGGGAAGTAATGGGAACAGGATGTTTGTGTTACTGTGTTCCGTGAAGTGGGACTATTGTCCTTTGTTCTTTTTTCTCTTTGCTATCTGATGAGAAAGAGGAAGGAGCTAAGAAGCTCCTGGTGTATTATATTTAAATAAAGTAGATTAGCCAAAATGCTGTGCTACTGAGTTCTGTTATGCAAACTGCAAATACTCTGCGGATCCCTAAGTGTGCTGATGCTTCTTGGTGTCAGTCACTGTGATGTTCGGGCTGAAGAAAGCTTTTGAAGCTCCCAAACAATCAACCAGGAGGGAGAGAACATGCCAGTTGGGCATGGGTCCTACATGAGAGTAGGACAATCCTAACAGCCCCCTGCCTCCTTATACCGTCACCCATGCAGCAAAGACAGGAGCTAATCCTCTTTTACTCAGGTATTATTTTATATGATTTCCCCGTCTCTCTTTAAATGCTTCAAAATTTCCCTGGCAGTGTCAATGCCAATGCAGACCAGTGCCCTATAATGCACACCACTCAGTCTGCAGCAAAGATCAGACCAGCTCAGTTGTCTCCTCCAACCCCTTTCTAGCTTGAATCCAGGGAATTATATGTAAAAACCTTGTGCTCCATTGTTTAGAGACATTGTACATTTAGATGTTTAAAACCTAAATTGAAAAAAGCATTTTATGCCAAATGAGTAAAATGTGCTTAATTACCAAACTATTAACATAATATGCAAATTAGGCCATCCCGATTTAGGGAAGTGAAATACAGCAGCCCTAACAATGTTTTCATAACATGCATGGCTGTTTCTTCACAAAACAGTGTCACTAAAGTGCTCCTTAGCAGATAAAACTCATGCTTCTATTTTAAATGTTGCATTTAAATTTTACTGATAAATGCCGGAGCATTGATCAACAAGAAAACTAACTGTATATTAATTTATTAAAGGAATGTTCATAAATCTACATCGCCTGGGGGCACTCATTTTTATCCAGTCCCATTGTTTATATTTCCTATAGAATTAGTCTCCTTCCACGATTCATCCCTCCATATTATATAGCTGTTTGCTCATAAATCTGTAGTGCACTGCTGACTCAGGGGCTCACTTAAATTCAGTGATTTAATACATCCTGTTTCAGAGTCAGACTAAAAGTCACTTCTTACAACAAACCAGCAGTGGCAAAATGGCTTTGTACTGTTAGCCTATTTGCATGAAAGGAGTTCAATCGAATTCTGGCCATGAGCTTCAGTGTCCTATTTGGAAAGAAATTTAGGGCTCAACACATGTCTGACAAAAACTGATAGAATGAGGACCAGTGTCGGCAGCTACTTCCCAGAGAGATTTCATTTAACTGCCACTCTTCGAATGCCCATGAGAATTTTGCTATATTTATAGCCTCTTTATGTGGTAAACAGTTTGATTCTGACAGCTGCATGGTGTTCTTTGTAGTAAAGATGAAAAATTGTGTTTATGCATATGCAAATGCAATAAGGAAGATAGCATGGAAAATAGTTTCTCTGTACTAGGGGGGGGGGGGCAGGGAGCAACCTGAATTCTTAGCAACTGCCTCATGAGAGGTCTAGGAGCCAGGTGGGTATTTTCCAGTGAATCTCAAACCCTTCATAAGTGGGATGGTGATGCTGGTACCACTTATCAATGAAGACTTCATCTACAGAGCTTATCCACTTGGCCAGGGCATCCCATACAAAGCCAGGTTAAAGCACACCCTGACAATCTCCTTTTACTTTTGGAATTTTTTTGAGGGGGAGGGTGTTACAAGCAAAATGCTGTGCAAAATTATCATGTTAATTACAATTTGGTATGGCCCTAAGACCTGAAGTAAGCCATCCCAATATCATTTGTTGTGCTTATTCATTGTTATTTGCTGCAGGTGAATTATATTTAAAAAAAATTATTTACCACTTAAATAAATACTGAATAAATATTGTCTCTAATTGCATAAAATTCTATGCAGCTATAAAAAAATTATGAATTAAATAGGAAGTCACATTTTTTTCTTTCTAGAGCATATGGACTCAAAATATGCAAGCAAAATTAAGCAGAATTAATTTGGAATTCTGGGGAAAATCAGCTGAATACTTGGTTTGGGAGGGAGCAGGGGGAATAGCTTATATTTGCCACCAGCCCTAGATCTTTGGACAGTTATATTGAAATGTGACTTTCTCCCCATTAAACAGAGGAGACTTTCTCCTACTTTATCTTCGGTTTTGCTGGCTTAATATACCACCTGCTAACAGTTTTGAGAATGGATTCTCTAATATTCTGACGTTTGGAAAGGGATTCAGCATGCTTCTAGATAGTTCTTCTGTATGTTTCAGTTTGGAATGAAATGGTCAAAATATTTCCTTTAGACATTTTCAATTGCGTCTAAAGTCTTTGTTGTTTTGTCAGTTTCTAGAATCTTTTGAGACATTTTGTTCAAAGTTTGACAGTAAGTGCTGCTCCCATATGCCCCCACAATCACTAGTAGAAGAAGCAGCAAATTCGTTTTGGGATTCATATACGTATATCACTTGGAAGGACATTATTACAGTAATTTTAATTTGCATCTTGTTAGAAGGATGGGAATTGAAAATATATCCAAGATGACTATGGATGTGTGGAAGCAGGCCTATTAAAAATATTTCCCATCTAATTATATTTGCATATCTCAATTACATTTTAATTCATCATTTGCTGTTATAAAACTATACTCACAAGATTTAAGCACTGCCTATAGTCATTTGTGGAACAGCCAGCCAGAGAAGGGAATCTATGATGAAAGGAATGCAAAGGATATCCAGGCTGGAGGAGAAAGTGCCAAGCAGGGCTATGGGGGGGCCAGTATAGAATAGGCAAGATTTCAAAGCAAAAACCAGCCAAAATAAGGGGTGGAGTCAGTGTGTAAATAATATAAGAGAGAAGGCAAAGAAAGGGTAGGAGGAAGTGGTCAAGGAAGATGACAGTGGCAAAGACTCTGACCACTTTAATGCCCTTTTCTAAGTCCCTAAAGAACATTTGACATGTGTACTTGAAATAAAAGGTTCATTGAACTCATTTTGAATGTGAAAATGAGTGCCAAGCAAGGCTGCAGAAGAAAAGAGAAAAGTGACTTCATAAATAGGGTTGGGAAGGTGAAAAGTGCTAGAGTTGTTCCGTGGAATCCCTGATCTGGACCTTGTGTAGAAAATAATTCTCTCCACCACAAGAATATGCTTCAAAGCTTTACTGCAGAGCAGTCTTTGAAAAGTAGATATAATAAGATAAATGTCACAAAATAACAATGTAGGACATTGCAAACAAGCAATGAAGTTCAGTCCTGCATGCAGTTCAGTAAACATTCCTCTCTCTGGTCCTAGAGAGAGTTCCTAAGCTTCTTCATCACTGAAGAACTTCTGTGCAACCACTGCCACAGCTGCTACTAGCAATCTCTAAGCAAGCACACACACACACACACACACACACACGTTTCAGCTTCCTGCTGTGCGAGCTCTGCAGCTCATGTTTCTGGAGATGAGTCATCACATAGCTTATCACACTCTAATGGAAAGAATACCAAGCTTCTCTGACGCTTTTGCCAGAGTGGAACCTTTTTGCCTAAGGAAAACTTCCCATTGCAACATTTAAAATACACTGTATTCAAACACAGCATCTTATGTACACTAAATTTATAACCATAACAAATACCAAGCTTAGTAATTGTATAGGGTGGGAAGGGAAAGCTCTGGAGGTTAATGTGAGAAGGATGGGTGGGGGGCTGGCGAGCAGAGTGAGCAGGAGCACAGCCCCTAGTATGTCCATGTGTGCATATATATATATATATATATATATATATATATATATATATACCCAAATCACAGTTTGACCCCTATCTCCCCATGTTGATGACTGAAAAGGGGAGTAGGATGGAACATTCTTGATGGAGAGATGTGCCCCTGATTGGGGTAGGTGGGCTGGGCCATGGCAGAGGTCCATCTCAATCTCAATCTGGATTCCAAAGCCCTGTGGCTCCCCAAAGAGGCTTGTTCCTCAGACCACTCAGCTATTGCAGCAGAGAATAAATGCTCCCTGGCTGGGGTTAGGATTGCTTTATGCTCATCTCTTTTTCTTCCCCTTCAGAATCACAGCACTGTATGACCTCGACTGTCCTTTACACCCACCAACTGCTTGTCTGTACATGCTAGAAACGAAAGCAATGAAACCATTTTCAGTGTAATAGAATTACATGAAAAGGTTAGGGTAAGGTGAATGGTGGCGGCTTCCTTTGCTGTCTGGAAAACAACTCTCAAGGGAGAGAGCTCTCTTACTAGAAGCCAAGGAGTTCTCTTGGTATGAGCTACAGTTACACCATGCTCTCCAGAAGGTAAAAGGCAATCTATTTTCGGCTATTGAAAAACTCAGGGAAATTGAAATGTGTGTTGCACACTGAGAAACCGCCACAATTTACAGTCCTATTGAGCTGCTCGGGAAAAACAAGAGAGTCCCGTATTGCAGAGTTTTATGTTGTCTAGCTTCAAAATTTAGTACCACATTGAAGTTTTCAGTTCTCTTAAAAGTCTTTTTTTGGTAGCAGCAGACAGTACCAAACTACTTATCACACTGGATGTGCTTTTACACAGTTGTAGTAGAGCCACAATGCTGCTTTCAGATAGTGGTCTAGAGCTAGTGCTGTTCTGAAATTTTATCCTGTGCTTGCCCCGCACCCCCCCTACCATTATCCATCAGGTGAGGAGAAAATAAATCATCAATGGGGAGAGAAAGTGTCAGTTTAATGGGTCAGGAACAGCCTTTTGCTGTCCTTACTTTACATCTTGAGTACTTTTATCCAGTTCTATTTATTGTTGTGTACTGTGCTTTTTTTCTTAAAAAATATTTAGGGGTACTCTCATTTTGACTCAGGAAAATCACCATTTTATAGTTCAAGTTGGGAAAAATAAATACAGTAAATGGACAAAAGTACAAAGATGCACAAAATGTTTAGAGGTGTGCATACCAACCCCCCCCCCCCAAAGCACTGGTTGTGTGGATTTGTTGTGTGGATTTATGTGGTTGTTACTTTAGGAAACCTGGAGGATATATACATATAATATTATACATATTCAATGAGTATATGTAAACATTGTTTATACTTTTAGCAGAACCAGTTGAAGGAGCAAGATGGAAATTGGGGGGGGGGGGGATCTGTGCCAATAAACTCACATTTAAGATTGTCAGAAAATTTCATCCCCAGTGGGCACACAAGGTGAAGGGAGAGTCTCCACTGTAGATATCAGTGTGCAAGCAAACTGATACAGGTGCAAGGAGTCCACCAAACTTCCATTTGTGGCAGCCCTGACTATGAAACATCTCTGCTGAGAAAACCACGTGGTTCCACCATCTTGGATGTCATTATAGCACCAGAGTATTAGCAGGTATTGTCAAATTATAGTACGGTATTTTTATTTACCTTGCTGAAGTTTAATGCTAAATTGTTTTTATGTCCTATTGCTTGGTTATATGGGACTATATTCTATGCTGCTGCTTTATCAACCTTATTGCTTGCTAATAATAATAATAATAATAATAATAATACAGTATTTATATCCTGCCCATCTGGCTGGGTATAAATAATAATAAAAAAATAAAAACATCAAGCATATTTTTCATGGATGGCAGCCTAAACATCTTTTAAATAAATAATCTGGGATTAAGCAGGTCTCTTCAACATTGTCCCTATTATTTTTTCTTTTATCTATGAGCTGTTTATCACCCAGAAACAATCTATACTCTATGCTTTCAGTTCATATTCCCTACAGTTTAGTATCAATCAGGGCATTTTGAGGTATAAATAAAATATGAACAGCTTTGGCTAGGTGTAAACCAAGAAGCTCTTCAGACTATTCACATGTAAGAGGCCTTTAAAAGACCTTTAATCAGAGAAAAGGAAAGATTTTCAAAAGCTTGTGAGCAAGAAGCCTACAGAGACACACAGCAAATGCTATGACAAATATCTATTGTGTTTGGATCCCACCCACCTACTCTCCCACACAAGATAATCTTGGAAATGTCTGTGAATCAAAGTATATCGTCTGCTACAGATTCATGAGCTCATTACGGCACTTGAAGTTGGGAAGCAGGATCAAGTACAATGGAAAATGTAAAAGGATATTTTTTAAAAAAATTCTTTGTAGGCTAGTTTCACTGCTCTGACACTTAGCATATTCAGGTGAAATTACTCATGTCTAAAACCCTGGAGAGCCACTTCTAACCAGTCTACTATAGGCAATATTGAGCTAGATGGACCATTGGTCAGCTTCCTATATTCATCCTTTTCATAATACTAGAATATATTTGGAGAGCCCTCTGGGAATTAGTAATGATGTATATAAAATGAAAGCTGGTATGAACACTGGTATCAAGCCCAAATCTGGTATCAAGCCCAAATTTGTGCAACTGCTGGATAGGCCTCATATCTTATGAACGAAAGTGTTGTTTGACTGTCTCCCTTTTCTGAACCTTCCAATTCAGGTAATGTAGACATGTATCTGAAGCATTGCATGCTGCAGGGCTGTGCTGAAGTTCCATCTGCTGCTTCTGTACTACGGTATTATCAGAATTTTCTGTGCAATATGGGAATTCTTCAACATGAGCCTGAGATGCATGAATGGTGGTGCGAGGTCTAGGAACTTTGCCAAATCTGCGCCTGGGGCATGATTGTCTCCAGATGGCAAAGATGCTCATCTGAGAACATTTTTTGACAGCTTCTCCTTATCCACTTTTTTCAGAATGTGAATATTGAACAGGCATGTTAGAAATGGCTCTGAGGTAGAATGTCGTACAGCACAGTCATATGCTTATAATTGTTTTTTAGAGTCTAAACATGCTTGCTGCAGCTACAACAGCTAAGTTCATTCTGTAATAGTCAGCCATTTCAATTTTGCTGTAGTACGTTCCCCAAACCCCCAAGCTTCAGAGTATTTGGAGCCCCTGCTTACAGGGCTTAGAACCACTCTTGGTCCCTGGGGTCTTTGACCTAGGTATCCCAGGTCAACATAGGGTGGGATGGAGGACAACTTCTCCCTGTAACAAACCATTAACCATGCTCAAAATCTTCCGCTTCTGCTTCACTCTGCCCCCCCTCCCATTCTCCATCTTTCTCTGTGGCTTATAGAAAAGAAACAATTCTTCTCCTGCTCTTCTGACACCACCCTCCCATGGTACACGTGAGTGTGATTCCATGCAACTGACACAGGTGAGCAGTCTCAGTCTCCAACCGCATCACAATATGTTTTCTTACTGTAATGTGGCAGCATTTATTTCTATTTTGCAGCTTCATAACGTACCTATTTTCAGGTGCGGCCTCCTACATTATGACCAGGCAGAGGGGATCTGTGGTCCTCCGATCATCACTGACCATTGTCTCTGCTGACTGGGGCTGATGTGAGCTATAAGGCCACAGGTTCCTCACTCCTGACAGATTTTGACTGTCTGTTAGCATCTGGGTATCTCTTTCATCATGTTTTCCAAGTCAAGTTTGCTCAATGTGAGTTTGTTCTCTGATTTCCATGATTTCTTGTGTACCAGGACCTCTACTTTGTACCTTGAATATTGGCCACCAAATTAGAAGACAACACCTATCTTGTACATCTTGCTCATTGGCAAACAGGTTATCCAGCAGCATTGGAACAAGGCTGTGGTTCTGCAGAAGCAACAAGCAGTTAAAAACTTCTTTACCACACACTGACATCTGCACTGGCTTTATGATTTCAAAGACTGTGAAGCCCTCTAATGAAGATGCAGGTTGCCTGCTGTGAGCTATAACAGAGCATGACTGAATCTCACTTTTATGCCTTTATGTGCTCTTACTGAACAGTGAATTGGGGAGTTTGCTAATAAATTGCTATTCCACTATTAATTCTCAGTACAATAGATATTATCAGCCTACATCACCATTCCTGAGGCTTCCCAGGTTCACTCATTTTTCATCCTGGCAATACACCTGCAAATTACAATTGGCACTACAACATTATATGCTGTTGTCAGTCTCTGAAGAGAAGCTGCTCACTTTAACTGCTAAAGCTCAAAAGCACAGATGCTGCATAGCCTTTATAATTACTTCCCCATCTGCAGTGTCTGTTAAAGGACCATATTTAATTCCCTTCCTCCAAGGAAAGACTTCAGTGAACGGCTTAGATTGAACATTATGCTTAGGGCTCCAGCTACATCAGGAGTCCCTAATGTTGTCTATGTACATTCTTTGGCAAGCACATGTGCTTGTCCTGACCCATGGCCCTGTTTATTTTCCCCAATCCATAATATTTGCCCCATTCATCATGTAATAAATCAGAACCAACAAACCTTTGCTTGGACTAGTAGCTAGATGTTAACTGCACTCACATAGCTAGTATCAGAAACATATCCTTATTAACATCTAGTGACACAAAATACATGACATCCAGGTGAACATTCACTGGTTCTATGATAGCGAGGAATCATGTTAAATCACTGAATGAAACCAATACTGAATGAAACCTGGGTGGTAATTGTGATCCTATTCTGTCTGTATATTGAGAAATGTCACATGAGCAGACTTCTGCTGGCCCAACATAGTGACAACACAGATACCTGTGGGAAACCCACAAGCCAGAACCCAATACAGGAGCGCTGTCCTCTCCTGTGATCCACATCAAGGTATTCAGGTATTCAGAGGTATGCTGCCTCTAGCCCAAGATAATCTTATTCTCTGTGAATTTAAAGCCATCTTAGTTGGTGGCCATCACTGCCTCCTGTGGAAGCAAGTGCCATCATTTATCTAAGTGCTGAGTGAACAAGTATCTGTCCCAAACCTTCCAACATTCAGCTTCATTGGAGGTCCATAAGTTCTAGTGCTATGAGAGAGGAAGAACAGCTTTTTTCTGTCTATGTTTTCTATCTACTTCAGGGGTAGGCAACCTAAGGCCCAGGGGCCGGATGTGGCCCAATTGCCTTATCAATCCAGCCTGTTTTTACATGAGTAGAATGTGTCATTTTATTTAAAATGCATCTCTGGGTTATGTTGGGGTTCTGCCTGGTGTTTTTACATGAGTAGAATGTGTGCTTTTATTTAAAATGCACCTCTGGGTTATTTGTGGGGCATAGGAATTTGTTCATTTATTTTTTTCAAAATATAGTCTGGCCTACCACATGGCCTGAGGGACGGTGGACCGGCCCATGGCTGAAAAAGGTTGCTGACCACTGATCTACTTCCTCCATGCTCTGCATAATTTTATAAAATTCTATTACTTAACCTCTTAATCACCTTCTAAATGAAAAAAAGTCACAAACACGGCAACCTTCCCTCAAAGGAGTGTCACTCCACCCCCATAATAATTCTGGCTGCCCTTTTCTGAACCTTCTCCAACTCTATAATATCCTTTTCAGGTGACATTATCATAACTGTACACAATATTCCTAATGCTGCTCACCATAGATTTGTATGATAGCATTATGATATTGGAAGCTTTATTTTCACCTGCTTTGCCACATACTGAGTCAATATTTCCACAAAGCTATCTGCTATGACTCCAAGGTTTCTTTTCTGATCATCTACCACCAGCTTAGACCCCATGAGTCTAACATTAACATTTCACATCACCTAACATTTGGTTACACTGAACTGCAATTGCCTTTTAACCACATATTCATTCAGTTTGGGGAGTTCTTTTTGGAGCTCTTTGAAATCTCTTTCTGTTTTAATGACCTTGAACAATCCTCTAACAACTGCGAACAATTCATCTCTGCATCATGTAAGTGACTCATAATCATCCGACACAATAATGGATTGTCAACAGGGGTGCAACTGTGGGATGATGATGGGAAGTGATTATTATGTGATGCTTTGGTGTTTACAACACTGAATGCTTTTGTGCACACAACAGCACTATAGTACAGAAACAGACTCTGTGTTTGTATGTAACACAGCCACAGCAAGGAACTAAGAATTCAACAACTTTATAAGACAGACTATGGCTGATAAATCACTTGAGACTGACTAAATGAAGAGAGGCTACATGGTGAACTACTCTAACGGGAAACATAGGGAGAAACAATCAGAACAAACAAGCAACTCTAAGGCTCAAAATAGAAGCAGCATCTAGAGTAAATCAGTAACATAAAGAGCTGAACTCAGTCCTGGTGTAACAACAGCTTTGTAACTACAATAGCAACCCTCCATCCATTCCTTTACTCTTGAACCAGACAAATTAATTATCATTTAATCCAATATGTGTTTTTGTTGCTACCACTCCTTTACTCCTTATACTCTGTCACTAATAATGAATTCAACCTCATTCTGCAGGCTGCAAACAGGATGTTCCATGATAGCATTATCACTTGGAAGTCCTTTCAAGTCACTAAAACTTGCAGGCACTTGCAACCACCAGTTTTGTCCCAGCTATATTTAGTGTGTTCTGTGACTGGTCTTCCAAAAAAGGAGGGGGAAATGAAGTCAATCATATCCCTTCTACTTGTCCCACTTATAATTAGCATCATACACTTGAAAGCATTGACACAGGACAGTGTATTGGATGAATGGACCACGTGCTCGAGAACAGAAATGCAGACCACAGAAGGAAAAATAAGTGTCCCAGTTTTATCCAACAATGCAGTCACTGCAAGTACATCCTAGAATCATGGCTTCCAACGCTGACAAACTTTCTGTGCTTTGAAGGGGATTCCAAGTAATAATGTTATAATAGGATATCCTGTTTGCAACCTGTAGGCTAAGTTCTGTGAGTTTTAGTGAGTTGATAAGCCACAAGAACTATGCCAACAAAGATTCACTACAATAATCTTTACCCAAAAGTTTTGTAGACTAATAAGTCTTCCCGTTAATCTACTGGTACAACAGGGGACCTTCAGTAGAAGGTCAGCTCCTCCAACCTTCAGGTGGAAATAAGATGTGGACCTTTTCCCAGTCAGCCAGGGCAAGGCTTTACAATGGAACAGGTGGGTCATCCTGGAATCAACCGACTAGACAGTCCTTTTCGAAAGCCGAAATGTCACAAATGGAGCTGATTGTGTAAGATTGTTCTTGCTTAGAGATACCCCTCTGCCAGCTGTTCATTTTATACTATTTTCAGCAAATCAGGTTTACAGAGATGCAAACCACTTCATATGCTATCCTGCAATATGGAGGTCACTCCAGGCAACATAGTGATGTCAGCATATGAAGCCAGAGTTCAGTAAAACAATAGACAAATCTTAATCATGGCATATTCAGTGACATGTGACCATTATATTTAGATCACGGACAATGTCTTATACCACTTCTACCCCCTAAATGATGTCTTGCTTCATTTCCTCATTGACTGTGTTGTTTGGGCTCTCTCTTTTCAGTGACCCACTGCTAATGTCATCCATGGTTGTCTATATCTCATCACATCAGCTGGGGTTTGTCCTTCCCCATGCAAGCCCTGATCCACTGATCATTTTGTCACATTGTGTGGACAAATAGCATTTGCTGGACACAACATGACAACCTTACAGAAGGGGTGAGGTACCTATAGGTACCTTCAGGTGCTCTTTTATTCCTCCCATCAGTCCAAAATGGCATGGCCAATATTAAGAGGTGAGCCCAACGACATCTGGAGTGCTACAGATTCCCACTTCCTGCTTTACAGCCTGACCTTTGTAAACCAAACTCCTGGCTTCTGTAAAGACCTAGATCTGCAGATCAATATACTACCAGATGGAGTTCCTGCTTCTAGCTGTAACCTGCAGTTGCAATAGTAATTTAATGGGCTTCCCAGCCCACTATTGTTTTTAACTGAAAGACCGAGGAATAAGGGGTGGGAAACACTTCAGTGCTTTGCAACATATTGAGACCAGTTGATTAAGTTTTTGATTAAATCCTTCTTGCCTGAGCTGTTTAAAGTTGTACTGGAATGAATCCTATTCTCTAGACTAGGGGTGGGTGTGTGTGTGTCTTTGTTTCTGACAGTTAAATTCAGGACTTTGTTATTAATTTTGTTAAAAGTAGCTAGGAATATCACATTAGTCAACTGCAGTTAGGTAAAGCCAAACCAATATCAATGTGACTGATTTTAATTGGATCGGTTAAGCATAAATAATCAGAAGCACATCCCACAGCTTTTTGTGTTAGCATTGATTTTCTGCAATGCAAAATAATGAACTGTTGTACTGTTACTTACTATTCCATAAATTGGCACTCAGAGGGGGATTGATTCCTGAAAAATAGAGAAACTCGCTGAAGAAGAAGCCTGTTGCGCACAGAGATTAGTCAGTGTCTTACTTGAAAACTTACCAGCTCATGGCTCAGTTACTACGGCTTACCTATTAGAATAAATGATAGAATCATCACATATAGAGCTAGTCCACAAAGGGCATCAGCATGTAGAGTATTTCCACATAGCCTGTGTTCTGATGTTCTTCAGATGAAAAAGAATTGCCTTTCATGACACCTACTTATTACCTAGATCCCAGGTTTTGCGGAGAGGGCTTGTTGGTTAAAAGATGACCCTTGTTGTCATCATGGCTATTGGCAAAAAGATTGTGTAAATATAGTAAGGTGAAAACATGCTTAGCATCTTCCCAAGACCATTGGGTTGGGAAACTGTGGTTCTCCAGACATTGTGGATGCAACTCTAATCATCCCTGACCATTGGCCATGCTGGTTGGGGTTGGAGGGAGATGAAGTTCAATAACATATGGAGAACCACGAGTTCCCCTTACCTATCACACAAGAGCAACCAAGACTTGCTTCTGAATGTAAGAAATGTACCTCTGGAGATGGGTGACAGCTCAATGGCAGAGCATAAGCGTTGCTTTCAAAAGGTCCCAGGTTTAGTCCCTAGTATCTCCATGCAGAGCTGAGAAAGAACACTGTTTGAAAACTGGGAGGGTTCTTGTCAATCTGTATAGACCTGAACTAGATGGATCAATGGGCAGATTTGGTGTAAGGCATGGTATATGTACAGTTAACAAGGAACTGCAATCAGTCGTGGCTCCTGGATGACCATCATGCTTAGGTTTACAAATGTATAGTTGTCACATTATATTTTTAGACGTGCACATACAAAGTTTTAAATATACACTTCAAGATGCAATGTGTGAAGTAGCCAGCCCCTATATGCAACCATATGAGCGAGAGTTACTAATTTCACAAAATTAGCAATGGTCTTCTTTATGCCAAAAAGAAGAAGAAAAATGATATAAGATCACTTCATTGGATGGTTCATAGGTATACAGCATGAAAACTTCCTGAATAAGATTTTTAACAGTCTCACTGCTATACATATTTTCTCAAGGAAAATAACAAAAATGATTACAATATGAAACAGTCTTCCAATAAACATCAAAATTTCTGTATTATCATACAAGGCACAAAAATCTACTGTACTATAGTCATTGGCCCCTTCCTGTTTAGTCTCCCATCTTGCATGTTTTGAGGTTCAGTGCAAGTGCTGCAGCATTTGTAGGATCCCAAGCACATATAAATAGCCTATGTTGAATCAGGGGCGTAGGAAGGGGGGGGGCGGTCCGCACTGGGTGCCATCATGGAGAGGGGTGACAAATTATCAAGGAACAATTACTGCCCTACTAGGGTGGTTCATAAAAATCTTTTTTTAAAAAATGCCTGCTCCAAAGGTCTTATCTTACTACACTGGGGATTATATAGCTATATGTGAAATTTCATGCATATTAGTTAATATCTTGACCCTCCTCCACGAAAATAGCTATGCTTTTGCAGAAAAATATTCCTAGACACAAGACTTTTATTTTTTAAGCCCTTTCAGTCTCCCATCTCGAGACTAAGTACAGCAAACTGTACATTCCCACCCCTCTCCCCAAGGCTGGATTATTTACTTCTGTGTGCTTGTGTATCTGTGTCTCCCTTATATCTGTTAGGGACTATTCTCTCACCTTTCCTTTGATAACGATGCTACTGATTACTTCTGCCGTTTTAATTTTAGAGAAAGTATTTAATTTTAAAAGGATCTGTACTATAGAATAACTGTGGTAACAAACAGTGGTAAATATTTTGGGGAGGGTGGTCCCAGAGCCCTAACACCACCATCCCAAAGAGGATAAAATGGGCGGACTTTGGTACTCTTTTGTCCTGTCCTCCCCCAGTGTCTTTCTCTCTATCTGAGCTGGCTCCCTGCCTGTTACATTACATGTGGGGAAACCCGTGTGGGGTTCCTCTCTGTGTAAAGTCTTCAAGCTGTTCCTGCGCGCACCTGACAAATCTGCCCCATTTACAAAATTTGTCTTTCCCCCCACCTCCAGTCTCTGTTGTTGTGTGTCCTGGCTGAGGGGAAAAACAGAAGACGGGTGGCCATTGGTCAGGGATAGTCTAGTTGAGATTGCCTGCATTGCCCCAGGGGTTTCGCTAGATGACCCTCAGGGATCCCTTCCAACTCTACAGTTCTCTGGTACAGGCTTGAGCACAGTTTTAGGCACAAGTTGGATGCAAATGGTGCATAGGATTGCAGCCGATTTTAATCACTGTTGGCTTGGGAATAAGTCCCACTGCTCATGATGAGACTAGATTGCTGCTGTGCAGTCCTGTTTTTTAAATAAATGTTTTCAGATAATACAGAGCATGGTGAAATCACAATGAATTAAACCTCCCCTTCAGTAGTTTCAAGCACTCCTACAGGTTCCACATAATATCTGTACTGCATTGTTTACTGTAACAGCACCTGCACTTTGGAATTCCCCCGCCTATTGCAACAAACCACGTGCCTTTGCTAGACTCTTTTCGGGCACCTGCTAAAAGCATTCTTCTTTAGGTAAGCATACCTAGATGCTTAGGAAGTTGAAGTAATTTTAATTTTGATATTTTAGCTTTTGTATGTTTTAAGGTAATATTGTTAAATGCTCTTGATTTTACTGCTGTGGTGTGTTTTTTTTGGGGGGGGGCGGTTGTTTTGGTAAACCACTTTGCAGGTTTTTTAAAATAAATTTTATTAAATAAACAATAAATATAAATAAAATAACACAAGCCAAAACACAATCCATCCTGTAGATTTAAGTATCTGTCCATAGTCACCTGCTTGTTATCAGAGGCCCAGAATCCACATTCATTTGTAAGAAAATATGAAGTAATGTAAAACCACTTTTGCAGGGGGGGGGGGGGGATATCAATGGGGAGGTAGTGTCAAGAAATTTTCCACACTGGGTACCACCTGACCTTCCTACGCCTCTGCGCTGAATGAGTTTGCATGCAGAGAGTATCCTGCTAGTAGAGCATGCTGCTGCTATCCTCATTTCCTACTGCTGATGTGCATTCAGTTTACTCACGCTGAACAGATACTGAGTGGCAGAAGGGAAGGAATTGTATGGTTAAGTAAAGTGATGCATTTCCCATCACAGTACTTTGATCTATTGTACAAAATGTAGGTCTTTACAAAGGTGAAATAGCATGTCCACTATTCCTCCAGCTTCAAAAGACAAATCTGCTGCCAAAAGTTATCAGTGCGGAAGGTGAAAAGTGAGGAATTGCCTGAGTATCAGAACTGGCAAGAAAAGTCATACAGAAGCCCATAATTTGGGTTTAGATCCTATACATACTTATCTAAGAGTAAGTCCCAATGACCTTACACAGGCATAGGCAAACTCGGCCCTCCAAATGTTTTGGGACTACAACTCACATCATCCCTGACCACTGGTCCTGTTAGCTAGGGATGATGGGAGTTGTAGTCCCAAAACCGCTGAAGGGCCAACTTTGCCTATGCCTGACCTTACATCTACTTCTGAATAAGACATGCATAGGTTGCACCAGAGCCACCCTGAGTCATTTCGGCACTTGAGCCATACCCCATATGCTGTTCCCCTCCCTGCCAATGAAAAAGAGGTGAGGGAATATCTACATTAAAAACAGGGGATGGTGGGAAAGATTGACATTGGGATCTGCTGCCCCTGTGGGACCTACTGCCTGAAGCAGTTGTCTCACCTTGCCTCATGGATGGGTTGCATTGTAAGAGCATATTAAAGGAGTTTAGCAAAGGTTTCCATTTGGGATCCTAGTTCCATTTGTCAGTCCCTCATGGTCAAAATAAACAGTGAAACAAGAAGTATGAAAATCCCTTCAGAACAGAAGAACATTAAATGAGCCTGCTGGATCAGTGGCTGACCAGATGCCCATGAGAAGCCTGGAAGCTGTACGCGAGAGCAACAACATTCGGCCTTTGGGAAAAGCACATTCTTAAGGAAGCTGGATTTTGGCCCTGTCTGGTATGAAATTAGGATGATCGTTTTCTTTATCATTGTTTTGCTACCAATCCTACTGGTTCATATGACAAAAGCCACCACAAAATGCTTTGGAAAATGTATTTTAAAAAGGAAGGAAGGTAGATAAAAATCCATTTTTTGGACCAGTGCCCCCCCCCCCCAGAACTTGATGGAACTCAGTTCCAGCACCTTTGAGGTGGACACCATTGCCATTCTAAGAGAACAAGGGAGGCATTCATGGTGAGTTCTGGCACCTCTTTTTTTAGAAAAATAGCACTGCTTGGGACTAAGCAAAATGTCACAAAATAGCAGGCAAGCTTCTGAGGTCTGAGGGAGAAATTTTAAAACCATCAAGCCATAAAATGGTAAATAATAATAATAATAATAATAATAATATATTATTTATACCCCACCCATCTGGGGGCGTTTCCCCAGCCACTCTGGGCGGCTTCCAATAAAACACTAAAATACAATAACCTATTAAACATTAAAAGCTTCCCTAAACAGGGCTGCCTTCAGATGTCTTCTAAAAGTTTGGTAGTTATTTTTCTCTTTGACATCTGGTGGGAGGGCGCTCCACAGGGCAGGTGCCACTACTGAGAAGGCCCTCTGCCTGGTTCCCTGTAACTTGGCTTCTCGCAGCGAGGGAACTGCCAGAAGGCCCTCGGCACTGGACCTCAGTGTCCGGCCAGAACGATGAAGGTGGAGACGTTCCTTCAAGTATACTGAAGGTATATTTGCCAGGTATACTGGTAAATGGCAGCAACTCACGGTCAAACCTTGATGCAGTCCTCAGATTATGGACCAAAAGCTTGAATTTTATTGGCATTTAGAAGGCAAGCTGGAATAGACTCTTTTTGGTAAATGGAGATATCAGGTTACTCCTAGTCTTCTGGGATGAAGAAGCAGTGTCTCATGCCTAGTTTTAAACATTAAGTCCAGCTGTTACCCAGATCTAGCTCAGTGGTAAAGCATCTGTCTTCTGTGCATAAGATCAGCATCTCCAGGTAGCACTCCAGGGAAAAAATCGTACCCGAAACCCTGGAGAACCACAGCAGTCATTGTAGGCAATACTGAACTAGGCGGACCAGTTGTCTGACTCAGTATAAAGCAGCTTCCTATGTTCCTAAAAAGAGAAACATGGCAGTATTGTTATTAGCATAGCCTGAGATGAATCTTGAATGGTGTAAAAAAGTCAACTGAAGCCAGATTGTGTGCTATTATTTAGAGGTTGGTGAGCATGTAATCCTCACAGAATGAGGGGAATCCCAGGGCAGAACTTCATGAATGGGGGAAGTCTGATGAAATGATATACTTCTTTTCTAAGATCATACTGACTGTGATCCAAATTATTGTGTGAAACAATAACTTTCTTTCAGTACTTACTCATTACGTAATGATTGTCTTAGTTCTTTTTGAAGTAGCCATGATATGAAGGCTGTTTGTTACCCTTCCTTTTGCAGGAAGGGTAGCAGATGGCTTGTGAAAGGAATGAAACTCCACTTGTGTCCTCCCGGGACTTGTTCAACTCATCATTCTGTATAAATAGTCAGACTGTGTTTACTTGACAGTGAAGAAATGCCTATTTTCATAACCCTTCTGTGAGCTGAAGAAAACATAAATGTCAACAAAGGTTGGAATAATTCAGAAGCAACTCTAGCCAATAGCTGGATAGCATACATAGTAAATAATACAAAACGCCAATATAAGATCTGATTGCCATATTGATGGAGCACAGTGCCATCTTTTTTAAAGTCAGATTGTAAATTGCATTGTTACTTTTTCAACAATAACAAATCCCACATCTGACACATACCAGTCTCATCCCCTTTGAGATAAGAATACTTGCGTGTCAATTTTGTGTTCTCACTCTCTCTGGCGCTTGACAACAACGTTTAGACCTAATAAATTGGAAGCTGGTGCAAAATTGTATAATGAAGTAAGCAATTACAATTTGTTCCTTATCAAATGTTATTCATCCTCAGATCTTAAACATCCTTCAAGTCAAACACTGACGCATTGAGAGCAGTTCAGAATGAAACACAATTTTAACACTTTTAACTATCTGAGAAATATCTGCATGAAGGCACTTTATTCCTTGGAAGAAGCAAATTGGTATTTGGATTAAAATATGCTGCAGTAGAATTTTTATGCAATAACCCTCTAGATACTTGAAGGCACTGGCGGTATAGGCATTGAGCTAATATCAATATCCCCCTTATATTATTTTTCACAAGTAACAAGTAAAACAGAAAATATTAGATACTTTGAAAACTTCTAGAAATTACAAACAGAAGTTTTACTTTTACTGAGTCTCTTTGACATGTTAGTCCAGGCTAGAGAATTGTAAACCTGAGATAAGTTCTTGTTCCACACTATCTAGTTTCCACAACAGTCGGGTTCTCTCACATTGGTGCCTGTATCCCCTGAGGAACTGACCCCCTCCACATGTCAAATTTGGCCAACAAGGCTAAACCTGATAAGGTTCCGATACATGGAGCCCCAAAGGTTTCTCTCTGACTGCTTTAAAGCCTTCCATTCCTCAAAGGTAAAGGTAAAGGGAGCCCTGACCATTAGGTCCAGTCGTGACCGACTCTGGGGTTACGGCGCTCATCTCTCTTTATTGGCCGAGGGAGCCAGCATAGAGCTTCCGGGTCATGTGGCCGGCATAATGAAGCCACTTCTGGTGAACCAGAGCAGTGCACGGAAATGCTGTTTACCTTCCCACTGGAGTGGTACCTATTTATCTACTTGCACTTTGGCGTGCTTTCGAACTGTTAGGTGGGCAGGAGCAGGGACCGAGCAACGGGAGCTCTCCCCGTCACGGGTATTCGAACTGCCGACCTCCAGATTGGCAAGCCCTAGGCTCTGTGGTTTAGACCACAGCGCCACCCGCATCCCTATTCCATTCCTCAAGGAGCCTCCCAAAAAGAGCCTTGAGTCCACTCTTAAGATTTCATTCTAGGAAGCTGTTCATTTGGAGCTTGCCTTGCCCTTTCATGCCTTCTGAGCAATCTGTGAAGGTCAGAAGTGAACATTTTACATTTAATCAGAGATCTTTTTCCTTCCATAAAAAACATCCCCAGATATCTTATTTCTGAAGGACCTCACAAGCTTACTCAGATTCAATTTTGGTAACAACTCTTTATGTCAATTGTTAAGAAGTATGCATCCCTACATTTATCCAGTTTTGTTCACACTGTGAAGAAGCAGCTTGTAGATTGGCTACTCGCTCACAAGAATTGACATGCATCTCGGTGCAGGGTGGTAAGCAGGAGCTGATGAGAAGTCACAAACTTCTGACCTCCTTCCAAAGACTTATAAACCTCATAGGTAGTCATGGAAGATGAGGGAGATAGAGGAGCAGTCTGAAAAAGGCAGAAGCTGGCTGGGGGAGGGGGACAGTGGATAAAGAGTAGTAGGTGGGGTTTTTGACCTCCCCCACCCCATCTGTAGCCTCGATCCAAATTCTTCTTGGAGGCAAATTTTAATCCCTAATTCCCAAAAACAGAATGTTAGGAGAAGCTTTCACACATCACTGGGGCTGTGTTCTAATTCTGAACAGAGCTTCTCAAGTGTGTATTGTAGAAGGGACAGGGACACCATCTGGAGGGGCAAGTCCTCTAAAATTTTCAAGGAGGGGGGTGGGGCCCCTCAATATTCTGTGGCCTATAGTGGACCCTGGCAGGCCTTCCCACATCTGTGCCAGGATTCTGGTAGGGGCAAAAGGGTCCAGGAATCACTCGGAACGCTACAACTACCTTCTTTGTGGCGGCAAGAAGAAGGTATTGCAAGAACAAGAAGCAGCTTCTGCAGTTGGCCATGATGAAAGGAAGCCCTGACTCCCAAAGCTGGAACACAAGAAGAGCCCTGATTGATGAGAGGAAAGACCCGTCCCCCAGTTCAACATCCTGTTCATACAGTGCCCCTAGGCAGCCTGCAAGCAGAGCATGAACACAGCAGCACTTCCCCCATTGGCGATTCTCAGCAAATGGTATTCAAAGACATCCTGCTTCTGACACCAGAGGCCTGAACCTGGTTACCATGTCTAGTAAAGCCTTATCCTCCATGAATTTATCTAAACTGCTTTTTAAAACCATCCAAGTTGGTGGGCATCACTACATCCTAGGTTATCTATGTGCTGTGTGAATATGCACTTCTTTGTCTGTCCTGGATCTTTTTGACATTCATCTTCAGTTGATGGAGCTGGGTTCTAGTATTAGGTTACTGTCATCATTTTGCTAGCCTATCCCTCAAAAATGGAAAAAGTGCCTCTCCACTTCACAGGGAGTGGATGGGGCTGCAAAAGTGCAGAGGCATTTTTGGCCCGCTGCCCACTAGCCACATGTACTCCAATCCTTAGCTGATGCTACATGGCAGTTTTAGTTTTGGAAGAGGAATGCAAAATAACTGCAATAAAGGCTATGTGTTTCAGCATTTTCCGTTTTCCTCTGGAACTAGTCTGCAGCATCAGTTACATTTGCTTTTGCTGCTGTACAACTTACATAAATTACTGTCTCGGTGCTCAGAGTGGGTGGTATGACACTAACTGCACTGAGTGGGTTGTTTGGAGAGTTTCATATTTGACATTTACAGTTTTTGAAATCAGTTGCTGGCCTGTTTTCAGGTGGAAGTTTAAGTGTTTTCTTCAGATCAAACCGAAGGAAAAAACGGACATTTAACTTAAGAAATTCAGCATCCCTCCTGGCTTTCTCTTTTCAATGTGCACCTGTCCACAGGTATCCCACTGATCTACGGTACTTTTTCATACTCATTTTGTGTCTGTAGAAAGCAAGTGATGACTACCAATGTTATTCAAATTGGTAAGTGGGAAAGTGTGACTCACCACCATGAGTAAGAAATGACTCACACCTTCATGCACTAGGACATCTTACAGCACAAGCCAATGCATATTAACTCAGAAGTAAGCTCCACTGAGTACTTTGGGACATGTATACAGGAATCTAACCTCAATTTCTGTAATAATTTAATAATAATAATAATAATTTATTATTTATACCCTGCCCATCTGGTTGGGTTTCCCCAGCCACTCTGGGCAGCTTCCAGCATATATAAACACAAAGTAAAACATTAAACCTAAAATAGCTTCCCTATACTGAGCTGCCTTCAGATGTTTCCTAAATGTTATATAATTACTCATCTCCTTAACATCTGATGGGAGGGCATTCCACAAGGTGGGCACCACTACCAAGAAGGCCCTCCTCCTGATTCAGTACATATTTTAAAGGAGGAGGGATACCCTCCACACCATAAATGAGCACAGATGTGAGGGGAAAATATATCTCAAGATCCATAGGACATTAAGTTTGAAATTATTTAATTGTTCATTTTTCTCTGAAAGTGTTTAGGCTAAGAGAAAAATACTCATAGCAATTGTGAATATTTGCATCTGGTTGATGATAATAAGTTGGGTGGCCTGATATATGAAATATTAGCTTAAGTTTCATTAGGGCAAACTGAGAGTTGCTTCATTACATCTGAATTGTTATTCAAACAGAGCAGGGATAGGAAACCTGTAGACTGCAACCATCATCAGTCAGCATGACCAGTGATCAAGGAAGACGGGAGTTGTAGAGCAGCAAAATCTGGAGAGCTACAGGTTCCCCACCCTGCACTGGAATAAAGAAGGTTGGGACCAAGAGGCTTCCCAGGATAGCTTTGGCAGTGGCCACATGCCAGTGTTAGAAAATGGCTGCGACTGTATGGCAACCATCTCAGTTGTGTAAGGGGAGAGAGTCTGTTCACACACACTGAAGCACTGATGGAAGGTGAAAAAAAAAAGTTAGGCAGAGAAAAGGAAAAATGTTGCTCACATAAGTGCATCTTCACTCACATTGCTCTATAGTGGCACAAATCAGTTGTGGCATCCTTGTCCCAGACAATCTGCTAGAAGACTCTGCAGAAGTGCAGTGTGGTTGCCCCCTTCCATCCCTCAGCTGCTCCTTGACCATGGAGAGCCCTTCTCCCCCCGATTGACACCTAGAAGTAGTGACCTACACACGCCTACACACTGGCTTCCACTAGCCTCTCATATTTGGCTGTCGTGCTATTGGATCACCTGTCCTAAAGACCAGAAAGGTCTACAGAGATGTTTTATACAAAGTGATGAGACAAGGCCCTGCCTGCCCACTCTCATTGTGATGATGTGCAACCTGGTTAAGGATTAGTACTGATACTGATACGTCTTAGCTGGATTTACCAGTGGGATTATGTGAACACCCACAAATGGGCAGTTTGATGCGCAGATTGCATTCTAAATTCACTCTTAAATGTCCACGTACATGCATCCTTATTTGTCTTTAGTTATTCATAATCTTAGAATGACTGTCTTAAAAATGTTAAAAAAATTAAAATCAGCGAGAGTTGCCATAAAGCCCTTGCAACTGTGACATTTATTTTATTAGTAGTGGATTTATTGCTTTATCCATATATTTGTTTTCTCTTGGCTTTGTTTACTGGACTGCTGATTGACTGTGACATGAAATATTCAAGACGGTAGAGACAATACTAGTAAATATTAAGCCATTTCAAAAGAGCTATTCAAACCCCAACTACTCTCAGCAGGCCCAGCTATGTTTTCTCATAGATATTGAAATACACATGAATATGCTTATTATGTTTCAGAGTTAAATCTTCACAAACAAATGGAACGAAGGCCTGAAAAGAAGTGCTGCCACTTAGTGATCAATCTAGAAGGAATGAATGAAGACATTTCATGGCATTCTTTCATTGATGCATTTTGTCTTGACTACAGAGCCATTACTTCAGTCTCTATCTATCAAAGATGAAAGATTTCTGCAGCACATTTTCTGTGTTTATTCAAAACACTAATATGCTTCCTTCAGTAGGTAAATGTGCTTTCCCACATCTAAAATATCTTTTTTTTTTTGGTTGAGGTGACCAGAACTGTACACAGTACTCCAAATGTGGTCCCACCAATATATTTGTATTTCATTATGATATTGGCAGTTTCATTTTCAGTTCCTTTTATACTGATCCCTAACACAGAGTTTGCCTTTTTCACAGCTGCTACACTTCTGTGTCTACATCTTCCATGAGTTATCCACCATCTTGCCTTGCACAGCTAACTCAGCTCCTTATTTCACTGAGAACTTGGAATCAGTTAAAAGAGATTGAGATTGAATCCTGACAAGACAGAAGTACTGTTTGGGGGGGACAGGAGGCAGGCGGGTGTGGAGGACTCCCTGGACCTGAATGGGGTAACTGTGCCCCTGAAGGACCAGGTGTGCAGCCTGGGAGTCATTTTGGACTCACAGCTGTCCATGGAGGCAGAGGTCAATTCTGTGTCCAGGGCAGCTGTTTACCAGCTCCATCTGGTACACAGGCTAAGACCCTATCTGCCGGCACACTGCCTCGCCAGAGTAGTGATGCTCTGGTTATCTCCCGCTTGGACTACTGCAATGCACTCTATGTGGGGGCTACCTTTGAAGGTGACCTGGAAACTACAACTAATCCAGAATGCGGCAGCTAGATTGGTGATTGGAAGCGGCCGCCGAAACCACATAACACCAGTCTTGAAAGACCTACATTGGCTCCCAGTATGTTTCCAAGCACAATTCAAAGTGTTGGTGCTGACCTTTAAAGCCCTAAATGGCCTTGGTCCAGTATATCTGAAGGAGCGTCTCCACCCCCATCGTTCTACCCAGACACTGAGGTCCAGCGCCGAGGGCCTTCTGGCGGTTCCCTCACTGCGAGAAGCCAAGTCACAGGGAACCAGGCAGAGGGCCTTCTTGGTAGTGGCGCCCGCCCTGTGGAACGCCCTCCCACCAGATGTCAAAGACAACAACAACTACCAAACTTTTAGAAGACATCTGAAGGCAGCCTTGTTTAGGGAAGCTTTTAATGTTTGATGTATTACTGTATTTTAATATTTGATTGGAAGCTGCCCAGAGTGGCTGGGGAAGCCCAGCCAGATGAGTGGGGTATAAATAATAAATTATGAATATTATTATTATTATAGAGCAGAACAAAAATTGGAGTACAAATGGTTTTAGATAAGCAGCAAAGACATTTTTATGTCAATGAGCTTTTCTGATCCAAGTATTTTACCAGGATTAAAAACTGCTGCTGTTTTGATTTTGGATATATTTTACACTGCTGTTTTAGTTTGCTTTACATCTGTTCAAATATATTTATTATAACTTTATGTTTATGCACACTACATTGTATGTGATTTCATAATTATGAGCCAATGCAAATACATTGCAGAAAGGCAAGATATAACAATAATACTTTTTGTGCCCTCCTGCATACTCTGGTTTCAAGTGTGAACGTTGGTGCTCTTATTGCCCTATGGAACCATGGTGATGTATACATTCAGAGTCAGTGGTGAATGATTGTCCAACAAATATTTGATAAAAAGCAGACCTACATCTCCTGCTCCATGTGAAATATTACGATCCCTAATATTTAACTTTAAATAACAGGTCCCAGGGCTACAGAGGAACCATGTCTAGCCACCTGGGATGTTGATATCCTAGTGGGAAAATTAGATATATGATTGATGAGCCACCGATGGGCAAACATTTCTGGCCAATCACATCTTTCCCTTGGCCACAACACATACTTTTCAGACTCTGTTCACCTCTTTTCAAGGATGCCCCATACCTCGCTTCATCCTATGACCCAGTCCTTAGCCATTTTTGCTGTACACAAAACTCCAGACACTACTGCACCAGAGGAAACAAATAGGTGCCATAACAAATCTCACATTAGATACCCTCAGAGTTACCACCCATGTTTACAGGCAAAGGTATAAGCATCTAGTCATACCCACAAGCTGTCCTGTTTCTTGCAAGTTTTAAATTACTAACAATAGTTCATGATGCTTCATGTTGCTCCAGTCGTCTGTTAATGTTGATTGATTTTTGTAATAGTATTAATGTATCAGTTTGAAATTGTAAGGGTGGAAACTATAAAACTTGCTCAACTGTGGTGCGTTAATGTAAGAGTGCTGTGGAATGTCTATGAGTTTAGATAGTATAATATTATAAAACAATTTTCAAGATTGTTCCATCTCTATCTCTAAATTTAATGTGCCATTATTTGACACCAGCTTAATTTTCTGAAGTAGATTCATTGTGGCCTGTTAGCTGGAAAGTCAATTGCTTCTGAATGATTTTCATTGCAATATCAGGCCCATTACACATGGCAACAGATAGTGGTTTGTTTTCTTATTTATTCCATCTATCCTTGCCTAGAGGTGGTAATGAACTAAAGCAGAAAGAAATAAGCTGGGTTGGTGGCTTTCAGATCCAGGAATTAGGTAGACGGTGTGCAATCTCCTATTTCCCATGAAGCTTGGGCCTAAAAGAAGCCCAAAGTGTTGTAGTTTCTTCCTGTAAGGAAAGCCATGGAGTCCCTTGATCCTTTTACTTAATTTTTAAAATACATTTTTCAGTTCTGATATCCCTATTGGGAAGGGATGAACATGACACTACTCAGTAGTTGAAATGTGCCATTTCCTAGAATTAAATAATTACAGTATGAAATTTAGAATCTTGTTTTCAATAAGTAGAAGTGAGAAGAACACAGTAAATAACTGGGTATCAATTGGAATACCGTAAATGAGGAATTACAAAATATCAAAGAATTAAAAAGGGATTCAGACACTGGGAATAAGCCTTAAAAGGAAGCTGCCTTAAACCAGATCAGACGTTTTGTTCATCTCCATAATCTCAGAAACAATATAATTCCAGATGTTAAAAACTTCCCAAAAGTCCATATATCAACAGGCAACAAATATTAAAATGGCATCAATTATATGTCCTTATATTGACGGTTATATTAGGATACATAAGAACCAGTCCCAAAATCTTTCCTTATCAATGCTCTTTTCTTGGACAGCAACAGAAACCTAAGCAGAAGAAATGTGTTATCTGAACACCTTTTTACCAATTTGCCTCTGCATTACAGATTAATTTTTATTCTTCAGATGTCTGGAGGAGTATATTGGATAAACACCTTCTGCTTCTTTAAGTTGTAATGTAAAGGATACCTATAAAAACTCTAACCTTACAAAGCATTCTCTAAGCAATCCTAGACCAAATGATATCCCTGGAGAAAACTTGTTTGCCTTGCAACCTTATTCCAAGAGCTTATTTATTCCACTTGCATCAGTGTTATCCATCAACAGCGATACTGAGAGTCTCTGGATCTGGCAATGACTCAAGGGCACAGAGTCATTTTTCTAATCAATGCTCTCTCAAGAAACCATTTAGTACCCATGTCTAGACAGACAGTAGAAATCAAGTTTGCTTTGCTCTGTTTAAGAGGCAATGGCTTCACTGGAAAGCTGCTAACAGATTTCCTCGGTGTCACAGAGAAGTCAGCATGGTACTAAATAAGTTTAGTGACAGGGTGAGTTTTGCAGAAGCATCATTTTGGAAGATGGTATATGTTATGCTCATCAACATGACCAATTTACCCAGCTGCTAGTATAAACAATAGGAAAGAGTTTATTCTCACAATCCTGTGTTCCATTAAAGGACAACTTCATTCATCCAAATAAAGGGAATAGGAATGGTCTCTAAAAGATTCACATAATCAATTTTTTTTCCCTTTAAGAATTGCTGCTTAACTAGCATAATGTTATATGGATCTGAACAGATCCATATATAGTCAGACAAGAGAACTGGTAGAATAAATAATCAAGTATAAAGTCAGTACCTAGGATTATTCCTTGTTCAGGAACATTGAAGGTGCACATAGCATGTGCATGAGCATGCAGATATTTATGTGGGTCGAGTTTGCTTTATCTATGGGCTTGTACATTATGCTTTTAAACCAGATAATCACCTTCTGAATTTATACATTCCTACCCAGAATGATCATTTGTTTTACATGTTATATACATTGACTCCTGAGTCCTTTAATGAATTTTAGCCCCTCTAGGTATGTATCAAATCCTTTAAACATTTTAACAACTGAGGAGAAGCATTACCAGTGAAGAGATGTGTCTCACTAGCGAACACAAATGAGAAAATCTCTACCTGCTGGCAGCCTTGTTGCCTTACGGAAGAAGGAACCTCCATACTTTTATCCGTGTGCCATCCTACACATGATGCTATATTGTGACTGTGGTATACCTGTTTACCACCATTACACTGACATTTTACTGATGTATTGTGACATGCTTCAATAAAGTTAATGTTCATGTTGCCTTACAAAATATAAAGTGTCAAGGGTACATTGAAGTTAAAAAAACTGGGAGTGCTGTTATACAATTTGTGGAAATTGCCCTGTGTGTAATGTGGGTAAAGGTAAGTCCTGTATAAGATGAGTGAAGTGCTATATCTAATGTCGAGTAAAAGGTTCTTTGCGATTGGAGAACAATTTTGGTTTGGTGTGAAGACCCTCTGTTGGGCTTCAATCAAAAAGTGTCCTGAACCCCTGGCCTACCTGGCAGTACTTTTTTGCACTTGGGCAAAAAAAATGAGAGGCACAAATACAAGATGGGTGACACCTGGCTTGAGAACAGTACATGTGAAAAGGATCTAGGAGTCTTGGTTGACCACAAACTCGACATGAGCCAACAGTGTGACGCAGCAGCTAAAAAAGCCAATGCAATTCTGGGCTGCATCAATAGGAGTATAGCATCTAGATCAAGGGAAGTAATAGTGCCACTCTATTCTGCTCTGGTCAGACCTCACCTGGAGTACTGTGTCCAGTTCTGGGCACCACAGTTCAAGAAGGACACTGACAAACTGGAACGTGTCCAGAGGAGGGCAACCAAAATGGTCAAAGGCCTGGAAACGATGCCTTATGAGGAACGGCTAAGGGAGCTGGGCATGTTTAGCCTGGAGAAGAGGAGGTTAAGGGGTGATATGATAGCCATGTTCAAATATATAAAAGGATGTCACATAGAGGAGGGAGAAAGGTTGTTTTCTGCTGCTCCAGAGAAGCGGACACGGAGCAATGGATCCAAACTACAAGAAAGAAGATTCCACCTAAACATTAGGAAGAACTTCCTGACAGTTAGAGCTGTTCGACAGTGGAATTTGCTGCCAAGGAGTGTGGTGGAGTCTCCTTCTTTGGAGGTCTTTAAGCAGAGGCTTGACAACCATATGTCAGGAGTGCTCTGATGGTGTTTCCTGCTTGGCAGGGGGTTGGACTCGATGGCCCTTGTGGTCTCTTCCAACTCTATGATTCTATGATTCTATGATTCAGTATGTCAAGTCCAAAGGTCAGGAAACATGGTCCAGGGTCAATCCAAGTAGTCAAGTCTGAAGGCCAGCAGTCAGGATGCAGTCTAGATTCAAACCCAAAGCCCAGTCCCGCAGAGGCCCAGGAGCATCCAAGCCAAGGACCATCAGCATGGGCAGTTGAGCTGACACAGCCCCTCAGCTCTGCTTCCCTTTTGTACTTTGCATGCTGATTGCAGCACCTGGGCTTGATGAGGCATGTGACCCTCACCTGCTCCAAGCTTCCATATGTTAAGTATTGAATGGCATGGAATCAGCAGATTTAAAGTTAAACACAAGGGGCTTCTGCATAGGCCTTTTAACTCCCATGACTACCTGCCTCTTGGGATGGTACTTTTCCTCCATCCAGCACACAACGTGGGTGTATAAACAATGGAACTCATTCCTACAGGAAGCAGTGAGGTCCACCGACTTTGATGATCTTAAAAGAGAATTAAAGGAATTAATGGAGGGGAACGCCATTGGTGACTACTAGCCATTATGGCTATGATCCATCTTCACAACTTCACAATTGAAGGCAGGAATGCCCCCAAATACCAGTTCCGAATACAAGAGGGTGCTCTTCTGCCTGAATCCTACTTGTGGGTTTCTGACAGGCATCTGGTTGGCTGCTGTGAGAACAGGGTGCTCAACTAGATGGGCCACTGGCCTAATCCAGCAGGCTGTTCTTATGTCATTTCTAGTCCTGCCAGTCCTATCCATGCTGCTGCTTTGCTTATCATTTACCTGATGCTTGAGGTGTGCTAAGCAGTGGGCATAACACCAACATTGTATAGTTCTTACCCAGATGGCTTTTTGTCTAAGAAACAATCAAAGGGTACGCCCACCAATGTCTACTAGTGGCCTGAAGTAAGGAATCCCTTAAAAGACATTCACAGCTGTGGAGAGACAAAGGTAACCCTATTTAAAACTGAAAAGGTTGCAGTGAAGGATGCCTAAATTAGCCTTCTCCCACCCCCCGCTCTGTTCAGATTTGACACTGCTGCCAATTTCAGGTTAGGGTAGATTAATTCATATGTAGCCTAGGGCATTCTGTAGTTTGGCTCCATGAAGGCCATTTGCAATGAGATATTCTGGCAGAGGAACTGAACTAGAAATTAGCTGTTGCAACAGTAAGTGGTTGGCAGTGTTTAATATCCTGTGGGGACTTCAACTAAAAGACTAAATAATTAGCATTATGATCTGACCATTTGAGCCATTACACTGTGGCATATCTTGTTACTTCCATAGTTAATAATACCTGTTGGGCATGTGCCTCATAGATTTCTTTTTCTGAAACGAGAAGCTGCTATTCCACCCCCTTGAGAACTCCTTCTTTATGAGCCAATAAACAGGAGTCTCCATAACCCCCTGCCTCATGCGTGGTGCTCCTGAGATTGTCAACTGTGTAATCAGACCCCCAGGCACCCCATCAGAGTTGCAATTTCAAGCTGGGAGCTGAGCACTAAAACTGTTCTTTTGAATTTTTCCAGTGATCTGCCATTGCACTTCTATAGAGGAAATATATTCTCTATTTGTGCTCCTTGATCCTTGGCCTTTGAATAATTTAGCACAGATGGTGAATTGTGCAACCCTGCCCTTTTGCTGCCATGCCTGCCAAGTTTCTTGGCAATGGAGAGCATTCTCCCACTTCCCACTAGCTGCTGTGATTTGTCTCCAGCAAAGCCAAATGTTGCTTCCTCCCAATCCTCCATTTGCCAAACTCTATTAGAGGTTTGGGTTTGAGTTCTCCTTAATTTCCAGTAAAGACTTGGGGGAAGTTGGTTGACCCAGACACATCCTATCACCAGGGCTATTTTTCTAGGAAAAGGGGTGCCAGAACTCACCACGAACACCCCCTTGTTCTCTTAGAATGGCAATGGCACCCACCTGAGAGGTGCTGGAACTGAGTTCAGGTGAGAGCAAGTGAACATTGACAATGCCGGCCACCACTCAGACACCCTAAGGCAACACCCAGCTGCATACTCTCCAGTGTCATCCCTGACAACCCAGGAGCAAGTATAATGGGAATACAGTGGTACCTCGGGTTAAGTACTTAATTTGTTCTGGAGGTCCGTACGTAACCTGAAACTGTTCTTAACCTGAAGCACCACTTTAGGTAATGGGGCCTCCTGCTACTGCTGCGCCGCCGGAGCATGATTTCTGTTCTCATCCTGAAGCAAAGTTCTTAACCCAAGGTACTATTTCTGGGTTAGCAGAGTCTGTAACCTGAAGTGGATGTAACCTGAAGCGTATGTAACCCAAGGTACCACTGTATAAGCGAAAGTCCAGAAACAATGCAGCAGTGTCCTTCTGGTGGCTCAAAGCCTCTCACCTCCTCTTATTCAGGAGGAGAAAGCCAGATCCAGCACAATGTCAAAATACCTGCCAACACTATGAGAACTGCAGGACAAGCTATAAAGCTGTTCATTTGAGGTCTAGAAGTTGCTGGTGGAATGTCTCTTGCTCAGTCCTCAGACCCTTCTTAGCTGGACAGCTCCGTTCTATCTTGAAAGTCTTGAACTCTGACCTAATGGACAGCTCCCTGGCTTTGCTGGAAAGATGGAAATCTGAGCCACACAGCAGTGTTAGAAGGAATAGGACACGTCAGTACGTTGTTATTTTTTCTATCTATGAATGCTTATCTAAGAGACCTTTTCAAAAGCTAATCAGTTCAGCTTGTCTTGCAATTACACTATAACCAAAAGCTATAATTAAAAACTGCCTTGGGATTCGAGCCTAACATGGCATACAACCAAGGGAGCTATTCCCAGCCTCCAAACATGAGTAGGTCAACCCTGTGACCCTATATCAGATCCGGAAGAACTGTCATGCTGACTAGCCTATAGGAACGCTCATCCTAACTATATCTCTACAATTAAGGATTTGATCACACATGACTCTGTGAGATAGTCTTTTGCTTTTGTTTTACTTTCTAATACACAAAAAGCAATAATAACAACAGAGAATAAGGGGAAATATCAAAGCAAGAAAGGAAAGGTAAATAAAAAGAAGGAAGGAAGGTTATGAGACAAGAAGAGGGAGCGATAGTATTCCAAAAACAACATTATAATTCCAGACAATTATGTGAAACAGTGTCCTATATGCAGAAAGTTTCTGGAAATTTAGCTTTAACTCAGCAGCTACCTATGGGATTTATATTTGAATGCCACTCATCAGAAGACCTTCCATGACAGTGCAGATCTGGAAACTCTAGATCCTCTATAAAACAATGTCAATAAATGTCTTCTGTTTTGGCCCCTGTGTAGAGCTTCTGCCCATGATTTATGAATCAGCAGTCATAACACGTCTCTACAATGATACTTTCTACCTTGTTCACTGCCTGTCTCTGAATCTAGCTCCTGATCCACAATAATCTTTTCTCCTTCCTTGCTACTTCAGTCTCAGACTTGACACCATGCTCTTTGACCTGCTTTTGCCAGCCTCGCTGCATGAACATGCTTTCAGGCATTGTTTCTAGACCCACTCTGCTTCTGGCCTCACTTCCTTGGCTCCATGCAGTCATTTGATTCCTCAGGTCTCAGCCTATATTGCAACCATACAGCTTGGACTCACAGAGATTGTTGCTGGGAGTACTTACTACCAATCACTAAGCCTGTTGGGACTGCCAAAGCAATAGTTCTCCACATATGACTGACAGTCAGCTACAAAAGGCTACCCAGTACAATTATAGAAGCAGCATGACCATCTCAGTAGGATGCTTTAATTCCAGGTTACAAATGGATGCTCTGGAATGGCCAGTAGCTGCTGCTGCTTCCTAAAGTAATTGTAATATTCTTTTAACAGGAATCCAGATTATGGCTTCATTTTTCTGCAGGCTGCAACAGTTTTACTTAATCTAAGGGAAGAGAAAAGATCCTGTGGACCAGGTTAAGATGGCATACAATTGCAGCTAAATACGACTTATCACAATTCCACGTTGAAGCTCAGAGAAACATTTTAGGTTCACAACAATTATGTGGGGCTTGTTAGGTTGAAATATACTATCGTCTCCAAAGCCAAACAGAAATCTTCTTTTGCACTACACTGTGTTTCCATTAAAATGGTTTTGCTGTAGTCAAAACTGGCATTTCAGCACAATAACATGAAATAATTCACCACTATCAATGAATTGCAAACATCCAACCTATTTGAAATGCTATATCACTGTGCACCAGGGGTTGCCAATGTGTCATCTACAGATGCCAGTGTACCGACCTATGGCATCTGAAAAGGTCTCAGTAAATATCCCCTGAAAATCTACAGTGCATGAAAGCAGGGCCATCAACTCCCCCCCACACACATTGGGGGGTGCATCATATGATGCGTCTCGTGATGTCATGTGATATGTGCCACCCCTACCCAGCACCCGAGCACTCGCACGCCAGGCTACGCCACATGAGTGTCTCACCCCCACAGCTGTGATGTGGCATTGAGCAGGGAGGAGGAGGCGGAGCGTGGCACTGGGCTCCATTCTTGACCTCCTTCTCCTCACACAACATTAGTCAGGGAGGAGAAGGCCGGATGCAGGGCCCAGCGCTGTGCTCCACCTCCTTCTCCCTGCGACATGCTCCTGGCTGCTCCCTCCCAACTCTCGGGTGGGGGCTGGTGTGCAGGGAGGGTGCCCAGCAGTGGATGTCGGCCCCCTCAATATTGGGGTAGCCTGGACATCCTGATTCAAAATATTGAGGGGGCTGGAGCCAGTGCATGAAAGACTGTTAGCTCTTTCAGCTCAGTTTCTGTTTGTACTACTTCAGTCTCTCCCTCCACAATAAATATACCCACTGAAACATTTCATTTGATATTCATCCTCCCATCTTTTCTGAATTTTGTGTTCCTGTCTCCTTTTCTGCTCTTTTAGATATGGAAGCTATTAAGCCATTTTGGGTTATACTGTTCCCCACACAGCCATTTTGTGGCTTTTCAAAATTTCAAAAGTGCCCATTTGCCCCCAAATAAACGGTGACCTGCTGTTGTAAACCATAGCTATTATATTAATACCTGTATTTTATTATTATTAAAAATGGATTAAAAGAAAAAAGATACTTTTTTAAAGTACACGAGATAGTATTGTGGTTTCTTGAATATTAATGGTGGTGAGGGGAGTGAGCAGTGGAACTATTTGCCTAATAATGTGACAGTGCATCCATAAATACTTGTTTGAAAACCAAACCACTCTGGTATTGAGTGAGCAGAGATTTTTTTACTTTACCCAATCAGGGGGCAGGGGACTGTACATACATTTCTTAATAAGTTGCTTAGGCAGCAATGCTCTGTGCAGTTTAAGAGATTCTGCTCAGTATATATCTACAATCTCTGATTATATGGTGGTGTAACAAGCATACTGCAAAGCAAACCAAACAGCGGGGAAAACTCTCCAGTCTGTTATTATCTTAACTCTAGAGAATACAAACTGTGGCCAGCTTTTTACCCCTCCCCCCTTTGGTTAGCAAGAAAATGACAGCAAGGTAAACAGCATTTCTGCACTGAAAACTGATGTCTCTCCATTTAGGAAATGCTTGGATGGGGCTAAATGTCAAAAATGGTTCTGACATTAGGGCAAATGTTGACCCCACAAACTTCAGAAACATAAAAGAAATTAAATATTATTAAAGATGACTTACTGTCAACTTTAGGCAGTGGGTGAGGTTGCGGAAGGGCACAGCTGCAGTGGATCAGGGCCATCTCCTAGCACAACTGGGGAAGAATATCACTTCCTCCTCTGCCGGTTGTGCTAAATGCTTGGGCCCAGCTATGGTTCTAACCAATTACAGGAGAGCCATGGGGTGTGGCTTCAGGAGTGGAACAGAGGACAGACTTCATCCCTCTGGTCCACTCACTGGCTATTTGAAGGGATAGTCAATAGTAACCCTATACTTTCAGAATGCAAGCTGTATTTATCTATTACTATTATTATTATTATTATTATTTGCTTTCCTTCTCCCCAAAAAATGAACACTAAGTGACTTCCAAAAAAAAATTAAAACAAGAATAAAGCAACCTAAAAAGCCAGTTACACACCTAGACACATGAGTCAAGCCAACTGAAGCCCGCCACACTAAAAGATAAGCGGGAAATTAAGATCCAAATGCCTGGGAGAGCAAAAATGTTTTGCATGGTGCCTAAAAACAAATAGTTACACTGTCAGGCACCCCTCCCTGGGGAGAAGATTCCATATACATGGAGATGCCACTGAGAAAGTCCATTCTTCTGACAACACCCTGCACAACTCTTTAGGAAGGGGTACATAGAGAAGGGCCTCAGATAATTATTAACACTGATAATTATTTGTGCATGGTGGATATACTATTTTTAGTAAAGATGGGTGGTAGGTAGATAGGTAGATAGGTAGGTACAGTAGGTAGGTAGGTAGGTAGAATCAAGTAAGGTTAGACCGTACTATTAAGGGCACTGTGGCTTGTATTTTCTGTCCTGTTAAAACTTTGCAGAATTTATGGTTTGCAGAGAAAAGGCAAAATACAGCCCACACATCATAATCATCTCCTTGGATGGATAATGACAGTTCTTGCTGTGCTTACATTACGTGTGGACCTTTTTATAAAATGAACTCTGCCTTGCTGGAGTTTTCCCTTTGTTTCTTTCAAAAGGTCACACGAGCTAATTCAGTCTCAGGAGCTTGCAGTCCACCAAGGTGTAAGAACTTCTTTAAAAAAAACACAAAACACAAGCACTTTCTTTGGCATCTTGTATCACTGTTTTTCTCTATCTTGATCTTCATATTAGTGCCCCATGACAACCATAGAATGGCTCCTCTGGAGACTGTGCAGCTTCAAGTGGAGCCTCAGTGACTTCATCATATTTTTCACAGGAAGAAGATGACAAATTAGCTCTGTTCAGGCATTTCTCCCCATGCTCTTGAGATCACACGGAGAGAGACTGAGCAAGGCTATTTTGTGGACCATTGTTCTGCTTCACATGAGAGACTGAGCGTGGTGAAATGTGCTTTGGCTGTAAAACAGACTAAATGGCAGGCTCTCCCCCTTTCCCTTCAATTTTATTTATTTGGATTATTTAGAAAGGTTTATATGCTTCTTAATCATAAAACTCTCCAAGTCGTGTAACCGATAAAATAATCACTAAAGCACCACTAAAATCCATAAATCTGTTAGAAAGCAAGCTGCCATAAAGTACGTAATTATCAATGAAACACAGATCATAAAGTGCAATGCCTCTAGACAACGGTATTCTTAGACTAGATCAGGACTTCCCAAACTTGGGTCTCCAGCTGTTTTTTGACTATAGTTCCCATCATCCCTGGCCACTGGTCCTGCTAGCTAGGGATGATGGGAGTTGTAGTCCAAAACAGCTGGAAACCCAAGTTTGGGAAGTCCTGATCTAGTCTAAGAATACTGCCACTGGTTAACTACATGGGTGGTTGTGAGAAGGGGCACATGTTAGCTAACACCAACAGGACAATCATCTAGATATGCCTTGAACCATTTCCAGAACTGGAATAATACATAACCATCCAATTTGAGTTAATCAAGAAAAGCAATTTAGTTTCAAGAAATTTTTTTTTAGCACTTGAAAAGGGTATTGGGATTTAGAGAAACCAGCAGATCATGGTGCTTTGGCAACAGCAAACATGTTTGGAGCTGGGAAACAGGAGATCAGTAAGAACATAATTATAGCTCTTTTGGATCAGGTCAAAGGCCTATCTAATTCAGCATTCTGTTCTCACAGTGACCAAGCAGGTGTCTGCATGAAATCACACAACTGGTAGTCAATGACATTGGACATAAAGTGCATTTTCTTTCTTAAGCTATGTAAGCACATACATTTAAAGCATGTGGCTTTCTCCCAAGAATCATGGGAACTGGAGTTTCCCCCTCAGAGCTATAATTCCCAGCATCTTTAACAAAGGATGGTGTCAGTCAAATTTTCATTCAAGATTTGAGGGCAATAACATAAAAAAGGTGTGTGCAGTATTCCTGCTCCCTGCCTCCCATCCCTTTGCTTTGGCTGATTGTCCTGATCTAACTATCTTTATCCCACTCCAGTCTGCTGGCGGCTATGTCCTTCCGCCTTTCCCAGAGGGACGCCACAATTGCAGTTACTTGCCATGTTATAATAGAGAGCTGGTCAAGGCAGCAGGGGGAGACAGAGGAATGTTTAGCTGCACAAGAAACAAATTTGCCATGCCACCCTGATGTAAACATTGCTATTGACCCATTTGTTTAAAATACATTTTATATTGTAGTAATATGAATGCTAGTCAAGTAATCAATACCCAGAAGACAGCTCAATTGATTTTCTTCTTCTTCAAATAGATCTCTTCTGGTAAATTATCAATTTGTACTACCTCAGTTGTTTCAGTGGATGCATTTAACAATCACAGAAAAGTTGAGCCGATTTTTGTATGCTTGTTTTAAGTAGTAATAAGCACTGAGAGCTCAGTATTGCCCCATAATAGGTCCAGATGGGTAGAGGTTCCTCTCTTCTTCTGTTCAATCAGTCAAATAGCTTTGATTAGCTCCATTTTGATGGAGACAAAGAGGTGGACGCAGAACCTCTGTGCTCCTCCCATCAGCCTCAGCCAGCAAAGCCAATAGTTAGGGATGATGGGAGTTGTAGTCCAGCAACATTTGGAGGGCCACAAGTTCCCCATCCCTCCTTTTTAGCATGTGATTTATATGGTCAAATTTTGAATTGCAGGTGGTGGTAGGGAGGGAATCCATGCTGATAGTGTGCTACTACTATGTCTCTTCTCTCAGGATGCTTTTTCTCATGTCATGAACTTAGTCCCAAATCTGCTTAGAGTTTCCCAGAGCTGGTTTTCTGCTTGCATTAACAGTCAGCCTTATACACTTAATAGCCACAATTTACCATATTAGCAAGCCATAACAACTTCTGCAGACACTGGTATTATAATTTGGGTACTGAACATAAATCGCTGCAGTGGGTGTCCTAGTCAGTTCTTTCTTTCTTTTTTTGCATAGTCTTCAGAGAAACTACTTTCGAATAGCTTTTCTGGATTCTAATTTATTAGCTGGGAATGCTTTGGAGCTGGCAGTATGCTATATATATATATATATATATATATATATATATCCTAAGCAATCCAGAGAACAGGAACTCAATCTTCAGTACTGCGCTGTTAGACATGATGCTGTAATAATTCATACTGGAAACCTACCACTTATCCTTTTCACAGTAGCATTTTTGTGGAAATATATTGCCTACCCTTGCCACCAAAGCAGAAGAGTTACAGTGAAAATGTGAGCTATGAAGGTTTTTTTAAATTAAATGCAGTCTTTCCCTAAGATAAAAGAGCTCCCCTGCAAGCAATCAGAAAGTTACACAAAACCAAGAAGCTTGGATAATCTTTCAAATTGCCTTGTTTGAAAAATGATTATCTGAGTAGCTTTATGAGGCTCTAAAGTCTCGTCAAGCAAAAGGATTTGGCATATTTCCCATTAACTCCTCACACTTGCACATATAGTCATGAGGTTCTTTTTTTAAAATATCCAATTAATTATTAGCAAACTATTTCTATTCATCGCCTTTGAATTGCAATGCTGGCTAATGGAAGCAAGATTACAGTTGAATTAAGCCAATATGGAGAACATCTAGCTAATGATATGCAACACATTGATACTGGATTAAGCGAGGTCCCAATCTGGAGATAATAGCATACAGTGGTGGCTGCGACTGGCAGCTTGAGACAGCAGGAAGCAACATGCCTCTGTAACCACATTGCAAGACGGATGAGAGCATGTCACAGTGCACACATGAAGATGGCACCAGATCCTTTAAAGAACCATGCTCAGAAGCAGATGCTCCATACCAGACAGTGGGGACAAACAGCAGGGAAGCATATCAGGTACATATCCCATTTGCAGGACTGGGACAAACGGATGTAGAAATGTTATGTACGACTACCAGCATCAATGTATGCTATCAGTCTGACTGGAAATAGCTTAAAGTTTTTTATTAGGACAGAAATGAGAGCTATTGCTCTCACAACATTGTCTAACACTACAGTTGGCATAATTCATTAGCTGCTCTTCACACGGGATAAAGAAGATTTTCTTCCTTTGTTAAGAAACGTGCCAAATGTTTTGAAATTTGTCAGACTCTGTTCCTTTTTGCATAGCTTTCAGGTATGTAGATGAAAGAATTATTTCAGTCCCTTTTCCAGAACTCCCTGAAAAATCACCTGGGGATGGCAGGGATGTGTTTTATAGCTGATCAAGCTTACCTGAAAAGCCATCCATTCGCTGCTTGGGCTGTATTCACACATATGACCTCCTTCTAGTTCACCTCTCAAGTACCTTTTGTGTCACTGACTTGCTATATTTAGGGTATGTTTGCAGCTCATTTCCACATTAGCTTTACAGTAAAGCACTTCACACCTTTATGGACGGCATCACCACTTTGATGGTTTGACTACTTTTACTGACCTCTGCTTTGCGTCTCTGCTGTGAAGGTCATAGTGGTTTCTTAGAGTGATGAATTCCGGGGGAAAGTGGGTTTCTTTATGCAGGTGGGTTGAAATAGGATGTTTCCTTAGGATGTTTGAAACTCTGTTGTGGATCCTCCAGATTTTGCCGGCATATTTCTTTAAAGTACAGTGATGGCACTCTGAAAATATCAGTTTTAAGAGCAACCACTGCAAATATTCTCTGGTATAATGTAAACTCTTTATTGATCAGGAGTAAACCTGCTATACATTTTTTTCCATGCTAAGTTAACCACTCTTGTATAATTATTACTAGGGAAAGGAATCCAGACCACTACACTGAAGTAAAGTCCATGCCTGAATTTACTTAATACATATGGAACCATTCCTTTCTTAATTTAAATGCTGAGCCTTTAAGAGGGGAGCTGGACAGACAGCTTTAAGAGAGAACTTGACAAATTCATGGATAAAGTTGCATGCTTCTGAAAACCAGTTGCTGTGGGGCACAAATGGAAGAGCGCTGCTGTGCTTGTTTCCTGCTCTCAGGCTTCTCATAGGTACCTGGCTGGGAACTGTGGGAACAGGATTCTGGACTAGATAGGCCTTTGGTCTGATTCAATTGAATGACTGAATTCTTAAAAGAAAATGTGTATTTTTTACAATTAAAAACCGAATGTTTAAAAGTATCATCTAAACAACTTTTAAAGGGCTTCTGAACAACTGCTTTCAGTTGGAAATAGTGATAAGCACATGCTTCCCTCCCTCTCCTAAGGAAAATAATATGGCTGAAAAGTAGTTATTTTTGGCTGAATCAAACCCAAGTTACTAAAATAATTTGGTAATGCCATATGTCCAACACTTCCTCGGATTGAGCTAGTGATAGAATAAAACCAATATAGCCTTAAATGAACATACAAATTGTTTCAAGGGTGCTTATCATCTGGCATGTGTGTGTGTGTGTTTTGCTGGCTATGTGTGCCTTCAGATATAATTATTTTAGTGTTCTCTGCAGTTATGTTTATAATAGTTTCTGTGTTATTGTAGGGAACGGTCATAGAGACAATACCACATTGTTCTGCATAGTTTGATATGATCAAACTTTGCTGGCAAGATTACCACAGCAATCAATGCTGCAGAAAAGAATATTCAATTTAGGAAGAACAACAACCACAACAAAAAGTATTTTCTGTACCTTAATGAAAGTACTTGTTTGTAAGGAATGAAGGCAGGCAAGCAGCCAACCTTAGGGTTCTCTAAGCTTCTGAAGAGGCTATGAGAAGGTGTTGGCAGGACCTGAGCTAAATTATGCTGAGGAGCAGCAGTGATGAGAAAGATGATGAGCAGACTCCAAAGGAGATGCATAGCATTTAGGTAATACTGAAATGAGGTCTAAGTCAAAGACAAAGGTTAGTCTTGAGTTTTACCAGTAGATGACATAACTGATGGAGACAGGAGCAGGTGACTAGATTAAATTCTTCACATCCTATGAACAGATTGTCACTGGTCTCTAGTGTGTAAATATTACTTTGGAACATCATTCTTTTTACAATACACACTGCCTTTACTCTAGAACTCTGTGTGCACTCCAGGATGTACACCAAACTGTCACAGGCACAATTATTGAATATATAGAAGCCATAACTATTTGAAAATACATCCTAAATTTTCCACACTGATATCTTCCAAAACATGTTTTTTAAAAATATATATATATATAAATGACGTCTGCATGTATGCAGACATGAACACACAAATGTTATTTCTTATTCTCCATAGGGATTCTGCAACAATTTCAGTAACGAGTAATTATTATTCACATCTGTGATCTTTGCATATATCAGTGCAGTTATTTTTACTGGCAAGAGTGAGAATTATGTGAGTGTAATGGAATATAATGGAAAATAAGCTTGGCTGTAGATCCTGAGGTTAGCATTTCGTTTGAAGTGATACAAGCATAAGGAAAACATTGGCTGTATCCACCAGGGCTCTTGACATGATCTATTCATTCTAACATTCCACTAAGAAAAACTTCATGCGTTAGAAGGATAAATTAAATGTGGAATGAAGAAAATAACATCCTCTTCCTCCTGATCTTTGCACAACTCATTTGCATTCAAATAAAAATCATTTAGAACTACCAATGTGCTGTATGCTCAGTGTGTGATTATTTCTTTTAGCAAGCTGTGTTGCTGGAGGGAAATTGCAAAGGGATGCAATGAAAAAGTATCCCCAAACTAAGGCAGGGATAGAGAACTTATGACCCTCCAGATGCCATTAGACTTCATCTTCAGATTAATGAGGGCAGGAGCCTTAGTACAAGGATGAAAAAGGTTTGGCCCTACAGATATCAAAACATAATCAAGCATGTTGTGGTGTCTCTATCTGCTGTGCTGCCTGATAATATTCCTTACTGCTTCTGATCAAGCACAATGCTTTTCTCATCGTCTAGGTGTCAAGGTCTACTATGGTGGCTGTTGTTGATCTGGCTAGATGATCTGGTCAAACCAAAACAAGTAAATTACTGATACAATTCTATTCAAACTTACTGAAGAGTAAATCCCACTGAACTCAATTAGACTGGTGTACAAGTAGACATGCAGATGATGGTGTTTGTCCATATGCCTAACATAGCTCCACTGGCAATTCCCTTTAGTACATCAATATAAATATTCTCAGCAGATGTTGTATCTGTTAAATTGCTAAGTAACATTTCAATGCATTCTGAAGGGTTGGGGGGGTATAATCAATTCATAGAAATATGAGGTCTTGCCAAATGAATCTCAATTAAATGGTTACAGAAATGCAACATTACTTTTATGTAATTCAGGCATATTCCCCCAATGGGATTTGTCTTCCACCTCCAAATAGGAGAAAAACAACTGTATGCAAAATAATAATAATCCTTCAGGCTATCACTGTAACACGGAGACAGTCTACATTTTCCACTTGCTCAAAATAATGTTTGGCTCATACTCTTGCCACCGATTCCAGCATTTGCCATTAGTTAGAGAGTGTCAGCCAGTGTTTATAGAAGATGGACTTAATTACAAATCCAGCTGGGAGTTTTTCCGAAGTACATTTCTCAAAGTCAGTTGTGGCGAGGCAAAATATTAGAAGCTACTGTTTGGTTTCTAACATTTTCCCAGCTCCCGCTAGCCTATGCCAGGCTGTACAGCTGCCACGGAGAGAATAAAGTGTTTCCTTTCAGAATCCTAGAAGGCTGAGTCTCAGAAGATGTGCATCCAATGTCAAACAGTCACACAATACACTGAAGATAGAATGCCACTTTGGAACTGAACAGTCCATCTACACAGAGAGGTGCAGTGCATGCCATAATAATTGAGGCTGACATCTTATGCCCAAGTATCAAGTGGGTAAACAGTTGAATGGATAATTGAGTAGTGCAGGCCACTGAAGTAAATAGAAAGCTGCCTTATACAAAGACTTATCTTGGGTCCATCTAGTTCAGTATTAATGATACAGCCTGGAAATGGCTCTCCTGTCTTTCAGACAGGGCCTCTCTCATCCCTGCTTAGGGACACCAGGGAACGAAGTTGGGATGTCTTGTGTGCAAAGCATGGGCTCTGCTACTGATCTATGGCTAGGAGAGAAATTTTAATTAGAATTCACACTTCCCAAATCAATATGCAAACTGCAGCACTGCCATCCTTTCAAATTCGCACGCCTCTGAATTTTGTGATTCCGTTGCCCAATGAAACAACAAGGACAAAAATGCATAGTTTATCCATCTACCTATGCATTTATATCCTACCTTTTCTCCACAGATCTCAGTATGGGATAAGCGGCTGTCCCCTTATCCATTTTATTCTCACAACAGTCCTGTGAGGTACGTGATTGGTCCAAGGTCACCCAGTGAGCTTCATGGACAAGCGGGGATGGTTAGGGGAAAAGATGCATTAAAATGTACATGTACAACATATACAAACAACATATACAAATGCAGGGCATTAGCGAACATTTCTTTGAAAAAATGACATTACTGGGAGAAAATTCACATGAAAATGCAAAGCAAATTTCTGCATAAAAGCAGAGAACTGAATTTAAGATTGAAAAGATGAGAAACAGAAACTGAAATTGGCAAATATGCCCATCCCGACCTTGAGCTCCTGCTGGTAAATGATCAGTGAACTGAATTATAAATAGTTGCATGGTTCTTTTGTTTGGGTATATTTTCTTCTGGGCTTTGAAAACTGTAGCAGGGCAAATTTAGCTATCTCTAATACCTTATAGTTACAAATATCAAAGTACTCAAGTTACCTTAGGCCAACTGAACACTGTATTTTGATGTATATCACCTAAGATGCTTTAAATGTAAACTTATAGTGTAATACATGAATGTTGTGGACATACAGCTTAAATGCATGGTACAGATATGCTGATCAGGAAGCCAGAAAGGGAATATTCCCTCTATGGCAAATCTAGATTTGCTGCTATATAATATGCAAAGCAGCTCTTAAAAGATGCTGTTTCCCTTAAACCATTATTGCTGTCAAGAATATCATCTGTTCATTACAAAAAACAAAACAAAAACTGCTTACATGCTCAATCAGAGTGGTATGAGCATCAGTTGTGTTGGCTACAGAGCAAAAGAAAAAAGAAAAAAAAATTCATTTATATTTTCACAAGAAAATCCTCTCCTAATTATCCAGATAGAATTAAAAAGATAGAAAGTGAAAATGATGTTAAGATGCACTGGTATGAAGCATATGGATTGGAATTAAACGGGTATGGAAGTGGTACTTGCCAATATACAGTTTTTGCAACGCTGACTTGCTCTGGACACATAGTAGAATGAAGGGGGGATGTGGTGCTCAAATTCAATGATGGCAGAATAGGCTGTACCATTTCAGATTGACTCACATCCTAAAATGTGTAAAAAAAAAAAAAAAACCTCACAACTCTCTGCAAGTTGATCTAGCCTAGCAAGAAGGTAGGCTCTTTTCCTGATGTGCCAGGGTTAATTTAGTTTTTCTTTTTTTAATTGCAGAGAGGTTTCTATTTGTGTGTGTGTGTGTGTGTGTGTGTGTGTGTCCTCTGCAAATACTCTTAAATGATTCAGGCCATCTAAAGCAGGCATCCCCAAACTCAGCCCTCCAGCTGTTTGGGGGCTACAATTCCCATCATCCCTGACCACTGCTCCTGTTAGCAAGGGATGATGGGAGTTGTAGTCCCAAAACAGCTAGAGGGTCGAGTTTGGGGATGCCTGATCTAAAGCATTCCACCACCTCATTCCATAGCCTGTGTAAAACAGAGTCTCCCACTGATAGGATATTACCTATCACCACTTGTTCAGTTTTACAGACCAGAGAGAACAGTCGAGCTCACTAAACACTTTACATTAACAAATGCCAAAGCAGATCCCAGTATCCTATTGTCGAATCTGATGTGTGCCAGTGATTATGGCAAACTCAGCACTGTCGACTAAGCCCCATTTTTGTCTCCAAGTTCTAATTCTTACACTTTCAGAAGCAGTCAGTCATGAGAAGAAGTAGTGGGGGGGACAGGAACTGACATTCAAAAGTGCTCTTTCACCATCTGCTCCTTTGTGCAATCTTTGGCCATGTTTTCAGCTAACTGGCTAAATAAGAGTAAGGCAGTTTTGAAATCTGGCTCTGTGTCCCCTCAAGGTTTTCCACATGAGCTGGAATTCCTGTGTATAAGGACAGAATTATCTAAAATAGAGCAACTTTCCTGCAAAACATGAAGAACTGCATTTAAAGATTGGGGAAATGAGAAGGTGAGAGAACTGAAATTAACAGGTTCTTCTATCTCAAATTTCTTATATGCTCAAGTGTTCACTGTGCTGCATAGCAGGGGAACACCCTGCAGATACCATTTCATCAGGCAGTCCGTTTCACACAACACAGGGACTGGGCCCCTAGCATGGTGGCATCTACCAGAGGCAGTGCATCCCATTTCTCCACTTGACTGAACTGAAACCACGTGGGCTGTCACATCCTCCCCAAGATCTTCCAGGAAATTGATGCAATCTCACCCAAAATCAGCACCAATTAAAAACAGCAATAAAATGCACCAAATAAACCTCCCTTACAACAGAGGCAGTCTGGATTTAAAACTCAATTAAAGAGCCTGAGAACCTTAAAAGCTATAAGGAAAGCACAAGATGAACCTCATAATAAGGAAAGGTATCATATTGTTACCCACCTCACTTTATTTGGCAGGTTAAGAGCTGGATTCAACTAAATAGTTGCACTAACAGAAGCCAAAGCAATAAAACCCACTAGTGCAATGGGAATTTCCCCAATCCTCCCTTCATACCCCCCCCCAAGCTTGGGGGGGCAGGAGTGATCTCCTTAGCTCAACTTTGAATTCTACCCTGGGACTGGTTTTTCAGGTATTTCAATTTTCAGGTATTTTCAGGTACATCAACAAGCAGGTGGTTGTAAATTCATGCTTAAAACTATCTTCCAATCCAATACAAAAGAATTTTAATCTCTGCAACAGCTCTGTATGTACTTTGCCTCATAAAGAAATGAAACAAATTGCATATATCATTGTAATGGAGCATTCTAATTACAGTAAGTGATTAAAAAATTAAATACTTTCAGCCCCATCTTTGTAATATTCAACATGGTGCTTTCTCCTTCCTCCCTTAGTACAGACTGTCATTCAAACAGCAGAAGGATGAAAACACATTATTTCCATTTAAATTTGTATCCGTGTATTTGGAATGCTAATAGCAGTAGCAGAGAAAGTGCAAAAAGCATTCAAATAATCTAATTTCCTTAAAACTGCAAGTGTGCTGGGGACAGATGGGGCATGCTTATATTAATTACGCTTCTGCAGCCATGCATATAATTATGGGGTTAATTAAAAGGCAACTGTGATGTACACATTTTGCACTGTGCTGATTCCAGTTCAGTAGAACACCAAGCCTTTAAAGAGGAAGCTAGCAGCCACAGAAAAATTGCTATTTGAAATGTTCAAGTTTTTTTACAGTCTTTGCAAAAATAAACGAAGATTCATTCACACCAAAGTAATTTCCCATTGTTATCTCAGGAAAGCAGATCCCAGTAATCTCTTTCAATTCTCAACTGATATCTCATTTCTGGATCATAATTCCTTCATCTGAATTAGAAAGCGGTAATTATTTATTAAATGATACAATGTATCTCTCCCTAACTTATGTCGAACATCTGGTTACGTGAACAGAGGAATGTGGGAGGGGATTCAAGCGAGTGTCTAGTGTTTAGTAGGCTGCAATATCATCTAAGTAGCATCTTCATGTTAAAAAGACTGTATGATGTTTCACTGACATCATAGGGAAACTTTCCTTAACATTATTCTGTGGAATAAAAACAACAACCTCTTGAGGTGGTAGTTAGGATGAGAAAGGTTTTGGTGAGCAGATATGGAATTGTGTGAGCTTGGATGGAAGAGGACACCTTTCTCCCCTTCCCCTTTTTTTTTGGAAGCGGGGGAATGTCTCAGTTGGCTGCCATAACAACTCCTCTGACCAGAATTTAACTAGGTCATCCACTTGCATCATAAAATGGACAGTAATGGATAGGAGGAAGCATGAGATGAATCTATTCCTAGTGTTTACCACATTTGGCAACCCAGTGAGTTTAACTCATTTATAAGAATTCTTACTGCACAAAGACCAAAAATAAACTCCTTACATAAAGGATTATAATATCCCATCTGTGCTTTACTCCTAACAACTCTCAACATCCGTAACAAACTACAGTCCTCAGTATTTTGGAGGTAAAGTCACAGCTATTTAAAGTGGTATGATAATGTTTTAAATGTATTAATCTATACCAGTTCTCCCCAACCTGGTGCCTTCTGTATGTTTTTGGCCGTAGCTCCCATAGGCCACAGACAGCATGGTCAATGGTGAAGGAATGATAGGAGTTGTAATCCAATGCACCTGGAGGGCATCAAATTAGGAAAGACTGGTCTACATTATGCATTGCCCACTTAAGCCATACTCAGACATTTCAGCAAAAACACATGGGATTAACCTGGGAAGGGGGGGGGGCTAACAGAGAGCTGCACCCCAATGCCCCATGTGCTGCTGCTCCACTTCATACCATTACTCATTTAGTGACCAAACATGCTTGGAAGAGTCCCTACAAATGAGACCTGTGAGATTATACACCCCCACTTAAAGGTGCATTCACATGACAGTTGATTCTGCTTCCCTAATTGTTTATGTCATGTGATGTAAAAGCCACTTCTAGAAATCTAGCAGAATATAAGTAGATGTTTAGTGCTCATTTCCATGTTCATTGTTTCCAGAAAGCGTCTGTTTGCAATCCCACAGAAAACTGTGGGAGAAAAATGATGAAATTTGAGGCAGTATACAAGAATATCTTTCTTTTCTGCAATTTTCATGGGTGAATCGTGGGGGAACGGAAACATGCATGTGAAGAAAGCATGGGGGAGTAGTGATGTTGTCCAATGACATTTGTCATTGTGTGGCATCATGTGCCACAAATTTAGTGTGACATGTTGGTATAGTGGTCAACAAGCCACAACTCCATAATGCAACAGGTACTGCAGTGGAAAAGGACCATTAGAAAATGGGGTGGAACCATTATCATTATAATCAAGAAAACTAACACAATACTCCCCACATCTGAGTGCGCCCTTAATCCCACTCATGTTCATTCAAACACCTGAATAGGCTTTATAAGATGGCTAAAATAAGTTATGCATGACAACTTTTCCATGTTGCAGACATAATATGTAGTGCAGGAACACACTGTGTGAAACCTCTGCAGTGTGAAATTCTGTGCTTCTGTCTAAACTTATTGATTACTTTTCAAGTAATCTGCCTGCAAGCATGTTACTGAAATGACCCCTTCTGATGTGTGCCTATATATATATATATATGCAAACTTTAAAGTGTAAGGACTTGCATATGCTTATCTCCGTCATAACACCAATTTAGCTCAATAGCTAAATTATGTCTCACACATATATGAGCAATAAGTGAAATAAATAATCTGTATCCCCTCCCCACATGGCTGGGGCTCCAGAAAAGAAAGTTTGAAGGTACTAACTGAATATGAATGTAGCCGGTAACACTGAAGCTTAAAGGTTTTATTTTATAGGAAGTAGTACACTTTACTGACTATTTTTAATCCCCATAAACACTCAGTGTATCCAGTAACAATGACCCTTATGTGGAAGAAATTAAGCTGCTCTGGATTCAGACTCACTGTAGCTTTGTTGCTGTGGCATTAATCCCGCAAAACATCCCCTGCCTTTTTGGTTTCGTTCATCCCCTGGACAACCACATTATATAAACAAACTCCTGCTCCATTCCCACTGATGGAAAATTGGTCCATACCTACGATGCCAGAAGGCCTCCATTGATCAGCTGCCAAAAGTACAAAATGGTGTCAAAGCATCTCTTAGAGGCTGGATGACAACATCACAACAACCCAGTACTACAAACTGTAAGTACAAAGATGTGTTACATGCATATGCCAGGGATTTACAAAGAAGCACTCTTGGATTTGTTTGTCTTTTTGCCCATGGCTCAGTTTTTCACTCTGTTTCTTACTAATAGTGGAAACTGCTACCTGTGGAAATCAAAATGCATTTTACTACACATGTTATTTAAAACAACAACTCTGATTCTTAAACTTATATTGCCCCATTTTACATTCACGGTAAAGAAAAGCGTGGCAGGATTTACTACTGGCGGGAGCGGGGAACCAAACTATGGTAGAGAAGTGTATAGAAAAAGGATTCCTATTCTTAGCCAGTTCATGATCAGTGCTGAATACCACCTGTGATTAACCAACACTGTGGACACTTGAACAAAAGACCACAAAATAATAATCAGTGTATTGGTTCACCATTAGGATGGTCCATCATTGGACTGACATGCATCTGGAGTCCACACAGGTAACAGATTCTCTCTCACTCTAGGATACCTGGGTCATCGGTATCATAAGAAGAGCATGTTGACACATCTAGTCCAGTATCCTGTTTTCACAGTGACCTACCAGGTGCTTATTGGAAGCCCAGAATCAAGACCTGAATGCAGCAGCACTCTTGCCACTTGTGATTCCCAGCAGCTGGCAATCAGAGGCATACTGCCTCTGACAGAAGGAGGAGAACACAGCCATCTTGGCCAGTAGCCACGGAGAGCCTTTTATCCTCCATGAATTTATCTAATCCTATTTTGGATCCAAGATTATGGCCATCACTGCTTCTTGAAGGAACAAATTCCAGAGCTTAACTGTGCACTGTGTGAATACCATAGTGTTATTTTGTGCTATATCTTCTTGCCAAATGGCAAGGAGAATTTCACCACACATCAGAGACAGCTGCCAAGGAACCTTGGACAGCTAAACCATGGACCTTCTGCATGCAAAGCAGATGTTCTCATGGGATTCTACTAAATGCGGGGAAAGGTCCCCCACCCCAATGAACCATAATATTCAACCATATCTCCGATTTTTTTCTTTCTTTTTAAGGGTTATTTTCTAGCTTCTTAGAATCTGTTATGAGGTATAATATTCATCTCTCATTTTTGTGTGTGTGAGAGAAACTACTCTGCTCCCTCTTCTAGTGTTTTACTTTGTCCCCCACACAAGAAAAAATCCTGAGGATACCCATAGATATTTTGCCACTGATCTACTGCTCTTCCCCAGTTTCCATCACCACAGCTGCAATTTTAAATTAGAAACTTTCATACCATTGTAAAAAGAAAGTGATATAAAAATAGAGATCATCGTGAAATTTTATTTTATTTATTTGCCAATAATTATATCTTGCAACATTTTAAAGCTCTTTTTTGTTTGAATGCAAACTCCTTCCTCCGTAACACTGCCTCGCTGTTTTTATCCTGCAGTGTCTGTGATAATCCTGTGTCTGTGAAATTGCAATCTGTTGCCATGGAAATGGATGGGATGCCACAATTGTATGTAGCACTAGGACTTCACTTCAAGATCAAGGATGAGGAGATGAGTTTCCAGAGAGCTACATCAGTGACTATATTTTTATACAGCTGTCTGGGCAAGGGTTAAATTCAAGGTGGCATGGATGCTTAGGGGTGTACAACACTGGCAAGGGATCTGAAAAAGAAATGATGGGATGAAGCTGGAAATAGATGCCTGAAATGGGTTATTTTATGTCTTACAGGCACCTGGAATATTTGTCAGTGATCCTTATTCTTTGTCAGAACTGACAAAGTAAATGCGTGAATTTAATTAAAGCTACAATCCGAAACCCATTTACCTAGGAAACGTGCATACTGTTACACCATACAAACATTCCCAAGGAGCCACTGGGATTATATAAGTGGTTAGGGAAATTTTATCTACAGAGTGGCTTGTAGAGATGGATAGTTCAGTAGGTAGAGCATGAGACTCTCAATTCTAGGGTTGTGGGTTCAACCCCCACGTTGGGCAAAATAAATCCCACATTCCAGGGGGTTGAAATAGGGACCTTGGGGTCCCTTCCAACTCTAAGATTCTATGATTATATGATTCTAAATGTGTGTTGAGACAAAAACAGGAAGTGGCAGGAGAACACTTAGGTATTGTTGGAGAGTATAGTTGACAGGAACTGGGACTAGAAATGAGTTAATCTGTCCATTTCTGCATCTCCCAATTTTTATTTTTATTTTTTTTCTAATCTTGAATTCAGTTCTCTACACTTCCACATCAGTTTGAGGGTGTGTTTTTTCAAGAAAAAGAAAAAGAAAAGAAAGTCCTTGTGGAAATTCATCAGGATTTCAGTGCAATTTTTTCCTAACACACATTTTTGTAGATCTAATGCCCACTTTTTGCAAAGCAATTTCTCCTAATATAGTGCAGATTTACAAATCATTTTCACTAATATTCATTATAGACATTCTTTATCATCGCACGTGGGTTTTTGTACCACTACCTGGCTGGAGAACTCAATTGCACACTATCAGAGATGAGTGAATTTCAAAAGGTAGCTGTGTTTTGGTTCAAATTGTTTAGAGAAGTTTGAATTAGGTAAGCTCTCCTTTAAATGAGAACAGAATCACATTTCTCCCTCATCCCTAGTAGCTACCACAATTCCATTCATAACTTCAGCCACCAACCAATTATGCCAATTATGAATCAACCGGAGAATGTGGCTGTTGTGCATGTTGCCATCTAAAGTGTGGAACTAGCACATTCTCAGTAGCCCCTTCAAGCATTGAGAATCCATGAGTACCAAATGCCTGCACAAGGCTTCTGGTAGATATGTTCCTACTTTGCATGCGTAAATATTCTGCCCTGCAATTATTCTGGAAACAGCTGCCCTACTTATATCCCCTGATCATCTAGCCTTATATGACAAGGTGAAATAAAGGAACTGGGAGTTGGCAAGATAGAAAGTTGATGGCCACATATGTGTGACTTGGCGCACATTCTTTCATGTGATACATTCTTTCACATAGATCTTGGTCTAATTATTACCCGGATTTGTCTAGGATTGTTGAATGAACATATGACATCATTTAGGATTAGCCATTTGAATCAGAAGCTAATCTATCTCTGATTCAAGTCTGTCAGATCTCATTTAATGATTGGATTGCAGAAAGAATATGTATTGAGGAAACCTTAGAAGTAGAATCTTCTCTTATTGATCTAGAAGCAGATTAATTTTCTGCTGATTCTACAGCTTCCTTCTCAATTAGGGATAATGGAGGATGAAAGAGACTGTGATGAGAAAGGAAGATAATCTCATCCCATTATCAATTCCCTTGGATATCAGAGTCTATAAAAACCTTCACCAGTGCTCTGCCATGTAGGTAGTGGAGGAAAAGAAGAAGGAAAACAAGGGCATCATGACAGCATAAAATGGAGCAATAAAGGAGTCTCTATACAATTACCTGAGAGTTGAGTAATTTACAATCGTGCCCGGGTGAGACGAACAAAGTGGATGAGGGCTGATAGTGCAGTGGGTGACAACCGGAGACCCACTCCAGCTAGCAAGCAGGTAGATAGGCTGGCTGCTGTGGCTAGTAAGAAACAGTACAGCATGGGACAGCCTTTCCTAACCTGACAAACAAAAACACTCATCCCTGGAATTGGCCCTGGCAGTGCATTCACACTGCACCAACCTCCCCACCACCTAAACCTCTCCACCCCAAGAAGCAAAAGCAGCCCAGCTGCCAGGAAGTTAGCACAGCTGCTCTGCCCCACTCAGGGAGCTGCTTTTCATAACTTCTGAAAAAGCCAACATGAGCACAGACTGAATGTATATGCTGTGTGTATGGGAGCCCTGCAATCACCAGGGCCCACATACACATACAGAAACTTCCAGAAGTTGTGCCAATCCAAACACATGGAGAAGGGAGGAGCTAACGGACACGATCCATTTCCTCCAGCAGTATACCCAGTTGTACATCCTAACATTTTCATTAAGAAGTGCATATTAACAATGAAGGGTGCAAAAGCACAGATACGATCAAAGCAGCAAGACCTCCTATTTGGTAATGTTTGAATACAGCAAGGATGCTTAGACTGCAGGAAACTGACACAAGCAACTGCACAGGACTGTAACCTAAGTCACTCTTTCTCTCTCTGAGGAAACCAGAGCACCTAACAACTTTAATAATGAATAAGATACAAATCTCTTAGGTTAAAAAGAAAAAGAGCTGCGTCTTAAATTTTGTAGCTTTCAGTCAAAACGAACGTTGCTTAGCAACCACTGTACATGATCCACCTGGCTGACCTCGTTTAAAGACCTGGGCCAGAGCTGAAGCGTGGCAGCATTTGACTGAAAGCAGAAGAGGCTTGGCCAGGAGATAGCAGGAAGAGTGTTCAGCACCACACCAGCAGCTGGGTGCCTGGTGACATCTCCATGCTTAGAGGAAATGACCCATATGCTGCAGAGGCAAACGAACAATCACATTGTCAAGAAAGTTATGGAACTGCCAGCACTGTTCACCACCACTTCAAAAGTCGGCAAAAACCATCTAGCTTTCAAGCAGCAACTTCATCAGTAAAAGCAGTTTTAGCATTTTCTAACAATAGACATTCTTTTGAAGAGAAGTCCTAATTCTGACAGCTGGTATTTAGGTTTAATTTATTTCTTACAGTTTAAAAAGAAAGTAGTAATTTACCATTTTACATGGACAGGATTAATTTGTTTCTTTTTTTGTATTATTGCAATCTGTATCTAAATACCCATGGAGTTGAACCCTTCAAGGAGCATCTGGTCTGCTGCTTGTGTTTACTGAGGAAGAATGGGAGAGGGCAAGAAGCTTGTATCATGCTATTTCAGACCATGGAGCATGGCCTTTTTGGAAAGGAAGCACTCTGCGGTTGTGCTGACCACCCATTACTGCTTGAATGGGGACCTGTGCTCCTCTGAATGTTGTTAGACTCCTACTCCCATCAGACCCAGCCAGCAGAGCCATGGGAACTGGAGGAGAGCAACAGCTGGGGATGCACAGGTTCCCCATTCCTGCATCACTGCAACAGGTTCTCAGTGTAAAAACAAACTCAGAAGAATACACAGCTTAGTACAGGGATCAGGGATCTGTGGCTTTCCATGTGGTTTTGGACTGCAACTCTCATCATCCCTGGGAGTTCACATCCATGGCCACATCCATGGCTTTTTAGACCAAAAATTCTAATAGTTTTAACAAATAAATACAAAATAAATGTGTCCTCTGACATTTAACTGATTTCCCCAAGACTATCAGGGTTTTCCCCACCCTGTCTCCTCTCAGTTTCTCCATAACCCAAAAGAGGTAGTTTAATTGGTTCTCTAGACTTACACTTGTATAGTGCAGATAAAAATCATATCGTGTAAAAGCTGTGAAAGAGGATGTTTTTTCATCTTCCCCAACTCAAATAAATACCAGCTGAACCAATTTCCTGTACATTTGGAGATAAAGAATTCTCCCTTAGTTAGAAGAACGTGTGTTTAGAAATTGCAGAAGCTTCAGTTCAGTGTGTTGTTATAAGAAGGGCTATTTATAATTGAAAATATACTCTGCAAAAATGGATAGATCATGGAAGAAAAGATTAATACAGAAAAGACAGAGGGAAAGAATGAAACAAGGAAGGGTTTTAAATTTCATTTTTTTCCACTGTGTTTTCCACTGGTCCCATCACCTCCTGGCAAATAGAAGGGGATTTCTTGGGTTCCATGATCACTGCAGATGGTGATAGCAGCCACGAAATTAAAAGATGCCTGCTTCTTGGGAGAAAAGTGATGACAAACCTAGACAGCATCTTAAAAAGCAGAGACATCACCTTGCCAACAAAGGTCCGTATAGTAAAAGCTATGGTTTTCCCAGTAGTGATGTATGGAAGTGAGATCTGGACCATAAAGAAGGCTGATTGCCAAAGAATTTATGCTTTTGAATTATGGTGCTGGAGAGACTCTTGAGAGTCCCATGGACTGCAAGAAGGTCAAACCTATCCATTCTTAACGAAATCAGCCCTGAGTGCTCACTGGAAGGACAGATCCTGAAGCTGAGGCTCCAATACTGAAGCTGAGGCTCCAATGGCCACCTCATGAGAAGAGAAGACTCCCTGGAAAAGACCCGGATGTTGGGAAAGATTCAGGGCACAATGAGAAGGGGACAACAGAGGACGAGGTGGTTGGACAGTGTTCTCGAAGCTACTAACATGAGTTTGACCAAACTGCGGGAGGCAGTGGAAGACAGGAGTGCCTGGTGTGCTCTGGTACATGGGGTCACGAAGAGTCGGACATGACTAAACAACAACAAAAGCTGTTCTACCTGCATCAGCATACACAACTTGGGAGAAGTCAAGTTAGGACCACACTGGATATCCTTTGGCAAGTCACTCTTTCTCCACTGCAGAGAGTTGTTGAAAGGCTAAAATGTTGAAAGAATAAAGCCCATAGATTCTGCCCCATGAGCTCCTTGAAGAAAAGGTGGGGAAGAAATGAGATAAACACATTTTTGAATATTACAAATGCTTTGATTCCCATATGAGGAGAAAAAAGGTTTATATTTTCATATAGCAGAACTGCATTTGTTCGTGTGCAATTTTTTCTTGAAATACACACAGAAGGCAAACTTAGAAAATTTACCAAAAAAAATAGAGCAGCCTAGGAAAGTGTCTATAAAGAAGATTCGCTCAGGAAACAAGTTTAAATATAAGGTGGTAGAATTAAAATAACAATTGGATCCTTTACATCACAGGAGCAAAAATCTTTATTATTACTATTATTATTCTCAATTACCTTTTACAATAATTCCAACTTTAGCCCTCCAGTTTCATTTGTTCATGGTTGTACCAAGGTTCTGTGATGTAATTTGTAATGCTGGTTGATCACTTCCAGCAAGTTGCTGTTGGCAACCATCCATCTCAAGAGACAATGCAGTGCACCTCTGGGAGTGAAATCAAACCACTGCATTAATAGCACCAAAGAGACCTCCCCAGGGTGCAAGCCTGGGCAGTATAGAGATTCTGGGGTGCCCAGACAACAAGAGCCCCCCTCTCAGCCTTGCTGATGTGGTCCAAAGGAAAGCATAGCAATACATTTGGCACCAGCTTGGCTGCAAGCTGCCATCCAATTGTCTTAGGAACTCCACTCCAGATTTGTATAGGGTTTCCTCATCAACTGTTTCTTCTCTCGAAATTATCGCACAAGGCAGTGGTAGTTTAGGATAAGAGCTTTGCTTCTCCTTTCCAGGTTGATGAGCCCCATCTGCCCTTCACTTCCCTCTATAGCACGTTCAGAAACCACCTTCTTGATTGTTGGACCCACTATTGGTTTCATCCGCTCAATCCACCGGAGCCTGCATGCAGGAGAAATCCCTAACTCACCAAGGGTTTGAGACTCATCAGCCACTGTCATCTGGTTTAGCCAGCCAGTCAAAGCCATTCCTGAGTTGTGCCTGCTGTCACATGGTGACAGCTTCTAGGAGCCACAGGTGATAGGTGAGTGCAGGGTGGGGACCAAAGGTGTACAAATTACCCCAGAAGGAGCATGATGTGTCCTTCACCAGAGGGACTACCCCTCCCCCAACTTACCATAAGCCCTTTTTACCTACTTCCACCAAGATAAACAAAAGAGCATTTGCACCAATCTTGGGAAAATATCTCTAAGTGCACTGTTTGTCCACAGTACTACCCTTCCATTTGGCTCTCATAAACATGAGACGTGGTTTATTTCAGCCAAATCCTACTAGCGCCCTTTTAAAATCTGTTAAACAAAACCAGGTGGTCTTCAAAGGACAGGAAAAGTAATTGTAGAAGTTCAGGACCCTCTCTAAGTGTCAGCATCCTTGTAAAATGCAGCTGAACATTACATCACATCTATTGTGTAAACATCACAGCACTGGATAAAGGCAACTCTCCAGCGAGCTTGGCAGCCTGCTCTACCTTTCATTTTGTTTAATAGGCCCCGTTGTCTGGTTATGTCCATTTTCCTTCACTGTTCCTTCAAAATGGATTACAGCACAATAAACGTCAGATTGTCAAATGGACTTCTCTGGCCTCAGCTGGTGCCAAATCGCAAGCCATTCAATGCCCTGAAAGAGGGATACTGAGGTAGAAAAGCAAAATTAATTCCTTACAAAAAACATTCTTCTTTCCCTAAAAGACAGGAAGGAAACATGACCCAATGGCCAACTTCTCCCTTTGCCTTCAGTACTCTAAAATGTCTATGCCAGCTACACCCCCAACTCAGCTTGGCTTGCCTTCATATGGTTAGTTGTACAAATAAGAAATCCTGGGCAGATTGTGATCAGATTGAGTTACAGCTGGGCACCATCTGAAAACTTACCTAGAGATGAAATGGTGGCTCGTTGGCTGACATTAAAACAAGCTTGAAGTTCATGACACACAACACTGTGGTCCCAAAGAACACATTGCTACCACCATAGGCAAAGGCATTTTAAAATTTCTCTGGTGAGTCATATGAGCTTTCGTTTTCCCTTGGTCTCATTCCTCAGCATTCTTGCCTGTCTGTTGAGTTCAGCTGAAATCAAACTGAATTCTGAATTCCCTTAAAAATATCAGTAAGTATATCCTATTAGAGATCAAAAGGTGACAGAAAACTCTCTCCACAAACAAATATTAATGCAAAAGCCTCCAAGAAACCATTCTTTGTATTGAGGCAATTTTCCTACTGCTGCTTTCAAGTGATTTACTCTTATTTTATCATTGTTATAATTGTTTTAAGTTACCCTTGTTGGTCACCTTAAGTTCAACTGAAGAAGGTTGGGGTGTAAACTTTTTAAATAAATTAAATTGATAAACTAAGAGTAATTTGTTCCAAATGTTCGTAAACTGTAACTGTGGAGTTTGGGGGAGGAGGAGGAGGAGAAATACCCTACCATCTGACTGGGTTGCCCCAGCCACTCTTTGTGCCTTCCAGTGTATATAGAAGCATAATAGAACATTACACATTAAAAAGCTTTTCTATACATAGGGTTGCCATATTTCAAACAGTGAAAATCCAGATAGAAAAGTTGTTGTCTTCTAAAGGTTATATAGCAAAAGTGGTGCAAGATCCAGTGTGAAGCTGACTGAATATCAGAGTGTATAATTGTTTCTATCACATGGCAATAAAGGCAGGAAAAAATATCTGTATTGCTGCCTCCATTGCATGCTCAAGAAGGTACTCAGCAGAGCTCTTTTGTGTGGTAAAGAGGGTGCTGTCCCCTGCCCCAGGTAATGGGGTGTTAGAATCACCCAAGGCCTGCTACAAGTCTGCTAGGTACTCTGAGAACAAAATCACTTGACCTCATATGATACTTGAACGTCTGCAAAAAAATAAGCCTTTTGCATATTTTATTCTAACTGTAATAATGTGATTGGCGCAGTTCTTTTCTATTGTTTGTCTTGCTTGTACGTTGTTGTTTTTGAAAACTCAATAAACACAAGCAGTCTGCAAATAAATTCTGAACCAAATCTAAGGGGTTATTTGTCCTCAGTTTTCAGAAGCAAAATGTCTGATTCCCAAAAGATCAACATGTTCATATGAACACATACCAAAAGTAAATTATAAAAGCAAAATTATGAGACCTTTAGCACTGTTGGCTATCCAAAGGATTTTGAAGCACAAGTAGCAAAACTTTTAAACTGGTGCTGCCAAATATTTTGTGAACTTTATACAAATGTCTAGTTGTATCCACTGAAAGTTATCCTGTCATAAAAGATCATAGAAAGCTACTGTGATTTTAAAATGGTCTTCTTTGATGATGTTTTCTTATGAATAATGCACTCCTGTGAGGCAGTCAAATTTATATATAACTATGTCCTAAGACCAAAGAAATTTTTAGCTTTTCTGACGTTAGTTTTATATAAATCTGATTGATGGTGGGGAAAAAGAAAAATGCACCATGAAACAGAAACAAGAAAAGGTCAGCATGCAGTAACACTTCCAGAATTGTATAAATTCAGTGTACACTAGTTGCAAAATGAGTAAGTTAAGCCACTTGATTTGAATGAGTTGAACCAATCCAATGGGTAGACAGAGCCTCATGTCTTTAGTGTAGTCAGGAACCATGTTATCATTGCATTGCCTTCTCCTTCTGTCAGAGCCAAGAAAACTCCTCCTTCTCTGCTATCATTTCTGGTTTAATATTCCTTCTAGGTCCGCTATGGTGTATGGGTTGTACGCAATACTATGCAAGAAGAGTGCAACTGATCCAACAGATATTTCCCTTCCCCTCCTCTTCCCTGCAACCCCATCTATTCCCTAAAAAATCTCTCTAGAGAGTTGAGGGGACCTAGGGGGCATTGTGAGATGTGCCTTACAGGGCTTCAGCAAGGATGAGGAATTATCCAATGTTGGCAGAGGGTTTTGCACGAGCAGAGCAGAGGATGAGAGCATTTTATCTGTCACCCAGAGTAGAATGGATAAATGGCAGCTTGGAGTCAAATTCAACAAACTGTTCCTGCTAGCAGAAGCCCATATAAGGACTTTCACTTTGAGGGGGGGTTCCTCCCTCTTCTTCCCCGTCATGTTCTCCCCCCCCCCATTGGCTCAAAGGAAGAAAGGAAGGAATTTAAAAGAAGGAAGCTAAGGTAATGTCACTGCTAGTAGTGGACCCCCCCCCATTAAAAAACAGTTAAAGAATTTCTCCGCTTCCTATGGAAATTCCCCAAATTTCTTTGCCAACAAAGAAGAATTTTGAGAAGCCATTTCTACACAGCTCTATGCGTTATGTTGCCGCCTTCTTCTTCTTCTTCTTCTTCTTCTTCTTCTTCTTCTTCTTCTTCTTCTTCTTCCATTAGTTGACTGTGCAGTGAAGATGCAGAGAATCAGTCTCTGATTCACTCTTCTAACCCATCTCAGCAAGTATCATATTCTTAAAAGAAACAAGACACCAGTGTAGGCAGCAATGACAGCACGACTGTGCCAGCAGAAGATCAGCAATGTTTTGCTTCAAGTCTATCCCTGCCCCTTCCTGTCCCTGTCCACTTTCACTACTGAACATGGAACAAACATTTGAAAAGGTTATGAGCGACCCAGGCATTTGTTCTCTTTCCAGGCAGCACAACATTTAAGAGACTCTGGATGTTTGTTGCTACGGTGAATCTGATGATCTTCTAATTGTCTTCTAGAATAGATGGTGGCAGGCTATTAATGTAAGAATTATAAAGACTGGTGATGGAAGTAGTCGGAGCAAGGTCTGAAGTGAACATGGAAAGATCTTAAGAAAATGGTCCAGATTCCTCTAGAAGTCACTTTGATTTGTGTGGGAAGTCACTTTGATTTGTGTGGGAATGAATCACCTGTAATAACTGTAAGTGAAATTAATTTTACAAGGTGATCTTCAGATGTTCTTTTGTTTATTTTATCTCATCCCTGAGTTGTGAGGAAGGAAGAGAAACCTGAGGAAGGAAAACGAGAGGAAATTTATGCAGACAGTTTTGTTTTTCTTTTCAAAAAAGTGAAAAATGCATTTTGATTTATACCGCTCTTGAATTTTAATGAATAGCTTCCTGAGAACACATCTGTGCTATGATACTTTCCAGCTGCAGTGAAATTCGGAAGGGATGTATAAAGAGAAAGAGTGTTTGTGCATAGCCTTCAGCCAGGTTTCCCTGATAGTTCTTTTTAAACTCTCTAAGCAATGAAGGTCAGTTCCCACATTATTTGTTGACATAGCAAAACCTTCATGCAATGACTTACCACATTATTTTCACATGGTGAGGTATTCTTGAGAATAGCCTCCATGTGTGTGGGGGGGGGGAGGGGATACCACACCAAAGAAAAATACTTAAGAAACCTTTTCTCAAAACACCTCACCATGAAAAAATACAACAGTGTTTCTGCATGAGGCTTTCAAAAGTCACAAAGATACACTATAATCTCATGTAAATGGCATTGTGGGCATCTAAAACTAGTATGAGCTATCCACATCCAAATAAATTTGGACTCAACAGACTGTCAAATAATGGCACTTCTGCATGTTAAATGTGTTAGTATACTCTTTTTAAAGTAGAAAATAAAAATAATTTATCCAAAACGCATGTCTTCAATAGCATTGTGTCACAACTGACATTTGAACATTTCCCTTAAAGTGAATCCACATGTTTGCTCACTTCCACATTTTGCGTTGTGAACTATTCCCCTCACAAAGCTACACTTCCCAGAGTGGTTTATCAATCATTCCTTCTTTCCCTGAAACTCTGGGGACTCTATTTAGTTGAGATTCCTGCATTGCAGAGGGTTGGACTAGGTGACCCTCCCGTCCCTTCCAGTTCTATGATTCTATGACTCACCTGATCACTGCAGTGTACTGATGCAGCCACAACATCAAGGACTGCTGACCTTCCGTAAGTAGAGCTTGGGCCTTGCACTAGCGCCCCTCCTGTGCCTGACAGTTCTGTGGCATGTATTGTGAGAGAAATAATCATAACTTGAGTGCTTTGAAACCTAAATGCAAGATGATGAGCATTGCTCTACCCTTGTGAAGTTATTGGCCTAATTTGCTTCATTTTTATGGCTTATAGAAACTAAAGTCCTTCTTCCAATCCAGCCCAGCTAATGACACTATAAGAGGCAGGACTTTGTTAAAATACTATGATCCTTGTTCTCAACACAGAATAGTCAGGCAGCTAAAGAGTAGTCCAGAGATAATAGCAATAGCAATAACAATTTATTATTTATACCCCGCCCATCTGGCTAGATTTCCCTACCAACAGGCTATTAAAAGCACGATAAAACATAAAACATTAAAAATTTCCCTAAACAGAGCTGCCTTCAGCTGTCTTCTAAAAGTCAGTTGTTTATTTCCTTGACATCTGATGGGAGGGCCTTCCACAGGGCGGGCACCACAACCAAGAAGGCCCTCTGCCTGGTTCCCTGTAACTTCACATCTCGCAGTGAGGGAACCACCAGAAGGCCCTCGGCGCTGGATCTCAGTGACTGAATGATGAGGGTGGAGACATTCTTTCAGGTATACTGGGCCGAGGCCATTTAGGGCTTTAATTGTAAGCACCAACACTTTGAATTGTGCTCGGAAACGTAAGAAATTATTCTAATGTTGCTTGGGCTACCTTTTTTGGATGATGAATTGTCAGAGTTAGAAAGCTTACAAAATGTTAAATGCTACGAATCCAATGCACTGCACCATCATGTTGCTTACTAGATTAGAAGTTAATATTTAAACCCACTTTTCTATCAAAATAATACTGAAAGCAGATTGTAATGAAAGCAGAAACAACAAGACACTACCGACATGACTTCTCTTTTTCTCCTCCTGCTTTCTCCAGCAGTTTCTGAGATTCTGACTAGGATTACCCAAAGGATAACTCAAGAATTACTTCCTTTGGTGGCAGCTGTCTTCTTCTGTAAGATAACAGTGGTAAACACAATCTTCCGGGTTATTTCTTTTTAGAAGTCTCCATAGGCAACACACCTGCACCAGTAAAATGAAGGGAGGCTGTCCAAGAACTCACATTCTGATCCCTTGCACTTCTCTCATTCATATCAATGGAAGTTGTGCAGGGTAGTTTCTTGTTGCATTGTGCTCTTAATCTCAAATGAGCAGAAGGTTGATTTGCAATAGATCAGCAAGTATTTCTGATTCCCAGTTGTTAAATAAAAGCAGCAACAAAATGACTGCTTCCCTGGTATTGAATGTTTATGTCATTGAATGTTTTAGCCTAAGGTATACTGCTAGAATTAAAGTAGGATAACGAGCAGTGGGTTTTTCTATGGAAAGACTATGAGCTCTGTTCATTCTGGAACTCAAAACAAATTCCTGGACTAAGAATTATTTAATTCTATGTACATACCTTTTGTGCCAGGCTGCAGTTGGTGGATCTTGGGGGTCCTAGCAGAAAACATAGCAGATCTCACAAGCCTGACATCTGCCCACCCACTCCTGCTCTAAAGAGAAAGCATTTCTCGACTCTGAGATGGCTGGTTGTTTTCAGAAGAGCTGACGCACAGGAACGAACTGATTCCTCATCTTGACGTTCTTCTGAACAATCATGAGGCATAATTATGTATGTCGTCAGGAAAAAGTAATAATTCCCTGCCCACAACGTATTTTCCTTTCCTAAACAAAAGGGAAAGAAAACATCTGACTCACAATGAAAGAGTCCATGCAGCAGGATTATGCTTCTCTAACTAGTCAGCAGCCCACTCTTGCCTGGAGGAACATAGTGAAAGCTATCGCTACAGGGCAAGAAACTTTGCTGAACCCTTGGCATGCGTCCCCTTTGAAATGACAAGAGAAATCCTGTTATTGGTAAAACAATAAAGCAAGGCTTGTTGGAATAACCCATTACTATTCTTTAATTCAGGCCGCTTCAGTAAGAAAATGACTGCTCTGTCTGTTTTTGGTTTTTGGAAATCAATCCTCCTTTGTTCCACCCTGTCTCTGAGGTTTTTCGGATTAACTCCCAAATAAATTAACAGGCCTCTGCTGAATGGACCCTAGAGAAATAACAACCTTGATACTCCCTCTGCATATCTGGCAGGGACAATGATTCTGCAGCTTCCATGACGTGTTTCAGATTTCCAAACTCTGCATGAGCAATAGTAAGCTCTTTAAGTAAGAGTTCACTTCTTCAAATGCTACTGCACGCTTCCTAAGTGTTATGAAATGTACTTACAGGAAGCTCTCACCCTGCTAGTGGGGCAAAGATTATGGGCCCATCACACAGAATGACTCAAGAATTTTGGCACAATGTTGCTGTTTGTTTGTTTGTTTGTTTGTTTGTTTGTTTGTTTGTTTTAAGGAAGCCTTCAAAATTACAAGGAAGATTTGAAGGGAAAATAAGTGTCTGTTTATTTTTATTGGCATTTCTGTTCTGCTGCAGTTTGCCTTCCGCCAAAATTGACTTTCTTCATCTTACTGTCCTCTGTTGCAAAATTATGCAACTTGTGTCATTTATGTAATTAATTATATAAATTACATAAACTATGCTGTCATTGTGTTAGTCCACCTCATGGGGAAGTATGATCAATTATCCACGGTTTGAAGGCTGAAAGCAACAAAAGAGTGGATAATAATAATAATAACAACAGCAACAACAACAACAACAATAATAATTTTTATTTATATCCCGCCCTCCCCAGCCGAAGCCGGGCTCAGGGCGGCTAACAACAATTAATTAAATAATCAAACAATCAAATAATCCAACATTCTAAAAACAGTCCATTATAAAAATTAATTAAAATCAAATTAATGGCAACCGTTAAGCAAAATTCTGTGCAGGTTGCCAGAGGAGGGAGTCAGGCTGGGCCCTGACCAAAGGCCTGGTGGAACAACTCTGTCTTGCAGGCTCTGCGGAAAGATGTCAGGTCCCGCAGGGCCCTAGTCTCTTGTGACAGAGCATTCCACCAGATTGGAGCCGCAGCCGAGAAAGCGCTGGCTCTAGTTGAGGCCAGCCTAACCTCTTTGAGGCCTGGGACCTTCAGGATGCCAGCCATATTCATTGGATTGATTTCTGTTTTGGTCATGGGATGAAGAAACCAACACAGGCAATTTTTGCTTCTGTTTCTGTCACTATGGGGCATTCTTTTTGCTTTGCCAATTTGACACATTATAGTGAAAATACTTCTAATCATGACAAGCATCTTTGTGGATCCAGAAGTGGGAAAGTGAATGATCTGTCTCTATTTTCAACATACACATAGAACAGATGAAATTCATCCATCTAAATTTAAGATTATTTGCCCACAATTAGCAGGCCAATAAATAAGACATTTCAGATATACCATAATTACTGCAAGTCAAGCTATAGGTAGGCATACTACTAACCTAGGTATACCTCAACCACTGTTGCTTTGTACAAAATGTTATTGCTCCTCATATAGCCATCTTTTCCTGATCCACTTGAAAACAAAGCTGGTATATCTTAGATGGGAACTCTTGCAAACTGCAATTCTTTGACCCTATTGCTAGCACAGGACAGACTTCACATTACTGAAAACAAAGTCCCAGGCAATTGTGTTTCATGGAGGCCAAAGACTCTGGGAGCCAAGGATGGATCACAGGTATGTTTGCCCTGAAAGCCAATTTCATTCTAATAAAAATCTCTAGGACACTGTCAGCACATACCTTGTCCCAGTTCCCTTCTGCTTTGGAATCTCACTTAAGTTTTGTGGAATCAGGCTATTTCCAGAATGTATGGAATGTGACCTTAATACTTTGAGCAGCAAGCTAGATGTTCATAAGACACAGCATTCATCATATCTGCCTTGCCAGTGGCAGAATTTATTTATTTTTAATCTAGAATTACACAGTAAGTCTACATAACAAAAGAACAGGAAATGGTTATTGGACTTTTGCACAGTCTCTCTCTGTGTGTATAATATATACAGTGTGAATCTGGCTTCCTGTTTTGTGTGTGTGTGTGTGTGTGTGTGTGTGTGTGTTTGGCGGGGATAAAGGCAGGGTCTCCCGAAGTGTGTGTGGGGCTGATGATACAACAGCCCTGCTGCTTATTCCCAAATGCAAGTCTACTTCAAGTAATCCTAAGAGAACTCTTGAGGAAAGGGCAAATAGGATATGTTGAGTCTTAATGCTGTCACATTGTAAAAGCTTGTATGGGGGAGTTGAGTCATTCAGTTTGTCTGCTTTCCAAACCCCAGACCAAGGAAGCAAATCTTCTTCCAAGACATAGGCAACATGGGGAATAGCACAGCTCCACTGTCCCTTGATGTATTTGTAGAAACAGCTATATAGTGCCTTTCAGCCCCAATAAGAGCCTCTAAGGGGGTTGACAATGATTAAAAAACACCCGACCCTGGCACAATAGCAGTTGATAGCAGTCAAACCACAATGAAAACAAGCTTTGAGCTAGAAGCTGTCCTGACAGAGGGGATGGCCCTGAGGATTGCACTCCCCATGAGCCTGCAAATCCCAAATCAAGAGATCCCCATGGGCTTCAAAGAATCTATAGATATTTCTGTCTCAAGGTCAATGCATTTTCCAGGCAGTCAAAGCATATTTTACCTAGAAAAGCACAATACTTCCTTCACATTGTGTACCCATTGCCATTGCAGTATGGAATGTGGTTGCCTGAATGTCACCTATTCTGTAATTAGTGCACAAAGACAGAATCTCTCCCCTTCAACAATATTACATTAGTAGCTCAAGCATGCTGATCTATTTTTAATCCATTTTAAATTATGGGGATTTTTTGTTTTGTTCTTAGGCTTTGTCCAGTACAATCCTATGCTTGTTTACCCAGAAGTGTTCCACAGTGTTCACTGAGACATATAGTGTAATGCGATGCTTGTTTATTTTGAAGTCCCTCTGAGGTTTTCTCCTGGGTAAATGGGGATAGGATTGCAGTCTTAATTGTTTGGAAACTGTGTGATGTCATGCCATTTTAAAAGCTTTTATAAAAGTTTTTTAGTGCATGCAAGGGAGGTTGGATAGTTTGAAATTGTGCTGCCCATTTCAGACATGCCACTATTTATTTTTTTAAAGTGGCAAAGAATTGCAAAGTGATCCCACCACCCTCCATACCCTAATTAAAAAGAAATATGGGGAGATAGGATAATGCACTGTTTCTAAGATATTGTTGAAACATTGTAGGGTGTTATACCATAATTATAATGCTGTTTGAGAATATTTTTAGTGATGCCGCAATTAATTGCCCCCCATTTAAATATCCTGCCTTTCCTCCAAGTAGTTCAAGGAGGTAGACATGTTTCTTCCCTAGTTTATCCTCACAGCATCCTTGTGAGGAAGGTTACATTGAGATATAGTGACTGGCCCAATGGGCAGGGTGGGGATTCCATCTCTGTCTCTGAGCTCGGGCTCAGGTGGAGACAGTAGGGCTGCTATGAGGCCTGACAGGTCTTGCTTGGCCTCACTGCCACTTGACTCCATCTGTTCCTCTTCCCTTCAGGGCTGGAGAGGTGCTGCCAGGCAGAGGAGACACAACTTGAGTAGATGCACATAGTTTGATCGGGTATAAATCAGCTTCCTGTGTTTCTATTACAAAGGCATGGATGACCAGGGTACAGCATTTTCATATTTTTCATTCCTAAATCCAATCCATCTCATTTCTGCATTTAAAATACATCCCCCCCCCCCCGCCTCAAAATACGCATCTTAAAAGACATTTGTAGAGTGGTACCTTGGATTACAGACGCTTCAGGTTACAGATGCTTCAGGTTACAGACTCCGCTAACCCAGAAATAGTACCTTGGGTTAAGAACTTTGCTTCAGGATGAGAACAGAAATTGGGCAGCAGTGCAGCAGCAGCAGCAGGAGGAGGAGGAGGCCCAATTAGCTAAAGTGGTACCTCAGGTTAAGAACAGTTTCAGGTTAAGAACAGACCTAACGAATTAAGTTCTTAACCCGAGGTACCACTGTATATGTTTTTGACCCAAGAAAGGTGTTGGAATATTCAGGAATGTACAATTGTTGTAAACCACTTTGATTGTATCAGTATTCATTAAAAAATAAATAAATAAATGTTGGTTCATATCAGAATACAAAGAGAATATCCACTCACCTGGAGCTCTGGGTGGACAGTCTTTGCCATGACTGTGGTGGGTCTGGGGAGGCCACCATCTTCAGTGCAGCTGGAGGAGGGGACAGTCAGCTGGAGCCAACCACATCTGGCAGCATCAGACAACCAGGTACTGGTAGGAAGTGCCCGCAAGACCAATATCAGAATACACAAAGAATGAATTCCTCCAACATCCCTAGTTCTAAAGTGAACACAATTCACTCAAATTCAGTAAATTCTGTTAGTTACTTCAAACAGTATACTAAATAATGGCTCCAGAATAACCAGATCTACACACACTGATAAAGATTCAAAGAACTAAGTTTTCAGATGTAATTATTTTATTCCTAACATCCAGATCAGTCATTTGTTTCAACCATATGCTGGCTGGTGAGGTTCGAGGTTATTGTATAAATTTACAAGGTCCTTAAGAACTTGGGTCTAGGATTCCTCAAGGACCACATGATTCCTCAATTCCCTGCTCAAGATAACTGAGGTCTTTGGGGGAATCACTGTTAATCATCTCCTTTGGCTTAGATGCATGGTTTGTATCTACCAGTATCTAGTACTATGAGCCCCATTTTATGGAAATCCCTTCCAGTTGAGGTTAGATAGGCCCCCTTCCAGCTGAATGTGCGGCACCTACTGAGGACTTTTCCTTTCCAGCAGGCATTGAATTCTAATTTTAGAGTTTTAACTGATTCTTATCTTTATTGAACTGGGTTACTTGTTCACTACATAATAGAGAAAATAAAGTAAATAATAACATCTTTTATTCTTGAACAGGAATTTAGAGCTCAGTAATACTGATAGACAATTTTTCCATGTGAATTTGTTTTCTCTTTTTTATTGTGTCTTTTGCAAAGTATTCTGGGTTTAGTCCTTGCAACATGGAGTCTTTCTTTGAATGCCCTGTTCTTTAATCGGACACTGCCTTTCTTGTCCAATCCAATAATCCAGCAGAGAGATGGAAGGAGATGAATGCAATCACTTTCTGGACATGTTTTTCACAGAAAAGATTTTCAGGACTGTCTTTCTAGGTCAGTAATTCACAAGACATTTCATAAAAACTCAGTTTCTTTTCCCCTCTTGGCCCATTGGTGATAAATGAAAGAAAGACTGCTTTCAGAAACTGCTCAAATCCCATTACTAGAAACTAAGATCGTCAGAGACTAGCTTTCCTGGGTATCTTTCATGTTTGAGAGTTTGCAGTCAGAGCAGTCTTTTATGTTACAGAAAGAAAAAACACCCTGGAATGTCCAGGAACACCTCTAAAAGTATTCATTTAGAACATAGCATCTGCTAGCAGTACTGCAAATATAAGAACATTAAAAAGAACCTGCTTGATCAGACCAAAGGCTCATCTAGTCCAGCACAGCCTGGATGACACCCTTGCACCACCGGCTTGCAGAGATACTGTAGGTTAGATGGCGCCCTTATATGTGGAGGTAGTAGAGTCATTAGATCCTGATTGCCAGGAATCCCAGTTCAAGACACGCACATCCTTATGGATCCATGCTATCATTGGCTTAGCTTCTTACTTTGTATTATGGGAAGGAAGGTTTTTATTTTCTGGCAAATTTATTGATTTTTTTATAATTCTCTTATACTGATACTATCATGTCTATCATGAAGCCTAACTCGGTGGATATATTTTCATTTTGCTGATGGTGATCTCCTAGAGTTGATGGTTAGTGAATCTGTCTGTTGTGGTTTGGGCTTGGTTTAAATCAGTTATCTTGACTATTTTTTCTTATTGCCACGGGGCCACTGTAGACATGGGCTGAATAGAAATAAGGATAACAGAGGAAAATAAAGGAGCCTGACCTTTCCACTGAGGGCAAGGCTATCACTAATATGATTCCAGACTTGATGCTATTTCTAGTGTCAAGGGCTGGGGTTAACAAATAGGTTTATAGGGGACCAAAGGGGACCAGAGCACATGTTACCCTCTCATTAGAAGGGGATGGGTGGTGTAAATGAGTAACCAGGAAGGCCAGGTTTGACCAGGGGAAGGGGTGTTTTAGCTAGACATGTTCCACCTATTCATCCCAGTATGGTGAGTATGTGGACAAATAGAACACAAATAGAGCACAAATGATATATTTCACGCCATTAAATAGTCTTCAAAAGTGCAATGTGGAGTGGGTATTTTCTCATCTTTCTGTTCATTTCCATTGGATTGAAGCGCACAGAGAAAGGAGGCAGAGTCCAGTTAAGAAGTCAGACAAACACAAAGACCAAAGTATATTTTGAAAATGTATTGTCCGTGTTTATTCAGTACATCTGAAATGGCAATGTTGTCCCCTTACCACCAGCTACCCATGGCTCACTCTGGGACAATCTGTTAAGAAGAAAGTGTAGAAGACCTTTAACTGCTATAATCAAACCTGCATGACTGTATCATTTACTTTGTATATGCATGGAAAGATTCTTGTGGGGTGGGAGTGAGATGGGGATTGTTTGTTGTATGTTTTTCATTAAATTGAAAAAGGAATTTTAAGAAAGAATTAAGTCAGATGAGAACAGCACCTTGGACAGCTCTCAGAGGGTCTCTGCTCAGAAACTTTCTTCCCCCCAAGACAGCTACAGAAGATGTTATCTCTGCAGGGACCTAGAGCCATCTGAAACTGTCTAGACCTGCAGTGTAGGACGCTCCACCTCTCCGGAGGAACTGGCTAAGAGGCTAAAAATCCCTCACCTTATTTTGCAATCTGGAGCTTCTGCGTGGCTGGGGATATAGTGGGGATATTATCCTATGGGTCAGAGGATAGTGGAAGGCTGTGTTTTCAGGCCAGGGGGTGTGACGGGGTGTGCTGGGTGGGTTGGGTCACCAAGTGTTTTCTTTTTCCCTGCCAGCAAACGGTTAATGAAATTCAGCTTCTGATTGGCTGGGGTTCCAGGAGAGGGAGTTGAAAAGGAGAGGTTGGGAGACATGTTGCGAGAGGAGAGAGAGTTGGTTCTGGGTAGAAACATCCACTCTGAGGAGTGTAACAAAAGCTACAGAAAGGAGTCTCTGAGCTTAGTGTGAAGGACAGTGTGTGGTGTCCAGTGAGAGTAATAGGCCAGGAATTAACTGGGAGACTGAGGCTGAGCCAGGAGAAGTAGAAGCTGGAAAGATACAGTCTACTTAGGTCTCATTCCAGTCAGGAGGGGAGAGATTCTGCTACAAAAAGAGAAGACTCCCAAACCAGTTAAGAGGGGTGTGGTGATCCCTTGGGTCTGTTACTTGGAGGACCTCAGGAGTAAGGTTGTCAAAGGGGTGTGTAACTGTCAGAAAATACCTTGTTAAGAATCAAAGTATTAAGCAGCAACAGCTGTACAACAGCTGAGAAAGAACTGAGGTGAAATAACTGGAAATAAGCTGAGCATTTACCCTTTAGTCTATAAACCTGTAACATCTACCTGAAGCTAAGTAACTGAACATAAGCAATTGAAGTTTAAAAGAAGCTGTGCTTGATTAGAAATCCATAACAACAGTTAGATTTAGTATAAATATTATTAGGTGAATGGTTACCTGAAATAACAGTATAACATGAAGTGTCCTTTGTTTAATACAATCTTTCTTGTTTATTTGATCAAATCCTACCTGAGACTCCAAATCATTACGTTTTCCCTCACACAAGTCCCCCACTAGATAATCTGGGCTAATTTGTAGAAATTCAGGTAATTGGTGTACAGTGAGGTGGTGGCACTATATTTAAGTAAGGGCTGGCCCAACGGCACCAGGGTGAAAAAGTGCTGTCGCGCCGTCACAGGGGGCACCAAATACAGTCCTGATAGTTCTGCACCCAAGGAAATAGCCTGAAAAGCATCCCCTTTAGAGTCCACCACACGCTAGTCTCCAGATCATGGGCCATGACAATTTCTGCATTCTGATTTAATTCATCACATAGCACTTAATGAATCAATTCTTCTTACTTTTTTAAAAAGTTTATAAGATTTTTAGCAAGTTTCATGTGGAATTTGAACATTTAGGTTGGAATATATTATTTAAAATTATATGTACATGACACATTAATATTTTCAACATTGTGTAGCTACATTACTAGTTTCTGCTCTGTGGGATGATTGTTATTTTAAGAATGCAACCTTGAAGAATGTACTGGTGGCATGGAAGACCTCCCTCTCCACCAATACATAGCCTAGGCCTAAAGTTTTAAAAAACTTTGTGCTGGGATTGGTTGATTTAAATGAGAATATCTGGCTCCTGCACTTTTGCCTTATTCCTTCATGCTTCATCTGTCCAATTATCAAATCCCTTGCTGTACTGAGAGAATTCTGCTGTGCTAAGGGATTAACTGAACCCTCAAATATAGAATGTGCAGCGCTCTGCATCTTGTAAATTACAATAACATGCACATCAGCCAGTTTTATCAAACACGCAATGATACACTCTTACAAACTAGATAAAGGAGAGCTCCCAAAGATCACCAGAAAAGGTATGGCACTATGGATAATACAGCAAAACGCATATGTAAACACTTGACGCATCAGTAGGTACCAAAATTTTCTTACCATTGCAATATGAGCTGGAAAAACCCATCAGGTAAAATGGCTTCCCATTTACTCTGCACAGCCTGGCAACATTAAGTAAATTTTCTCTCTGTGAGTGCAGAGGCAGATTCTGGGGAGTGCAACCAGTTTGCCCATACTGGGTGCTGAGGGGCACCACAACAATGATGTAGAACAGAAGGTGAGAGGTAGGGGACTCTGAATTTGGCGTTGCACAGGGTGCTGCTGAAATTTGAAAGTCCATCACTGCATATTGTTGCTTCAGGCATAAACAGTAGTACTCAGAAGTTCAGAACCAAAGCAATTTACTATATTTTCTTTCTCTGGTATGATCATATTGAAATATCAGTAGCTTTCAAGGACAAGGCCCAAATGACACCCATAACAAATGCCTTTCCCACTTCTCATACTGGAGAATTTGGAACACATAATGCCTCTTTTTTTTAAAGAATTCAGTTTATTGGCACACAACTAGCCATTACCACCTTCAAGAACCAGGATAGCACCTCAACTGCCTCTCCTGAAGGGATACATCTTGGGGTTGACTGCATATATTTTCCCTAGGATATTCCTGCATGCCAATTTTTCTTTGGACTCATCCCTACTTCCCAGGCCATTCAGGAAAAAGTGGAAGGAATAACTCATTGGTACCTCAAACACCAGGGGAACTGTGACATCTAGAATAAATACCATCCTGGCCTTTCATAATTCAACACTGTCAGCCTGCAATATGGATTCTCCATCTTAAAGATGAATTGCAGCTTAGATTGCTCATGGCAGTTGTGTCTGTAGGCATGAAGCCAATGCACAATGGGTCCATTAAAAATGATGGGGGGGGATAAATAAAGCTCATTTGAACTAGCTTTATAGACAGATCATTGAAATTTTCTAACCACACAGGATGCACAATTTCAAATTTTTCATTTAAGAACATCACTTTAGAATTAGCACACACATCTTAACTACTTTCATGATGGGTATAGATTATTGTTTCATTTCAGCCCCTTCCTCAAGTAGGAAAATCCACAACATAAAATCACTATTTTATTGATGTTTTCATTGCTGTATTTTTGTAAGTCATTTGGAGACCTTTGCTGTGTAGAAAATAATAGTAAGTTCAAATAATAATCATTCATAAAGGAAGGAGTGCATTTAAAAAAAGGAACACAGACTCAAAGTATTGCTTCTCCCTACTAAAAGTTTTGTTTTGTTTTGTTATGTATTTTGACTAGCAGTGTCAGAGCACACAATAGATCCATTCTTCATTCTGTGAAACCTTCAGTTGTCTTTAAAAAGCTGAACCATCGAAACCCATTATCCTCATGAATAAAATCACATTGGAAATCAGTGCAATACTTATAGAGCCAAAATGCCGCTTTCCCTTCCACATTATTCCAAAATATTATAGACATATTGCTTGCTGAAGAGCTTCATTTTAAACTAAATAATAAATAGTAGTAGTAATAATAGTAATAATAATAAATAATTGGCATGTGGCATTTATTCCTTCTTGAAAGTAGTTGCATGAGTGATAGGAAGTAACAAGTTTTTCCTTGGAATATATAGCAAGAAGTTGCTTGGCTGAAGAGGAAATAAATAAAAGGAGACAATATTCACTTTTCATTCTAAGAAAAATACTTCCCCAGTAGCATGTTGGACGCCTTCCGACCTGAGGGGCTCATCTTCCAGTGTCATAACTTTTATATGCCTGTTGTCTTTGTCCATAAAGTTTTCTTGGCAGGGATACTGGAGTGGCTTGCCGGTTCCTGCTCCAGGTGGATCACGTTTGGTCAAAACTCTCCACTATGACCTGTTCATCTTGGGTGCCCTGCTCAGCATAGTTCATAGCTTCTCTGAGTTCTTCAAGCCCCTTCGCCACGGCAAGGCAGTGATCCATGAAGGGGACTGTTAAAATACTTAATTTAAAAAAATATTTGCTGAGGATCATTTGGATGAACTGGAACTCTGATTTGAATGTGACCCAAATTAGTTTGTTTTGTAAGCGGTCAAACGTGAACTGGAATTAGTTTGGGCATGTTGCACTAGAACTCTTTCCTTTTTTAAATGATCTTTCCACCCTCTGGGGTGGCACCCCTTCCCTATCCCATGTACAGAAGCCGACTGGCCTGGCAGTTACATCTTACCTTGACCATGGGGATGGGATCGGATCCCGCACCAAATCTAAAGCAGTGGGACAGATTGGGGGGCGTAATAGTCTGTGTGTCAAAAGAAGGGAATGAACTTGGGCTCAGGAAGAACAGCTGCTTCTCTCCAGTATCTGTTGCCTCACTCTGCCTAATAGTATGACTGGCCCTGACTCTCAAGTTTTCAGTCAGGGGTGCTTGCATTTACAAGCATTCTGATCAAATGCTTGCAACACCCATAATCACAGCTGACATAGTTTTTTTTAAAAAAAAAAACAACGTTTAAAGCAGCTGCTACTAATTATATCCAAAAAAATTACAGAGCCAACCAGCACCAGCTACCAATTACTGGCAAAACACCCGGCAGCAAAAGTGTGGCTTTCTCATTCTCCTTAACTCATAAAGGAGTACTGCCAGGTGAACTTCTTTCAGAAGGCACCCCAAAAATGTAGATCAAAGTATCTTACCCGACACCTCTGCAAAGCTGGAAGCAGGGCCTCATCTATGGAGACTGGTTAATGGCTGTTGCTGCTTTGACACAGGAATTTGGGCATAAGGTAGCAAAGTGCACATGCAAATCCTAGCATAGCTAGGCCTAGCACTGGGAGCTCAGTATCTGTAGAGAGGGGGTTACCTATAATTTATTTATTTTATTTGCAGATTTTTCTATGCCATCAATATTAAGCAAAAATACCAGGGTGCATAAAACAGCATAAAATCAACAAAATTAGTCACAAATCAGTAGATCAGCTTAGGACATTCAACATAGCTGGCTTATCCACCAGAAAATGGAAACCCTGGGTGAACAAATGAGTTCAAAAATTCAAAAGAAGAAGTTATTAAAATTGCGTAGTTTATCCCAACAAAGTTACATAAAGAAATATGGAAATTTATTCCTTCTCTCCTCTCTTCTTCACTCCAATTAGTAGGTTATGCTCATTATGCGATTATAGCTCTAGGTATAAACCTTGTGTAAGGATGAAGGTATGGCTTGGGGAGTCAGCACAAGAGATCAGTGTTAATAGTACCTGGCAGAATTTCTCTCGAGATGCTAAAAGCTTCAGGTCAAAGAATAAGTACCATATGCTGCACAGCTGGCAAATGCAGAAGGGTTTTAGTCATTTTAAATGGATGACGCCATCTCTGGGCATGAAAATAATAATTTGCTTACTATGCTAGCATTGATACGTTGACAGAATGTTTACGACTGTATCTGCTACTGCGCCTGCTCCAGTGTGAGACTGAATGCATATTTAGTATAAGGTGTGGACAGAGGGAATGAACAATAAAGTGCTAATTTGTTCTAATGGAAGCAAAGTAGCACAAAGTAGCACGGCTACACTAGAATGTGAGGGTGGATATTTCCATTTGTCTCCAGGAGACAGAGAGAACAGGAGGGAGAGTGGGAGGGGACAGGGAGGTCAGTGTGGTGCAAACACATTGGCAGAGGTGCCAGATTGGCTCTGTTGATGTGTTTGTGTTATGTTGCCTCTCGTCTCCTGGTAAGCAGCAGTGTCTCACCTGCTGTGAAGCTGGTGTAGTGACTCTGCTGCATCCCATTAACTGCTTTTGGGAAGTAGGGAAGTGACTGCTTCAGAAGCAACATGGATGGAGCACCCGTCTAAAAATGACTGATGGGTTGAAGCGATCATTGAGTGAGAGTCAAGAAAGGGCACCCCAGGATGGGAGATTGAGGTGTAGACTGCTTCCAGTGGGGAGGGCAACCCCTGACGTGACTGGAAGAGAAAAAATGTGATACTGTGGAGAAGACTGTAGTTACCAGTACTGACATCAATTGTGGAAATGGTAGTGGTTGAGCTGCTAAATCCTGTATAAGCCTGTGTGTGTGTGTGTGTGTGTGTGTGTGTGTGTGTGTGTAAAATGCTGTTGCCACTGAGGAAGGGGAAGGCAGAGGGTAAATTATAATGTGTGCTTTTATTTCTGTTATTAGTTGATTATTTGGGATTTATTTTATTGTTCCACTATTAGCTGATGGTTATATTTTTATTGCCTCACTTATTAGTTGAATTGCTGTTGGATTATTAAGTGCTACTGAAATCTCAGCTGTCACTTGAGACAGTTTACAATTTTGTGGTTTCAGTTATGTGTTATTTTGTATAATTGTTTATCTATTGGATGTTAGATGCTCTATGCTCCAGATAGGAGGAATAGTGAGATGTAAGGATCTTCCATGAATGAATAAACAAATCATAACATCTCACCTGTCTTGCCAAAAGGCATAATCACCTATACTACACTGATATTAAATTCATGTATTAAGAAGTAAACAAAACACAACAAAATGTCAATATTGCTGTTTCAGATCAAAACCAAAGAAAAAGTAAACATTGTACTCCAAGCATTGTATTTCAGCCCTGCTATGCTCCGTTCTATTCCCTGCAGCCCCCCATTCTGCCTTCTATCAGGTCCCAAAGCACCTATGTGTTGCCAATCATGTGTCAGTTGGCTGCGCCTAAAATGATTGCCACCAGTTTTCCCTACAAGTCACTCATTTGCAACGGTAATCCTATACTTGGAATTATGAGGCTTGTAGGTGCATTTAGAATGGCACTCTCAGCACTGTTAGTCCTTTCCCTTTCTTGCAAATTGTGTACTATATTTCTGAACATTAGGCAATCTAGCTCCACCTTGTAGGATGTTCAACAATTTTTCTGTTTGATTGTATGCTGTTCATATTTCATATTCAGTAAACCAACCCTGTGTGATAATGTTGTGGCCACAGTGTCATGAGACAAAGATTCTTGAGAGCAGAAGAAGCAGTAAGGCCTACAAAATCATTCAAGCCTAAGCCTGCTAACTGTTAACAGCAAACTGCTAAGTCACTTTGACTCGTGACTCATTCTCCCTATAAAAGTAGCCAGTCTCACTATGGGCCTCCATCAGAGAGCTGTATGGATTGTGTATGGAGTAGTCTGTGGAATGGTGCTGTTGTTGCTGCTGCTGTGTAAAGCTAAGGCAGACAGAGTGGCTCCAGGACTCTAGTAAATCACTAACGAGGACTGTGCCTCTGTGAAGAGGCAGATAGCAGCTATGAGCACTCTGTGTATGCGCTTTAACTATCCTGTTTATGAACAAGTTTATTTTCTTCAGTAAAGTTTTAATTTGTTTATGAAGAAGACTCTGCGTGATTAATTTACCGCTGTGTGACACACTGAACAGAAAAGAAATCATTTAGAAGAAAATTATGCCCAGAAGTAACACTCAATGCAGACCTATGTATCCTGTGTATTCTGATTACACAAAGATCTGCATTTTTACATTTATTTATTTTTTAATAAAAGCTTTGCTTGCAAGGCTTCAAATTAAAATTGGGTAACTGAATGAACATAGTACCGTTTGGAATGCAGCTGTATCTCTGTGAAGATAATTTTGCACTAGTCTTCCAGCTCTTTCTTGTAATAAGTGTTGTTGTTTTTCCTTTGTAAATATGGTCTCCAGTTGAGTGGCTTTGCAAAATAAAGACAGATGGCAGTGGATTATCTCTAACACTTCTTTTGCAGCAATGCAGTCATTACAGATCTTTCTAATGCGCTCACTACTGCCTTGTCCAACAGAATTTTTTATAACTCAATCACCAGCATTTAGGGAGTAGCAAACTCTATGCAAATTGTGATTTATGAGTTTTCAAAATGGCAAGGACACCACACGCTTTCCCGCAGAAGTTAGGCTCCTACACTGGTTCCAGATGCATATGTAGTCCTCTCCAGGCATCATCTAAATGTGTTAACTGAACATGCAAGGGGGGGTAGTTGGGAGGAGCATGCTAGCTCCAGGCCCACATCATTATTCTCATTGCCCTTCACAAGTTGGAGAGCAACAGTCTGAATTCGGGAGACCCCTGAACTTATGTAGCTAACCAGCACTTTTTAGAACTTTGCCAGGGAAAATGATAATAGTGGGTGCCACACTCATCTCTGCTAACCTCCTTGTGTGCTTAGTTACGGTAATACATTTAGAGAACACCTGGAGAGCGCTTAAAGGACATGTTGTTGTTGTTATCAGTTTTATTATTTATACCCTGCCCATCTGGCTGGGTTTCCCCAGCCACTCTGGGTGGCTCCCAACAAAATATTAAAAAGACGATAAAACAGCAAACATTAGTCATTGTTGGGCTTTCACAGTTTGACGGAAATTTAGTTGTTGTTTTTTCCCTAGCTTTCGGTGTCTACAGTTAGACTGTGTTTGAACCTTGAGCATCTTTGGTTTTATAGCAATTGTTTTGCATGCATGGTTTTATTATTGCTATTTTAATTGTGTTCTGTGAGTTGTAATGATGTGGTTTATCTTTTTTTTATGTAAACCACTCTGTGGACATTGGGTGATTAGAATCAATATACTAGGAAAGAGGGCACAGGGGCCTCCAACTCCTTTTACTTCATTTGGTGATCTTACCCTAAAGTTGTTTTATTTTTGCTGAAAAGGGTTTCAGGAAATCAAACACATAACTAAGCAGAAAATTTTGCCTGACCCTAAGTCCACTCTCCATTCTCTTTTTGCTCCCGTCTTTGAAACATTGTTCTATAAAGACTAAGTGATATACAGTATCTTATTGTAGCAACTGGTCTGACAATTGCTAAGCACTGGAGAACTTTGGTCAGAGACTTGTTGGAATGAACTACCTAAATATGGACCTGGGCATTAATGGGAAACTTGACTCATGAGAAATGAACATTCAACTGACAAGTTCTATACCAAGCTCTTTCAAGTTTTATGACATATGCTACAGCAAAAGATCATGGATTGCATCCACCGGGGATGCATAGACACATGTGGGAAAGCATTTTGGGATGGGATGGATTACATAATGCTCACTGGTGCAACCAAGGAGAGGGTGAAGAGGGAGAGTTGGGGATTTGTTTTTCTTTTCTTGTTATGCACCTATAAAACTAATATTATTAAATAAATAATATTTGCAAGACAGGAGTGCCTGGCGTGCTCTGGTCCATGGGGTCATGAAGAGTTGGACACGACTAAACAACAACAATTTGCAAATGGATGCATGCCCAAAGTGATCTGAAGCCACCCCCATTCTTACTCTCCTCCCTCCTTGTTTCATGCATTTCACCTCCTCCCCAGCCTGGGTTGCTTCCAGTATCAGAACAGTGTTGGGGAGAAAGTCCCTTTAATACAGAGTTGGGGCGCTGCATTATTTGCATTTCTCATTCCTCTGTTTCTTCATGCACCTTTTGAACCGTCAGTGTTGGCACATTTCTCCCTATTGCATGCCAGGATTCAGTCTTCATAATTGGATATTCTGCTTTCCCTGATTTGAACCTCTTGCTTATTGATTTGATTAATTGCATTTCTATGCCACTTTCCATTCAAAATAAGCCGAAGGGGCCTGCAAGCAATAAACAACAACAAAACAAAAAACACCATAGTTACAGCACAGCTTATATAATTAGTAGGTCATTAATAAGACAACTATAAATAATTCTAACCTATTTTAAAAATACAGCCTCTAAAAAGTGAGCTAAGCATTATTAAACTCACCACTACCACCAAGAATAGTCCAATAATTATTCTCTCCACTCACTTCATAAAAATACATGGCCAGCATACAAGAGGACTATGATCCAACAGAAATGCCTACAAAGAGATCTGTAGTGTAACAAGCATCCAAATCATATAGATGCATGGGCAGCAGCCCTACTCCCAGCCAAGCTGCTGTCCCTTAAACTCAAGCTCTCATCTAGAGACTGGGATAAACTCTACACCTCTTCCTCTGGGACTTCACTCTCACTGAAATGAATCCTCTTCCAGGCCCCACAAACAGTAGCGATATAAAACAACCAACAAAGTTGGTGATATTCCGCAAATGCAATTCTGGTTCTAAATGCAGCATAAGGAGTCTCTATAGTATACTGTATTTTAAAATGGGGTTTCAGAGTTTTTAGGGGGTTTTGAATGTTTTATATAGATTTTCAATTTCATTGTTCTGTATGGGACAATGACAATAAAGATATTGTATATCAATATTCTTGTGTGGCCTCGTTGTCCAACAGTTATGACCCCCGTATAGGATAGCTCTATCTACCTATTTAGAAAATGTCCCAATTGCTTTAGAATCTCAAAGTGATGTACAGAAAATCAAAATCAAATACAATAAACCAGTGTTTCAAAGCATAATACAAAGTAGAGATCTTGTAGCATATGAAAGAACCTCAAAGCCATGGACAAAATATAGATCGAATATGGAATAAACAAAAGCTCAAGTTGATACAGAATATGAAAATCAAATATAGTATGTATAAAAGAATCTGAAAACTGCATGCAAAGTGTAGGTCAAAATACAATACCAAAAAATCAAACAATATACCAAGCAGAACTCAAAGACAATAAATAAATACATCTCAAAACAGAATACAAAAGAAAAATAAAATAGAGTACGAAATATGAATAATCAAATAAACCATTTTTAAACCAGTAATGTTTGGAAAATCCTAATCACTCTGTCAAGCAAAGACAGCTGACCAGATAACAACTTGGAATTAAAGTAAAGATAAATCAATAATGTCGTCTCCTTGCCTCATCCCCAAAGGCAGCTCTGTGTCGATAAAATTCTTGCTCCAAACAGCAATAAGCAACTTTATCTCACCAATATTCCAGCTGCTCAGGCTCTTTCCCTGAGCTATAAACTCCCACTCCCAACCACCCATCAGACCAACTACTATAACCTTCGTACCTTCCAAAACAAACAGAAAACTGAGCAGGGAAGAAGAGAAGAAAGGAAGAGGAAAGGGTGGGAACCCAAAATAGAAAGGGGAAGGAAAGAGAAAGAGAAGGTTAAAAAAATAATAATAATCTACTACTGAAAGTTAGGAACCTAGGAAGCAGCCTTATACCAGGTCAGACCATTAGTCCAACTAGCTCAGTACTGTTGGCAGCTCGCCAGGATTTCAGAGAGGAGTCTCTACCAACCCTAACTGGACATGTTAGGGATTGAACCAGGAAACTTCTGCTTGCAAGGCAGACACTCTGCCACTGAGCTATGACCCTTCAAACAGCAGCACCCTTTAAATAAGTCTATGGGCCAGGTCTTTCACATTACCCACAGCTGGTTTCAGTTCTCTCCCTCCAAGATTAACCAAGACAAAGAAATAGCCCAGGTCAGCAGGGTAGCTAAGGAATAGGCAGGCAGATGGATTATCATTTAACAGCTTATCTACCATTCCCAAACTCCTACCCCAGTGAAGCACTGAATTCCAGTCAGAATTCTTATCTTCCTAAGACTCTCATGGTCATGATGGCTCTGCTCCAGGCATACATCTTCTTATAATCTACACTAAGTAAGTTAAGGGTAGCCAAATAAAATCTAATGCTAAATAATGAGTTGTAGTCCAACAACATCTGGAGGTCACCATGTTAGCAACCAAAGTTGCAGACCTTGTCCTGTTTAAATATTGTTATATTATGTTCCCCTAATGTAGCAATCCCCTCCCTTTGCAAATCATCCTGGAATGCCATACAGAAAGATTTAACACATCTGTTGATAACTAGCATGAATCTTCAGGAAACACGTCTCATAGAATACTAGTATAGCACATCAGAACTTCATTTTGCCACACATTAAGCTATATGAAATGCTCAGGCGAGAGCTCATACTCAGAATAACCTCCAAATGTCAGCTCCATCCGTCACCCAACCCCTGTGGCTGCATCATCGCCATCATCCTATGCCAGTGAGTTAAGTTCCATTTTCACATGCAAGTTTGTCACTTCAGGAGATGTGTCAGTGTATTTATCACACTGCGTAGGCAGAGGGTAACCTTGGCATCCCTCTTTTCAATCACATTCATAGCCTTGTGAATATTTGCCTGAATCAGTGTGATGGATTCAAAAAGCCGAGTCCTGCTTGTATGCAGAATGGCATTTCATTTCTATGACGGCAAGTTTCCATTACTGTTATTATATCTGATCCAAGTTGTTTATTCATTCCTGTTGTCTACCCCAAGGTCAGACTCCAATGGCTCTTTTAAACTGATTTCTTTCCCATTCTCTTCAAGTGACGCTAGGTCACAAAAGATGGCTACACATTTGTGCAAAAATTATTATTCACTGTTAATTATAAAAGTGAAGGAGAATTATCTTTTGCTATTCTTTTTTTTGTGGTTAGATAACCTGCCTCCTTCCAGATATCTGAAGCTGCAGTTTATAACGTGCCAGTCACAAAATACACAAGCGTGGTGCCATATATTAAATGGTGACATGATCAAAGTGTATAGAGTTATATATAGTTTAGGGAAAATGGACATGGGATGCTTCTAGACTGTTGCTATTTACTAGTGAGAGTCAATCACAAACCAGCAGGTTGCACAATTATACTTGATTTGAAGGTCTTGTGTAACAGACCTGCTTCTTCAAAGTAACGAATGTTTGGCAACAAGGAAAGTGACAGGGAACTGCACTGGAAAGGGTGGGCAACACTTGCTTGGATACAACTTGGATACAACATTATCTAACCTTTCCACTACAGTGGGACCTCAGGTTACATATGCTTCAGGTTACATACGCTTCAGGTTACAGACTCTGCTAACCACATCTGTATTATAAATGCTTTCCTATGCAAATAGTGCTTCAGGTTAAGAACTTTGCTTCAGGTTGAGAACAGAAATCGTACTCCGGCGGCACAGCAACAGCCGGAGGCCCCATTAGCTAAAGTGGTGCTTCAGGTTAAGAACAGCTTCAGGTTAAGTACGGACCTCCAGAACGAATTAAGTACTTAACCCGAAGTACCACTGTAACTGGGGAACGGAGGACAAATTTGATTCATTTAACACTGTTGAACCCACACTTTCCAAAACAACATATGATCCGGAATACACATTGTGACGCAGTTCTCCAACCAACCAATGTTTACAAAGATGCATATATTGTGGGGAAGTGTGCATAAAAACAATTATATTCATGAAAGGAACATACAAAAATGCATTATATTAGGGGGACTTACACACATTAGTGAAAACTGCATATAAAGTGTGTTTACTAGGAAAAATTTGCACTAAAATGGCAATGAATTTTAATGAGGATTTTTGTTGCAAATTGCTGTAAGATGTGGAGAACTTAATTTGATTTGTAAAAATGAGAAACAAGAGAGAACCTAAACTGGCAGATCCTTCCAACCCTACTCTCAGGAAATCAGAATGTATATTAATTTAACAGACAACATGCATATGAAATGGATGCCTATATGAAAAGTAGCTAGGGCAGTGAGGTCCTAAGACCACTATAAATGCTATTGGGTATTTTTCTTTCCAGACTTGAATTATAAGTGTCCTAGCCACCATAAGGAATCAAAAACTCAATTTTCACTGTCCATCCATTAATCCCCATACTACAGGAATATAGTTTAAAAGTACATGAAAATCTGTAAATATCAAGGATTTCACCAATACAAAAGTGCTGTAACAAATTAAGACCAAAGGGTAGATATCACTGGAGAAGCTGACGTCATAAGAGGCATTCTCAGCATTACATCTTCCACATCTGTATTATAAATGCTTTCCTATGCAAATGTTGTAGTATGCTCAAAAGACTGCCTTTTCCTGCACCAACCTCAGTTTGAGGTCTAAAGAAACATTTTGTATAGACTCTATACCAATTTTCCATTGTTTACATTGTATAATACCTTCTAATTCCCTGCTCCACACTTCTCCACAGAGAGCCAGTGTGATGTAGTGGTTAAGAGCGGTAGACTCGTAATCTGGGGAACCGGGTTCGTGTCTCCGCTCCTCCACCTGCAGCTGCTGGGTGACCTTGGGCTAGTCACACTTCTTTGAAGTCTCTCAGCCCCACTCACCTCACAGAGTGTTTGTTGTGGGGGAGGAAGGGAAAGGAGAATGTTAGCCGCTTTGAGACTCCTTCGGGATAAAGCGGGATATCAAATCCAAAATCTTCTTCTCTAAATTTATAAACTTCTACCTTACCAAAATCCATTTAACATGGCTTAAACATGGGTTTAGTTTTCTGTAAGTACCAAACAGTTTAAAGGTAAAGGTACCCCTGACCATTAGGTCCAGTTGCGGATGACTCTGGAGTTGTGTGCTCATCTCGCTCTATAGGCCGAGGGAGCTGGGGTTGTCTGCAGACAGCTTCCGAGTCATGTGGCCAGCATGACTAAGCCGATTCTGGCAAACCAGAACAGCGCACAGAAACATTGTTTACCTTCCCACCAGAGTGGTACCTATTTATCTACTTGCACTTGACGTGCTTTCAAACTGCTAGGTGGGCAGGAGCAGCGACCGAGCAACGGGAGCTCACACCTTCGCGGCGATTTGAACTGCCCACCTTCCGATTGGCAAATCTCAGTCTGAGCCTCTCAGCTGGTATAATGTATATATTCCACATTCTAACCATTTCTCCCAAGACTACTTCTCTGTCTTCAGATCTGCATTACCCCATATGGTTAATTTAATGTGAGCATATGGATTAAATTGTAACTGACAGGCCAATAAATAACATGCCTCTCTAGCTGCTAAAATAGGACAATTTTTGAAACTATTTATGGAATAGGAACTTGTCTAGTTTGCCATGGAGTTCAGTTTCTTCAGAAAATTTCCATATTTTAAAATCTGTACATAATCAAATGTGCATGTGTGTACAGCTAGCACACTGCCAAAATAAGTGAAGTCTTAGTGTGATAATAATATGAGAATGGAATCTTAGGCTGAAGGGTAGGTAATAAAATATTACAATAACAACAACAACAATTCCTTTTGTGCAGCTTTTTATTAATATACACATATGCACTTACGCATTAACAAAGATCTGGATGCAATCATATAATAATCGCACTGAGAGTGCAACTTTTTGGCAGTGCTTTAGAAATACACACACACATTTGGTAATACAGAGTGGGGTGGAGAAGAGTCACAAATGAATTGAAGGAATCGATAGCTGTGCATTCACAGTGCTCTGAGCAAAGCTGAAAAATAAAAATCAATCAAATCATGATGGATTCAAATTCATCAGTTCTACTTCAGAAACAAGACCAAGTAATTTTGACCTGTACAATCCTGGAGAAAATTTGAATGAGGAGAAAGTGGTGAGCTGTTGGAAGATGCCAGCAGGAGCTGCTTCATGCAGGCAGGTTTCCATATAGTGCAGTGTTGCTGACTGAGGTCCATTTGTTGGCAGCTACCACGCTGCGTGTTAAACCATATGATATGGACCCTATGTGTACAGAATGCATATGCTAGGATAAAATTTGCATCAAATGCATATCATAGTGAAAATAAGATATAAAAATGCATTATACTATGCAAAATTGCTTTGAAAAATGTGTGTATTAGGTAAAATTGCATACAGAAATATTGGGGAATTTTGCACTAAAATGCTGGTGAGTTTTCATAAGTTAAAGCAAACTGATGTTGAAATGTGGATAACTGAAGACTTGAAAAATGAGAAGCTGCAATTGACGGATTCGCCCATCCCTACTGAATGTGTAATGTAGTTGTTCTCACAAATGAATGCCATTGTGTTCAAGGGGACTTAGTTTATGGCAAGTGAGTGTAAATTTGTTGCTTAGCACACAAGACTGCAATATTATGCCCACTTATGAGTCTCCTTAAATTCAGTAGGACTGAATTCTAAGTAGTATAGAATTGTGCCACATTGCTATGTTTAAAGTCCAAATCTGGAGCAAAAATAGGCAGGCCAGATAAATATAACAGCTTGGAGTAAAAAAAACCAAACCAAAACCAAAACTGTGCAACTAGATAAGCCATGTCTTAGGGGAATTTGGTCTCATGTGTCTCAAACAGCTTCTCCTTGTACCACACGACAAGCCTTTTTTAAATAGATCATACATACATACATACATACATGACTATAAAATCTAAAAAAGGAAACAAGTCACAACATAGCACTGGTCCTGCTAAATCCGCTGGGTGCACCAAAAGTGGCACTTCCCCCGTCTTCTTTTAATTGACCTTTTTTGGGTTTTGGACAGAGCAGTGATTTAACGAGCTTGCAGCAGACTTAAGTATAGCAGCAGCAGTTCTAACCTCAATTTCACACATGCTGCCCAACTGCTTCATGGCTGACTGCAAAATTTGGCCTCAAACCAACAGGTCAAATTAAACATGCTTTAACTAAACATTTTATCAAGGCTGTGCTATGTAATCTAATTTTCTATTGCCGCTTTGCGTATAACTGTGTAAACCAATGCCACAGAGCTTTCGTTCAAATGGGTCCGCTGTGATTCTCTCCTAGAACGTCTTAAATAAACAGGAAATAGATGTAGCCTATTAATTCACACTGTATTAACTCCAATTTCTGATGAAATTACATGTTATGTTACATCATTTATATTATGAAAAGCTGCATTATATTTAGAATGGTTGTGGCCACAGATCACAAAGGAAGTGAAGGTTGCAAACCTTCATTGTGTGCGAAGGTTTATATTAAGTGTTAATGTATGAGGAGGACAATTTTAAGGCTTAGGAAGGCCAGAATCAAATGTGGCTTCCTTGGGGGCATGGTTCCCAGTGCCCACTCAGAGTTAAGAAGAATATGTAGGAGAACTGGCTGTGGCAAGGTGACTATCTATTAATTCTCTTTGTGGAATGGGACTAACTTTCCATCCCTCCTCAAACTAGCCTTCTGGAAAAAAAGAGCTCAGGGGCAAAGGCTCTAGTTACTGAATATGTGTGTGTCCATGGACATGTTTGTCTGAATGTGTATGGACATTCTCTCTCTGAATTAGCAAGTACAGTGTGTGTGTGTGTGTGTGTGTGTGTGTGTGTGTGTGTGTGTGAAACAGAGGGAGTTTGTGCTGGCCAATTTCAGACCCTCTAAGTGTCCCTAAGTTCTGGATTTTGATTTGATCAAGATCGTCCCAGGTTTTGATTTGATCCTGAAATGTCCCGTTTTTCCTTAGGACATCCCTATTTTCATCAGATAAATGGTGGAGGGTACAGAGTTATGCGACCCCTGAGCCAAGCAGATAATTTACTATACTAGCTTTAGAAGACATCTAAAGACAGATGTTTAATGTTTTATTATGTTTTTTTATATATGTTGAAAGCCACCCATAGTGGTTGGGGCAACCCAGTTAGATGTGCGGGGTATAAATTGAAAAATGATGATGGTGATGGTGGTGATGAAATAGAACGTCCCTATTTTCATTAGAATGGGACGCGGGTGGCGCTGTGGGTAAAAGCCTCAGCGCCTAGGGCTTGCCGATCGAAAGGTCGGCGGTTCGAATCCCTGTGGTGGGGTGCGCTCCCGTTGTTCGGTCTCAGCGCCTGCCAACCTAGCAGTTCGAAAGCACTCCCGGGTGCAAGTAGATAAATAGGGACCGCTTACTAGCGGGAAGGTAAACGGCGTTTCCGTGTGCGGCTCTGGCTCGCCAGAGCAGCGATGTCACGCTGGCCACGTGACCCGGAAGTGTCTCCGGACAGCGCTGGCCCCTGGCCTCTTGAGTGAGATGGGCGCACAACCCTAGAGTCTGTCAAGACTGGCCCGTATGGGCAGGGGTACCTTTACCTTTTTATTTTCATTAGAGAAATGTTGCAGGGCATGCAATTTTGCCATACTCACCACAGACATGCAGCCCTTAGTGCAGGGGTGGGGAACCTCAGGCCTGCAGGCCAAATGTGTCCTTCCAGGCCTTTATGGCCCTTGGGACTTTCTCCAGGCCACACCACCTCCTCAGGCCATACCTTCTCCCCTCAGGCCACACCTCTGACCAGCTGTGCTTCATACCATCTTGGAATGTTTTTGGTTTTTTTCAGGCTGGAATGTATCCTTGACCTCTGATAATGCTTCACAGTTGCCTGAATAGAGGATAAAGGGGGTGGTGAATGTGTGTTAGGGACAATTGTACAAAAGTAAAAATTAGATTCATTGTTCCACTCACTTTAGCCTCTGAACCCATCCACAAGTGGCATGTGCCCTATACAGGGCTGCCTAGAAGGTCATATGGCCAAACAAAAAGGGGTTTGGCCACGTCTGCATCTAGCATTCGGTTTTGTGTCAATTTCTTCCATTTGTATTTCTGCTTTTGTAGGTGGGTATTAATTTAGGCATTGGGACATGAGGGGAAAAACTCCTGATACAAGGCTACCTTCAGATGTATTCTAAAAGTTATGTAATTCTTTATCTCCTTGACAACTGAAGGGAGTATGTTCCACAGGGAGGGCGCCACTACTGAGAAGGCCCTCTGCCTGGTTCCCTGTAACTTCACTTCTTTCAGTGAGTGAACCAGCAGAAGACCTTCAGAGGAGGAGGACCTCAGTATATCCCACCTTTCTGCCAAGGAGCTCAGCAAGGACACTCCCTCCAATTATCCACAACAATCCTGTAGGTTAGGCTGAGAGAAACTGTGACTATCTCTGGGTGGGTTTCATGGCATCCAGTGAGTTTCAGGACTACACTGGGATTTTAACTCTGATCTCCCAGGCTTAGTGTAACACTGCAGCCACTACACGGTACGACTCTCTGCAGTCCATACCTATCTTATGAACAGATAGGAACTTCTTTGTCCAAGACTTCAACTGGCTTCATCCAGGTTATGCTGGTTTAGATCTTACACAAAGCCCAATTTCAGGGCTGCCTTCACCTGTCACAAGGTAGATCAATACTTTCTTGCAAATGGAATAAAAAAATTCTTTCAGTGATTTACCTTCTTTCAGTAATTAAGCCAATAATTTTAATCCATTCTATAAACACACACACTGCAAAATGTTACTTTTAAGTAGCCAGTTAATGATTTAGCAATACACGTAATGAATTTCCTGTTGAGATCATTATTTCTCCCCAAATAGTGGAAAGCATTTACACTAATTCACTTCAAAGTTTATAATAAAAATAATGGAATTCCTGTTGAGGTTATGTCTTCCAGAATATAGGAAAGCATTTATACTAATTCACTTAAATGTTCTCCCCACAGCTGCTTTGGAAGCTGCTTTTAATGGCATTCCATATGCAAATTGCATGCATTTGGGGAAGGGCTGTAGCTCAGCAGAAAAATAACTTCTACAGTACTTTGCATGCAGAAGGTTATTGGCTCAGTCTCCAGCATCTCCAGGTAAGGCTTGGAATCCTTTCTGTCTGAAACCCTGGAGAGCTACTTCCAGTCAGTGCATGGCAATAGTGAGCTAGATGGGCCAATGGTCTGCCTCAGTATAAGACAGGGGCCTATGTGTTACTCTCGTGTGATTTTTAGAGAGACAGAATAGCCTGACTGATGCACCCACCGAGGCTAGCTCAGTCGGCAGAGCACGAGACTCTTAAACTTAGGGTCATGGGTTCGAGCCCCATGCTGGGCAAAAGATTGCTGCATGGCAGGGGGTTGGACTAGATGACCCCCGGGACCCCCTTCCAGTTCTACCATTCTACGACTGTATGGTTCTAAGTGGTTCCCAGAAAGTGGTATATGGCCTTCCTGGTCATGGGAACAGAACTTTATAAAACTATTGTAAATACCGATCTGTTGCAAATTTATGTTCCAAGCTATAAAGATGCACAAGCAGCTTTTCCAGATCCATTACTGGTTTTAATTTTGTCCTAATCTAGCTTAATTTTTTCATTATGAAAAATATATTGACTTTCTTCTACTTTTCAGCTTTTTCATTGTATGGAATGAAATACTTTGGGGGGGAATGTGAAGTGTTGTGGACTATAAATGTGGCTGACTGTTGTGTGTTTCAGTGTTTTCCCACAAAACCTGTCAAGATGGGGCAAAGCTTTCTTGATGCAAATCATAAATGGGCTAGGAACAATGAGTGGCATCTGTGAATGGGTGTTTTGCTTTTTAAAGGACATTTTATAGAGTTCTAACTTTGCTTCTTATTACAAATGCACAACTGACACATTCTCACAGTGTTGCTTAGGAGATGCCGTTCAGGAAGGTCCAGCATCAGCATGTATCAGCCTTGTGGGGCAACAGCTAGAGAAGGCTATTGCCCACATGCACTGCACATAGACTTCCCAGAGCATCTGTATAGCCACTGAGGGAACTAGAATAGTCAAGGGAATAAACTTTTGGTCTGATCCAGCAGGGTTCTTCTTATATACTGATCCATGTACTTAACTGTGTTATTAAACCATAATCATAATCAAGCAGTCAGTATCCCATAGCCATTGCTCAAGGGACATTTGCAGAGGCACTAATGCGCACACAGAACTTTGTGCAAACAAGAGTTTCTTCATTTACTTCAGGGTTGAGGAGTATGTGCATTTGTGTTTGGTGTTTGGTATGTGCATTACAGCTCAGTAGAGAGGATGAATTTAACAATCTCGTTCAAACCCTGCTGACCTTATGACCACACCACATTATTTGGGGGATTACTCAGAGTTAGCATGTAAACCTAGTCACAAGTCTTCCCAGGAAAGAGACCATGCTTAAATTAGGCAGTGCAGTCTCCCCTTTACCAGGGTTTGCTTCTTTTGCTGCAGCACAAAGGAAGCCCACATGAGACCCTATCAGAACTGTGTGATTTAGAATTTGCACAGACAGTGGCTCTTTATATGCTCACTTTAACACTAATCGATACAATCTCTCTTTAGTTTTGAATTAAGCCATGAACCCCACAGTAGAAATAAGTACATTATGAACTGTAAGGAAACAGAATCCTTCATCTACTATTTTAAAATACTGAATGAATAAATATTTGCCGCATTCATACACATTTCCATTTTGGAAGTTGGAGTGGTGGTGGTTCTGGGGTAAAACATTATAAAATGCTTATAGAATGGTAAATGAAGAGAAGTCAGGTTGATTTGATTTTTTTTAGCCTAATAATTTCCAGCTGGTGTATCCATGCAGTTAAATGGTTGATAAGTTCCTGAATTATATGACAATGTATGTACACTTGGAAGCACTTGTTTCAATGTTATCTATACTTACTCGAATATATCTCAGCTAAGTCAGTAGGTCTTGCATTCAAGGAAACAAACAATTGAATGGGTTATGCACACCTTTTGTGAATGAAAGGTTTGTCCGTTATTTATTTACTAGGAGAAGTGTAAGATGATGGCATAAAATAAATTTTTTGAAAAACATCAGTTGAAAATAGTGCCAGTTAAGAATTAAATATATATTTTTCTGCAAATAAGGACACATTCACTAGGGAAAGTTTATTGGTAATAACAATCTTGATTGCCTGAGAGCTTTTGTGGAAACAAAAGGCTATTACATTTGGCATCATTAAAAATTCAACATGTTTTAATTTTATTTTAATGTTCCAAATGTACTAAGCATTTCCCACAAATTAGAAAGCTAGATGATATTTATATCTATGCTGTGCAGCATGATGTCTATGCAAAAATAACCCCCACTGTGTTCATTGGGTCTTATTTCCAGGTAAATGTGTAATTCCACCTTGTTCATGTTTTAGTGAAGCAGACTGTATGCCCAAAATGAAACATGTGTCCTAGTGTTTTCCTGTATCAAGCTCATAAACATTGCTTTAAGTGCCTTTACGGTATCAGTGCTAGTTGAACTTGCCATTATTTAGCATCTTTGCACCAGAAAATACATAAATCAACTGACCTACTGTCAGCATGGTCCATTATAGGTTCATTTCTGAACTATCTAACAGCAAAGGGCTGCACTGGGGATCCAGAAGAGGCTCACAACCTATCCTGGCTCATGCTGGACAAAGGACGATTACCATTTTCTGCCAAAAATGTTATATACCACCAGACAGTATGGTGGTACATAAGCAAGGCAAAGTTCAAAGGTGCAGCAGGTTCAAGCCATGGCTACACAGGCTGTTCTGTTGATCCAACAGTTGACATGCCCCCTGGCTTGCTGTTATATTATTATTTATAACAACAACATCATTTATATTTTGTACCCCACCCATCTGACTGGGTTGCCCCAGCCACTCGGGCAAGCATTAAAAACTTCCCTATAGTACAGTGCTGCCTTCAGGTGTCTTCTAAAAGTTGTGTATTTACTTCCTTTACAACTGATGGAGGGCATTCCATAGGGAGGGTGCCACTGCCAAGAAGGCCCTTTGTCTGATTCCCTGTGACTTCACTTCTCACAGTGAGGGAACTGCCAGAAGGCCCTCGGATCTGGACCTTAGAGGGGCAGGCATGGTTTTACTGCAGCAAATGGGATGTTTCTTTGGACTGTACAAGTAAACAAGAACCCTTTCAGGCAAGCTGGGTCTCAGCAGTCTGTTCACACTGGTGCTGGTATCTCCGAGTCCTAGGTAATGGAGGTCTCAGTGGGTACATCTTTGGTCACCTCATCTGTAAAGTAAGGACAGAGGCAGGCTTTCTGGCAACATGGAAGGCAGTGCTGGAACTAGCAGTGAGGCTGGCATGGAGTGCTTGAATGACAGGAGGGTAGGCAGAGCAGCGTGTCGGGGTAACACATCACTGGGACCCTCCCTGAGATTGTTGAGCAGCAACTCCTCCAACTCCTCCCATCCCTCATCTTGATCAGGCCCTCCAAGATGTATCATTGGGATTCATAATACAACCTAGGTTTCAATGTAGCTCCCAACAGTAAAAGATCTATATAATAGCTAGAGTGGGAAAAGTTGAGGGATGGAGCTGGCCTTTCGCCAGAGCTGATGGAGTGAGCCTGCTTCCCAATTTTCCTATGGCTACAACAGTAGACATTCCTCTATAGAAGAGATGTCAGATCTAAACATCCTTTGATTGTTAAGTCTTCTCTTATTTGAAATTGACAAAACCTTACTAGTCTTAGGTAGTTTCATTACACTAAAATGAGCAAATTCTGTTCCATCAAGTGAGACTTAATAACAAAGGGAAAATACAAATATTAAAATTCATGCTGCTAAAATGTATTCATCTAATCAGGAGCTTTCACTGATGAATATATTATAAATTAAAGAGATTTCTGTTTTGCAGATTTTAAAAAGTGATCTCAGAAGTACAGTGAATTGCCACCAAGATTATCTCATTGGCTTATTAGCAGCTTACATTTCAAGTAGCGCCAGAAGTTATGGGTTCTAATATGAATGCTTTTCTTCAACCTGTGCTATGAAATAGTTTGAAATATGAAAACGGATCCCATTTGCACTACAATGCAGAAATGGACAGCTTTTACCTCTGAGGGAATGCAGTAACAAGAACAAGGCATGTCCAAGCCCCCCTTCTCTGTCTCCTTCTAGAAGAAAACACTAACTCAATAGGTACTGTCCCCCTGTAAAAGTGTATAATGTGGAGTTTGCATTTTTTAAAATGGGCAGAGTTGGAGTTTCATGGCTCAGCAGGAAGTAGTGTGCAAGAGATACCATACAGAATAATTTCCTAAATATCTAAACTCCCCATTAAACTTTCACAGGTAGGCAGTACCTATTTACTGTTTTCTTCTGGAAAGAGACAGAGACCTAGCTAATACATGCCCTGCGCTGTATAGAGGATGCCCTCAATTTTCATGAGTCTCTATCCTTTTGGATCTGTCCTTGGGATAGAGGCCTTGGGTCAATCCCTTTTCCTCCAGCTCCTCTCACTTCGTCATCCAAGCCACAACCCAGTTGGGTGAGCCTCTGCTGGCCAGCAGTAGGGCACTGTGCTTTTGACCTGTTCAGAGACATAGCCTTGCCAACAAAGGTCCGTATAGTTAAAGCTATGGTTTTCCCAGTAGTGATGTATGGAAGTGAGAGCTGGACCATAAAGAAGGCTGATCACCGAAGAATTGATGCTTTTGAATTATGGTGCTGGAGGAGCCTCTTGAGAGTCCCATGGAATTCAAGAAGATCAAACCTATCCATTCTTAAGGAAATAAGCCCTGAGTGCTCACTGGAAGGACAGATCCTGAAGCTGAGACTCCAATACTTTGGCCACCTCATGAGAAGAGAAGACTCCCTGGAAAAGACCCTGATGTTGGGAAAGATTGAGGGCACAAGGAGAAGGGGATGACAGAGGACGAGATGGTTGGATAGTGTTCTCGAAGCTACCAGCATGAGTTTGACCAAACTGCGGGAGGCAGTGGAAGACAGGAGTGCCTGGCGTGCTCTGGTACATGGGGTCACAAAGAGTCGGACACGACTAAACAACAACAAAAGCTGTCCTACCTGCATCAGCATACACAACTTGGGAGAAGCCAAGTTAGGACCAGAAATGGAAAGAGCAATAAAATCAACAGACAACAACAAGCATGCCATTAGACTATCTTCCATAGTCAGCCCCTCATTCATCTCAAAGGGACACGTGGAGGAGAGGTACCCAATGACCACCACCCAAATCTGGAAGCAATTCACTAGATTTGTTTTTCTGCTGGAAGCATGGTTTTGGTACCAAAGCAGGTTATGGATTCATCATTGGCTCTTGAACCACCTATAGATTCCAAAACAGTTTGACTCCTGAAGCTTGTAAATCTATTATAATACAGAAATCCTGCAACTAAATCCTACAAGATAAATCATACATTAAAAATGGAGTAAAAGTTTATATATATAGTAAGGCTAAGCCTCAGCATTTAAATTTTATAGTGTTTATCCTAATCTCGAGGTCCTGAGATTTGCAAAATGAAACATGATAAGATGAGGCAAGAAGCACAGCCACATTGTGTCATTGTGTGTATTTGAACAAAACAGTGAAGATTTATCATAGAGTTAGGAGGATTAGCAATAAAGCTTTGCCATGTTCTTCAAAATCAGTCATATTAACAGCAGCTTTGCGAGACATCTGTGCAGTACGCTGTAGATGAAATACACATAAATACACATAAAGAAAGCGATTATCACTTCTATAAGACTCCCAACCTAATGCTTTATACCCACTACAGCCCTAATTAGATAATTAATGGTCTCATTTTATGGACAGGAAAATGAGGCTTAGCCAGTGACTTGTCTAGACCAGCTTTCCCCCTCCCCTACTGGTTCTGCAGGCTAGGGATAATGGAAGTTATAGTCCAACAACATCTGGAGAGGGGACCCAAGGTTGGGAAAGTACAGTCTAGGCAACTAGAAAGTCCATGGGTGAAAGGGATTTGAACAAAAAAAAAAAAATCCTGTGGTGCAACATGCACAATGAAACATGATTCAGGTAAGTAGCTGAATAAGTGTGCATGCACATGAAAGCTTATACCCAGAACAAACTTAGTTGGTCTCTAAGGTGCTACTGGACAATTTATTTATTTATTTATTTATTTATTTCAAAATGAAACATGATGTTCTCAAAAAGTGCAAGTGTGAATTAGAACACTCATATGCTTAAATATGTGTTATTAGGACACTTCTGCATTCTATCCACTGCAGTGGGAACTTCGTCATTCTAGTCCCCAGCATACTTCCCTTCTGGGAAAAGTCTAGAGAGCCATAGAAGCAGACTAGAAAATGAATAGAGTGTCCCTACTCCATACAGAGCTCCTTCACTACAAACATATCTATAGGTGCCATCTGTGGAATGCTGAACAGCATAGGGCAGGATGGTCATGGCTTCCATTTATGGGAAGATGGTTTGGCTTCCTACAGGATAACTTACATGAGGGAGTTGTTCTGAGGTAGTTTGGCCTTTAGCAGCAGGCACAGCTTATACTTTCCTGCACTTCTGCTTGGTTTCGTGCAAGCTGCCCTTGCTATATTTTAATCAATATAAGCTTTAAACATATTCCTATGTCAAGTCTTAATTCCAGGTGCACCAACATGCCCCCTTCCCTAAAAAAAAGGGGGGGGGGAGAGAACGCAGCAAAATGGTTTCTGCTCTTTCTCAATTTAATCTTATTTCATGTGATATTGGGGGGGTGGGTATTTAAAAGTGCAACACTTCTACCTTCAAAAGCAATAAGACGGCTGCATGCAGATAAGGTTTTCATTTGAGCTGGGAAGACTTCCGAGGAACTATATTTTTATTATCAAACCTAATTGTCACTTGTCACCCACAGGGTCTCCCAGCAATTCACATTTTAAAAATATACATATATATAGAACTATGTGCTATACATAGAAAGGATGGGAATAATGTAACATATTAATATTCTATACAACATATTGGAAAATCAAAAACAATTTAGGTAGATTGACCTTTGCTGCAGCCTGATAGGCTGCTTTGTATCCCCTTCCATCCAAAGTCCCACCAATGACTTGAAATACTGACTACACTACAGGACTGTCATAAACGACATCTTTAACCATGGTCTCCCATCCTGAAATAGCAAGCTAAGAGATTGCATTTTTACTGGAATTGCATTGGCAGGGCCTTTTCATACATTTTTTTTATAAGGAGGGGGGGCGGAACCAAAATGAAGCATGGTAGTAATGAGTCAGTATATACAGTGGTACCTCAGGTTTAGAACTTAATTTGTTCTGGAGGTCCGTTCTTAACCTGAAACTGTTCTTAACCTGAAGCACCGCTTTAGCTAATGGAGCATCCCGCTGCCACTGCGCCGCCAGAGCACAATTTCTGTTCTCATCCTGAAGCAAAGTTCTTAACCCAAGGTACTATTTCTGAATTAGCAGAGTCTGTAACCTGAAGTGTCTGTAACCCGAGGTACCACTGTAATTATAATGGGACTTAGGTTGCAATCCTACTTCCATTTACCAGGGAGTAAGTCCTATTAAGGGACGCGGGTGGCGCTGTGGGTAAAAGCCTCAGCGCTTAGGGCTTGCCGATCGAAAGGTCAGCGGTTCGAATCCCTGCGGCGGGGTGCGCTCCCGTCATTCGGTCCCAGCGCCTGCCAACCTAGCAATTCGAAAGCACCCCCGGGTGCAAGTAGATAAATAGGGACCGCTTACTAGCGGGAAGGTAAACGGCGTTTCCGTGTGCAGCTCTGGCTCGCCAGAGCAGCGATGTCACGCTCGCCACGTGACCCGGAAGTGTCTCCAGACAGCACTGGCCCCCGGCCTCTTGAGTGAGATGGGCGCACAACCCTAGAGTCTGTCAAGACTGGCCCATACGGGCAGGGGTACCTTTACCTTTACCTTTTTAAGTCCTATTAAATTCAATAGTGTCTGCTTCCAAGTAGACATGTTTTAAGACTGCAGTCTATGTACACTGTAGGTATATTTGACCCCAATGACATATGCCTTGCAGGAAAACATTTGGCCATTGGCTCATTATTTACAAATCACCGATAACAACCATCCATAGAGAGTGTGAAGAATTCAGTTTCCTAGCGCCAGCTTTAAACTGACTGTATACAGTACTACAATGAGTTTCAAATTGGCATCATAGCCTGGAGGGGGGGGGGAGAGGTTAAAGCAACAACAGGCCAAACCAAGAACTGGTTCAGGCCACACAAAACCAGTGTGGGAAAACACCCTCGCTTTAATCCTATACTTTTTTTTTTCCTGAGAGTAAACTTCAACTGAACGATGTTACTTCGGAGGAAAAGCGCAGAGGCTTTTAGGCTGATAGTTCTCAGGGGGAGGGCGAGGGCTTGCGCGCAAATCACTTTGCGCAGCTTCGCACATGCTGCTAAAACAACAAAGCCGAATGCGGAAGAATAGATCGTCACAGTTCTCGCAATCCAAATTATGACTGGTTTAAAGGGGGGAAAGGGGGGAGGACCTTTCCCTGGCTTACTATTCATTTATTTGGACGCCTGCATTGGCTGGCTGCCTTCTCTCTCTTCCTCCCCTCACACGTCTTGGTCCAAACCCAAGAGCATTGCCTTTAAAAAGAAAGAAAAGGGAGGGGATGCTTTCTCGGCAGCGTCTGCTCCGTTACACGGAGGGGGCCGATTCAAGCCTATTGTGTGCGGGCAGCAGCATCCCCCGCCCCGCCCCCTTCCCCATTTCAGCCTGGACCAAACCATCCCGAAGTCGAGGGGGCCCCGAGAGGCAGCGGGGAAAGGAGCATGCCAGCCCCTTGGCCCAGCCGCGCTCTCCCGAGAGCTCAAGGCCGGAGCTCGAACCGGGGCTTCTGGCTGCTTTTTGGCTAGACCCTGCGAGGCCGCCCATGGAGAAAAGGCAGCCCCGGAGCAAGGCAGCTTCATTCCCTCGACTCCCCCTCCGCGTTGGCGAGGCAGTGGGAAGGACGGAGCTCGGCGCCGCCGCCGCAGCCAGCGGCTCTAGCTGTGGCAGCAGCAGCAGCAGCAGCAGCTCGGTCGTGGGAGAGTTTCATTCAGCGCGTGGAGGGAGCCCCGCGCGCGCCGGCGGGACGGCTTAGCGGGCTGCGCTGCTCCCGCGCCCCCTCAGCGGTTCGACGCCTCGTCTCCCCTTTCCACGGGAGCTGGCGTCGCCTGGCGAGGGGCTTGGTATCTCTGAGGAGAGGCGCGGCAGGTAAGGGTGCTTCTGAGAGAAACGGAGGGGGAATCCGGGCACCTCTGGACCGGTGGCGGCGGCGGAAGAATACCGGAGGGGTGTGTGGAGAAGGGTGGCTGGCTGGCTGTCGCGCTCGTTGTCTGGCGCAGTTACAGCTCCGTCTCGTCTGCCCTCCCCAACCCCCTCACATTTCGGCTGCTCTGACTGGAGTGCCTGTTCCTTGTTTTGTTGCAATGGCCATAAGCACAGGCAAGCAAGCCAGCAAGCAACGCTGCTGCCCGTTGAAATAGCAGCAGCTGAGTCCTTTGGGAAAGGGGGGGGGGCGCTTGCTTGCTTTGTGCATGCGCCAACCACCTGGACTGAGCCCCCCCCCCTCCAAAAGGGCATTGTTCTTCCAGTCTCTCGGAGATATTTGGGTTAGAAGCAGGAAGTGGGGGCAGGTTTTGGGGGGAGGTTGCTCGTGTAAACTGGGTTTGTACTGCAGAGAGGAGGGTGGGTTATCTGCGTGTGCGTAGAGGGAGGCAGGCTTGTTTCCTTGCAGATCTCCAGAGATGGAAGTAATTCCAGGAGAATAGCAAAAGGTTGGATACCCAGAGCTGCCAAGAGGATTCTGTTGGCTCTGCCTGGGAAGCGGAAGAGCTGTTGGTTGCTGAGATCCAGGTGCAGCAGCTTCTGGTTCCAAAGTCTTGCTAGTATCACTGTTGCATCCCGAGGCTGGGATCACGTGCATACTTACTCGGGATGCCTGAACTTGGACTGAAGACAGCCAAAGTTGGGGGGGAACTGCTTTGAACTAACATCCTCCCCGCCCCAAATAATTGCTACAGTTTGCTTGAGAGCACCAGCACCACACTTGTGATGGTCAGTCTCTCTTCACCTTAGGTGAGATTATTTTTGAGTAAGCATGCACAGGAATAGGCTGTATGGCTCCTGAGAATATGTATGTTGTGAATAGTTTGCTTTTGGCATTGTGCATGGCAATCCTCAGAAGCCATACTCATTGGAGTTTACTCCCTAGTAAGTATTTTTAGGGTTTCAGCTTTAATGTCATTCTCTCTCTCTCTCTCTCTCTCTAATAGTTCAGCAGTGTTTTTGGTTGCAGTCCTAGGAACATTTACTTGGGGAGTAAGTGGAACTAAGCACAGTGGGACTTGCTTCCAAGTAAACATCCATAGGGTTGCATTATTGGAGGACAACTGTGTTTTCACATTTGAGGTGCACCTGTTAGGTGGGAACTGGAGTTACAGTTGCAACTGAATAAATTGTGTTAAGGCAGTATCCTAGACTTCTAGTAATGGCACGGATCCAGAGGAGGACTTTTCACACAGGCTTTCCTTACCTAAAACATCCATGATACTTGCCTGTCAAACTTCTTTCATCAGTGTCATTTCATTTTAGTGCAGGTCCTTGTAATGGCAATATTATGATCTATGGATGAGACATCCATAGATGTGGTATAGTGGCTAGGAGTATAAGTTGTGATGTGGGAAGATTCTACTTAAAATCTACTTAAAAATTTATGGGGGGGGGGACTTTCTCCCTCCCCTTTTAGAATCATGTAATTGTAGAGTTGGAAGGAACTCTGAGGGTCACCTAGTTCATAGGCAGGTGGCCCGTATGGGGCTCAAACTCATGACCTTGGCTTTATCAACACCATTCTCTAACCACCTGAGCTAACTGAGCCCATTTGTAGTGTGAGGATAAGAATACAGTAATGGCCTACTGCATAGGGCTGTTATAGTAACTTTTAAGAAAACATGAAATATTCAACCAGTTAGGCAACAGGTTATGTACTAGAACTGCTTAGATATGAATGGGCGTCATGAAGAGGCTATGTAAAATTCTTGCTTGTGGTGGCATTCTATACAGTAGGCTTAAAGCTATTTACTCCATGCCACCTCCCCAGTCATAGTTTTAAAACCCTTCTAGGGAATCCTGGTGTTTTTGGAGAACTTATCAGTGCATTCTTTAGTGAGAAGACCTATGATGTTAGACAAAGTTCATTACATTTAGTCCTCCATTATTGATCTTTCTTTCCTGAACAGTTTTGCCAGAAGATGTTGGGTGCATTTAAGGCATGCTTATGGGTGCACATAGGATAACAGTGGAACTCAAAATGTATGGCCAGTGCCTGATGATTGCAGTGCATGATCTCCTACAATAGAGATGGGGAACCTGTGTCTGTCCAAATATTGCTGAACTACAACTCCCATTATTCCTGACCATTGGTCATAACTGACTAGAACTGATGGAAGTTTTAGGTCAGCAGTATTTGGAGGGTCACAGGTTCCCCAACCTTGCCCTACAGTATACAAGGCCTTTTTGGTCATGTGCTAATGTTCTGTAGCAAGTATGTAGTTGTATGTATTCCTGGCAGATAAGTTGATGCAGAAGAGGTTTCCGGAAGACAGAGAGTTCTAAAACCACTGGTATAAGAGACTCTTCATGCCCATTCCACGTGCAGCCTTGTTTGTAGAGCATCTCTTGCCCTCTGCAAAAACATTTTTCATTGCTATCCACATGTGGGCTGCAATATTTGAATGGACCTTTTAGTAGCTTTGTGAAAATGGAAGCAAAAATGTTTTGCATTAAAAAAAAAAATCTCACTGGTATCAAGAGAAATTGCATTAATAAGCATTTGACTTCAGGATATGTTATGAGCAGCAAACTCAGTGGAAAAACTATTGAGCCAGTGCAAATATAAATCCAGGTTAGTTCTTCCTTACATCAAGAATTTGTCTTCGGCCTGTTGTATGTCTGAAATACTTTTTTTTATTTAATTCATTGAGCAATTTTGCTTCACTTAAATGGTCCTGAGTAAGCTGCTCCTTACAGGACCATTGAAAAGCTGTTAATAAAATTTAAAACTATAACAACACTGGCCTAGAAAGATTACATATTTATGACTTGATCTTGGGGTTGTCCAATGTGCTTTAATTCTTTTATGATGAATGAATAAACACAAGGTTCCTTCCTCTAACCCAGACTTCTGTCCTGTTCCAAATCTGGTACACATCTGTCACAACACTACATGAAATTAGGCTCCTATGAGGGTAACCTTTTTTAAATAAAAGGTTGGTAACTGGTCAGATTTCAAAGGGATGCTCTTTCTTTTCAGAGAGGTGAACCTAGTGCGGCAAAAATGCTAAAAAGATACATAGAGACTATACTTCCTTATATATTCTCTAGCTCTTTAGAGGTTATTTTGTTAGTCAGTCAACTGAGCACTGGTTTCACAGTAGTCAGATATATGTCATGTATCCTTTTTATGGAAATGGCGATGTACCTTTTTTATCTCAATCATGAGGTCTCCTGATAGGAAATACAAGGAGCTCCTTGCTGCACCCTGCCACAGTCAGCTTCAGGAATGCCAGGGTCCTAAGTCTTAACCATTTGTAAAACGATCAGACAATTGTGATGGAGGTAGCAAATAATGAAATGGGAGGGGGGGGGAATCTCTTGGTTGCTACAACAATGTGACGTGAAATTCCAGCGGATCAATCAAGGCAGCTTGCTCCTTCATGATAGTGGAAAGGGTGGAGACTTCCTTATGGATCAGCCATAGTGGCAGAAATTATTGTGTTGCTGCTAGTGCGGAATGGAATCGGTCAGCTTGTAGAATCAACTTTCCAAGATCCAGAAATCAGTTTCAAGCCTTCCATTGTCGTAAGACTGATATCCGCATATCTCTGTTTTAAGTTGTGAAGAATGCCTGATTAAGACTTGTGTCAGTGAGCAGGAGTATACAAGAGGAGGGTGGGGGATTCTGATGAGAAAGGTGATGACACTGAAGCATCTGAGTTGGATAATATGAAGCAAAAATGCTTGTGTTGGCCTGACGTCTGCTTAGTGTAACCTTCACCACATTTAAAATCTGGCTTTTGCTGTGCATTCAACATGTGTGTTTCATATGTACTCTGTATTTTATTTGTTTAACTTCATTTTTTAAAATATCTCTTTGGGCTCTTCCTGAGATTCCATGATGAAGACTAAGAACTCTTTATTCTCTTCAGTATTATGTACCTTTGTATTTACAGAACATTCTTGGTAATTTCCCTTAAAATAGTTAACCATTTTATTTCATCATGTCATAATAACAGTTAATGGACTTGGTTCTGTTTTGTAAGTGATGTCAGTTTCTCACGCGCACTTCTCTTAAGTTGATGATTTAAATACTTGTCTACTCTTTGATAATATTTGACTGGTCAATTGAGCAATATTCCTTTACCAATGAGTTGCCTGAAATCTTGTATTTCATTTCATAATGTTATGTTCTCAAAAGCATGATAATGATTTGCCCTATGTTGAGGTGGAGAAGTAATTGATAAATCATAGTGGTTGATTATAAGATACAGCCATTAAAATTTCATTTCAAGTAAAACTGTATTATTACCAGAGCAGACAGGTAACCCATTATTTTGTAGCTGGTCAAATGGAATCAAATATCTGTAAAAGCCTATCGAAAGAGAGATGTATTTCAGCTGACACGGAAAAGTAAACTGTTGAAGCTTGGAGAGCATTCCATAGTTGGGCTGCCGCTACAGAGAAAACTGTATCCTGTTCACTACACAATGTTACTTATGTGGTAATGGGATTGAGAAGCCACCCGCTTAAGCCTCTTTGACAAAAAGGCAGGAGAAAAGTGCAGTAAAATAAATAAATGTATAGATTGCAAGACAACAAGTTGCAGTCATATATATATATATATATATATGCAGGTTTTGGTGTCCTCGGGTGTCTTCCCGTGTAAAAGTTGGGGTGTCTAGGCGACGTTTCGACGAGGTCTCACTCGTCATCTTCAGGCTGGTGCTTTCGGCTTCTTGTTACTGGAACAGAGCAGGATCTCAGTGTTTGAGTTCCTATAAATACTGTTGAGGAGGTGTGGTGTATAGCCTCCAATGTTCTGGGCAGAGAGGAGGTTCCCAGGCTAGTGTGCCTTTTCTTCTTTTGTTCCTTAATTACTTGAGGGATATCTTGAGTGATTTCTTGAGTGATTTCCTGAATCCCACTTAGGTGGGTCATTAGGTGTGGATTAGTTGCTAAAGCCTTCGTGTCTTGAACTCTTGAACTTTGTGAAGAGTTTTTCTGAGAAGATGGCTGTACAGCACTTGGTTGTGCTCTGGCTTGGCTTCGTGTATAGGGGCGAGCTGTGGTTTTGTGGCCTGTGCCAGCCAGATCTGTGTAGGGATTGCAGGGGGGTGCAGCATCCGGAGGTGCCACCCTGGTTTGGCTACTGGATGGTGTCTGTAATTTATCTGTGGAGAGGGTCTGGGTTTGGGTCTGGTGTGGTTGATTGGTGATGGCGTTCTGTGTGCCTCTGGATCTGGTGTCAGATTTTGTGGGGAGGGCTAATTTCCAGATGTCTGGCAAGCGGGATGTGTCGTCACGCTTGTTCATGTTGTGAGGGTGTTTCTCTATCTCGATGGCTTCCATGATTATTCTCTTGTGGTGATGTTCCATGTTAAAGAGCAATTTGGAATCTGCAAAATTAATTTCGTGTCCTGTTTCGGGTTACACTCTCCACAGATAAATTACAGACACCATCCAGTAGCCAAACCAGGGTGGCACCTCCGGATGCTGCACCCCCCTGCAATCCCTACACAGATCTGGCTGGCACAGGCCACAAAACCACAGCTCGCCCCTATACACGAAGCCAAGCCAGAGCACAACCAAGTGCTGTACAGCCATCTTCTCAGAAAAACTCTTCACAAAGTTCAAGAGTTCAAGACACGAAGGCTTTAGCAACTAATCCACACCTAATGACCCACCTAAGTGGGATTCAGGAAATCACTCAAGAAATCACTCAAGATATCCCTCAAGTAATTAAGGAACAAAAGAAGAAAAGGCACACTAGCCTGGGAACCTCCTCTCTGCCCAGAACATTGGAGGCTATACACCACACCTCCTCAACAGTATTTATAGGAACTCAAACACTGAGATCCTGCTCTGTTCCAGTAACAAGAAGCCGAAAGCACCAGCCTGAAGATGACGAGTGAGACCTCGTCGAAACGTCGCCTAGACACCCCAACTTTTACACGGGAAGACACCCGAGGACACCAAAACCTGCATTCCTGTACCCGTGAAAATCTACGAAAGCATATATATATATATATATATATATATATATATATCCATTTATGTTTTTAGAGCATTGTGATGTATTCAAGATCCCAGATTAAGAAAGTCTGTGCTGAGGTGTTTGCCATGCAGTGTCAGTAGTTCAAGATCATGGCAGCAAAGGATTTTCTTCAGTCTTGAATCGTCAACCTTCAAAAAATCATGTAAAACCTTTAGGATGACTTTCGTGGAACAAGGTTGATTTTCACTCTCATATCTGAATGCTGGCTTTTGTATTTCTATGCAGATTCAGAAGTAAGCTTTGCATAGATGAGTAGAACATGAGATTAGGACTCTATGGAAATACTTGATGTGAAAATTAATGACCATGGTTATTGCTTTGAATCTAACCTTCAAAACCCCTATTTGCGACTCAGCTGGATGGGCAAATTCATTTTGCATTAGTTTCTGTTGGTTTCTTTGTTACACAGATCTCTTCTTGTTGTTTTATGGGCTAGTTTTGCTCTCTAGAGTAGCAACTCCCAAACTGTGTTCCACAGGCAACTACAGTGGTACCCCTGGTTAAGAACTTGATTCATTCTGGAGGTCCGTTCTTAACCTGAAACTGTTCTTAACCTGAGGTACCACTTTAGCTAATGGGGCCTCCTGCTGCGGCCGCCGCACAATTTCTGTTCTCATCCTGTAGCAAAGTTCTTAACCCGAGGTACTATTTCTGGGTTAGTGGAGTTTGTAACCTGAAGTGTCTGTGACCTGAAGCGTCTGTAACCCGAGGTACCACTGTAGTTGTCCACAAGCTTCATTCAGGTGGTCCACAGCACATCTGTGAAGAACAGTTACAATTTGAATTCCATAAAATTTGATGGCATTCAAATTCTGTTACAATAAAATGCATTACAGTGGTACCTGGGTTTAACAACAGCCCTGTTTATGAACTATTCCGGTTTAAGAACGCCCCAAAACTGGAAATAGTATCATGGTTTGCGAACTTTACCTCAGTCTAAGAACGGAAGCCGAACAGTGGAAGGGCACCGGCGGCAGGAGGCCTCATTAGGGAAAGCACGTCTCGGTTTAAGAACAGTTTCAGTTTAAGAACAGACTTCCGGAATAGATTAAGTTCGTAAACTGAGGTACCACTGTATAAGAAAATAAGAAGCAATAAAAATACAACTAAAGATCATATAGCATCTAGCAAAGTGCATGACAGTTGCTACAACAGGCAGAAAACAAGGTTCTGCCAGGAACCTTAGCACTTTTCAAGTGGTTCATGGCGAAAGGAAGTTTGGGAACCACTGCTCTGCAGGAGCCAACTAAAGCATGCCTGATTTCTTCTGGCTACAGCCCATTATGTAGAAAGGATTTTCCATGTGGACATCTATGCAGCTTTGTGGTCTGTTCTGTCAACGGAAATAATGTACATTCAGTTAGAAGGAAATATAATAAGCACGCAACGTATGCACATTTAACTTGTGCACATTCCGCTTTATGTGCTTGGCAAAAAACAAACAAATAAGGGGTGGAAAGGCATCAGTGTCTGGGGGGGAAAGACTTTGGCAATCCCACCTGCCATTGAACCCATGACCATATGCAATTTTGGCTTTAGGCATGATCCCCAGAACTATAGTGAATGTTCAGAAATCTGTGTAGTTACAAATAATGCCCCACCCTTATCAATATTCATATTGTATTGCCATTGGTATTCCAGGTGACAACAGTTGCATACTTTCATCTGTATAGACACACTTGTGTTTACTCTTGATGCTGCATGACATTTTGATCCTAAACAGTCTTACCTCTTGTTTGCTTACTATCAAATCAACTGTGTGAGATATTAAAGATTTATATTGCAGCAAAATTAAGCATTTGCAAAAGCCTCAAAGTAATACTGATTTAAGGTAGTCTTTTAATGTCTATTCATGGCTGATTATAGCCATAAGACTGCAAATCTATTGTTGCCTCCTTTTATTTAATTTAATTATAAGACAAGTAGATACCATTTCTTTCTCTTCCTGCCCACAGCAAAACTATACTACTACAACAGAACTGTCTTTGTTTTTATGAATCTATGAAATTGTGTAACTCCAAGAGCAATCCTTCCTTTCAGGAAGAGACTGTTCCGTTTAGGTCAAAAGTGACAAAATTAATAACTGGTGACACAGCATTTGCTAACTCTGTAATCCCACTGTTAGTAAAATAAAATACACCCCCCCCCAAGTTCCATGAATTAAAACATAAGCTTCATAGAAATGAGATAAAACAAAGCTCCCCCTCCTCACTTTTAATCAATGTAAAATTTAGCATGAAATTGGAGAAGATAAAAGGCTTACGTTTAAGGAGTTACCCCTTTGAGTTTAGAAGTATAGCTGAACTGCTAGCTTGACAACTTTCTACATTTCCCCTCACCGTAATGTGGTTTGGCGCTACATAATGGAAATGTTATTTATACATGCCTGGTTGCAGCCTTGCAAGTGCAAATAGTAAAGAAATCCATTTGATCCATGCCTTGCACTTACCATACTTTTCTGTGTATAACATGCCCCCATGTATAAGATGCCCCCTATTTTGGGGGACTAAAATTAAAGAAAATGGGGGAAGATTGCCGTAATCACTCACCCAACTGACGAACGCTAACAATCGCGACACCCACCAAATTGCCAAAGCCAATCCAAAGCAGCCCTTGCCGCATCCGCTAATAACCCACCCATTTGACAAAGCAGCAGTCAATCCAAAGCAGCCCTTGCAGCAGACTCCATTCACCCACCCAATCGCAAGGTCCTGCTTGCAGCTGCAACCAATCGCCCGTTGTCGTCCCCCCTCTGCACTACCCATATATAAGATCCCCCCCTCATTTAAAACTTTATTTTTGTGTAAAAAAACCTTTGTCTTATACACGGAAAAGTATAGTATATTGAGCAAATTTTAAAAGTGGGCATGCCATTGGGTTGCAACCCTGCGCCTTGTTCCACTTGCAAGAAATCCTGCTGATTATTTTTTTTAATGGCCACCTCCTACCATGATACTCACTGCTTGAACTGATGACAAGCTGCTGCCAATATGGAGAGAGGCAGTCATGTGAGGAGCACCATTGTGTACAGATGTGTTTGCAGCTGCTTGATAAATATCACTGGGCACTGAGTTCTTAGTATACTGAGAAGAATGTTCATGTATGTATATTTGTAGTAATAAAAAAAAATGTGCCATGAATTTAGCGTGGTTCCTTCATCCCTTTGATGTCCGTGTTTTTGGCAGGTGTTTTCAGGAAAGAGACTTGTTCGATGAATCATAAAGGATTTCCTATCACTAATATGATAATTTACAAGGCCAGATAGGATATTTATTTGTCTGGAGCCAATGAATGTTCCTTACTCTCTTTTCACCCCGCTCCAAAAAAAAAGATTGTCTAATTCTGACTTCTTTTATTTTTCATTGAGAAACCAGTGAAACCAAATCCTTAATATATGGGACTGGTGTTTAAGGCTGCAGTCCTACAAACACATTGCGAGTTATATAATTGAACTAGTTTTTAAGATATTTTCATTGTTTTATTGTTTGTTTGCTTCCTTGGGCTCCTTTAGGAGGGAGGACAGGGTATAAACTTAATAACTAAACAAACTAGTGGCTTTACTTTTGAGTAAGTTGCATAGAATCAATTGCTGTGCTAGCTAAATATTTTTCTGCTATGGAAATGCATCTGGGTTTGTTTGTTTTTTTATCTCTTGGAATTTAGTGTACTCTTACTAGTCTTTTGGTAGCTCTGATTAGGATGGTTTCAGTTTTATGTCATTATGAAGCTAATATGTTACTTCTTTAGAGTAAAAACTACTTTAGTTTGGGAGATCTATGGATTCCCAAGGACAATGAGTTGGATAACTTCCATGTGCTGCCTTACCTGCCACACCCTCTGGGCTCATGGAGCCTTCCCACACAGTGGTGTAGCATGGGTTGTCAGCACCCGGGGCAAGGCAAATAATTTGCGCCCCCTAACCCGTGGAGCCAGGTAGGGGCAGAGAGCTGCGAGCATGAGCGTGCACCCCCCCCCCCCAGATGTTGCGCCCGGTGCGGCCGGCACCCCCTGCACCCCCCACGCTACGCCACTGTTCCCACAGAGTCCCTTTGACATGCAATCTATTGCAAATTATCCATGAACTACAGTAATTCTTTTATAATACTTATCCTAGTGACTGGAATAGCAAAATTTGCTAACTGTGCAGAGAAAGACTTGCTGGTTAATATCTATTAATTTTAACATGCTTTTGTGCGAAAAGAGTTTGCTCTATCAAATGAACCTTAGAAACATCTTACAATGCATCAATATATCATATATACCTGCCTAAATGATAAGTGACAGTCTGTGAACATTACTGTTCTCTGCACCCCCAGGGCCCCCCGCACAAGCAAGCTGTAGTTGTAGTGGTAGAGCACATGCAAAGCAGAAAGTCCCAGGTTGAGTCCCATTATCTAAAAATCTCCAGGTAGTCCTTGCTTCCAAGTCCATGTAAATGCTGAGCTATATACTATACACCAGTAATGTCACTTAGCCTAAGGCAGCTTCCTAAACTATGGGAGGTTAATTGCAAAAAGGGGGGGAAAGGAGGGGGATATAAGAACGCAAGTATGTGAGGACATGCTAAAGTAAAGTATCAACTATATTTGTGTAGTTTTGCTGCTGCTCAAGGTGCTGTGTGTTGTGTGTTTGCTCTTTTCATTTAACCCCATTCTCTTCTCCAATAATCTGATAACTCCGGTACAAACTTTCTACCAGTGGGTTTCCATAAGAAGTGAGGTGGGTGGCAGCCTGGGTTCTCATGGCTGAGTAACTGGGTGAATATTCTGCCATGGACTCACTTTTCCAGCTTTAAACATGAAAGTTATCAAACCAGTTCAATTAAAATGTAATCCTCATAAGGGGAAAAGGAACCGCATTGACATAACTCGTTCCAGATGTGCTTACCAATAGGCTCTTTCTTTCTCTGGCTTGGGATTTAGCCAGGTTCATCCGCTCTGTGCCTGTTTTTGGTCAGTTCCTGGGAAATCGGGAAGAGCAGCTAGTGTGGGAAAAGGCAAATGCTGATAAAATTTTGTATTCGCGAAGTGTCAGGAAAGTGGACAACAGAGATGAGAAGCATTAATGAAAGTCTCTTATAGTAGCTATGACAGGATAGCACTCCAAATTGCTACATCGTGTTCTTGTGTTAAGATACTGTATCTTCACTGCTTGGGTCCAGAGGCCAAATGGGCCCTTCTCTCTGGCCTTGGAACTCTCCTCAGGCAACACCTACTCACCAACTCTGCTTCCCACCCTTGTTGAGTGCTCTTGTCTGGTTGGAATGTGTCCTAGAACTGCAATAACAACTCTTTCTTATCTGGATGGAAAATAGAGGTGGATGTGTGTAGAAATTAGCCTACTGTCACTAAATGTTTCTTCCCTTGTTCCAGCCACTTTTTCCTTTGGTCCCACCCACCACTTGCATATGGGGGCTTGGAAACAGCTTCCCCACTTTTGCTTTACTTGGAGGTCTTGGAAGTGTTGGTCCAGCTGTAGTATTGTTCAACTGGCAAAGGGAACAGAGACAGAGTTGGGAGGGCTGAAGCTGATTTTCAGTTTTGGAGCCTTAGATTGTGTGCCTAGATAGCTCAGTTGGCTAGAGCAGCATTTCCCAACCTTGGGCCTCCAGCTGTTTTTGGACTACAACTCCCATAATCCTCAGCTAGCAAGACCAGTGGTCAGGGATGATGGGAATTGTAGTTCAAAAACAGCTGGAGGCCCAAGGTTGGGAAACACTGGGCTAGAGCATGGTGCTGATGACAGCAAGGTTTCAAGTTCAATCCCCATATGGGACAGCTGCATTACAGAAGGTTGGAATAGATGATCCCCAGGGTTCTTTCCAACTCTATAATGCTATGATACTAATGAAATACTTTTAATTGTGTGCTCCCCTCGTAAGTATACAGTGTGTGTGTGTGTGTGTGTGTGTGTGACATTAATGTTTGCACTCTTTTGTGAGTTGTATTTTTAAAACCATAATTCTAAATAGTGCTGATAATGGCAAGGTTGCAGGTTTGATCCCCGTATGGGACAACTGCATATTCCTGCATTGCAGGGGGTTGGACTAGATGATCCTCAGGGTCCCTTCCAACTCTACAGTTCTATGATTCTATGATGCTCAGGATTCAACAATGTTGCTCACCCCAGAGGCTGAGTATGCTCAAAGCTTTCTCTGAAACTTGGAGCCGCAGAGGTGAAAGAATAAAGCCTGTTGCCTCCCCAACCTCGAATTTCCACTGAAGCTTGTGATTTGTTTTGGTCCTACACCTGCCTGGTGTGTTCCATGTCCCCTGGAGTGAGGACTCCTAGCTCAGAGTCTGCATTACGTAGAACGTGAGTTTTCATGCTGTGTTTCAGAGGTGTGTCATGAGGTAAGGGGTTAAGGTAGTGTGGTCATAGCAACAACTAATTATTGGTTCAAGCATCTAGAGAACAAGCTGCCTTCAGGTCAGTTCTAGTAGCTCGATGTATTGGAGTGTTCTCAGCAAGCCTTAGGAGACAACTTTTTTGTTGGACCGTTCTTCCTGGCTTGTAGTGTTATTCCATGCATACTGATGGTGCCTAATACATATTTCTATCACATTGTAGTGTAGTTTGGGTTGATACTCCCAAGTATTATTGTTATTATGGAGAGTACAGATGCTGCAACAGAATCTCAGATGCAACAGCTGTTCAGAATCTCTCCAGCTGTTATCCATGCAGCACAATATTGCCTTGCACGTTTACATGCTTATTATTTATTTATTTATTTATTGAATTTAGTTATTGGATATAGTTTTGTTGCAATCTGTGAGAGTTCACTTGATAATAAGGAGTTAACATATAAAGAATCAATGCCCATTTCCCCCAAAAAGCAGCTCACTTTCATCACCTGGTTGACTATGGACTTTGTATGCACAGCATCTCAATTTAGGTTCCAATCCACATAATAAGTTCAGGAGGAAATTGTTGTTGATTAATCATACAGCCAAATGTATATGGTTTTGTATACTAAAAAAGGAAATTAGGAACTTTGGATACACTGTTAAGTCAAAAGTGCATCCCAGTATAGATCTGTTTCTCTGATGCTGATGAATTTGGCTTTCAAAATATGTTTCAGAATAACACAATAGGAGATTTATTATATGATCATTTAAGGTTTTTTGAGGGAGAGCCACAGGTTCAACATCTCCCTTAGAAGGCCTTTTCAATTTAGATTCTATTACTTTGGGGTGGTTTTTTTAAAAAGCCCTGAATTTTTGTGTTAGCTTTGTTTCTGGGTTTGTTTGTTTTTTAATCATTATAAAAATAAATGAGATTATGAGAATGCAAACTATTTTTCATAGCCTAACGTTTAATCTGTTGCACAGATAATATATATTAATATCAAAGCTGTTATAAATAAAACAAAAATCCAGCAAGCATCTCTCTTGGAAGTTAAATCTAGATATACTACTGTGCTGGGGGTGCCTACATGTAAACATTTAATTAAACAACAGTAAGAGAAAGAAGAAATCAAATAAGTTTGAAAATAAATCTTTAACCCTAGTCCAAATAAACCGGATTTTGACCCAAAGTACAAGCACTCTTTCAATTATATGCAATCCAGCAGAGTGTAGATATTCTTTTAGTTTTACTTGTTCATATCTGTCTAATATAATTCAGTATGTGGTATAATATGTTGCTTCTTCTTCTTTTTAAAATGCAGTCTCTTTCCTTCTTGTAGCTAGGAAAAAAAATCTAGGTCAAAGAGATGCTGTCTTATTAATAACTTAGGGCTCCGTTCAACAGAAATTATCTTCAGTGGCTTCCTAGCTTCTCTGTTCCATATCCATTGTTCCAAGACCCTTGCTTCTGACCTTTTCCTCCTCTACAGCCTTCTAAGTTTCATACAGCCAAAGGTTGTGTGACTGTGTGTGCTTATGATTGATTTCTTTGGATTTTTTTCAGCTTTTGTTTCTGCATTTACATTGCTGTTCCTCCAACAGAAATACTTGCTAGCATGACTCAGTGGCTAAACATATTTTACTCAGAAGCAAGTCCTTTTGATTTAAGTGAGAATAAGGTCTACTTCACATGCACATTACTATATGTTGGCACTGTGACTATTCCACTGTGGGGTGCCATAGGGTACCGTTCTGTCTCTGAAGCGGTTTAACAGTGCTTAGGGGATTTGGCGTACTGTATCATCAAGATGCAAGTGACGCACAGCTCTGTCACAACTGAATAATATGCAGATGTGCAAGTTCTGAGCCCAGTGCCTGGATACATTGGTGGTTTGCATGAGGGCCACAAGCTGAAGCTGAATGCTGACAAAGCTGAGACCCTGGCTGTGAGTGGTGGTCCTCAGTTCTGGGAGTTAGTCTCCCTGTTTTGGACTGAGGTGGCTCTCCCAATTAGGGAGCAGGTGTGTGCCCTGGGGGAACTCACCTTTAACACTGGAGCCCCAAGTGCCTGGCTAGGAACATTTTTTACAGCTTCATTTGGTGTGCTATCTACTTTTGTATCTGGACAAGGATAGCTTGGCAACAGTGATCCATGCACAGGTAACCTCATGATTAGATGATTGCAATGTGCTCTCTGTGGCGCTGCCCTTGACATTGGTCTAGAATTGTATAGTTGGAAGGGAACCTGAGGCTCATCTTGTCCAATGCCCTGCAATGCAGGAATCCTGCCCACAACCATCCCTGGGTGGGCTTGAAACATTAACCTTGTTAACAGCCATATGCACCAACCCTTTACGCCACGAGGCTTCTGCAGCTGTGCAAAATGCAGTGGTAATGCTGCTAGCTGGAGCAACCTACTATGGTCATGTAACACCATTGCTGAAAGAGCAGCAATGGCTGTCAGTTTGCTACCAGGCCAAGTTTAAGGTTTTGTTGTCTTACAAAGCCTTAAGCAGTTTGGAACCTGAAGGAATGTGTTCACCCATATAGACTGGCTATCAAGATATTAGGATATGGCCCGTTCGGTTGTTCACAACATGCAGAAGAGCATTTGGCAGGAATCAGGGTGAGGGCTCCCCCCCCCCTCTTGTGGCACCTGGTCCATGGAAATAAGATGGACACCAATTCTGTTGAGTTTTTGGCACCTCCTGAAAACATGACAAAATTGCTGTCCATCTTATTTCCATGGACCAGGTGCCACAAGAGGGGGGGAAGCCCTCACCCTGATTCCTGCCAAATGCTCTTCTGCATGTTGTGAACAACTGAATGGGCCATATCCTTTTATGGATCACTGGTGCAAGGCATTGACTGGTAATGATGAATTTAGTGTGTTTGTTTATTGTGATTTTACTTTGTTTTCCTGTATTGTTTTGTTAAGTTGTATTTTACTGTTGTAAACTACTTTGGGATTTGTATGAAGGCTGGTATAAAATATATATTAAATAATTGTTCTCGTGTTCTCACTCTATATATGTCCTTACAGCTGTAGCTTTCCAAATTAGCTGCTAGTTCAGAATGGGAGGCATGTGTTTGAAGGGTACTATATTTCCCAGTAATAATGCTTAGGGTTGGAACCCTGAACTTCTTGTTGGGAAGTATACTTTATCTATTGTTTTTGGTCAGCATTTAGGAAGGCTGTCCCAGGAGAAGTTTTCTGCAGTGATGAGGGTTAATATGTTGAGATTATTTCTGGATGAGGGGAAGGTTTTAGAGAAAACTCATGAAAGCTCATCACTACATCTTAGATGGAGGGAAATCCTTATGCATTTAACTAATATTTTGTAAGAGGCTGGGGGGCATTTGCAGAAATTGGCTACCCAAAAGAAGTTGCATCTTTTCATGATGTAAATGCTTGGGTTTGCATGAGTCTGAGATGGAAGAAATCTAGAGGAATTACTCCCAGCACAACTACTTCCAAGGTGAACCAAAATCTTACTAGGTAGCTCACCTGCAGCATCAATTTTTGGTACCCAGACAGTAATAGAAGGTTCTCCACAGGAGGGCCATCGTCATAGGGGAAGGCCTGTTTTCCAGGTCTAAGAAAGCTGTCTTCTGTGATTGTATCTGGGGCAAGAGGTGCCTTTCACTCACAACCCAATATGGCTTCTTGCTTCTACAAGTAGATGACCATATAAGGAGTTAAATGCAAAACTCGTATATCAACATTTATTAGATTGTTTAGATTATGTACAATAAGTTAAATGAAAACAGCTTTAAAATGTAACAATGAAAAAAATTCGTACTGAAAGTCAAACCAGCACTAAATAATAAAACAATGTCAAACACAATTCATTTTATACACCAGAATCCTAAAATTATATTGAAATGTAAAAAAGGCCCACCCACATCAAACAGCATAGACAATACTAAATTAAGAAATGATACTGGTATTTGGCCCACTGTGTGAACTACTGCAGTTAATTTGGCCCCAAAATTCATCCCCCTTTGAAATGAGGCCTACTTGTATTAATATCTTTTTCTGGTTTTGATTTGTAGCATTGCCTTGTTGAGTTGCAAACTCTGTCATAGTGACTAGTTGGACTGCAGGCTTTAATATGATGTTCTTTTAAGTTGCTAAATAAATAATATTGGAGGTGCTAAGTACAAAGAATTGGTGCACTGTTATAACATTCAGTATTTTGTTTACAAGAACAGCTGAGCCCACACCTTGTTAATAAATCATTTCCAAAAATAAAACATTTGTTGCATTTTATGCTAGTCAGACTTAAAAGAGGTGTGTGAATTTTGAGGGAAAGCAGGTTAATAAGCAGAGGCAGGACATGCACTTTCTAAATCGTGTTTGCATGTTAAAACAACTAAGGGTGTAATCTAACAGGGAGGGAAGAAACAGGTGGATGAATGGCCTAATCCAGGAGTCAGCAAACGTTTTCAGCAGGGGGCCAATCCACTGTCCCCTCAGACCTGGGGGGGGGGGCGGACTATGTTCTTTTGGGGGGGGGGGAATGAACCAATTCCTATGCCCCACAAATAACCCAGAGATGCATTTTAAATAAAAGGACACATTCTACTCATGTAAAAACATGCTGATTCCCGGACCGTCTGTGGGCCGGATTTAGAAGGCGATTGAGCCGGATCCTGGGCCTTAGTTTGCCTACCCATGGCCTAATCCAATGCCCTGTTGGGCTTATGCCATCAGAGGAAAGTGTGGGTGGAGTAGTGTGTCAGGGAAATGGGAGGATTCTCCCAGAATGACCATGGAGAACCACCTGATGTATCCTCTTTGTTGGAGAAGAACCTATAATGGACTTTCCCAGATCCTTACAGAAGGGACTTGCAACATTGTATATTTCTCTGCAATGGTGGACTTTTCTCTCTGCCACTAGAGAGGGAGATTTGACACATCCAGTGGCCCCTGGGATGGGGCCCTCTCCCCCAGTACTGTAGGGTTGTTAACTTTCCGGATAACACATTTATTACATCATAAGCTTTCGTGGACTCTGGTCCAGGAAAGTAAGTGTCCATAAGACTCACCTAGTTTTTAGACGGGGGAAACAAGAAAAAAATTATTCTGAATCAAATGTTGTACTAAACTATTTAATAAACTACCGGTATATCAGAATAATATTTTAACCATGTAAGGTGAACAGCAGTCAGCAGTGGCATTAACAAATGAAGAGAGACTTTAAGGTTTGAGTACTCTTCTAGTCTTCTGTGAACCCCAAGAACTCATCAGTGCTATAGTCAGAATGTATGAAGCTCAGTTGCTCACAATCATTACATCACTTTCTTCGCTATCTTCATACAAGATACCATCTTCGTTTCCATCCAAAGCATTGCTAATGCCACATTTTTTCAATGACTGTACAACAATTTCCTCCTTCACCGAGTGTTTTCACCCATTCACAAACTTGAGTGATAGTGGGCCTCTTCATTCGTCCAGTAGGTGTGAGATCATGATTACCAGCAGCCATCCATTTGTTCCACTCTTCTCGCATAAAGACCTTAAATGGCTTTTTGATGGAAACGTTGAGAGGTTGCAACTGGCTGGTAAGACCTCCAGGAATTATAGCTAGATGCCTCTTCACTTCTTTAAAGCACTTTTTTGTAATTTCGCTAATATGTGCTCTAAACTGGTCAAGTACTAATAAGGCAGGTTTTTTCAAAAGCCCTCCAGGACGTTTGGACCAAACTTTTTCAACCCATACTCTCATTCCATTTTCGTCCATCCATCCTTTCTCATGAACATGTACAACAACTCCTCTTGGAATCACCTCTTTTGAAAATGTTTTCCTTTTGAAAATTAACATGGGTGGCAATTTGGTGCCGTCTGCACAGCAAGACAACACAACCGTGTAACGGGTTTTCTCATGTCCGGAGGTTTTCACGACGATAGTTTTGGCACCTTTCAGATCAACAGTCCTATTAGATGGCACATCAAAGGTTAGCGGGACTTCATCCATATTCCCAATCTGGCCAATTTCAAACTCATTTCTCTTCCTAGCATCACTTACAAATTTATGAAAGGACAGAATCTTAGATTCATATTCTTCTGGCATTTTTTGTGCAATTCTAGTTTTGGTGTGCATAGCTTGGCCACATGGCCTCATAAATCTGTAGCACCACAATGGTGATCCAGTAAAATCGTGAATGCCTTTCTCTACAGCAATGCTTTTGGCTTCATATATTATCATTTTTGTAGAGACTGAGAAGCCATTATTCCAGTGATTTGTGATCCATTCTTTCATGGCCACGTCCAACTGTGGCCACTTTGCAGCATTTCCATGAAAAGTGTGCTTTTATCTGCTTTTTGCAGCTGATCCTCCTGTTTCCTCCACTCTCTTACCATTTTTTCAGTTGGAGGTGGCCCAAAATGTCTCTCCGCTGCTCTATTTCCATGCTCCTTAGCATATTTTACAACTTCTAGTTTAAAAGGAATCTTATATGCTAGTCTTGTATGTAGAATCCCTCCACCCATGCAAGCATCATCCCAAGGGGGTTGCACGAGCGCGCCCACCCATCCCAATGGAGTACGGGGGCGGAGGGGTTACATGGCTCCCGCTATGCTTGCTTTACACCCGTGTAAGTGGCTCCTTTCCTGCTTTGCTGCTTTAAAGCAAGCCATGGAGGAAGAATGGACAGGAACCATGGCTCCAGTCCGTCCTTCCTCCGCGCAGCATTCACTTCATAAGACACACAGACATTTCCCCTTACTTTTTAGGAGGAAAAAAGTGCATCTTATGGAGTGAAAAATACGGTAACTTCATAGCACAATCACTAAGATGGATGGCACTGTATTTCACAACAAGCCCCTTCCCTTGAATTATGTAGCTTTTTAAATTTTATTTTATTTGTTAGTAGTAATAGTGCAGACATGGTGCATCTGTATGACCTGAATATAATCTGACCTAGTCACCCAAATTCTGTCTTTTCCTGTATGTTGGATTGACTTTTCCCCCCAGCTCCCCTGCTTGCACCTGTAAATTCCTACCTTAGTGCAGGAAGTATTTCTAAATACTCATGGACAATTCTGTTTCTGCTTCCATCCGCTTTCAAGTGTGTTCTATCCCTTTTCTGCATTAATCGGTGAATTTTGAAAACCAAGCAGGATTAAAATTTCCATTTAAATATATTTTTAAATAGGCATTTCTAAATGCATTTTCTATCAAAATAAGGATTTTAGAATATGTAGTTTGATTCTGCACCCCCCCCCCCGAAAATCACTATGTCACAGTGTGAATTCCAGTGGATGGCTGCATTCCAACCTGTGCATTAATCTAGGAGATGCAGAATAATTCAGTTTGTACTGGAAACTGCAAAAAACTCCACATTCCCCCAGTATCCTCATCTATCACTATTAAACTAGTGTTTGCCAGTGTGACAGGTCCCTAGCATTGGTATCAAATGCCATTTTCTTTCCGTTTGTTTGTTTGTTTGTTTGTTTGTTTGTTTTTAAAAAAAACACCTTTGCTTGTTGCCTACATAACATATTTAGATGTATCTGAAATAACAGAATTCTTTTCCATGAACATCATTTTTGCTTGCATGAGTGTCCTTTAAATTATGCATTTCCCTGGGCATAAGCTGAATATCTTGAACGTCCTTAAAGTCACTAGCATATCAGAGGCATTACCATAAAACAAAAAATAAATACATTTTCTGTCATTCTGTTTATTCTAGCTTCTGATTTCACCACATCTTCCGCATAAAGGATGGAAAGCACTGGGATCAAAAGGGAAAATTAGTGCACCAAGAAACCTAAAATCTAACTTACTCATGAATATTGCATTGTGTGTCCTTCTCTAACCCACACAAAAAGAACTAATATCTCTGTCTTTTATCCAATTGCATATTTTTTGCAGTGCTGTAGAACATAGATGTGGGCAGGGAGGGAAATGAAGAAACCCCTTTGTTTAAAATATCATTTTAATTAGCAGCTAGTTGCAGCAAGCCTTTAAAAAGTTGAGAAAACTGTCTCCTTGCCTAGGACTGTGTTCTATTTAAAACATTTTTGGATGACTTCATAGATTTTGAAACTTTGGTTTCTACCCCCTCCCTCATTTGGCATACTGTTTGAATTCTCATATTGCATATATTTCTTTCCAGAGTTCTCAGTTGTATTTCTGTGTGTTTGTATGGTCATACATTGCTGTCTTAATTCAGTTCCATTTTGTTACATTTGAGGATTTTCGTGCAGTTTTGCACTATGTCTCGCCATGGTCTCAGATATCCATGGGAAGTCTACAAAGTGTCTTGGATATCCTTGCTTTTCCAAGCAATTCTTCTAGTGTTCTGCCCTCCCTCTGAAAGAGCAGTTGCACAAACTGATGCACATTTATAGTGGCAGGCGAGATGTATTTATCTTAGCTGGTTTGGGATGGGGATTTGCATTTGAATGTTCATCCCCACTGCAATCCTTCGTCCATTTTACTCTGTACCAAAGAGTTTTATTCGGTTAACGTTTACTCAGGGTAGACCCATTGAGATTAAGGTCTATGACTTATTTAGGCCTAGTAATTTCAATGGGTCTACTCTGAGTAAAGGTTAGTTGAATACCACCCAAGACTTTGCACATCCAACAGCCAACTCTTCCCTCTCAGACAAGAAAATAAATTGGATAGAACTGGTCATAAATTTCAGTCACCATCAGAACAACAAATATTTGCATTGGAAATAGAACATCACCAGTTACTTACCATGATAGTCCATTTATGGCTAGGGAATGAGAAATTAAAGGCTTTGGTGTTAGACGCCTCTCTAAAGACGTGTAAAATGTTATTAAATAGTTAATAATAATATTTTCATTAAAAGTAATCAGAGTGGTGAGTTTCACTGGAGCCTAGGTCTATAAGGGAACTTGTGTTCTTTATTTTCATTCACAGCTTCTGCTATGAATACCCCCCTTTCCTTTGCTTATGATGGAGCTCTTTCATTTGTACTGGTTAATAGTGTGCACCACATGAGCACTGTCTGTGTTCACACATCGCCCCTCTACTTTCTCAATTCTTCTCTTTGCCACATTTGTATAGTAGCACCAAACAGCTTCCTTGGAGTTTCTGTGGAAGAATGATGGGAAAACTTTCTCCATCTGCTGTTTCAAAACTTCTCGTATAAAATCTGTTTCCTATTAAGTGAAACTGTAGAAGACACAAGCTTTCCAAGAGGGCTGGATGTCAAATGCACTCTCATAAGTAAGAGGTACAAAAATACTAAACATAGAATAATGGCTACAAGGTGACTAAACATGTGATGTGTACTTCTTTTGTATACATGTCATTTCCTTCTGTTCTAATATTTCAAGGTTGTCAGAAGGCTACTGAAGGGTGATAGTGGTGAGCTGAAATGCCAAAGCAATTGGGCTGATATTCTTGTGTGCTGATATAACAACTTGTAGCTGATTAGTTTCAGCATAACATGGATAGGGATGTGCTTTCATTCAGTAATACAGTATGGGATGGTGGATCGACATATTTATTTGGCTGTATGTTTGTCCATGCGTAGTATATTGCTTTAAATGGGATGTGCATTGGAATGTGCATTCCCCCATTCATGTTCTGCAATTCGTCACTCTTAACTAAGTGAAACTAGAGCTTTCTCAGGGCAAAAGCCTTGCTACACCAAGCTGCCATGCAATGAAACTGAGCCTCATCAACATGAATGAACACATTCCTTCCTCTCCAAATGAGCCCTAAAATGGTGTTGAAGCAGCAGTAATTGAGGACTACAACTTGCAGCAAAAAATAAACTTTTCCAAGAGGGTTGTTTTTTTTCTTTCTGCATCTCTTGAAAGCCCACTTTGTCCCTTGGAAATGCTTGAGTGAACATTTTGACACAGAATTTCTTTTCAGCAGAAAGCTACAGAAAGGTGAACTCAAAAAGCTAGGTGCCCATCAGGATTTCTGTTGCATTAGGGGAATAATAGTGCTGAATAATGAAGGCAGAGGGCAAGGTACCAATAATTAAATCCCACTGTACTGCAGCCCATTTTCGTTTTGGGGTTTGTCACAACTTCTTGGCTTCCAGAATGAGGATATGGCAGTCAGCATGGAGAGACCATGGTGTTGTGGTTTCCACTTTGGGGGGGGAAGGGGGAAGGATTCTGCATCGGATATTCTAGGAGATACTCTGAGTATATATTTTGCTTGTTTTAGTGAGCATCTATTCAATCCTGCTCATATATTGCAGACACAAAAAATATTGTAGGCATGTAGAGTCATGGAAACTAAGAGATGTTGAATGACATAGGACTTTCACTTGTGCAACAGAACTTCACCACTTCCCCCATGTGTGCTCCTGAAATATGCTCTGGGTTTTCCCCTGACTCCCCAGATCAGATTTGAGGAGAGTGCAGGACACGCATACAGAGAGGAGAAGGGAAGTTGCACTACACAAGCAAAAATCATTGTGCTGGCAGGAACAGTTGGATATTGTCCAGGGTCTGCACCATACATAAACATAGATTTCTCATTAGTGTAAGTCTGGTTCATGTTCAGACATTTATTTGAAAGTGTGTAGGGAGAGGGGAGCAAGATTGTGTGTGCTGACTCCATACCTGCCCTACATGTATTCAGTGTGATATCAGAAAGATATTTGTATTGCACGCCTATGCAAACTCTCTGCCCTTAGGCTCTGTCTTTGCAATCAGATCTCGTAAATAAGTAGCAGTTGAATATTAAACGGTAAAAAGAAACAGTGGTACCTCGGTTGTCGAATGTAATCCATTCTGGAAGACAGTTCGACTTCCAAAACGTTTGACAACCGAGGCACAGAAGGGGGTCGGCAAAGTCAGTGGAGGAAAAAAAAGAAAACGCGGCAGAAGCCGTTCAACTTCTGAGGAACGTTTGAAAATGGAAGCAATTACTTCTGGGTTTTTGGCGTTTAGGTTCTAAAATGTTCGGCTTCTGAGATGCTCAAAAACCGAGGTACAGTGCCACCTTGGGTTAAGAATTAAATTCGTTCTGGAGGTCCGTTCTTAACCTGAAACTGTTCTTAATCTGAGGTAGCACTTTAGGCTAATGGGGCCTCCTGCTGCTGCCACGCCGCCGGAGCACAATTTCTGTTCTCATCCTGAAGCAAATTCTTAACCTGAGGTATTATTTCTGGGTTAGCAGAGTCTGTAATCTGAAGTGTCTGTAACCTGAAGCGTATGTAACCCGAAGTACCACTGTACTTGAAATAAACTGTACGAGTAATGACTCTTGTGTTGGTGTACATTAAAAGTTTGTATATAAGAAGTCATAAGGTATTTTAATTTTAAAATATTTCATATGCAGATAGGCTTATTGCAAGATGTATGTTTTGGTTAAATGATTATTTTTTAGCTGAATCCTTGCCTATGTATGATGATTTCAATGTTATTTGTCCTTTCTGTTAAAGTGATACACATTTTTGTTAATGCTGTGGGGCTTCTTAAAGTTTGACATAGCTTAGGGGCTCCTCAGGCCTTAGCCTGGCCCTCATTGTAGTCCAGCAATGTTTAGGGGCCCACAGGTTCCCCAGCACTATGCTGAAGAGGTCTATTAAGACACATAAACAGATGTTATACATTACACTTTATGTAGTATGGGTGACTTGAGTCACTGTCGAACATGTTGCATAGTTTGTTTTCTGCATTTTTCATTTCTGAATGTTATCATTGATTTTATGCAGGTGGCTTAATGTGGGAGTGGCAAAAGTGTTTGGTGTCTTAATGCCACTGTGGAACTTGTTTGATTCTATTTAGTTCCTTAAACAGAAATGCACTTCTCAGATTATATGGGGTACGATAACTTTTTTAGGTTTCCTGTTGCAACCTTATTTGGGCTTCAGTTATTCCTGTTAAGTGTGTGTGTGTGTGTGTGTGTGTGTGTGTGTGTTTAAAAATAGTGACTCAGCCTGCCTGTCTCCTTGAATTGAGAGTATGCTTTTTACAGACTGATTCTCTTTGTCATAATGTCCACTGGCAAAGATCTTCTGTTTCCAATTAGATGCAAGGCCAGGATCTCCCACACCTTTTCTGTTTTGTCAAATCACTTCTCTTGTTCCAAGAATAGAACTATCTTTCCTAGTTCAGTTGCAGAGCAGAAGGTGCTCTTTTGGAAGAGACTGTCATGCTTCAACTGAAGAGTTACAGAACCCTGTAGCTGTCTAGTCGGTTAAAATTGGCCTAATTCTTTCTCTTTCATTAGTATGTTAATTCTGTTTATAGTGTTAAAGTGCTATATCAGTAGCTTCTGTATGTTCCTGTTAAGTATCAAAATTGGCATTGCTTATCTTTAAGGCTGAGCAATGGATTAAAACATTGTTTCATAGATTTGAATACATGTAGTGGCTCTTCAGAGAATGTTAGTCAACCCAGCTTCATAAATTTGTCCCAAACTAACCTTGGCTTGTTTTGAGAACATAGTACTGTATACATTCACAGGCACTGGAATGTAATCAACAAGAGTAAAGAGAGGTCAGGCGATGTCAGATGAGCAAACTGTATCTAATATAAACAGAACTGATATCCTAAAGATTAGGGCAATAGGCTCAGGAGTTGTGGATTATTGAATTTCCAGACTGAAACATGGGGCAGATTAGCCTACTCAGAATAAATCGGAGTTTTTGTGTTAGAAGCTAAAAAGAAGAGACTGTTACATTTAATAGGCATGTAAAGAGGATCTTGCAGAGTTCTATGGTATCAATTTGATTTACCTCTGGCAGGACTCAAGGTGGCATACAGATAAAAATAAGAACTGCTAAAATTCAACCTAAAAGTATGGATTTACACATTCTTGCTGAAAAAATATGTATGTTTGTATGTGTGGAAGATCTTGCCCTGATAATCCCAGATAGAAAAGGCCCATGTAAATTCTGAGCCCAGGATTGCAGTTTACCTGGCATGGCCAAACAGGCTTTAGTCTGCCCTGTGCTGCATAGATTCCCAGGATAGTGACACACATAGTATGTTTGGGGAATGTTCGTTTGTGGTAGTATGTGGCTTACCCACACTTTCTTTTGGGGAGCAGTGAGCCTAATCTGCAACCCAAAGGGACACAAGGTGCCCTGGATGTGACAGATCTGGCAGTTCTCACATCACTGTACATAGTGCAGTACATTTTGTCATTTTGTTTGCTGAAGTTCTAAAATACCAGTATTGAGAATAACGCTAACCATCTTCAGCTTTAGACAGAGTTCAAAGTGGTTTGCGAACCACAGTTAACACTAACTCTTACGAGTTTAAACACATTTTCTGCAAATAACTTTTTTAATTTGTGTGTGTGTGTGTGTGTGTGTGTGTGTGTGTGTGTTTCATACAGGGATGGCACCAGGAAGGGACAGAACAGCACCCATGTGTTTATTTCACCCAGGGTCTTAACAGGAGATCAGAAAATGTTACATCTGCCTTGGTCCTCATAAGGAAGATCTCACTTTTTAGGTGTAGTAGTAGTAGTAGTAGTAGTAGTTGTGTGTTATTGATGAAGCATGCACTAGATTATCATTTGTCTTCAGTTTGAACTGCCAGGTCTTCAGAGGTTATATGGGAGTAAGAGGACAAGTGAATTACTCTGCTTACTTTCACTTGTACATTTATGTTGTACCTTTCCTCCAAGGAGCTCAGGGTGGCATATATAGTTCTTCCCCCTCCTCATTTAATCCCCACAACTATGTTGAGAGTAGATTAGGTTAAGAATAGGTTGGGTTAAGAGACCGTGACTGGTCCAAGGTGACCCAGTAAACTTTGTGGTTGAGTGGGGATTTGAACCCTTCTCTCCCAGGTTCTAGTCCAGCACTCTAACCACCATGGCACATTGACTCTTGAAATTACTTCACAAGGAGAATTCAAATTCTTCACTATAAACAACTCCATTTTCTGAGAATGACTTTGTTTAAAATTGGCATTTTAAAAGCTGTTTTTGGGCTACAGTCCCAATCATCCCTGACCACTGGTCCTGCTGGCTAGGGATGATGGAAGTTGTCGTCTAAAAACAGCTGGAGACGCAAGTTTGAGAAACTCTGATTTATGCCCTCTTACTGACAGTGGTCATCAACCAGAGTGGCCAAAGTAGTTTTGGTTCCATATCTGGGCCTGAAATCAGACTGAAATGGGTTTAGATAATCCACTTCTTCCAAGCATGCTTGCAGGTGGGCTGTGAGTACTGAAGTAAGGTGCTGCATGCTCTCTTTCAAGTGTGCAGAGAGGTTTCTAATGCCATTTATCTTTATGTAAGTGGTGAGATGCTGTTGCTTATTCTGTTTTAGCTGAACAGAATATGGCCTGTAAGCACTTATCATTGTAAATGTGACTTGGTTTTCTGACAGTCTGTAGAGGTGCAATCCTTAGGGCTAGAGCTGTTTATTTAAAAGAGAGCTTAGTTTTGACTGCAAATATTACCAAACCACAATTTTGAAAAAAGCTATTCTAGCTTGAAATTACTGTGGTTCATGTATCTTAGTAACTTCCCTCACGCAGCAGCTGCATTCTGCATTTTGTGGTAAAGGCACATATCCATCAATAGCTCCTTTCTCTTGGCACAAGGCTGTAGGAAGTTGTCAATAGCTTATTCAGCACTTGTTCCCTTGCTTGTGAAAAGAGATTCTGTAACACTTTAGTAGTTCTTGAGACAAACAACTTGATTGCATTTTTATCTAAATATTATGTGCTTGTATACAAGACTGTTGTTAATGCATCTGCTTTACACTTCCATTTAATCAGTTGGACTTAAAGGGATATAATACTGGGTAGGTTGTTCTTCCTATTGCATAGGTATCATTCTTCTGGGTTTTTATTTATTTATTTATTTCGCATTGTTGTCCCGTCTGCCCCCCTTCTTTTGAAACCCAGTTTGATAACCCAGTTACCCTGGTAAACTAGGTCTTTGTGTCTGATATTTGTATGGTATTATAAAAATGAATCAATATATGTTTATTCAGCCCACTTAAAAAAAAAAACCCTATTCACAGTGAGTTGTGAATTTTTAGAAACTAAATTAAATAATCAGCATCATTGTCCTTAGTCTTCCACTCAGGTAATATTTACTATTGAAAATCAGTCAAAAGAATTTCCTAACACCTCAAGTTGTACTCATTAATTTGTAGGGCGTTTAACATATATTTTCTTGTCAATGCAAGTTGTTTTGACAGCTACTTTGACAAGTGCTTGGATAAATGTTGTGCCTTTACAAAAATGTGGCTTCCGAGACTGTGGACCCACCAACCTGACTATCTTCCGCTGTTACGGTACTTGCTCTAGGCGCTGCAAAAAAAATCCTGAAAGTGCTTGTAGAGGAGTTTGGCCTTGGAGAGCTACTAACACCCCCCTCCCAAAAAAAAAATCAAATCTGAAACAACACCTTACATCAAGAAACTACCTGTGGTCCAGATGACCATAACAAAAATTCTGAAAACACACTAGCTGGTGAGATACTTTTTATACATTTATTCTGACAAAATGATTGGTAGAGTGCAGCATTCAGTTCTTCCCCTGGTATAGAATTTCTGTGTACCATCTCTTTGCTTGCTTCAGCTATCTTAATTTTTCATCCTAATATGGTATGGGTTTATTTACCTTGGAAGGACTTTCAAAATATGTGGAGAATCTTGGCTGATTAAACTGCATTCAGCTCATAGGACCAGTTAAAGGTGAAGGCTGGAAGGAACAGGACTGGTTTTGTGCGATTACTTTTCTGCTCCTCCTCCCAGACTTTAATACTTATATGGGGGGAGCGGAGTTCATCATTCCCTTGAACTAGTGGTTTTCATGTTGGGGTTTCCTGAAGCTTACTAATTGTCCCCAAGAACAGAAAGCTACTGCAAAAGTTGATTCTCGTTGCCTTAAAGTTTATTACAACCAAAGGCTTCAAGCTGGCTTTATAGTTCTCTGAAATACAGTTGTACCTCTGGTTACAAACTTAATTCATTCCAGAGGTCCGTTCTTAACCTGAAACCATTCTTAACATGAGGTACCATTTTAGCTAATGGGGACTCCCGCTGCCAGTGCACCACCAGTGCTATTTCAGTTCTCATCCTGAGGTAAAGTTCTTAAGCCAAGGTACTGCTTCCAGGTTAGCGGAGTCTGTAACCCGAAGTGTTTGTAACCCGAGGTGTTTGTAACCCGAGGTACCACTGTAGTGAAATAGGCAGTAAAAGCAACTGCTCCATGCATTTGTGTATCGTTTCTGCTTTCTCTTGAGGAAGTGGAAAACATGAATGGGAATCTGTCTACCTGTGTGCTTTCACGGCTTCTAATGCTCTACTCATCCTTCATCGTGGAGTCATTCACTCTGGTGGAACCTAACTGGGAGCTCTTGGTGGTAGAAGAGTCTCAAACAACTGTTCAGTTCATTCAGCTGTATATTGGTCCACTGACTGGCTTGGTCTACCAACAACATACAGAGAGGAAGTGCTTGTATCAAAGCCAATTTTGTAAAACTTTGGCTTGCAGCCTGACACATTTATTTGACTGGCACTAGGAACAATTGGAGTGACCCACAGTAACACAGTTCATCAAAGTTAAATGCAGGCTATTTTAAAAGGCTGTTGCCAACTTAGCACTTAGAAAATGAATAATTGAATAAATAAGTTTCACTCTTCTGAATGGAGCTCTTTCAAAAGAAGCGTCATCAATTAAAAATATCCTTTGAATAGCGAAAGGCAGCTTTGTGCTTAGCTGTTCTTAAAACTGTGGGGTGTTTATCATTCAGGCAGTAGGTAATCAGGACTAGATTTCTTATACTGAGAAATGCAAGTAATATTAGACACTTCTCTTGATCAAAAGAATAAGCAGCAGCTTTGGAAGTGTGCTGAAGCCCTTCATCATCTTTCCCCGTGTTCTTTAGTTTTTACCCTGCCAGCCGTCTTTAGAAGTTTGCATTGAGATTTTGTTGGTTTCTGCTAAACACTCTTGAATAGGGCACAAGAAAAGGTGTGAACCATCAAGAGATCGGTGGAGCTATTTTAATAACTGCATCACTGGAAGGGCATAGCAGAAACTATGTCCACAATGCATGATTACATTAAGTAAGTTTCCTCTGGCAGCAGGAAGCTGGAGGAATGTTACCTTGGATTCTCTTTTTAATTGTACTGATATCTAAATAGAGCCTAAAATAAAATAAGAATGGAACGATTTTGTCAAACTTGGTAGAAAATGGAAAGTACATTTTACTTATGAAAAATTAAAATTATTTAATATTCAACACAATTTACATCTCAACTCAGAAATTAATTCCATTGATTTCAGTGAACTAAACTCTTTAGTCAATGTACTTAAGATGAACTTTAGGCTGCTATGAAAGTAGAAAATTTAATGGCAGCTCAATGTGAGACAGGGCCTTTTCTGTAGCAGCATCCATGTTGTGGAATTCCCTCCTAGGAAGTGGTGAGACAAGCCATGTCCATGATTGTATTTAGGGAGGCAGTGAATATATACTTATTCTCTTTGGTTCTTAATACATGATTGAAGATTTAGCTTTATTTTTTGTTGATTAAGTAGCAAAAATTAAAACTAAATCTCAGTGCTAAAGGTAAAGGTACCCCTGACCATCAAGGTCCAGTCGTGACCGACTCTAGGGTTGCGCGCTCATCTCGCTCAAGAGGCCGGGAGCCAGCGCTTGTCCACAGACAGCTTCCGGGTCACGTGGCCAGCGTGACTAAGCGAACCAGTGCAGCACACGGAAAATGCCGTTTACCTTCCCGGTGGAGAGCGGTCCCTATTTATCTACTTGCACTGTGAGGTGCTTTCGAACTGCTTGGTTGACAGGAGCTGGGACCGAACAGCTGGAGCTCACCCCGTCGCAGGGATTTGAACCGCCGACCTTGTAATCGCCAATTCCTAGGCTCTGTGCTTTAACCCACAGCACCACCCACGTCCCATAAATCTCAGTGCTAGTCAACACATTTTGGAAGTTAGGTTTTGTTTTTCTAGATATATTGGTTTGCAGGGCTGAAAAACAATATAAATGGGGGCGGGGAATAGTAGGAGATACAGGATGGAGCACTTGTCTTGGACACGCTTCTTCTTTGCAGTACATTGGTGTGTTGCTTCTCCTTCCCCTAAAATGTGGGTGGAATGAAGGTACTAATAGGAAATATTTGAAATACTACCATTGCAATATGTTCAAGGAAAATGGAAGGTTCTCTTTAAAGTTGTCAAGGTGATGTTTGTCCTACTTTATTTCTCCTCACTGAAGCAAGTTTAACTGTTGCAGATTGTATGAATAATTGAACAAGGATACCTCACTCGTTACCCAAAGTAATATTCTGCTCACTTGCTGCTCAGAGCTGTGCTTCACTCTTTATTATGGCACAGAGCTTCTTAGATGTTTGTGATGTTTCATTCCCCAGTGTGAGTGCTGGCTTTTGCTTCAATTCCCTCCATGATTTAAATAAAACGTTCAGAAATCAACATTAGTATTGAAACAAACATCTGCCTGCCCCCCTCTCCTCCCCCCTCCAAAAAAAATCACAGACCTAGAAGAGATGTTTCCTCACAAGTCTGGATTTGCTGTCTTTACGGATATTAAACATGAGGGGTTTGCCACATAGTATTTTGTAAGGGGAGACTCCAAAAGAAATGAAAACAGAGCTCTGTGTATCTGTTTTGCTGTTTCTAGCGGAAGACATTTAATTTGCCTTCTAAAGCCAACCTCGAAAATGATGCAATTCAGCTGAAGTAGATTTATGGTGCCTTTTCCTCTGGAAATCAATACAGCTTGGAGGGGCTGTCATGGGAACTGGCTGACTGAGATGCAGCTGTGTTCAAATATAAACTTCTGTACCACAAACCCAAAGTAATGACTCTTGGTTTTTGCTTTTTAGTCAGCACTTTAGCTCTGAGACATTATGGGGTAAGCTTTAATTGACTGCTTTGTTTCCATTAGGAAGTTATTGAAACTTTGCTATAGCAAATTCAGCAAGTTGATGTGATGTTCTAAAAGCCATTGCTATTCTTACTTGCCCTTGTGTGTTTTGTGGTTTGTAAGGACCTGGAAATGTGTTGTGGGACAAGGTAGCATTTGTATACTGCAAGAGATGGAACCACTTCTCTCTCTAGTTTTATAAGCTTTGTAGTTGCTTGGCCTGTAAACAAGGGCTCAGATAAAGCAATTTCTTCATACTGATTGTAGGGATCAGCCTTCTTCATACTGAGTACATCAGGGACATGTTTGCTGATGTCACCAGCAAGTTCTATTTTATGCTGCTGGAAACTGGATTTTTCAAATAATATTTGTCGCAATACTGCGATCTTTCAATTATTAAAATATAATTGATAGTACCATTGCCTTCAGAAGCTCAGGGTGATGGTGATGATTTGGGAGAGGGAATTGTCTTCCCTGAGTTGCACTTGGCACCTTCATCATATGCTGAAGAAATACCTTTTTACTCTGACCTCTGACACTTGGAATGAGTCCTTTTAGGGCTTGTCCTATTTTTGTGACCATAATTTGTTTGAAACTATTTTTCTTTTGTTTCAAATTGATGTGACCCACCCTGGGACCTTAGGGTAAAGAACATATAATAAATCAAATATATTGTTATGGTTGCTATTATTAACAGCAACAACGGTGATGTTTACACCACAGATAAGATACAAATTCCATCTAGACTTAAAGGGATACCCAGCAGCAACCACCTTCTCTCCTCATTTCACAGATGCTCCAAAGCCAGTTATAGAAAGAGCCATCCATCAGCTCCAGCCAGTATGGGTTTGTTGGTATTTGGAGTTCAGCAACATCTGGAGAGCACCATGTTAGCTATCCCTGAGAAAACTGAAGAGCTGGAACAGAATTTGTACAGGCCTGGGAAAGCATTCATGACATAAGAGAGTGCATCAGCTTTAGTATACCAAGAAGTACAACAATAACCTGAAGCAAATCTTCTTTTGAAAACAATGTTTCTCACAACTTGGCAAGCCTGCTTTTTCCCTATTTGAATGGAATATAAAAGTATACCATGTCACGGCTAAAATGGCCGCTGTTTCTTTAATGCGAATAAAGCTGGGTCAGCATGACTCAGCAGCCTGCACCAAGTTGTATATATAGAGTGAGAAATGTTAGTTTGGTTGCTGGTGTTTGGGTTGGTTGGTTAGTTAGTTAGTTAGTTAGTTAGTTAGTTAGTGTTGGTGTGTATAGTTGTTCAGTCGCTTTTGCACAAAGACTTGTAAGAATAAAACTCTGCAAGGACTTTTCTTGTGGACTCTTTTATGTCAACAAGGGTCCGAGGACCAGGCTGAGGAGACAAAGGGAGGTCAGAACCCTTTCCTTCTTTTTTTGCTTTTTACAAACACTGACATACCATGTCATGGACTGCTGTTAAAATCAATATTCTGTTTTGATTTAAAACTTATAAAATGTTGGGTTGTAGCCAAAGGTTCTGTTCCTCCCAAAAGAAGGAGTCTTCCTCTCATGGAAGAATGGGGTCTTTGGATCCAGCCCATTAAAAGCTGGATTTGGGTACATAATAAACAAGGAACTGGCCACATCAAGTCATAATATTCTGTTTGGAACAACAAGCTGGATATAATTGCTTCAGAATCAGATCTCATAATTTAAAAGCTTAAAATCTGATTTAAGCATATGGTATTAAAGGAGAAAAAACTTTATAAAAATGAAATCTGAATTCAGTACCAACCACCATCTACATTTAGGGCCTGGTATTCTGTTGCTTTCTCGCTCTTCTTATAAAGAAAAACAACAATACAGTTTTAAAGTAGAGAAATGCCCAGCAGTTTGCTGGTTTTGGGGAGGAAGCAGCATCATGGGCAATTTTATGTAATGCTGAAAGATTTGCAGAATTTTTTTCTGATGTGAAAATAACAAGCTTAGTATTTGTGACCTAGATTACTATGTCTTTGTTGCAGTTATGAGTGAATGCACTTATGAGTGGGGTGTTTTTGTTTGTTTGTTTGTTTGTTTGTTTTGTTTTGTTTCGTTTTTAAAGCAGCTGATTGGCAAATGTAGCCACAGGCTGCAAAGGGTTCAGTCAAGAAATCAATGCTCTTTTTCCATCTGACTGCCTTGAAGACTATGTAAATTAAGTGTACTTAACCATAAAACCTATCTACATTGCTAGAGGTACAGTTGGCAGTTACAAACTACCACCAACACCATTTTGGGAAATGGATCGATTTATATATTTGAAAACAGTCATAGCTAGGGTTCCTTGGAATTTCTCATAGTGACTTTCTAATAAATATGTAACTTGAACTAATAAGGTTTTATTCCTTATGAAATAAATCAGAGGGCCAATTATCTTCCCATTTTGCATCTTTGTTAGGCTGGCATTCTAAAGTATGAGAGCAAATACCTTAACATGCATATGACCGTATTTATCATAAATTTAAATAGCAAGAAAAATGCTCCAGGTTTCAGCTACTTCGATTTCCAGATGATTGAAGACTTGACTGAAAGGCACATAAGGGCTGCTTTCCAGAATTATATGGAGTGCATTTCAATAATGATGGTGATGTTATTATTATGTGCATGAGTTTGAAAAGGACTAAATAGGTTGCATTGTTTAAATGGGCTAATTGGATTTAAGGGAAATAGGATGAACTGAGATGTTTACTGCTTATAATAAAATACTTAAACCAGTACATTTTGTTTGCTCAGTCCCAGTTTGTATTCAGGTAGCTCCAGATTGCTAGCCTGCTGCATGTTCCTCCAAATAGTTTCAGACAACTCACATATGTAAAGGTACCATGCTGTGATTGTACTGATTTGCAAGAATGGATGGAACATGTTTTAAACTATTGCAGGTAGCAGGATATGACTATCCTCCATATTGCCCAGGAACTTGTATGATAGTCTGGAACAGTTGCCACTGTGTGGTGAAATTCAGCATGCATATGAGCATAACATTGCCCCAAAAGTCTTTCATAGTCCAACACACTTTCAAAAAGGGAAACTTGTTAAACATGAAGAAAAAAGGTAAAATGAAGTCGAATTAAGGGTTTGGGTATGGAGAGATTAACTCAGTTGGTGGACTGCAGCTGGGAAATAAATCTGTCACATGCCTATTACTGTTAGCCACAACTACTGCGGCAGGGCAGGCTAGTTTTGTTCCATTGGCATAATCCCAGAGAGACCCAAAGGGAACCCTTGTCTGTGTAGCTCTACCAGGTTGTGTTTCTTTGTAGTGTGTGGCAAAAAAGACAAAACATGCAACTTTTTTCCTTTTATACACAAAAGATTCTACCAAGTGAATTCCATGGCCTTCTAACAAGTATATTGTAACAGTGTATATGAGTGTCTAATGAGAAAGGAAGGAGATTATTTGTGCTTTTGAAAATGGCATTCTGTTCCCTTGCCTTCACTACAGGCTTATGGGAGTGCTGCTCTTGCTTCTACTTCCTGGAAGCTTTCACCCTTCTGTTTATTGTGATGTAGGTGTGTCAGAACCAAAAGCTCATTCTGCACTAGGAATACTCATCCTAGCTTGACTTCCTATGGCATAGCAATCCAAATATTTGCCTGAGGTAGAAATTGCAAAAGTTGCTGAAGAGAGCGCTAACAAGATTCCAAAATGCCCTTGTGGCATATGTTTAGATATATTAGAAAGGGGTGCGGGGTGCTATTTAACATAAGGGATAAAATCCATAAGTAGTACTTCTCTCTTAATGCAAAGTAGCATTCTGAAATCCAGAAGAGCTTAATGCTTACTGTTCTAGTTGTGCAACACTGATATTCTAAATAAAGCAGGAGAGGCTGGTTCCTTGGGTAACTGGGGCACTTACTGAGGATGACCAACCTCTGTCATTTTCAGTCAGTCTGCAATCTTCCAAGCAATTGTGGGTGGCTCTGCATGTCATTGTCTCTGGCTCCGCCTGCTCCTTTCCTCCCTGCCTTCCACCCTAGCAGTCCCAATGAACAGCCGCCACCACAGCACATAATATAACTTCAGCAGTTAATCCCACTTGTTTATTTTTTGTTTGCAAGCAAGCCCTTAATATCTTGTCCACGTTTCTTATGCAGCTTCCTGCTTGCCTCAGAGATAGAAGGGGACTGCAAATGCTCTTCTCAGTTTTTTTTAGGAAGTGAAACTCTCTTAGGCTGCAATCCTATGGATGCTTAGTTGAGAGTCAGCTTTGCTGAACTTATTGGCCCTTACCTCTGAGTAAATCTTTGTAGGAACAGTCTGGGAATCTTAAATTCTGGAAGAGTAATTGTATTAATCTGTGCTAGAAAAAGCAACAAAAGCTTGCAGCACCTTAGTTTTAAGGTATTACAAGCCATTTTTTAGTCTAGAAAAATACAATAAGAGTTTTCATTAATTTATAGAATGGGGAATAAAATTATGAATGGAGACTAGATATGTTGGCAGTGTTTTCATCACTGGCATTTTCTCAAGGCAATTAAGATGCACATTTTTGCTCTCCTTTCATTTTAAACTTGTTAAAGTTTTCTGCAAAATGTGAACGTGGGCAGTGAGACATTCCATCTTTTTACATTCCAATTAAATTCCTAGGCATGCTCAGTTTGGGAGATTTGTTTATTGAATTTGAATGTTTGAGCAGCATGTAAGCCTTGCATGTTAAATTTTCTTCTTCTTCACCAGTTCAGTAAAATAATTTGCAGATATATCAATAACACTTTTTATCAACTAATTTAGATTAATGTTGGAAATGTTGACTTTAATTATGTTGGTTATTGCACAGGAATTGCAAGCTTAATTTATGCTGCCATGGTATGTCTGATGCAACAGAAAGATAAAGGTCATAATCCAATACAGAAGGAAAGTATCTCATAACTTGCATTATTAATAATAAGAAATCAGAAAAAAAATATGCAGTACAGTCCCACAGATGTCTTTTGACAAGTATACTCATTTGAGTTCAGTGGAATTTACTCCCACAGTAAGTGTCCATAGGTTGACATGAATTTAGCACACATAACATCTGGATGTTAAATTCATGGCTACAGTGGTACCTCGGGTTAAGTACTTAATTCGTTCAGGAGGTCTATTCTTAACCTGAAACTGTTCTTAACCTGAAGCACCACTTTAGCTAATGGGGCCTCCTGCTGCCGCCGTGCCACCAGAGCACAATTTCTGTTCTTATCCTGAAGCAAAGTTCTTAACCTGAAGCACTATTTCTGGGTTAGCAGAGTCGGTAACCTGAAGCGTATGTAACCTGAAGCGTATGTAACCCGAGGTACCACTGTACTTATTAAATAAATCTGGGCCATTATGCTAAATCTTCAGAGTGGGATAAAGGGCCTTTCCTCAATTCATATAATATGCAACGATGGATGTACATGTTGATGGCAGGATACTAGAGTTTGTCAAATAGTGGCTTGTCAGTGAACGACCGGTAATTTAACTTCACATTTATTGCCATATTCAAGGAATTCAGAAATGTTTTTGTGTAAAAACAAAAGTCCACAAAGGTCTGCTTTCACCCTAACAATTACTGGTGGTTTCCACTGATTATGTATACAAAAAGATTTGTTGGGAAGGGCTTGATTGTGTTTCATTTACAGAAGGAAGGACTAGCCTAAATAGCATAGATGCTCTATGCTAGCATCTTCATAATTTGAGAATCATTAGAGAATGTGGGTGTCAAATAAAATACAGTTATGGGCTGTTATGTACTGAAGTTCTCACCCTGGGCCAGCAGGGGGATACTGTAAATAGTTTTCACTCAGGTCCACGTCAGTTATTTTAGGCGGGAAACCCTGGGTTGTTGTTGCTACAATGTTGACAGCCGGCTGCCTATAAAAGCAGGCCGGCTGAGCTGTTTGCTATTCAGTTCTGTTCTAGCTTACAAAATAAAGAGCTGCTTTGGAGAAATCGCTGTGTCGTCTGCCATGTCTACCCACTATTCAACATGGACCTAACAAGTTCAATCTGGTTGTTGTTGGTTTTTTTAAGTGTGCTTAAGTACTACTGGAGTAAATTGGGACAGATACGGTTGATGTCTATGTTTCATTCAGAGAGTTTAAGCACATGGATTTTTAGCAAAGTTTAAAAATACTTCGCAATATGTAATATATAGCTGCGTAAACAGTTTAAAGTTTTTCTTCCTGGGTTGAATTAGTGTATTCATAATTCAGATGGTAATTTTCACTACCAACCAGATTGGGTCAAGAGAGGGAAAGAAAATGAGAACTGGGAGGCTAGCTTCAAGCCCTGCCTCTAGCATTGATTTGTTTTGCTGGCTTTCCCTTAATTGTAGGTCGTTGAAATAAGCATTATTATTTTGCCCTGCTTTAGCTATTTGACCACCCTAAATCAGGATTCTATAAATTTTATCTTGGCTAGTCATTATTTGTGCTCGCCATCATAGCTACTGCCCACTTTACTCTATAGGTTGCTTGGCGTATGCAATTACTGTAGAGGATGGGACAGATAATTCATGTCATTTCACATTGTTGTAATGGGGTGTGACTTGTCTTGTCATGCTCCCCAAATCAAGTAACCTAAACCCCAGCCACATACCTGCCTGCCAGGCTAACTACCCCACTCCTTTCTCACTACATGACACCACCTGAATGTAAGCGGTTAACAGGCCTGGTGTGGAGGAACAAGAGGAGCAGTGGCCCAGATCCACTGCCAACTTTCCTGGTTCTCCTGGCTGCTGAGACTTGATATTGTTGCACATCTTACACTTGTTCCTCTCAATATGCCATCAAGAAAACGATTAATGGGCATCCTCTGCCGATCCTAGTATCCTGTACGTACCTACTGCACACAAAATAAGGTTCTTTGCATGCAACAAAAAACTTGGAAGAGGACTGAGCTGCTCTGTTGTGCCCAACACAGAATGCTTCTTTTTTCCAGAGGTCCCTGCCAAGTGCAGATAATGCATGGAAAGGAATCTTTGTACTGGGTAGGGATGCTCACTGATAGAGAGGAACATTTGCTTCTTGGGAACTAGTGAGGGTATGTAGACCCCTGAATTGTTTTTGGAAACACAGATATAGAGTCACAATTCAGCAAAATACTCAAGCATATTCTTTACAAGTTTCAGCAGCTCCACTATAACTTTGCTTTGAGAAGCCATGTGCCAAACGTTTATATGCATCCTCATTACACTAGCACAATAAACCAGAATTGGAATTACTCATCCTTCTCTACTGCCAGTCTGTGATATGTCAAGGAAAATGATCGTATTTCATGCAAATGCAACGATTTTGCATATAAAATATGAAACACTATATTGTAGCATAACTTATGAAGGAAACTGGCTTTGAAATTGATGAATGCTGCTTCGTGGTTTCAGATCTCATGAGGGAGTATTGAAATAAGCTGAATGTGTGGATTTGATTTTTTGCATTTAAAGAAATAGCACATGTACACACACACTCATACACATACAATTAGACATTCCTAGAATACCTGCCTTTGGGTGGGGGGGTTATTTTCTTGATCATGTGCCGTTTTTCATAGTACTGTGCTAGCAAACTGCTATAATTAGATTAACAGCCTGCTAAACAGCAGTGACAGTATCCAAGTCTCAGAGAGCATGTGCTAGATTCTGCATGCGCCTTTCTCCGATTGGCTGCTGGCGTTTGCTGCTTGCCAATTTGATAGGTTTCCACAGTAATCTTTATGCTGCATTAGAGACATAGATACAGAGGTACAGTGTTCATGCAACGGTGGAGGAAGTCTGCCTCTTCTGTGTAGAATAAAAGAAAAGCCTACAGACGATAGAGGCATTGCTCTTTGTTATAAACCCATCAGCATTTAACAACTGCTGGCTGCAAGCAGAGGTCAGTGAAGGAGTTTCAGTTAATGGTAATTACTTTCAGGTCTTTATCTCCCCCCCATAAAACACATCCATGCATGAAATGAATACAGTTAATCATGTCATCTGTTTAATTTGATCTTGCTTTCATTAATATTGTGTGTACTCCAGCGAGATGGTCATCACATTATAAAACACATCATTATACTAAGAATTTAGCAGAGAAGTATAATGTGTACTGCATGAAGAAATAGCTCTCATATGAAATCTGGAGCGTGGCGTGTACCTTTTTTGTTATTCTAAGAGCAGTGTTGGTGTTTATTTGAAGGGGGGTGGCTGAATATTTGAATTAGAGCATATATGACTTTTGCCTTTCATGGAGACGGAGATATTTCTAAGTAATGATCAGATAACAAGGAATAATGTCAGGATGTATGCTTTAATGTGATCGGTGCAATAACTGCCTGCCGATTTATGCATAGGGAAAGGAATTCAGATTAATATGCTCCATTGTCTGTCTGTCACCTTACATTGTTTGGGTGAATTCTTTGTTTGATCCTTTGAATTTTTAAAGTAGCCTTTCGAAAACATCCACTATAGTGCAGTGAATCCATCTCTGCACACTCATTGTTCCCAAAGGCCAAACAGTGAGATCAAGCTTGTGTGTGTGTGTGTGTGTGTGTGTGTGTGTTTAAGGACCTTGCCCTGAATGTAGTGAAAGAGGTATATATTGCTGCAGTGATATATCTGACAAGCTTGGGTGGGTTTTTTGGTGGGGCGGGGGAGCTGTTCAGGGAAAAAACATTTCCGAAATTTGATTCATCTTGTATTGTCCTGTTTTTTCATTTGGGATTTGTGTGGTGACCGATCCAAACTTATTCAAAACTATGCTGATTGCGAAGGTTTATTAAAAGAGCAGCCAAAGAGAGCTCTATCTCGATGTAGTCTCAGAGTGCACTGTGACTTACAGTGTTCAAATCCCACTCAAATGCATGGGACCTTGCACATGATGACGATGGTTTCAGTGGGTTTCTGCAGGAGAGGTTCTTTGAGGATGTTCCCTTGGTTTGTTTTGACTGCTGATAGCCCATAAATGTGCATTAGGTCACCAGTTGTCCAGCTGGCACTTCGCCACCATGCGTCTGGGTAACAGGAGATTTGCCTCGAGTGAGCGCAAGCTATGGACTTTCACTACTTTGCTTTCACTTCTTATCTCTCCCACTAATCTCTGGCTCCCCCCCCCCCCCCGTGAAGTTTTGTACTGCATTGCAAAGCAAAACTAGGTAAGTCATAGCTATCGGTCTTTTGCCCATAAAAGCAGATTTTTTTTGTCATTTGTTGTCAGCTTTGTGCATTTTACATTTGGACACAGAGAGGATGGAAAGCAAACACAAGAAAGTAGTCATTCATTAAATATTTTACTGAGTTTAACCTTCAGCCTAGATTGTTTTAATATGGTGCATAATGTTGATAGTTTGTTTTGTTCTATTTGTAGAACAAGAGTTAAATTACTGGTTATGACTGACATCCCAAATTTGGTTCATCACACTTTTGAATCTGAGCCCAGCTATCAACCTCAACCTTCCTCTCCCAGCTTTAAAATATTAATAATACTCATCATATTATAGGATTAAATTGATAATATATGCAAAGAACTTTGAACATGAATGTGGGGGTGGAACTGTGGGTTTTTGTTTTTATTTAATTTACTTATCTATTACCTTAAAGAAACTTCAGTACCAGTGTTTTCTGAACTCTGTATTTCCCAGAAATTATAGAATAGCCTTTTTGCATAGCAACAGTTAAGTCTAGGACAATGATGAATAGAGAGAGTGGGTGTGCACATACAACCTGTGTGTTACTGTCTGCTAGCCCCTCTCTATAGTGCTATATTGCCAATTATAATTGTCCTGTGTTTTCTTTTTCAAAAGAGACCTACTGCCTCTTATAATTATCTGTGTGGGTGGAAAATAAAATGTTGCAGTCTTTTTATGGCATGGCACTTGATGCTGCCAGTGCCTTGCAGATGTTGACAGCAGCTCATGTGACAGTTCTAGACAGTTTTAATTCAAAATGAGAAGTACCTGTCTTTTCTGTGCCAGCAACTACCGGGATATAGGACAAGCTCTAGTTTTCTGAAAACATGGATGTAACTCCTTAATTTGTGGCAGGTTTTATATGCATCTCTTAATAACCATTTCATGCATGTGGTATCTTCCATACTGAAAGCTGTTTCTGACACAGTAACCCTGTCAGCCTTTCCCAACCTGGTGCCCTCCAGGAGATATTATTGGACTACACTTCCCATCGGTTTCAGCCAGTATGGGAAATGGTCATAAAATGATGGGCGATGTAATACAACAATATCTGGAAGACATCAGGTTGGCGAAAACCTGATCTAGTCCCTTATCAGTACTGTGCAAGCAAGATGACATGAAAGCTTGGTGGTTTCTAACAATGTTAAAGAATGGAAGGAAGAAGGTGTTCCTACAATACACCCTCATTTTGTTTTGATAATAGAATTGTAGAGTTTGAAGGTACCCTGAGGGTCATCTAATCCAACCCCTGCTATGCATTGTTCTCAACTAAATCTTACAGGACAGATGGCCATCCAACCTGTGCTTAAAAACCTACAAGGAGATTCCACCACCCTCCTGGAGAATCCATTCCACTGTCAAACAGCTCTTGTCAGAAAGTTCTTCCTGATGTTTATCTGACAAATACACGTTTCAGAGTTTTTCTGACCATCTTCCAAACATTTGTGCCTGATTTGTTTCCTAACAGCTTCCCCATAATTTATTTATTTTTAATGCAAGTGAGGAAAAGCAATGTCAAAGGCAGTCTAGTAATGCGTATGGTATCTGTCCTGCTTTTCATGTTAAGAGACCTTGTAAACATAAGAACGAATGTGATATTGCATCACGTTAAGATATTGCTGACAAATAAGCTGGTTTATATTATGTTTTCGCAAAGGTATACTTCCTTCTGAAACATAGTTCAGTAATTTGCACACAAATATTAGTTAAATTTTATTGTAAAACGAACTTGCTACTTACAGGTGAAACTCAAAAAATTAGAATATTGTGGAAAAGTTCATTTATTTCAGTAATTCAACTTAAAAGGTGAAACTAATATATGGGATAGACTCATGACATGCAAAGTGAGATATGTCAAGCCTTTATTTGTTATAATTGTGATGTTTATGGTGTACAGCTGATGAAAACCCCAAATTAACAATCTCAGAAAATTAGAATATTAAATGAAATCAGCAAAACAAGGACTGCAAATAGAGCAATATTGGACCTCTGAGACATATCTCGCTTTGCATGTCATGAGTCTATCTCATATATTAGTTTCACCTTTTAAGTTGAATTACTGAAATAAATGAACTTTTCCACAATATTCTAATTTTTTGAGTTTCACCTGTATTTCATTAAATTGCATATTAAACCAGGATGTTCCAGCATATCTGTTGGAAAGCACATTTTTGTACCATACTGTTGTTAAAAAAAATGTTTATGCACTACCATTGTGCAGCTCGTCAGACTTTGTGAAGACCTTGCCAAGATGAACTGCTTCAGTATTCCCAGACAAAAACATAGAGGCTATATATATCACAGTTCTCAACCAGGGTCTGGCTAAAAAAAAGCAAGGGAATAACAGGACCATGTGCTTAAACTGCCTTTCCCAATATGTTACCCTCCAGATGTTATTGGACTCCTAACTCCCATCAGCCACAGCCATATAGCCAATGGTCAGAGACAGTGGGAGCTATAATCTAACAGCAGGATACCAGGTTGGGGAATGCTATAAAATTTCCTGGGACGGGGCTAAGAGAAAGAGGAGATACAAGATTTGTTTGTTTTTTCTTATCATGCTGTGTCGTCTTCCATTTTTCCCCAGAAGCTTCCTCTGTGTGACAGTAGTACAGTGGTGCCTCGCAAGACGAAATTAATCCGTTCCGCGAGTCTCTTCGTCTAGCGGTTTTTTCGTCTTGCGAAGCAACCCTATTAGCGGATTAGCGCTATTAGCGGTTTAGCGGCTATTAGCGGCTATTAAAGGCTTAAGGGATTAGCGGATTAGCTGCTAAAAGGCTATTAGCAGCTTAGCGCCTTAGAAAAAGGGGGTGGGGAGCGAAAAAACCCCTCAAGAATCGCAAGACATTTTTGTCTTGCGAAGCAAGCCCATAGAGAAATTCGTCCTGCGAAGCACCTCTGAAAACGGAAAACCCTTTTGTCTAGCGGATTTTCCGTCTTGCGAGGCATTCGTCTTGCGGGGCACCACTGTACTTTTCCAAGGGTGGAAACAGTTGTTGAGAAGAACACTACTGCCACCAGTTTGCATTCATTGTAGATCCCATGGGATGCTTTCTCCCAGTGGATTGTGCCAACAATCTACCCTCAGATGTTTGGGACCACTCTTAAGGGACTGCATATTTCTATCTTAACCAGGTTCCTCGGAAACTTCTTGTGAGATAACCGATGAATAGTTAAATACCAAACAAAAGAATACCAGTAAACACCAGTATACACTAAAACAAACAGTTTCATGATGAATGTAGCAATATGGTTTTGTAAAAGGAAGAACTGTGGATTCTGGCCAACCAGCACTACTACAAAAATAAACAACCACATAACATATTAGGAGAATGTCAGATGTAGCTGTGTTCATGGATTACGTGGACTCTTGCTCCTAGACTCTCCGCTTTATCACAGTATTTTAAAAGTTCAGAAATCATGGTCACTCTCTGCATGAGGATGTTACACATAGCGAATTATGTACTGGGGGCTTTTTCTATATCCAGCAGTCAGATAACATTTCCACCCCCACTCATGTTCCTCAGTCATTTGTATCAATGTACAAATAGAACTTCAATTGCCAGCAATCTATATGGGACAGCCTCCTTTCCTGGAATGAAAAAAAAGGAACTATGGTTATTACAAATGGAGGACCTCCTGTTAGGCCCAGCAATAAGAGCCATTAGGCTGACAAGCATCAGAGACAGGGCCTTTTCAGTAGTGGCCCACATTTTTTTGGGAATCCCTCCCCAAGGGCGTCACTGTTGCTATTCCCCTGGAGACACCTAGTTTGGTTGTCTTAGGGGATTTTAACACCCACGCCGACACAACCTTACAAGGGGCTGCTCGAGACTTCATGGAAAGCATGGCCTCCATGGGGCTGTCCCTGAATAAGTCTGGCCCAACTCATAGCTGTGGACATGCCTTAGACCTGGTGTTCACCTCTATGGATGTTGGTGATTTGACACTAAGTAAAAGCAAAACTAAAGAAGTGCCATGGTCAGATCACTTCCTGGTGCAACTGGACTTCTCCGCAACCCTTCCCCTCTGCAGGGAGGTGGGACCGATTCAGATGGTCCACCCCCACCACTTAATGGATCCAAATGGTTTCCAGAGAGTGGTAGGGGATGTTTTATCCCATGTTGATGGCCTTTCAGCTGATTCCCTGGTGGCCCGCTGGAATGTGGAGTTAAGCAGGGCTATTGACTGTTTCGCTCTGAAGTGCCCTCTCTGATTGCATGGAGCCCAGACAGGCCCGTGGTTTTCCTTGGATCTGAGGGCAATGAAACAATCACTGAGACGGCTAGAGCGCCGGTGGTGGATAACTCATTCTGAATCTGACCGGACATGGGCTAGAGCTCAATGTCGAGCCTACCAAGTAGCGATAGCAATGGCAAAGAAGACCTTCTTCACCCACCTGTATTGCATCTGTGGAAAGCAGCAGCAGGAGACTCTTTCAGGTGGTTCACAATATAGCGGAACAGCCTGCTGCATCGGGGCCCAGTACAGGCCACATGATCTCCTGCAATGATTTTGCAAAGTTTTTTTGCAGATAAAGTCGCTCAGATTCGGGAAGAGATAGACTTCACCTTGGGAGCAGGGCCGGGACGGGAGAGTACTAGAGTCCTGTCTAGTCAAGTTGTGTGGGATTAATTCCAATCTGTTACCTCTGAGGATGTGGACAGGCTGCTTGGGCGAGTGAAACCAACCACCTGTCTCCTTGATCCTTGCCCATCCTGGCTTATAAAAGCTAGCCGGGAAGGGCTGGGTGATGGGCTTCACGGGGTGGTGAATGCTTCTCTCTGTGAGGGAGCCTTCTCAGACCCACTGAAAGAGGCAGTTATCAAACCGCTTCTTAAAAAACCATCTTTAGATGTGGCCAATATGGCCAACTATCACCCAGTCTCAAATCTTCAATTCTTGGGCAAGGTGATTGAGTGAGTGGTTGCTGAACAACTCCAGGCACGCCTGGAAGAAGTGGACCATTTGGATCCCTTCCAGTCGGGATTCAGGCCTCATCATGAGACTGAAACTGCCTTGGTCACACTGGTCGATGATCTCCGGCGGGCTAGGGACAAAGGTGAGAGCTGTTTCCTAGTTCTGCGGGATCTTTCAGCGGCTTTTGATACCATTGACCATAACATCCTCCTGGACCGTCTAGAGGGGCTGGGAGCTGGGGGCACTGTTATACAGTGGTTCCGCTCCTTCCTCCTGGGCCGTGTTCAGAAAGTGGTGGGGGGGATGAGTGTTCAGACCCCTGGGCTCTCACTTGTGGGGTGCCTCAGGGTTCTGTCCTCTCCCTCATGCTTTTCAACATCTACATGCATCCACTGGGAGAGGATAGCCAGCTCTACCTCACTATCAGAACCAGTGAAGGTCCTGTGTGAGTGTCTGGAGGCAGTTAGAGGATGAATGGAGGCTAACAGATTGAGGTTGAATCCTGACAAGACAGAAGTACTGTTTTGGGGGGACAGGAGGTGGGCAGGTGTGGAGGACTCCCTGGTCCTGAATGGGGTAACTGTGCCCCTGAAGGACCAGGTGCGCAGCCTGGGAGTCATTTTGGACTCGCAGCTGTCCATGGAGGCACAGGTCAATTCTGTGTCCAGGGCAGCTGTTTACCCACTGCATTTGGTACACAGGCTGAGACCCTATCTGCCCATGGACTGCCTCGCCAGAGTGGTGCATGCTCTGGTTATCTCTCACTTGGACTACTGCAATGCACTCTATGTGGGGCTACTTTTGAAGGTGACCCGGAAACTACAACTAATCCAGAATGCGGCAGCTAGACTGGTGATTGGGAGCAGCCGCCAAGACCACATAACACCGGCCTTGAAAGACCTACATTGGCTCCCAGTACGTTTCTGAGCACAATTCAAAGTGTTGGTGCTGACCTTTAAAGCCCTAAATGGCCTCGGTCCAGTATATCCAAAGGAGCGTCTCCACCCCCATCGTTCTGCCCGGACACTGAGGTCCAGCGCTGAGGGCCTTCTGGCAGTTCCCTCACTGTGAGAAGCCAAGTTACAAGGAACCAGGCAGAGGGCCTTCTCGGTAGTGGCACCCACCCTGTGGAACGCCCTCCAACCAGATGCCAAAGAGAACAACAACTACCAGACTTTTAGAAGACATCTGAAGGCAGCCCTCTTTAGGGAAGCTTTTAATGTTTGATGCATTACTGTATTTTTATATTTTGTTAGATTAGAAGCCGCCAAGAGTGGCTGGGGAAGCCCAGCCAGATGGGCGGGGTATAAATAATAAATAATTATTATTATTATTATTATTATTATTATTATTATTATTATTATTTATTAACTTTGGGATATCTTTTTTTATTTCCAGACTGTTTAACTAATTTTGGAAATTTTGACTGCTGTTGGCTTTTAATTTTAACATTGTACTTCTTGTAGCTTGGTGTAAAATATATGTTTACATATGTTAAAATGTTTTGGCAAGCCACCTTGGGAGGGCAGTGTGTATGCTTTAAATAAGTAAATACAGCAAGGTGGAACAATATTTTGACCAAGAGTTATAAAGAAGTGTGTTTTTTTTTCTTTTACCTGGTTAAACATCAGTTTTCCCAGCTGATAGAAATGCACTTCAACTTCATAATACACTCTCATAAAAAATTCATAACTCCTACTTTGTCAGAGAAATCTGATTTTCCTTGGATACATAAATATTGCCTTTGACAAGAGAATGTCCTCCTGACAGGCAGTGAAAATGTGCTGTAAAACTTTAATATTTCAAGGCAGGCAATCAAACCAGTTGCAAAGAGGCTACAGTAAAAACTTCCACACATGGCTAGTTTCACTCAGGAAGAAGTTGGATTTTTAAGGGAATGCATGATATGAAATAATTTGCTCACACTTTGTTTTAGCAGACAAAACATTCACCCATAGCTAAAACTGCTTGATTTCTACTCTGTTTCACCAATTGACAAGCCCCCTATTAAGCTATTAATCCAGCAGATATGAGAAAATGCAGCACTCAACTCTTATTTTCCAACTATCTTGGTCTGCCTGTTACAGTTCCGTTAATTTTTGTTGTTGAAATGGTGCTTGTATCATTATCTCTCAATATGAAAATATGATACACTAGCCAACAATATTATTATCTCATAAAAGTGCAGGGACATGTTATCTTTCAAATACATTAATTTGCATTTAAAATGGTTCTGATATATTGTCATTCTCACTGAAAGCAAAGTTCTTTACACTGTGTCCGCTTGCCATAAACCCAAGTTCTCTGACATCAAAGATATGTCCATGGTTGGGGTTCTCCCCCGCCCCCCCGCCGCTTCTTTTGGAGAGTGGGGTGGGCTAGTGACATCTCCAGTGTCTTAACTACCATCATCCCTTTCCAATGTCACCACCTCCTCAGTCCCCTTTCTGTGTGCATGCACACTACTTCAAGCAGTGGAAAAGGGGTGAAATGACAGTAAAGAGGAATGGGATAGACTACAGCTGATTCTTTCTTTGGCTCCTTTTGGACCTACTAGCCCTGATCTTCTTTGAAGCAAGTTCAGTGCTGGTGGGATTTTATTTGCTCCACTGGAGAATGGGAAGTCATTCCGGAGCCCCCTGCATCATCCACAGAAATAGCGGATTTAGTAGAACATGACACGCTTTCATGCTGTTTTCCCCTGCCAGCGCCAGCCTTCTGCTTCAAATCTGTTTCCTTTTCCTTAGCATCTCTGATTGGGACTTTGCCAGTTGGTGATACTGAACTTGGGTGCATAGTACATAGCTACAGAGGCAGCAAATTGCTTGTAAGCTCTTCTTTGAAATCCTGAAGGTTTTGTTTCTGGTTCTTCACCCTCCCTTTTTATTACAGCAGGAAAATGTTGTATAGTGGCATGGTGAAAGGTTTAGAAAATGTGTAAAAAGAAAAGGAGTGAAAGTGGTCTGTTTCCCAAGTGCTATAGTTTTGATATAGTTTACCAACATTAATTAGGAACATAATGAGGACATGGGTAACTTAGCAAGGCATATAACCTACATTCTTTTCTTCTGGGCTTTCAATGAATAAGTTTGTTTTGAAGGTATGTGCTGTAAAGAGAGATTTCTGTTGGGAAGAGATGACTGGAGCAGCATTTTTCATTGATTGTGGAAGTAGTTTTTCTATAGCCAGATTCTAAAAAGGAAGACCTTTAAAGACCTTTATCTTTCAAAAACAATGCAAGCTATTTGGATTTTTTCTTTTCTTTTCTTTTTAATGAAATAGGTGCCCTGTAAAACTCATTTTCAGATGTCTTGACAGAAATGAAACCTTTTCTATGGCTATATCAGGTGGTCTAATTAAAGCTATAGAATAATATTCTATATTATCCTAGAATAATATAGGATTATTCTAGCATAATCCTGACTCTAATAAGAAATATTATACTTAGTGAATAACAAGACATCCAACTTCTAGTGCTCTCTGCACACTGGCAAAGTTTGTGATGTGAGATAACTACATGAAAAAAATTGGGCGAACATGTTTTTAACATCTGATGTTATTTGTACCGGTAATTTTCATGTGTATTTTACATAAACCACCTAGAGTTTTTGATGCTTAAGCAATATATTAATCCAGTTAAATCAACAATTTATCAAATAAAATAATCAAATAATCAAATAAAAATTAACATAAATGTGTTGTTATTACCCATGATGCATTGTGCCAAATCATTTATCGGGTGAAATTTCACTGGTGTGCTGATGACACACTGCCCCATTTCTCCTTTTCATAACATTGTGCTATTGTGATGCCTTCCCTGAATGATCTGCCTGAGTTCAAGCATAGACTAGATGATAATGAAAAAGCTTAAATTGAACTGAGACAAGAAAAGATGAGGTGGTAACAGTTTGGTTCAGTTAAAGATGGCATTCTGTGTTCCTCTTTCTCCTGGTTTCAACAGTAATGTTTCATTCAAAAACATTTTTTTTCAAAATGCCTCTTTCACTCAAAATAATGTTTGCTATCTGCAAATAGCAGTAATTTCAAACCAAGTGAAAATCACAAATGAACTTCTTCTGCCTATGGCAGTTGCTCTTGCAGAACTGTTACCCACCTGATTTTATCGTAGTGATACAGAAATTATATATTTTTTCTACAAGTTGCTAGGTTTGCTTCCTTTGCAAGTGTGTGAAATAATTGTTCTTTGTTAACAAATGTGTTACCATGGAAACCCTCCAGGCTTCTTTACAAACATTATTGCTATGCATGTATACAAAGAAGATATTATAGATCCAGTGTCTTAAATAACTGTTAAATGTTTGACTACAGAAATATGTACACATCAAAGTTCACCATAAAAACTTTATGGCTAAAAAGTGTGCTTGAGTAGTTGCAGGATGGTTCTTTTTGGATTTTTTTTTGGGGGGGGTGAATTTTGGGGGATGCTCCAAGCTCTTGAATTTTTGCTGGAGACAACGTCAGCAAAGTCCTGCTTGCACCTGCTGCAAAATATATCTTCTAAGGGCAAGTACATTTCCTCCCGGAGTTCCCTGCACACAGCAAGCATTTTGGGAGGAAAGGGTGATTAGCAACACAAGCAATGGTTTTGCCTAATAAGGCAAGCTGAAATTTGTTGTTGACAACTTGATTACACTAGGACAGAGTTGCTCGAATTGAGCTCTAAAGTTTAACATGATTAGTAGACCTTGGTCAGGGAACTCAGTTTGCTGGACTTGCAAATAAGCAGACTGATGATGGTACAAGAAGTAAGGCAGTGGAGCCTGGCAGCAGGGCTGTAGCTAGGGGGTGGTGAGGTGGTTCCCCGTCAGGGGTGCAGGCATGGGGGGGGGCCATAAATATGTCTATAAATAAAAATACAGTGGTACCTCGGGTTAAGAACTTAATTTGTTCTGGAAGTCTGTTCTTAACCTGAAACTGTTCTTAACCTGAAGCACCACTTTAGCTAATGGGGCCTCCTGCTGCTGCCGCACCGCAATTTCTGTTATCATCCTGAAGCAAAGTTCTTAACCAGAGGTACTATTTCTGGGTTAGCAGAGTCTGTAACCTGAAGCGTCTGTAACCTGAAGCGTATGTAACCCGAGGTACCACTGTACTGATTATTGCCTCATGATAAAATGTTTTAAATAGAGGGTGAATTGAATGGGGGGGGGTTGGAGGAGAGGCGGAAAGAAGAACTAATTTGTCAGTGGCTAGGGGATGCAATCTGAACAATTCTGCGAGGGGCGCAAGATCACCTAGTTGGTTCTGCCTGGCAGCCACTATATACTGCAACTAACAGGTAACTCACGTAAAGCCAATATTGTGTATTGTCAAGGCAGCCCTGAAACCACCCCCATGTGAGCTTCCCTACCTTTCCAAAGCTGGTGCATTGAGGAGGCATTTTTGCCGTCGCCCAACCACCACCAAGCAAGGTGGGGAGCTTTTAAGCCATCCAAGTTCTTGCAAGAGCTTCCCAGAGCTTGCTAAGCAAGGTGGAGAGTTTAAAAGCTTTTTCCAAGGCAGAAAGAGCTTTTAACCTCTCCTCCTCGTGCACGTTTAATTTGTGTGATTTAAGCTAGCTGGCCGACAAGCATGTAAAGCTGAAACCATGCAAGTTAAATGTGTGTAAGTTGTGAGTTACCTGTACTTTGCCCTATACGACTAAACCTCTTCTTAGTATATTTCTTTCACATAGCCTACAAGTTTTTGAGCTGGTGTGCGGGATGAATACAGCAGGGCTTACCAACTTTTGATGACAGTAGGGAATTTAAAGGCCAGCTAATGAGTAATCAAGTGACATTGAGCAGGCTTATCAGATCATAATCTCAGGTTCATATTCTGTAATGCTGATTTCTCCAACTATTGTCTACTGCCTAACTTATAGTTGCTTTCTCAATGCTGTAGGTCAAATCCTACACACGTTGCTTAAGTCTTGGACAAATCCGCTTTAAAAAAAAATCAAATCTGATAATTCAAGGTTGTTTTCCCAGGGATTCTGACATCATGCTTCTATTTGCAACATCATGTAGCTGCCTGGTATGAAACCATCCACTTTTTTCTTTTTTTTCTTTTTTTGGTTCTCTATATTCCAGTTTCAAAAAACATATTTTAGGAATGGAGCACTCTGCAGCCTGCTACAATCTCCATAGCATATACAATAGACTTATTGTTAGAGTAGGCTGATTCGGATATGACTTTGCTACCAATGGTGATAATAGCAAAATCAGGATTTGTCCTTATTTTCAAAGAAACTCTTCTCCATTAAACTAACGTTTCAAGATCTGCCATGATGACTGTATATTCCTACCTCACAAGAGATGTACCTTTTGAAATATCCCAACAGTTTTCCACATTGAGGTGTCAGAAAACTCCAATCCGTTGTGGGTTTTGAAAAAATCGATACACTTGAATCACAACAGCTGGTGTATTTTAAGGCCACAGTCAGACAGCAATTTTGTCCTTTTATCCTGACATTTATGTAGCTGATAATTTTCACATTTTATGTAACCTTTCTCATATGAAATCCACTTCTGGATATTTACCATAATCAGCTTGGAAGCTTAGGCATACCTGCGATAGCTCAGCCAGGAGAGCATGAGACTCTTAATCTCAAGGTTGTGGGCTTAAGCCCCACATTGGGCAAGATTCCTGCATTGCAGGAGGTTGTACTAGATGACCCTTGGGGTCCCTTCCAACTCTACAATTCTAGGCTTCTAGGCTTCCTTGATAATTGCATCAAGAAATGAACTCCTTTGCAGCCCCATTAGAAAACCTGAATTTTTCTTGTGGTTTTCATAGATAACACCATCTCTGCTCACATGACAAAATGTGAGGCAGTTCTTTCCCACCATTTTCATGGGTGAATAATGAGGAAACAGAAGCGCACATGAACATAAAGGGTGATGACATGTCCAGTGACATCCAGTGTTGTGCTACACAGTGTCCACTGGCATGAATCAAATTTAGCATGACATGGCAGTATATCAATCAAAAAGCCCCAATTCCATAATGCAACAACTAATGCAGTGTAAAATGAATATTAGAAATCAAGACAGAAGTACCAGAATAATCACCAGAAAAACTAGAGCAATAATCTCCATGTCTGAATGCACCTGGAATGTGCATCTGGAAACTTTTACCAGGTCAGTCGTGTTCCTGTTTTCCACACGCAATTGGACATATTGTTCAGCATTCTTATAATTTTCCTTATAGTTATAAATAGTAATAGGTTCCATGATCTTGATTGTCCTTTAAGTACTGGGTAAGAATCAACAGATCTCCTAGAATTTTGGGAGGTGGGAAAGGGGTTTCCAACTTCATCAGGTTCTTGAAATGCTGACAAGTATTTGTCTAAAGCAAATCACCACTGAAGAATCTGCTAGAGGTGTTGCTACACTGTTTATTTTACCTACATAAGCTGATTCTATTTTATTAGACTTTCTGAGGAGGGAATTGTTGCTATTTCTATCTTAGTTTTTCATTTCTTGAAACAAGTGAAGTGTAAATAAAAGAGTTGTTTTAACCTCTTTTCTTCTTCAGATGCTATGTTTACTTAAAATCTAATCACTAAAGTGTTTGCAGATCATAAGTTTATTTAACACTGAAGGTAGTATGCACAGTCAATATATACAATATGCTGTGTTCAAAATTTTCAATTATATCATGGATCCATTATATAAGCAACAGGAATTCAACTTGGTTAGAAGTTTATGCATCTTGGCATTGGTGTACAAACAAATTTTATTTTTCATATTATATACTAATTGAACTTGTTCTGCAATATACTAACTTGATGTTAATCCATATGATCATACTGTTTGTTATTTGTGTACAATTTTGGTTTAAGTATCCATGATTTGAATTAGGTGGCCAGACTGTTTGCATGTTGAAGGTATATAAAACAGCCTACACCTCCCATTGTATACACTAAATTACTTTTGTAAAGCGCAAAAGGGAGCCTTCTATCTTCTGTTATCTTGTTCAGCTGGCTATATCTCAAGCTGGCTGACCAGCTATCACTTGCCCATTCATGGGCTTTTGAAACTTTTAACTATTTGTTTACATTTTCCAAAAAAATTATCCGTATTTTCACTTTCAACTTTTTACCACCTACATTTTTTAAGCATAGCAGTGTTCAGTACAAGACTGCTTGGCAGCATCAACCCACACAAATATAATTATATAATTATAATTTCCTATAAATCTGCTGAAACACAGGTCACCTTTCTGTAGATGTGATTTCTTATGCAGCCAACCCCCTGCTGACACACACATGCTCACATATATTTTTTACCTTCTGACATTAAAACAAATATTGTGATTCTGAAGGCTTATTAGAAACAGTGCTATCCCAAACAGATAAATTAGCCAAAAGAAACTTGTGTATGATCAGCAAGAGCTTTTGAGGCCAGGAGTGAAGGAATTGTTTGGTGGTGGTGCTATGGTATGCCATAGGAGGTATTCTACTGATGCACCCCAAATTTAACTATTTCTGTGTGTCTTGTGTTCTGTGTCTCTATAATAAGTGAGGCTCAGCCAGAATAGGGCAAATTTTGGAAGGAGTCTGTTACTGGCTTAAAAATGTTTGCCTGTGCAAAGACACCAAAAACAATGGTGCTTGCATTGAATGGTCACATGATATCACTTTGTAGATTACTCGGGCTAAAATGTTTATTGCCATCATCACACTTATTACATGATGCCCGAGTGATTAGGATAATGTTCTTATTGTTGTAAAAGGATGCAGTTTCTCATCAGGCACTTAGCAGCCTTTGAAGAGCAGAGAAAGATATTAGCAGACAGGTGGGGGCAGTTTTGTCCATTGAAAATGCTACCTTTTGTGCAAAAAAAAATATGCATGTGAATATTTGTATAACCAATGGCTGACATATGAATTGCTTGATATGCCTATTCAGTTAACTCTGTAGACCCCCTGTATTCTCCCCAAGATAGAACCCTGGCTGTCTTAAGCATGATGTCTATGGCATACAAAAGAAATAAACAACACTTGGGATTTATAGCAGCTGATATTCTAATTTGGTTCTGTGCTCTTCTTCTCTCTGCACTTCATAAAAGTTTTATTCTAAAAAAAAATTGAAGTGCTCTTTAGACTGGAGTTGCAAGCCTCATTGTCCCAAACAGCAGATAAGGTGGTATACCTGTGTCACTGCAAACTTCCATGGTTTGCATGAATGAATTATGTATAGGAATACATAATCAAATGTCATTTTTCTAGCCAAGTTTCTCCCATGCCCCCAACTTACTAATTTTCCAGGTGGAGGAATATTCTTTTCCTTCCCTCATACAAGTTCACACCTCAAAACTAAATCAAGGCACAGATTTATTACCTCAAACTGCTGGGTTTTTTTGGTAACTTGGCTTGGCTCTTCTGAACTTTTTTTGGAATTCATATCTCTCCTTCCAGGAGAACTAAAAATGTAGTCTAGCATGACAGTTTGCTGTTATATTGAAGCAATTATTTCTACATAATAATGCATAGATAATATGCAACGGTGTTGCTTTCAAATCTGTGTTACTTGATCTTTTAGGTGTGAATTCCAACATTGTATTGTTAGGTAGTCATTTGAAGGTAGACGTGCTGGCCCATAAGAAAAATGGCAAAATCTGCATTAAGGGATTCATTAGGGGATTCATTAGGCCAACCAAATTTTATGCTGAATATAGGATGCAGCTACAGCAGGCATCAGCTGCATCAAATGTACAGTCCAGAGAGTGCATATCAACCCCACCCCCTTCATGATACACATGTGTACTGTTGTGTGCTAGTGCTGCGCTTGTGATGGCAAATGAGAGTTAGATAGCACCTCATAATGTCAGTTTAAACTTTTTCAGAGTTTTCATATGTAGCCTGTGGAATGCTAATGATGCTGTTCTTCAAGAGTAATCACAGACTATTACTGGCCTCTTGTCTGAGAACTATTCAGTCACTTGAAAAATGTGTTGATTTATTTCTACTCTCTTAGAGTATTTTTTTTCTTTTCTTTTTTTGGTAGGACTGAAATTACTGAAACACTGACTTGTAATTTTCATCCTAGGTTATCTGTGCCAAGAACAAATACTACTTACACTTCTGCAACACAAAAATAATGTGCTGCAGAAGAAGAAATAGAAATGGTTTAATTTAAGCACAAGCTTAGCAAGTTCCTTATTTACTGAACTAACGTTTTGTTGGAAACAAGATTTTTTCCCCCAACAATGTTTTTAATTTTAATGTGCTATATAAACAGCAACTTGTTTTGGAAGAGGCTGCATGATAGAATTTGAAGTACTTCAACTGGGTTTAATTTCCACTGCATTGAAGCTAGTGACTAAGCTTCCATTGAAATTGAACAAAAGAGATAAATAGAGTCAAGGATGTGCAAGGATGAACATTAGGGGGTGATATTTATTTTTATTTGTTCTCGTCTTGTTTATTTAATTTCTTTGATTTATCTCTCTCCTGATCCAGATGTTAATGGAGAAGTATAGCTGCAGGTCACCAGCATACTGATGCCACTATGTTCCAAAACTCCCAATAACTTCATATATTATTATTATTACTACACTATTACTAATAGTATTTATTTATTGAATATCTACAGCACCTTCACCCAAGGATCACAAGGATTACAATATAAAAACACAAAGATGCATAGCAAACTAAAACAATAACCACACACACACATTGTTTAAAAGGCCATAGATTGTTTAATTAGCCAAAGCCATAGCATATAGATGTTAAATAGCATTGGAAAGAAAATAGTGCCCCAGGGAGCCCCATAGCACAGGTGCCAGGTAGTCTTAAGAGCACTCCCCCAATGCTACTCTTTGGACTTGATGATGTAGGTAGGAATGGAACCCCTATAGTACAGTGCCTCTGATATCCACCCTACACAGCCAGTTTAGAAGAATACCAATGTCAATAGTATCAAAAGCTGCTAAGATATCAAGTAGTAGCAAGAGGATTGAACTTCCCAACCCTTTCCCATTACAGATGACTGTCCCCCAAAGATCCTATGCAGAAGAAATACATAGAAAATGGTTAGATTCACTCTCAAGTGTGCCTTTCTATGTACTAACATAAAGCAGAATGTTAAAGGTGATATTGTGCCTATTTCTCAGTTTTAAGCAGAAACTCTTAAGGTACAATAAGTCTTGTCCCCTCCACGGATTGTGTCATAGACTGGCTGGATGCCAAGGAGTGATGGGAGGCGCCAGCTGAGGAACCCCCAAGGGAATAAGACTCAGGGCCTGAGGATTGGTGGTGGGATGATGATGATGAGTGGTCAGAGGGAGAAGACTGGGAGGAGGAGGTGTCGGAAGCTGAAGAGGTAACAGGGCTTGGTGAGCAGGAAGAGAGCAGTCCAGAAGCAGAGGCCTAAAGAGGAGGCGAGTCAAGAAGCAGGGATATGAGTCAAGCTGGTGATGAAGCCAGGGTGTCTTCCCCTCCTGCTGTGACCAGCTCCCCTCCCATTCTGGTCTCCCAGAGGAGGTATGAAGACGGAGGAGCAAAGACAGGCATGGCGATGGAGTCTCCGATTGCTTGGGAAGGGCCCAAGGGAAGACTTAAGACAACTGTAGGGAGGCGGGGTCCTTCAGTCCCCACAACTGCCTCATAGGAGCAGGATCTAGTTGCTGTGGATGAGCAGGATCTAGTTACCAGGATGAGTTGCTGTGCTCAGGAGGCCTGGCCTCCTGAGCCGACATTTCCCCCTTGAATAAAAAGTTAACTGCACTGACGTTATGTGATTGATTGCTGACCTACTCCGGAAATCCGCTCCTGACAGATTGTTTTCTGCTGCAAGTTTCTTGAACATGAAATATATGGAGTGGTTGCAGAAGCACTCTGTCTAACCCTAACTGTTGGAGGGGATCACTGTTTCCTTTACAGATGAGCTGTACAGGCTGGTGCCTTTACTCCATTTTCCTTCTCCAAACTTACTACTTTAGAGCATAGGGAGGAATTCAGTGGTCCTCCAGATGTTGCTGGACTACAACTCCCATCATCCTTGACCATTGACCATGCTGGCTAGGGCAGGTTGTAATTGGTGCCCAACAACATCTGAAGAATCATAGATTTCCTCTCCATATATCTTCCTTGTTCCTTCCTAAATACCTTCTGACATTTAACAGCTATTTGTTATTTTTTAATTATACCATTGCCCCTTTTAAAATAACTTTGAATTATTTGTGGTTCATGCATATATTTTCCACTTGCATCTAAAAAGTTTTAATGTTCAAACATTTTTTCATTAACTTTCTTTACTGCTGCTTATGCCATAAAGCTTTTCATCTGTCTTTTGAAGAAAATTGGGTTTGATTGCAGAGATAGCACCATTGCACACAGCTTTCTCTCTGTGTATATCTTTTAGCCTATGTTGGGACTATTGGAATATTCAGTCTTTCCACCCATAAGCCATAAAATTATCCATATGGGTACATCTGCACTTGGAGAGCTATAACAATATCATATTCAATATTCCCATGTTTTCAGGCCTGTATTATTGGAGAGAGAAGATGGAATGAGAGAGAGGTTTGGTCTGAAAACCATTGTGCATTTTAGTTCATGCTCAGCATATATTCTACAAATAAGGTTTTCATAGTTTAAAGTTTGATCAGAATGTCCAGATTTTTAAAAATGATATATATTGAATTTTGTTATTTCTTTTAAAAAAAGCAAATCCTCCCTCCTTCTACCATTACATACCTCCTTATTTTAAAAAAATGTATTGGCTACGTCCAGTTACATTGATCTTTCTTTCTTTTGTTAAATATTTTTTTATTATTTTCCACAATTTAATTCTACATTAACACCAATAAAAAAGAACATTTTTACACACATACCCAATCCCTATGCGTAGCAATATCTTTTCAAAACCTTTTCTTCGAGATTCCAAGAACCTCTGGACTTCCCTCCATCCCCTCTTCTTGTTCTTTATATAAACAAAATTCTCTTATATTTCCATATCCTTTTACCCAATTTTCTAATAATTACACATAGTTAATCAAAACTCACTAACACTTCACATCATTTACCATTATTTAATACATATGTCATTTAAGCATCTAGAATATCATTTAACACAACTTTCTGCATTCCACATCTGTGCTCAACTATTATTTTTTCTTCCAATTTTATCCCCATCTCTATTAGTTGCAAGCGTTTAATCAGAGCCTGCTCACTTACTTTGATCTTGTAGTAAATCGAACCAACAAGCACATCGATGATGATCTGGGTTTCAAATTCATTTTTGTTTGTAAGCCAAGTGGACACAGAGAGGGTGGGTGTCAAGATAATTGGTATTACCACAATTGTTGGACAGATTTTATAACAAGAACAGTGTCTGTTTGTCTTAAGAACAAGAATGTTGTCACATCAGCCAGGCAACTGGAAAGAAAGCAATTGAATGGAAGTAAGGAATTGTATTAATAGATTGGATTTGTGAGGAACAATGACAAGTTTTGCACTCTCTTCTGTCTAAACTGTTCGGTGGGTCACTGAAATGGGTGACATCTCACTAGTCAAAATGGCATGAGTTAGGGTAGTCATATATATGTTTCTCTGGTATTGTGAATTATTTGTATTGGGGCTCTGAAATGATTCACAGATCTGTTTTACTAAAGTGTGCTGCTACATTGTTGGACTAGGTCTCAGAGAATATTCAGCTCTGATTCACGGGGTGACCTTGGGCCAGTCGCCATCACTCAGCCTAACCTACCTCACAAGGTTGTATGGAAGACAAAACGGGGAGGACAAAACAATGTACTGTATATAAAATTGAGCTCCTTGGAGAAAAGTTGAGATATAATTGCAGTGCTTTGGGAGGACCCGGGGGTGGGTGTGTGTTAAAAATGAAGTGCCAGTGCTCATATCTTGATAAAACTGCCTTGGGTGCCAACACAGAGTGGCTACCATAAGCAGCAAAACAAGATGGTGGTACTCTATAAACTGTACAATAGTTAAATAAATAAGTGTGTTGGCCTTGGAGTAGTTTCTCTGCAACATTGGTAGATATCTCTGGCAGATAGGTTGCCTCTGTGTGTGATGTCCAAGATAATTCAAGGGAAGAATCTCTGCCCCCAACCTCAGGGTTCCAGGGCTGTTCTACTGCCGTAGAAGTGCCTGCATCAGTTCATTGCAAAAAATGAAATATCAAGGGTTATACCAGCAATTATCAAACAAGCTGTATAGATAAGACAGTTGAATTCAATTGTGAGTTAGCACTGTGTATTCTAATTGGCTCTATTACATTTTGATTGATTGGTCGATGCTTCTGTATCCTATACATCTCTAGTTCTAAAACTGAACTTATAAACTATGATTGCATTTGACAGAGGTTATGCAGTTTGCTACTTGCTCAGTGTTTTCAATCACAAGGAATGAGATAAAAGTTTGAAAGAGCAATTCAGCTGAGGATTGGGCATTTAGTATCACTAGCTGTGCGGTGCCAAATTTACTCAGATCAAGAGAACAAGCTATTGTGAGTGTTATTCTCCATATAAAAGCATGATGGAGCATCTAAATATAGAAACTCAGCATACTCTTCCCAGAATACAATTACTGATATATATTTATTGCATAGGCCTTGTAAATATTTTTGTGCAAATTTGTCTTGGAACATCTAAGGCAAAAAATTAAAATGAGGGGATGTTTCAAAGAATTATCTTAAGTGTTTCCAGCATTTGATGGTGTAACCCACTTCGTCTTAAAACGTAATTATTGTAACTTAGATATCAGTTTACAAATTTAATTGTTTTCCTGATGTCTTGAGTAATTCTTTTGCTCCATCAGTTTACATCTAAATATAAAGTTTGATAGCTTGTACTTGAGGTCATTTTACTTTATTTATTGGAAGTTCACAGTAGTGAAATCAAGGTTTGGACTTTGAGTTTCCTTAAGGATAACTGTGATAAAATTTGTTGAACAGTGCATAGCATTTTGTTTTCTTTTTAAAAAGCAAATATCAATGTTTATCAATTATGCTGGGCTTTAGCGCCCCATTGCAACCCATTGTTTCAGGTAGCATGCACGCCTCCCCTTGCCACCACCTCTCTTTCCCGCACCTGTCCAGGCACAAACACCTACCCATTCCCTGACATCAGTGAAGTGCATGCAGCTGTGAAAAAACTTAATGTGCTGATGATTATGTGAGGCTTAATGCGTTGTGAGCTAGAATTGCTGGAGAGGGTGGAACTCTTTGTTCACCTTCAGCAGAAAGGATTTGCATTTCATCTGCATTTGACTAAGAGCTACACATTAGTTTACACTTAATCACTGTTGTATTATATTCAGAATCACTCCCTGTAAATTGTAAACACTACCGTGCATGAAAGCAGTTTTCCTGGAATGTGCCTGGATCTGAGTCATGCCAAACACTGAATTTGTGTCCATAGAGAGGAAACAAATTGTCCCATGGAAAGCAGTTTATTGAAACCAATTAAAAAACAAACAAACCCAAAGATGACTGCTTGAGCTACTACAGATGGATTTTGATAAATTCAGAGTTTTGCAAGTGAATTTGATACTCCCTTGCTTCTGTTCTGCCAGATTTGCTCTCAAAGACTGACTGAATGCTAAAATATATAAGTGCTTAGAAGTTACTACTTTGCTTTGCAAAAATATATTATTCTGCAGGAGCTGTGCTACAGGACTTCAAATGTGGTGAAAATAGTTGGATACATATCTTCCCTATTGTTACTTGAGACACTTGATTTTCTCTTCTCATGGACACTTTGAAAAACTGTTTTGCCTTGCAGAGGGAATTCCCACAACTCAAAGTCTCCCTATTTGAAATGCCGTACAGATCTCTCGGCTTGTAAAGCGAGATGAGCGCTGCAACCTCAGAGTTGTCTGCAACTGGAATTATCTGTCAGGGATCCTTTATCTTTACCTTTACAGATCCATGCACCGGATATATCCTGCTGTGGGTTTCTTTTTTTAAGTTAGCACTTTAAATCAAAGCAGAAGAGAAAATGTCTCTCCAGACTTGTGTTCATTGCAAATATGTAAAAAGTAGTCCATGCATTTTGCAGTTGCATACATGCAGTTTTGCAGGATGCAGTTGCATTTGGAGGTTTGAGTCTTTAGATAGGTGCAAGGCAGGGCTTTCTGTTGTGCATTCACCTTATTTGTACCCTCTGTGATTACTGAGTTCTTTTTGCACAGTTAGACAAATAAATGTTGGTGAGCATTTTTGTTTGTTTGTTTGTTTACAAGCGTGAATAAAGTTTGTAGAGAAAATGGTAGGTGAAATGAGTGGAATTACTGAGAATTGCTGTTTCCTTAGGGAATAGCTATGTTCATGAGACAGATAGAGGGAAGGTTGTGTGACTGTGTGGGCGTCTCGCCCCACCCACTACTCCTGGAATGTGCTCCCTGACATATTATCTTCTTCTTCTTTGGCGATTACTCGTAGCCGAGTAAGATTGTCTTCCATAAACACAGGGGTTTTTTGGAAGACGCCTGTGTGTGAATTTGTTTTATGTGTGTAGATCAGTTCACCCTGACCAACACACAGTCTTCGCAGTAAGGCTCTGTTCCGATGGCATGAGTAGTCACGACGACCAGTAGATTCTTATCTGCTGCAGCCTTCATCTGCCTTCACAGCTGTTGTAACATACTGCTTGTTATCATCAGCCTGTTCTGCCGTAGAGGACTTCTTGGAGCATTCTTTGTCTAGTTCCTTCGCTTTGACCATACCGCCTTGGGTGACCCTGCTGGGCGTACGAGATTCCTGACGGCTTTGCTCACAAGGGTCATAGGAACGTGCAAGCCCACTCACCACGACAAGGTGATGATCTAGCGAGTGAGGACATATTATAGGGGTCATGTGGCTCTCATCTCCAAAAAGTTTTTCCCCACCCCTGCTATAGAGAGGGTTCTTATGGGGAAGAGGCAGTGCAGGGGCATGTATTTGGAGGAAGAACAGAATTGGAGATAGCTCTGCTCTTAAGAAGAAGAACAACAACACACCCTGAATATATATCTTGGTTGTATTGTGTTAATTTTGTAGGTATGTCCTTAATAGAAAGAGAATGGGAAGTTTGCTTTTATTGAAATTCAGTACCAGACATCTATGCTAAGTTGGGTGATGGAAGTTATGGAGGGATGCCAAATTTGACAATAAAATGTTAAACATGGACCTGCAGCAAAATCTTGCTGTGTGCAGTACTCTTGTTCAGTGTGCCAGCCAGCCATGTCTTCTTTCAGGGCACTCCTTTCCACCACAGTCAGTTTTCTCATGCCCAATTTATACTCACCATATTGTGGTGACTGAGAATGCTTGGTCATCATTGAACTGTTTGGTAGGTGCACAGCTGCTCCCTTAGAATTTGTCCTAAATGGTGGTTTGTACAGGCAATCTGCGCTTTGTGCACATTCAAAGAATGCGCAACCATGCACGCACAGGCCATTTTTGGACCCAGAAGAAGATGGAGTGGTGTAGGGTTGTAATGGACTTATGCACTCTCCACCGACTTGTGCAATAACCTGGAACGCAGCCATCATACCAATTGGGGCTTGCCTAAACTTTTGAAATGGGGCTCCCTGAAGCATGCTGATATCTTGCTCAATACCTCTGTTTTGCCTGCTTAGTCTTCCTAACTTGGTACCTGAATCTGTTATTGGATTTCCTTTATATTTTAGTCCCTACTCTCACTCTAAAACTCATCTTCAGGTTTCTCCTAAAATGCCATTGATTCTACCTGCAATCAATCAATCAATGCAATTATCAATGAAAGGAACATCTAAGTAAATCACAGTACTTTAACAGACACTGCCTAAGCTGTACTAATCCATAACGCCTCTATCCCATTTGTTTTCCTTTATTTCATAGTTGCCTCTGTTATTCAAACTTTTATATCCATGGATCACAAATGTGTCTTTTCTGGCATGTTTTTCTCCATATCCGAAGCTGCTGTCTTGATCTAGAGCGCTAAAAAGATCAATATTGGATACAAATTGAGGTTGTCCTTCATCTCAGCACTGTAGCTGATTCCAGACTCTGCACAGACCATGAATTTTTTGCAATATTCCAAGAACACTTGGAATTCCAAGCCATATAGGTGGAATCCACACACACATTAAAAAACTCTGTGAAAATGCTTTTTTAAGAAATGTTTTGAAAAATACATTGAATTTAGCATAGCTCACTGGCGCCATCTAGTGTCACAACTGTATATTGCACATCTAAAACATTTTATTTGCAGCTGTGTAGCTGAGTCTATATTAGGAACGTGGGTGGTGCTGTGGTCTATGCCGATCGGAAGGCCGGCGGTTCAAATCCCTGCAGTGAGCTGAGCTCCCATTGTTCAGTCCCAGCTCCTGCCAACCTGGCACTTTGAAAGTACATTAAAGTGCAAGTAGATAAATAGGTACCGCTCCAGCAGGAAGGTAAACAGCGTTTCGGTGCACTGCTCTGGTTTCACCAGAAGTGGCTTAGTCATGCTGGCCAGATGACCCGGAAAAACTGTCTGCGGACAAATGTCGGCTCCCTCGGCCAGTAAAGCGAGATGAGCGCCGGAACCCCAGAGTTGTTCACGACTGGACTTAACTGTCAGGGGTCCTTTACCTTTATCGTTTATCTGAGTCCATAGTCAGCTTGCAAGAAATCTGGCTCACTGCCCTAATCTGCTTCTAAAAGACCTCTCTCTCCCCAACCCCCTTTGCGTGAGCCATGGTGTCTATTTGGGAAGATATCTGATGTTTTCTTCTTAAGAGTTAAATGACCAATTTCCTCAGAACACTTTCACTTTGACTTTTCTGGCATCCAGCATATCACACTTCACAAATGCTAGCATAGAAGCCATTCTTCCCCACTGACATGCTCCCCAACACAGAGGAGGAAAAAGCTGTGCCCACAGTTTTCCACCTTTGCTTCCCCTGTATGTATAATTCACACTAATATTACTCGGCATTCTACCTTAGATATGACTGGATTTTAAATACAAAATCAGACCGCTAAGTTTGAGTCCAGCAGCACCCTATAGGATCACAGGATAGCCACGATGGCTGTGTTGCAGCTCCTCTGTCAGAGGCAGCGTGCTGGGGATTACAGGTGATGGGGTCTTGTTGCATTCGTGTCTTCCTTGCAGGTTTCCCACAGGCATCTGGTTGGCCACTGTGAGAACAGGATGCTTTCCTAGATGGGCCATTGGCCTGATCCAGCCGGCTCTTCTTACGTTCTTATTTAACCAATTGCTTTTCAACTAGGGTCACTGGAGCCTCATTTTCAGAGAGATAACCTCTCCACCACCACCTTTGCCTACATCCAGTGCAACTGTATCATAGAAAACAACATTTTGTACCTGCTTCATTTTTTTCTGTTTCACAGCTCCTAAGGCAGTGGAAAATTTGCCTTTCATCTGGCTAGATTAAAACCAAAATAAAAAACCCTAAGATGCACAAGAAGTGCAATAACTTCCTTTAACTAATACCTGACTATCGGAGACTTAAGTGTGTCTTTGCTTTGATGGATCATATACCAAAGGTTCATCTAATCCAACATTTTGTTCTTCATAGCCAGGCAGATACTTGAGAAGCTCAGAAGCAGGACATGAGTTCATCAGTATACTCGGCACTCATGTAACCCAGCCACTGGCATTCAGAGGCATATTGGTGACCTTGGAAGGTAGAGCATAGCCATCATGCCTAGTAGCCAGCTTGCCTAATCCCTTTTCTTCTTGGACAAAAAAAATCCTGAACGATGGTTCTTGAACTCTCATCTCTTAAGATTTCTGGTATTCACCACAGAACAGTCATTAAATCTCACCAACCTTTCTTTATTTGAGGCTGCATACACAACATATATTTAAAGCTGTCTTAAGGCACACCTGGACCAAGAATCCTGGGAACTGTAGCTTTTACCCCGCCATCGAACTACATTTCTCAGCACCTTTTACAAACTACAGTTCCCTGGCTTCTTGTGAGTGTAGAAATATGCTCTGAATGTATGTTGCGCAGAGAATGATACTCTCTCACATCCAGTACTAAGACTGCTTGTTTTATGGACTTTTAAAAATATCCAAAATCTGCCATTTTCTCCTTGTCAGGCCTGAGCAAAAGGGCAAGGAAGAAAACAGTAAGCTAGTTTCTAAGCACACATTTTATATGTAGCACTAGGTTTTTGTTTGCTCTGTAAATACAGTGGTACCTCGGGTTACATACCCTTCAGGTTACACACTCTGCTAACCCAGAAATAGTGCTTCAGGTTAAGAACTTTGCTTCAGGATAAGAACAGAAATCGGGCTCCAGCGGCGTGGCAGCAGCAGGAGGCCCCATTAGCTAAAGTGGTGCTTCAGGTTAAGAACAGTTTCAGGTTAAGAACGGACCTCCAGAACAAATTAAGTACTTAACCTGAGGTACCACTGTATTTGCTAGTAATGTCGAAAAAGGCTGTGGACACTCTCTGTATTGCTCTTTATCCAATGTGCTCCCATGGGTGGTTTGGAAAGCCATGTACACAAGAGGTTAACCACAATCTACACCTATCCTGTGATTTCTTAAGAAATACTGCATTTTGATCCATTTCCCCCATAAACCTGCTTCGATCCGAATTGAGAAAAAGAATGACCTAGCTGTGTTTTAAGCCAGTGATGTGCACACTGCCTTAGATTGCAACAAGAGTAATCATGGGTTTTTTCCAGGGTGCTTTGAAAGCTAGCATAGTCGCCCTAAGATAAAAGGCTAATAGCAGAACACAAAGGGATCGCTTAAATAGAGAGTTCCAAAGAGTTTCCATTATTAATGATGTATAAGAGAGGGGAAGGATGGAAGCCAATAAATAGTAACCTTTACAGTGCCGTTATTGCAGAGAAGGCTGTTTTTAAGTAGCAGTCAAAAGGTAATAGGGTATAGTGCTATAAAGTTTTATGAATCACTATCCAGAAAACAAGATGATGGTTCAGCAGGGTATTCTGAACTCTTAACTGATTTGTTAACATTAGAGACTATATAAAGTCAAATTCTGAAGTGCATATTTTAGCTCTACTTTCTAGAGATATTCATCTACATGCCATTGAAGAGATTTTTTTTTTTTTATGGCCAGCATGTGTGCAGCACAACAACTGTCTGATTTAAGTTTGCTTTCTAAAATTAAGTTCTGAGTCATGTGTCTCCTTGAAATACAGTGGTACCTCAGGTTACATATGCTTCAGGTTACATACGCTTCAGGTTACAGGCTCCGCTAACCCAGAAATAGTGCTTCAGGTTAAGAACTTTGCTTCAGGGTGAGAACAGAAATCGTGCTCCGGCGGCGTGGCGGCAGCAGGAGAGCCCATTAGCTAAAGTGGAGATTCAGGTTAAGAACAGTTTCAGGTTAAGAACAGACCTCCGGAATGAATTAAGTACTTAACCAGAGGTACCACTGTAAACAAATCTCCCTTTCCACAAGACATAGCTAAGGGATAAAATTTGGCACACAGTGTTGCTTAAAAACTTACAACACCCCTTTGAAGGACTCTTCCACCTAGTGAGAAACCAGTAAGTCTATTCATAATCCAGATGCAAGGCGATGCAAGGCTTTTTGTGTTTGGCAACCTTTTAAAGAGAATAATTTGCATCTGAGAGCATATGAGTTACACATGTGCCAGTTTTAACCCAGTTTTTTTTACATGCTACTGAATTTACATTTTAGAAACTGAATTTAGATCCTCATTTACTGAAATAACACTGCAGTTCTGCAGCATAAAGAGAGATACAGCGATGCAAGGCATGCCATATCACAGCTGATATGTTTATGGTGTCAGTGTATCAGGACAGTGATTGTCAATTGCAGCAACTTCCAGAAACTGATTAGCAGCTTGTGCAAGATACTTAGAATTCACTGCAGATTTAGTATGGAGTCACAAAAGCAATAAAAAGGTCAAGAATATAGTAACAGGAATCAGGACATTCCTTGGTGCTTGTTTTATTACTAGTGTCTGCTGATTATATGGAACAATAAAGAACAATAACAACAACAACAAACTTTGAGACAAGGGTGGGGGGAATCTAACTTAAAATATGAAACCAACATGTTTTGTGAGGGGAACATCTATTGTGAAAGCGGAGCCTGAGCTTTGATCGATAAATGGCATCCATTGACATTGAGCTTAGACTTCTGATACAGAAAGGGCACAGGATAGTCCTGCATTGTCTGTGCTGTAAATAAATGCAACAACAGTTTACTTGCTATGCTGTTCTTCCTTTTCCCTTCCACCACCACCTCAGACTTTTGGGGGATATGTGTAGGACAGGGCGCTATAGGGAGGACAGGGTGCTATAGAGAAATAGGGAGAGAGAAAATTTCCCCTCTTTCTCAAGTGGATACCTTGCATCAGTGGAGGGGGCAATGGAGGTTAATTACCAGCCAGTGTTTGTACAGCTGGAACACTTGCTTACCCCACTCTTTAAACATCTTAGGTTTTGCAGTATTGCATATACTTTCTGGTTGGATATTCAATATAGCTTTGTTGCATAATTTGCTGCCTTTTTTGTAGCCTTAGTGGTCCATAGTTTGCCTGGTAATGCCTATTAAAGAACTCATTCCATATTCTTAATGCCACTAAATGATGTATAATTCTGTCTTTATTGCTATGTTTATTTCAGCAGTTACTGAGGAAGTATGGCAAACCTTTCCTGCTCTATGAAGCTTTAAAGAACTTTTATTGAGTTGGATACTAATAAGTAGATTAAGAGATCTTAAGAATTAATAATATATGTGAATTACTGGTGTCATAATTTCATAGCAAGAAATAATAAAAAATATTTTTATACCCATGTAACATCTCTGAAAAAGAAAGAAGATAAATGTTCTGTTTGGAGTGTGTTAATAAAATGTTACCAAATTGTGTTTTTATTTAATGCCCATGCTGGTAACATAATTTGCTTATTAAAAGGAAGACATATAAAAAAAGCTTTTGGATCACCCATTCACTCCCAGTGCAAGGGCATGGGGAGCACTTTCACACCCCTGGTGCAGAGCTACCCTCTATTCATTTGATTTATGTCCACTTCAAAATGAGATGTTTTCATACAAGCTGCCATATTGGATTAAACTAGTTTTCTGTCTAACTCATTATTTTGCCTGCTGACTGTGACCAGTCAGATACTATTGTGTGATTCTTGTGCAAGGCATGATAGTCATATCTTGGTCTGTTGCTCCCCAGCATTAGATAATCACAGGTATAGGAATGGTGCTTCATGGCTTGTAGCCACTAAGTACCCTCTGATGGTAGATTAATTTGCTTGCAATTCAATTAGGTCGTTATGATTTTCACCCTGCATTATCAGCCATTCAATTCATCATTTACCACCAGTAAGTAGCAGCTGTGTTGATGGCAGATACATTAATTCAGTCTCTGCCCACCAGGTGCTGCCACTAAATTCTGCTTCCTTCCCCTTTTGTTGCTGGTGCTTCTACTTGAAGAAAAACCATAACATCAGCAGTAGTAACTATAGCAGAGGAAAGGCAATAAGCATAGCTGAAGGGAAAGAGGTAAAGAAGTAGTGAGTGAGCAAGAGTAACAACAATAGGGCGGAAGGACTGGGGCATGAGTAGGCAGAGCAAGTAGAGGAGACAGGAGTCCCCCTTTGAGAGGTAAGGTTTGCAAGACTGATTTATTTTTGTAAATGATTTTGGCGTGTGATCATATGAGATCAAAAGGGTTCTGTACACAGCATTTGGAACACGTGCTTCCCTCAAAGAATTCTGGGCACTCTAGTTTACCCCTCACAGGGTTTCAATTCCATCACAAACTGCAGCACCCAGAATTCTTTAAGAAAAATGTGCTCTGAATGTGCTTTAAAGGTATAGCGAGTACAGAGACAAATGATGAAGTAACCCTAAGACCGGAAGGAGATGTTTGTCTTAGACATTTGTAGCATTTGTCTTAAACATTTCAGAGGGGGAGCCATGATAGTCTGTTGCAGCAGCAACAACAAAATGTGTTAGTCTTTTAAAGGTGCCCCAAAACTCCTTGTTGTTTAAACATTCACAGCAGAGACAAACATTAAGAGAGAAAGAAGCTATTGCTGTTTTTAACTCTGCATTAACTGTTCAGTATAAAATACATGAATTAAGATCATCTAGGCAAAACGCCAACAGCTGCAGTTCTGGTTTTCTTTTGTGACAATAGATATAGCAGGAGGGATTATTAAATTTTCCCTCCCGGTTGGTCCTTTTCATTCAGCCTCTTTACCATGTTTCAAATGACAGGCAGAAATATAGGGACAGCCTTGAAAATTCAAGAGACCACATAAATGTCTAAGCAAGAATATGATTTACCGTATAAGCCTGCAGCTTTGTCGCTGTAACTTATTTTTAAAAAAAAACAACAACATTTGAACCCCAGGCTTAGATTACAAATAACTAACATCTTTAAAAGATGCATAAATATACCTACATAGAAGTGCACCAATCCCAGTTTGTTAATCCCATATTAATAAGGCGCATGCCATTAGTCGAAAGTATGGTGGAATGTTTTAGCTTGAACAGTCCACAGCTGTAGCTCAGCCAACAAATGAAGGGGTGTGGAGAGAGATCTCTGTTGCTATAGCTGTGATATCATACACTGTTACTAACATGTGGTTGGTTATTTTGCGTTTCAGATCACTGCTTGTAGTGGAGCACAAAGGAACCGCAGAGACTTCCACGTCCTTCATTGAGAAGAAAGAAGCCAGCAGAGCAGGATTAATACAGGCTTGTTTCTGGTGGTCTTCTTATACAAAGGCTGCCTTCAAGGGTGGGGGAAGAAGGAAGAAAGAAACACCGTGCTTATTTAATGAGCTGTGAAATGAAGCGCTGCTGCTGCTGCTACTGCTGCTGCTAACCTCCCAATTCCTAGATTCATCTGCTATTCATTGTGCTTAATATACATGTTTCTGCACTGTGCATTTAGAAGATCCCAGAAAGGAATTCAAAACGGCTGCCGGGGAAAGACCACCAAACATGCCTACAGAAACACTACAGACAGGTAGCATGGTGAAACCTGTCAGCCCCGCCATCACTTTCACTTCAGCCGTTCCACTCCGCATTCTAAACAAAGGACCTGACTATTTTCGCAGGCAAGCAGAGCCTAACCCAAAAAGACTTAGTGCCGTGGAGAGGCTGGAAGCTGACAAGGCAAAATACGTTAAGAGCCAAGAGGTCATCAACGCCAAACAAGAGCCTGTGAAACCAGCAGTGCTTCCCAAGCCGCCAGTGTGTCCTGCAGCCAAGCGGGCTTTGGGCAGCCCTACCTTGAAAGTGTTTAGCAACAATGCAAAGACTGAGAGTGGTGTCCAAAGGGAGAATCTGAAGCTAGAGATTTTGAAAAACATAATCAATAGCTCAGAGGGCTCTAGTTCAGGTTCGGGTCACAAACATAGTTCACGAAACTGGCCTCCCCACAAATCCGATTCAGGAGACCTTAACCGGCATTCGTTTGCAGAATCCTTAAAGGTTTACCCCACCCAAGGCCGTAGCAGTCCTCAAGAAAGCAACTCCAATGTGGGTAGAAGGCTATTGGGACAGTCGCCAGAGTCATTCTTGCACGTTTCCCATAGCTCATCAGACATTAGGAAAGTATCTAGTGGCAAAACCTTAAAAGCAATACCGTGCAGTAGTTCAGCTCCACCTCTCCCTCCCAAACCCAAAATTGCTGCCATCACCACGCTGAAATCGCCAGAGATGGACACAGTAGAATCCAGCTGTGGAGTCAGTAGACGACCTTCTCTACAGCGATCAAAGTCAGACTTAAGTGACAGATACTTTCGAGTTGATGCAGATGTTGAAAGATTCTTTAACTACTGTGGACTGGATCCTGAAGAACTTGAAAATCTTGGGATGGAAAATTTTGCAAGGGCTAACTCTGATATTATCTCTCTCAATTTTCGCAGTGCAAGTATGATCAGTTCAGACTGTGAACAGTCTCAGGACAGCAACAGTGACCTTAGAAACGATGATAGTGCCAATGACCGCGTGCCATATGGCATTTCTGCAATCGAAAGAAATGCCAGAATCATCAAGTGGTTATACAGCATCAAGCAAGCTAGAGAGTCACAGAAAGTGTCCCATGTGTGAGTTAGATCCGCAGGGGGGCAAAGAGGGACTGTATCTTTGTGAATATTGTGAAGGGTTGTGAAGTCTACTTGAAGTCTTAATACACTTCTCAGATCTCTTTTTGTGTTGCTTGTTGTGCAATGTTTTCAAGTTGCATGCCTGTCAACATGTGAACTGACCTGGCTTCCACTTGAACAATAACTAGCTACAGAGCCTGGCTAAGCATACACACATTATCTGCCAAAAGTTTAAGACCAGAATCTAAATAGGGCTTTGTTTATGAACAAATTGTTTACATTAAATGGTTATATGGCTTCTTTTTTCTAGATCTGTAGGTCCCTTGTGGTTGTTTTGGGGTTTTGTTTTGTTTTGTACATTTTTGTGTGTGTCTTGAGCACAGGTATAGTTAAGACACAGGACAGAAATTGCCAACCTAAGATTGTTATAGCACCGTGCATTAGAATGGCATAGTAGTCTGTGGAATGAATGGGTCAGATTACCTGTAGTAATAATAATAATAATAATAATAATAATAATAATAATAATAATAATAATTTTTATTATTTATACCCCGCCCATCTGGCTGGGTTTCCCCAGCTACTCTGAGCAGCTTCCAGCACATATAAAAACATAATAAAATGTCAAACATTACAAACTTCCCTATACAGGGCTGCCTTCAGATGTCTTCATCTGTGAACAGCAGTAAAAGGCAGTGGTATAGGGCTGAGGTTGCGGGGAGGACGGGGGCTGGCCTGTCCATGAACTACATTGTATAATGCAATTATATTTCTTTCTTTCTTTTTTTTTAAAAAAAGGTTGTTTACCTTTCGAAGAAAGGATACACAGGTTTTCTGTCGTAATCTTCTAACCGAATCCCCCCTCCACACCCACCCACACGCCTGGTGCCCCCATATACAGCCTTTTTACAAGCAGTGGTCTGGAAAGCGATAAGCTATTTTTTTGATGTAGCAAGAACGGTCTCACCAATCAAGGGGTATTTTGAAAAGAGGCTGGGAAAACGAAAAGGATGGGTGGCATTTTAAAGGAAACTTCCTTGTCTTAAACTTTTGACAGGAATGGTTAGATCCTGTTTGCTGATCTTTGAATGCCTTTAAACTAGACAAAGCACATCATGATTACAAGCTCCTGCTGCTGACTACTTTTTTTGTAGACCTGTTTGAGCAGTTCATGAACAGAAAATGGAAGTACACAGCCATATCAGTATAAGAAGAGCCTCTTACCCAGAAGTTTAAACACACTCAATATAGCTGAACTATATCTGAGAAATTGTGATTATGTTGTCTTAAATATGTTATATCTTAAGGCTGTGGAAGTTTGTTACAGCTCTAGGAAACTGTAGAAACATGACAGTATGTAGCTTCTTCTTTTTTGTACCCTTCTCTTCCTCCTTGCACCGTACGATGTTTAGTGCTGCACGTCAATCTGTTACACTTTTTTTTTCTTTTGACAATCTTGTGTCTTCCCAATGGTTTAACTGTCATGTCAAAGTGGCAGTTGTGGTGCATAGCGGAGAGTTGAAAGTGCAGTGGTCTGCTTCATTATTATTATTATTATCATTATTATTATTATTCATGCTTTGAAGTACTTTGCAGCACTCTTATACTTCATCAGCTAATAGGAAACTTTTTCTTGTGTAAATGCTGTAAGACTTTGTACATATTTCAGTTCTTACGAGATCTTTAAAAAAAAGTGTTATGCTAATAAATAGCTCTTGGTGCAGCTACTGGTCATGAGTTTCTCTGTTTGTACTCCTTATGCTAAAGTGGGCACAGGAAAAAGATTGAATGTAATGAGTGTGAAAGCAACTCCTGGTTAAATGTACAATGGAAACAGTCCCCATCCCCATCCCCTACCTCAACCTTTTTACTGCTAGACTAGGCATAACCAGGGTTGCTGTTATTGTTAAAATTTGTAGTCTTAGCCTTCAACCCCAAGGTTCCCAGGGCAGTGCATAACAATACGTTTGTTCATCAATTCAATAAGTTTATTGTGCTAGCCAAAGGCCATAACAGTTCATAACAAAATCAACACAAAAGTCATAAAGCAAATATCAAACCAATATATCAAGAAATCAGAATCAGACAACCCAGCAGCAATCTATCTGTTACATCAGCCCAGATCATATTCTTTTGTTTTTGTATAATCATGTATTTTGTACTCTTATTCGGTATTTTTCTGTTGTGAACCACCCTGGGATCTTCAGATGAAGGGCAATATACAAATTTGAAAATAATAATAATAATAATAATAATAATAATAATAATAATAATATGCCTGTGGAAATTAATGCATCTGAATCTGACACCTAAAAACAGTGTAGGCGACAGGTGGATCTTGATGGGGAGAGAATTCCACAACCAGAATGCTACAACAAAGATCCTAATCCACATCATTACATCACGAGATATCAGCAGAACTAAGAACAAGGCCTCTCTTGGAAATCTTAAGGCACGGGATACCAGGTAATAGGGGAGGCATTGTTTTGAATACTTTGGCTTAGGCTATATAGATCCCATAGGCCAAAGTCAGTATCATAAATTGGGCCCAGTAGAAAACAGGCAGCCATTAGATACCCTTAAGGCTAGGTGTTACAAATGTAGAGAGGTGTGTTATACCAGGGTCAGACTGTTGGTTCAACTACCACACCATTGTCTATTTTGACTGGCAGTGGCTCTCCCAACCGCACCTGGAGATGCAAACTTGCCTTCTAAGGCTAAAAGAAGAGGGGGTGATTTTCATAAGGGCCACATCTGGGCGGATGGATTAAAACTCCTCACATACTGTCTCTTCTTTAGAGGCCATTCCTGAAAAAAGTGGTTCAGGTATAACTATGTGTTCACAACAGCAGAGATGAAAGGAGGTGAAGAAGGTAACTTTTATCAATTAGTACCAGAATTTTAACAGATCACTGGGGCTCAGTGGCATGTGCTCAAGAGTTTTTAAATAATGCGGATATAAATTTGTTACACCTTTATGCAACTTGTCACCAAAATCCATCCTGAAAAACAGCCAATGCAATGCCAGTTCTTAAAAAGGGATCTAAGGGAGAGTCACAACAATTAGCTAGTTACTCTTTGTCCTAGGTAAATTGGTAGAATTATTAATGCTAGAATTATTATTTGTATTTTATTTTATTGGAGTACAAGTGCATATATTGCCACACAGAAAAACACAAATGTGAATAAGGGCATATAACGAATATGAATGAAGTCATAGCCCAAAGGACTAATAAATTAGATTACAACATGATAACCATAATGTCAAATAAGTGAATCTTTCAAAAAGGATGAATTAGGTGGGGGATGAGTACTTGACACCCCTTTGTTGATGTGATTAAGGGAAATCACATTTCAAAGAAGTCTTATTTAGCTGCATCACTTGCCAGTCTACTTTGACATGTTATCTTTCAGGCACTGCCCAAAAAAACATAATTCTGGACCAATTCTGAACTGAATATCTAGAGAAGCATTTCCAGTTACATCTGCCTCCATTCTAACTGCTATAGGAAGAATACAATGAGGTCCTTCTGGAGAAGCTGTTATTGATACACTTCATATACACACACATACATGCAAAATGGTAACTTGGGGCAATGCAGTATGTTTAGACATACAATGTCTGATATATTCCTTAAACCCTTTCCCAGAATGTCTTAACCACTTGACCAGCCCACTCCATGCAGATCATTCGCCCCCTTTTCCTTGCATCTCCTCCAGCACATGTGAGAGACATTGTTCCATCGATGTTGCAAAAATGGTTGGGGGTAAGACAGTACCTATGCATGAGTTTCAAGGAAACCACACATACTGAAGCTGAGGTGGACTTTGCAGAGCACTTTGGTCCGCATGAATGACAAGCAAAGCTCCAGAATAAAGGTTCCTGTGTCCATTCCTCATAGAATTCTTAAAACTTCATTGTTATCAGAAGACTGAAAATGAATTCATTGCAAATGGTGGATACTACATGTTCAGGAACTGAGGTAACGTGCCTTTTCAAACTGTAAGTGTTGCCTGCTGAATATTTAGAAGCTTAGATGCAAAGGAGCTTATTTGATGGTGTAGCAGCTAGTTAAACTGATACCTTGAAGCTTTTCAGCAAGTTATGCTTTGCCATCTAAAGAAGTCTGGTATTCTGTTCAGTCTGCATTTTCCACAACCAATGCATTTCTTACCGTATTTTTTGCTCCATAAGATGCACCTGACCATAAGGTGCACCTAGTTTTTAGAGGGGGAATGCAAGAAAAAAAAAAATTATTTAAAGGGAGCGCTGAGCTCCCTTTCACAAGCTGCGCGGAGTGTGTGTGCGGCGCTTGCAGGCTTTTCCCCGAGGAATGCCACACACACACTCCACGCGGCTCTTTAAAGGAAGCGCGGTTCTTGGGGGCTTTTGTGGGAGGTGGGGGAAGTGAGAGAGCCTTGCTCTGTCCCTTCCCCCACCTCCCGCAAAAGCCAGGGATAGCCGCGTGAAGCCTCCGCAGGGCAGTGGGATGAGGCTTCGCTAAGGCAGAAGCTAGAACTGCTCGAAGGAGCGCTGCGGAGGCTTCGGGGGCTACCCCAGAGCTGCTCAGGAGCATGGGGCATCTGCGTGCAGCCTGCCCGCTGCTCCCAGGACTGGCGCGGGAAGCCTGGTCCCCCCCCCTCCAGCCCCAGGGACCACACATTCGCTCCATAAGACACACAGACATTTCCCCTTAGTTTTTAAGAGGAAACAAGTGCATCTTATGGAGCGAAAAATACGGTATATATCCCCATGTCTGTGAAACAGGGGTGATCCAAGAATCCAAATATATATAACGTTAGCATTTTAGCCCAGGATTTCCACAGTGCCCTTAAAAAGATACTGTGTATTTCTATCATGGTTAAGAGAGGACTGCCCTTAATGATGGCGAATGAAGCAGAAGTTTCCAGGGAAGACTCATTCTCGATAACATGGATCAGTTGTTTGAATTTAAATGGGTCATAATATATTTTTAGAGTTGGAAAGCCAAATGCTCCTGCAGTGGTCTGTCCTTTATGTACCCTAGCTACAATAAAACATGTAGCTCCTGTATTGGTCTCTACCCCCACCGCAGGCATTGTAACTCTCCAAAGGAGTTAGCTACAGTACTTGGATTATGTATCTGCTTTGGAGAGAGCCAAGGCTGAACTCCTGTGGACTTAGTTGTATGTATTTGGCCCACCTCCAAAGCAAAGCAAATATTATCTGAAGCAAAGCTGTCCCCTATTGGAAGCACTGAAGCAGGTTCCAAAATGAATTCTTTTTCTCTGCACACTCCTGTTAGCAACTATAGTACAAGCATTTGCTACTTCTTCGTTGTTAATACAAATAGGAGTTGCATGCCTATGTACTCCCATTAGCAGGAATTCAGATTTGTCATAAAGCATTGTACTTTCAAGGGTATGTATGTATGTGTCATTCTCAACTCTGTTTCAAAAATGTAGAACAATGAATTAATAACTTCCTGCATATGCCCAAAAGGGAGAGTCACGAGAAAGTTAAAATGCAGCTGTTCTGCTACTACTTCATATTTTGCAATTATATTCTGGTAGGAAAATAGGGACAAATGATGATGAAAAGTTTCAGATGGAAATTATGCATTTCAGTCTTGTGCTATAGAATGCTGTGTTTGTTTGCAAAAGAAATCTAACATCAGATGATCAAGGGCTTTTGAAGGGCAAACACAGAAGGAATAATGTGTTTGGCAGGAATTCAACAGTCAAAAGACACATTTAGAAAATGCAGCCAATCAGCATTGCTGACTTTCTCTTTCTTTTTTCCTGCTGCAGCTTCATCCATCCATGGAGGCTGCACATATTTGATTCAAGTCTCTCTGCTCATTCAGTGAGAAACAAAGTGCTTAATGGAGCTCTGGGAAAGGGAGTTGAATAAACTCCCCGCAGAAGTCTATCACCCGGAAAGTGCCAAATATCAGCAGCTGGAGCAGACTTTTCCCTTGCTTGCATGTAATGCTATAATTCTTGGCTTCAGACAAAATAACTTATTTATTTTCTTTCTATTTTTTTCAAGTTCACAGGTAGCATAAACGTCAACATGAAAGAGATTAAAAGGGGACGATGCCTCAATAAATGGAATTGATCGGTGACAGAGGCTTTGACGATTACAGCTCAGGAGCCTATACTGCAGTTTATTAGAGGGTTTTCTCAGGGGCAATGAATTCACTGAGAGTGAGGCATTTTGGAGTTTTCATGAACATTCCAACTTCTCAGGAATGAAATGGTGAAGTAGAGAGTCTCAGTCACTAGTTGGGCTTCTCTCTCTTCTTTCTTCTCTCATGGCCTGCAGATCTTAAGTCGCCTCAGAGAATGTGAGTAAAGAGGTGTCTCAACAGTTCTCTTAAGTCCTTTCAGGAGCAGTTCATACCTGACCATGGCATCTTCTATAATCAGTTGAGCTGATTTAATATGAAAGGTCGATGGGAGGGAGGGTCATCTCACAAACAGGCCAAGAAATAGAATGAAGCCGGGTGGGAAAATAAGAGGCCAAGCACACATTACACACAAACACATGAAACAACACCAATGCTACTTAAAAATAAAATGAAAGATATACCAGGACCATGGGGGAGAAGGTGGTTTAACCATTTACACAAGTGATTCCAATCAATATTAGTGGGACTTAGTTTCAGTTAGAGATGTTGGAGAATTCCAATTAAAACAGGAACAGCAGTGGAAATTACCAGTGTTCACTTATTCATCCAATGTCCAGAGAGAAAACAATCCAGTAAATATAGAGAGAAAACAATCCAGTAAATATGTTCGGTATTTGCTGTTGATTTCAAATGATACATAGTTGATTACATTCCCCCACCCATGCATTGTGTTTCCTTTGCATTAGTGGGGTGGTGGTGGACTAACGTAATGGCAATGTAATTTATTCAATTAATAGTGCAAGTTACGCAATTTCATCTCAACAGATAGTGAGACGAATAATGTGATTTTTGGAAGAAGACAAACTGCAGCACAACACTAACACTGCTGCATGTAAGAAATACAGAACACAATGGAAAACAAGGCTTCTTAATCCCTCCACTCAGGTAGGAGGTACAGAATTGAAACTGAGCACTTCCATTTTCAGGGTGTATAACAGGGTTCAGCAAACCTTTTCAGCAGGGGGCCAGTCCACTGTCCCTCAGACCTTGTGGGGGGCCAAACTGTATATTTTTTTGGGGGGGTGAACAATTTCCTATGCCCCACAAATAACCCAGAGATGCATTTTAAACAAAAGCACACATTCTACTCATGTAAAAACATGCTGATTCCCGGACCGTCCGTGGGCTGGATTTAGAAGGCGCTTGGGCCAGATCCAGCTCCCGGGCCTTAGTTTGCCTACCCAATGTGTATAAAAGGAGTTACAGGGCTGTTATTACACTACACCAAAGGTAGAGAACTTGTAGTTCTCTGGACGCTGTTAGACTACAGTTCTCATCAGCTCAAAACAGAATAGCCAATGATTAGGGATTATGGGAGTTGTAGTCAATAACAAGGGGGGCACAGGTCCCACACCCCTGTTCCACACCTGGAAGTAAGCCCCATTAAACTAACATCTGAGAATGCTTATCTAGGATAGCACTGCTAGTGAACCAAAACAAAATGGATTCAGCTGCCTTAAAAAATGATTTAGCCTGATTAGAAGCTGGCACTCTTCTTGTGAGTACATGTTCTGGTCTGTTATTGAGACAGTAATGGCCAATTGCCTCTAGTGTGTGAAAGACCAGTTTTGACTGTTGACACATCTATTCTGTCAGCGGTGAGCAGGTAAAGTCATTAAGAAAGTGTTAACAGCTTCCAAAAGATTCAGAAGCAGAAAAAACAACAGTTCCTGATACTTCCCAGTGGCTTTATGCTAACAGGATAACTAGCATCTTAAAATGAACAAAATTTTGGCATGAGAGCAGAAAAGATTGTATGAGGGCATTTTGGGTAATTCCGAATCATGACAGGAGGAAAATCGGGATGAGGGAAGGAATTGCTTATATAAATATAGGTTAGAAGAGAATAGCTTGGTGCTTTTAAAAGTGTGCTAAAATGTGTGACCTGCTTTTCAAGCATATTATTATTTTATAGTTAATCTTGCTTTTGTGAGGCGATTGAATAGTGCTAGGGTTTCTCTCTCTCTCTCTCTCTCTCTCTCTCTCTCTCTCTCGCATCTGCAGATAATATTCCAGAGTACAAAAGAGAGTTTTCCTCCTCCACCCCCCCCCCCATTTTAAATTATGGGATATAACACTGCTTTATCTGCAGTGTTTCAGTGTAGACCAATTTTCACATATCTTCTCCATTAACTCTGACCTGCAAATGACTTGGGAATGTGTGCTTTGCTAATGTGCCTCGCTGCATGAAAATTATAGTATTAAATCTCAATAAATGCTTAATTTGCTCTATCCATGTTATGCATATCGGCAAGCAGATCAGCTTACCATTATCTGGCACAAAATGAACTTCTCCTGAAAACCCTTCCTGTGAGCTTATGGATTTGGACTCCCATCTGCTGATGTGTCTGTTGTATGAAGCATTTGTGAAGAAAGAAAGCAGTCATAACACTCCCAGGTTTCCCAAGGTTCTCATTTTTTGCACTTTCTCCAGCTGTTAAACGCTAAATGGCAATTCAGATGAATTGTCTGTGTCCTATATGTTAACATGTGCATATTCTGGAGAATATGGCAAGCAAGTAAATCAAAAAAACAGAAAAGCACTGTTATCTAAATTGTAACATTCCTAGCATGCAGTGATATACAAGCAGAGTGGAGTTATACAGGCAAGCCTGATGAGTTTATAACCTTCATGTGTTGGGAAGAGATTGGAATACCTCTCTCTAATTTTCATTATAAAGTGTACTTTCGGCAAAATCTGGTGCTTTGTTTTTGGTGTCAGCTCAGATCATCCTTAGTTAAAGCATTCTTGCTCAGGTAGATCCTCTATTGTATGCTGAGAATGGGCTTCAGCAGTGGAACAGTGGTTGTAGATTCTCCTTTCTCCTTGGAGGTTTTTAAGCAGAGGTTGGATGGCCATTGGTCATGGATCCTTTAGTTGAGATTCCTGCACTGCCAAGGGTTAGACTCGGTGACCCTCAGGTGTCCCTTCCAACTCTATGATTCTGACCAAACCTCTTTCCGATTTCTTGGCACTTGGAAGGGTCTTTTTCCCAGATGGGCTGTTATATGCTATATGAGGAAAGATGAAACACAGAAGGCTTTGCCACACACAAGGCACAAATACTTGTTTCACCAGATCATTCTAGCTTAACAGATATCACCTGTGAGTTATAGAGAACTGATGAGGTTCAATGAGGTTCACATTGTATAGTAAGTAGTTGGTACTTTTTAAAACAAATTTGACTTTTTAAAACAAATTTTCCAAGAGAACTTTCTAAAGTTGAAACTGTGATAAAGTAAGGCAGAAACATTACAGCTGCAATCGTAAACTTGCTTAGGCAGCAGCAGGACATAAAGCAGCCGAGTCACCATTGCATTGCATTATAGAGCCAGGGAGGACGAACTGGGAGAGGAGGAAGAGAAATAAATGCTTTGTATTTTTGCCATGCCAGCTCCCAGGCTGGTGCAAGAAACAGTTGTGGCTTAGTATACAGTATTGTTAGGCACACTAGTGAACAGTGTATGAACTTGAAAGGCGCCGCATTGCATCCTCTGTCACATTGTGAGAAAGTCTGGGAGGCACATCTCAGATCCTGGCAAGCAAAAACAAGTGAGGTGAAGGCCATACAATTTTTGCATTGCTAATAAAAACTCATAGCATAAAGTCATCCTGCTTTTGGGCTGGTCTGTGATTGATTTTCTGTTTTGAAAATACCAGATAATTCATAAAAATAATCCGTAGAAACTGCAAGCCACAACTCCTACTTGCATTTCCTTTTCTTTTTTAAAGGAGCCCAGTTTGCTGGGGGAGAAGGGGTTAAATCCATTCCTCCATCAGATCTAGTAGAATAGCTTAGAAGCATGTCTGTGATCAAAGCACCAAACCTTGGCAGAGGTTTGTCAAAAGCACTAAAGGTATATTAACCTAGACTAAAAGAATATTATTTGCAAATACAGCTTCTAATGGGAAGCTAAGGTTTAACCCCCCCCCAAAAAAAAAAAATCTGAAGAGGAAATAGCAATGGCTGTGCAATGCAAAGAAGAAAGCTACAATCAACTCTGATAAGTAGAGTCATGAATTTTCCTAAAACACATTTCTATTTATCTCCTATGTTCCATATCCAGAATAAACATGTAGTAACTGACAGAACTGATGTCTCCCTATTTTTTGTTGTGTTTCTGCAAATAGAACATTATGATGTTCTGCTTAACGAACAACACATCCTCTGTGGAACATAGGTCTGCATGACAAGATAAAAAGGGTGGTGGCCTACAATTCGGGAAGGTATTGGAGATGGTTGGCACAGAACACCTTAATCATAAAATGGTTGTGTTTGTCTGACTTGCAGCTATGCCCTTAATTGACTAAATTAACTGAATTTCTGCAATACAACCACCTTACTGATCTCTGCCTACAGTGGTTTCCAGAAGAACTAATATAATATATCAGTACTTAGTCATGAAAACATCCATTAATGAGTGAGACTTATTCTGTAATGTATTTGTTCCCCCACCACATCTCAAAAGTTTTAACATTTGTATATTGCTCTAGTGGTTTGGGGTTTTTGTTTTATGGAAAAAAGTACAGGGTATTTCACAGTGATCATCTCAGCCATAAGAAGAGCCTGCTGGATCAGGCCAATAGCCCATCTAGTCCAGCATCCTGTTCCCATCATGGCCAGATGAAATGGGATCAGATGCATTAAACTCTGCAGGCTTCAATTTGGGAGGCCAAACATGGAGAAAAATGTATGCCTAAGACTTTTACAGGAACATATTCCAAATTCTTGGAGACTCTTTTTTTCCCATCTTCTATAAAAGAGACTATTTATGACAAGCTTATTATATTCAGAGACAGGCAGAGTATAACTTCATAAAAAGAGAACATGAGGGCCTTTAGATAAGTCAGAAAAATTCTCTGCTCACAAAGGTGATTTACTATTCTCCATTGCCCAGGGTAGATTGCCCCTTTAAGCAGGTAAGAGCATAATTTAAGGCTGAGGGCAGATAACAGGGCTTTCCCCTCCCCCTTGAGAACAGAGGGGAGCTTGAACATATGTTTAGGGGGGTGTAGTTTGAGTGGTTCATGTGCATAATAACTGGCCATTGTGCACATTCACCAGGCCTCTTAGAGAATGTGCACATAATCCTTTCATGAAGAGGGAATTGTACAATGCGCCCTATGTGGGGCTGCTCTTGGGTCTGGTTCAGAAGCTCCAGCTGGTGCAGAATGCAGCAGCCAGACTGCTGATGGGGGCATCTGGCCAGGAACACATGGCACCATTGTTAAAACAGCTGCACTGGCTGCCCATGTACTACTGAGCCAGGTTTAAGGTCCTTGTATTAATTTGCAAAGCTTAGAACAACTTAGGTACCTTTGGGATTGCCTGAATCCTTATATCCTAGCTCAGTCGCTCAGATCTTCTGTGAGAGCTTCATTCATTGAGTTTCAGAAGCTCATTTGATAACAACAACAAATGCAGTCTTTAGTGTCTTTGGTCCGGTATTGTGGAATACTCAGCCGGTGCCTTCTGTTTCAACTGACTCAGTATAAGGCAACTTCCTATGTTTCTTACACTTGTAGAGTCCATTCTTTTACTTAAAGCATATGTTTGAAAGTTGATACAGTTCTTTGTTGACACCTTTTTGGTCAATAAATATGAAGCAAACATGAAAAGGAATTAAATTTGTGTAAATATCTTCCACATCCCAACTCTCAAAGTGAAATAGGTTTGTTTTTTTAAAAAAAAGTTAGTGTTTGCTTTGGGCTGGTTTTGTGGCACCCTGTTACTGCTAGTGATAGTAACGTAAGCAACCAAATTAAAATGGAACTGATTGACAGAGCTGTCAGGTTACTTATTCTGCTGAGCTGTGATTAAGAAGCCATGCCTAGCTAGAATTTGAATGGGAAGACATTTGGGATCCAGCAAGGGAATGGTGCTGATGATAAATCCACTCCTTTCTGCCATGTTGATCAACAATACTCTTTCAAGAAAGCATTTGAGTGCTCCACTATTTTAATTTGCTTGCTGATCAGGTTTTCCTCTCCTGTACAATCCTTGTTTCTTTTTTTGAAATCATTTTCTTCTCTGTTCCTTTAACTTTGCTCTTCCTCACTTGGGCTGCATTCACATGGCAGTTCTGTTTTCACGACTTTCCCCTAACTTAAATTCTGAATTATATTTGTGTTTTCATGTGACTTAAAAGCTACTTCTGGAAACATAGTGGAATATAGTGCAAGTTTAGCGCTCATTCCCATTTTATTTGCTTCTGGGGGGAAAAACATATGCAAATAATATGAAAATGACCATTAAACTTGCATTATATTCCAATATAGTTCCACTATATTCATGCTTTGTGAAGCAATACATGAACTGAAACTTAACCATATTTCAAAAATCACACTTTCCTGAATTTTGTAATGCTGTTCTCTAGACACTTTAGTATATGAATTTTGTATCGCCATCAATTCTTGCCATTGTGAAGGGTTGCTGTGCTTGTTTTTCATACATCCAGCTTCTCAGCCCATCTCCTTTCCCCCCATTCTGTTGTATCCTTTGCCTCTGTAGAAGTTGATGCCTAACAGCAAGGGAAGATTGCTTCCATTTTTAAGTATGCGTAAGAGAGCATATATTAATGCAAATAACATACAACTGCAGTATATTAGGGTAAAGTCCTTTGCAAATATGTGTATATAGGGAGAAATTTGTACTAACATGCAGATGCAATTTTATGTGGACTTCTAACATTTTTTAACAGAATCACAAATGAATGTGGAAATATGATAAAATGACCTTAAAGACTGGGAAAATTAAAAAATGAGAGGAGCCAAAATCCCTAGCAGCAATATTCTTAAGAGGGTAAATGCAACTCCTACAAAAGCCCATAGCAGAAATAAAACTCCACAGTATTAACCTTCAAATAATACTTGTATTGGCATATATTTGACTAAGTAATGTGCTGAGATCAAAATACAATGCCCTTTAGTAAGCAAATGTAAATGTAAGCAAATGTAAACAAAGTCTCCCATATTTTATCAATTCAATGCAGTTTTTAAATGGTTGCATGGGAGATTTCCAAATATGTGCTTTGCGCAAATTTGCTACTGTACACAGTTGCTTGAGAAAGTCTTCATGCAGGACTGACTTTAATGGATGTACTGTCTAGTTTTCATAACTGTTTTTGGTATCTGAGGGGTGCAAACCAGTGAACAATAGAGGCCTGAGTTTGCTTTGTGAGAGACTACAAGGATCACTCTAAAAGTTTATTGTGTGTTACTAGCAGTACTGTACATCATTAGACATGGGATAAATTGTTGCCAGTTTGCAACACCGCACTGGGGCTTCTTTTAATGTACCATGTAAACTTTAGCACAGTCTTTTGCTTCTGTATTTATGATGCTCTCTTCCCAATAAGTGTTCCAGCACAGTAATTGCTAGTCTTTCAGACAATCCTTATTACAAACAAATTAAGTTGTTTCAAGCCATGGTGCACCTAACATTACATGGGCTGATATAAATCACATTTAATGAGTTTCCTCATTATTCAGAGTTTGCAGCCAGTGTGAACAGGAAGCAAACAGCCAGGCAGTAATCAATGTTATAATATATTCCCTGTCTATTAATAGCAGCTCTGCTTTGGTCTCGTAAGACAGGACTTGGAGTGTACAGTGGTACCTTGGGTTACAGATGCTTCAGGTTACAGACTCCGCTAACCCAGAAATAGCACCTCGGGTTAAGAACTTCACTTCAGGATGAGAACAGAAATTGCACGGCGGCGGCATGGCAGCGGTGGGAGGCCCCATTAGCTAAAGTGGTACCTCAGGTTAAGAACAGTTTCAGGTTAAGAACGGACCTCCAGAACGAAGTTCTTAATCCGAGGTACCACTGTACTTCTGCAGTGGTAGGTTTAACTACCAACGCTTGGCATGTTATAGATTTTGTATCTTCAGGGGCATTTCTTGAATAACTTTCCTACGTGCTATACCACCAAGAGATTTCAACAGTAGCTTATGATGTAATGTAGATGGTGGATACATGGGACACAGCCTTCTTGGCTGTGGCCCACACATTCAGATTTGGCTCACACATAATGCCAAACCATGAGTCATCAGACTATGGTTTATGAAACCATGGTCAAGTGTTATATGTGTCATGGAATGCTACTCAATATTGATCCAGAGTAGATTCCCATGTATAGTTAGCGGAGTAAAAAATTAAACACGTTGCAGAATTCAAAAAAAAATAGACCAGAGGCAATTGTATTTCATCCAGCAGAGCTTTACTGCTACTGAAGGCAAATGAGCATAATGGTTACAAATCCAATACATTCAGGATTGGCACTGACCATAAGAAATCCAGTTGCGGCAGACTTAAACTTACAATAACTTGTAAGTCTAAATCTTAACACTAAGCATGCTATGTACAGAACACCACACCAGAAGGAAGAGAGATAGAAAGAGAAAGTGAAACCTTCCAGCCTTACTTTTGTAGTCAGCATGACCTTGGCAGAAAAGATAACAGAACCAGTTTAAGCCGAGTGTACTCAGCTTCTCTGAAGGAATAACCCAAACATCATGAACCTTCTGCTTGTTTCTTTCACACAGAGAAGCTTCCAGAAGCTTCCAGAACCCTCTTGAATTAATTAGAATTGGAAAGATCTCTACACATTATATAAATACTTTATGCACTAAGAAATGCAAACTGACAATATGTGAACGCAGCCCTGCAGCTTAACTATTGTTTGCTTTCTGCCAATAAACCATTATCTGAAGCCATGGATTGTTGTTGGCTTAAGAACTTCAGTTTGTTTTAACTACTGCTTGGTGTTACATATGAACCCAACACCCTAGGTTCTCACCAAGCTACAAAGGCCTGAGGCAAGAGCAGCTGGAAAATGAAACAAGCTTTGGAGAAATGAACCATAGTTTGTTTGATCAGCTGCGGGGGACAATTTGGGGTTAACCCGAAATTGGTTAAATGCACCATGACCTAAATAAAGTGTGGCTTAACACTGTGTGTGAACCAGGTCTCAGGCCCTTTACCTCAGATAACTCATCTTGCTCTGTCTCTTTCAACTGTTTCTAGGTTAAAATCATAGAGTTGCTGAGTTGAAAAGTGTCTTGGAAAACATCTAATCCACCCCACCCTCCCGCTCAATGCAGGATTTGCAATGCAAGGTGCAACAACATCTTCCTTATGCACAGATCTTTTTCCTGCATCTTTTTTCTGGCGCTGCCAACAGGAATGAAAAGGAAGATTCAAAGGAGTCCAGGCCTCTTTTAAATGCCAGGGGATTACTCCAGCTGCTTATTATGACAATCCCCATATAACAGTTAGCACTCCCTTACACAGACCAAGAACGTTTTTCAAAAGATAAAGGTTGGGCATGAGCCATTAATCATGGGACTTGCAGTTATCTTTCACCAGTGAGAAAGAAAGGAATTGGTTGCTCAAGGAGAAAATAGGGAACGCTCGCTGGGAGGGGGGAAAACTTTTTTAAAAATCGGAAATAAAATAGGACACTCCGAGCTCTTTGTTTTGCTTCCAAAAATCTTATCAGAGCAGATGCAGAATAAAATTTTGGCTGTGCTATAAATAATAAAACTTATCTTCTCATTATGAGGGCCACAGCACAGTAAGGAATCCACGCCCCAGGGTGCTACAAAATATATAGTCTGGACAAGATGTTTTCATTCCTAGGTTTTTATTTTTAGCTTTTTATATAGACGTGTTGGTTAGTAAACAAAAAAAAAAGTTGATTGTTACATATAACAGCAACTCAGTTTCTTAAATCTGGCATCAGAGGCATTACAAATGACCTTCGTTTCCTTTCAAAATAAGAGGCCTGACAAATGCTTCTTATTTCAAAACAAAATGTATAGACACTTTGTTTCTCATTGTAGGAAAGGAACTGCAGCACATACATAGTTTCTGGGTATCTCTGGTTCATGGTTTGAATGTAGCTGGAATGTCGCTATGTATTCAGTAGCTGACAAACAGGAAACAGAGAGGTTTGGCTCCCTGAGAAGAGACTGACCAAGGAAAAGGTAAGAAAAAGAAATCTGGCATGACTTAACTATTGCTGGCCCTATTGGTCAACCTAATTTTGCCACAGAATCGTTGCTGTAAGACTAAATAGGACGACCTGCATTGAATGTGCTAGAAGAAGAGTGGGGTACAAAATATAGGGAGAAGTGTAGCATGATGCTATGGCAACCATCCCAGCAGCTCAAGCTTTTCAGCTTGTCGGGCAGAAAGATCTTCCCCTTTTTTTCTCCCACACACCGTTTTGTGGTTCTCCTGACCTACCCAAGTCACTTTCAGAGTGCATGGTGGGAGGAGAATCCCTCTTGCACTAGTGGAAGTCCTTGCACAAGCTTCTGCTGGCAGGACTAGTTAGCTGAATCCTGCCCAAGACAATGACACCGAGAAAGTAATTTTCTTAATGTTTGCTTTTTTAAAATAATAAATTAATTTTAATTTTAATAATCAAAATAATGGGATGGTATTCAGCTAAGTTTTACATGAATAAGTTAGGCCCATTCATTTCAGGAGGTCTGCTCTGAATAAAACTTAGTTGAATACCACCCAGTGGAAGTATACTTTTCCCCCTCTAACGTTTGCTTTTATTAAAAACAGAAGTCATTGTTTTAAATTCATTATTATTCTCAGGCTATATAAGATATCTCCAGCAAGCAGAAGTGTCTGAAATTGTCTCTTAATTGTCTCTAGGAAAAGTCCCATCTAGTTAACCTTTCCCAAATGGACTGCAGACTTGGAGGATAATTGCAGACGCCAAAAGAGTTTGCCAGGTATTAGAGATATGATTAAAATTTCCTGTCTCCAAAGAGGAGTCTGTCAGGGTTTTTTCTCCCCCTTCCCTTGCTGTCCCCTGGACTCAGCTTTGGTATCAACATATGGGACATGACATGCAATCCATTTAAAGATGGAAAACTTAAGGAAGCAATAGATTCAAGCCCAATGCTGGTCTGGTGCCAAGATGAGGGGGTCGGAATCAGGAAAAGATACTGGGCCAGGTACTCGGGCTTTCTTTCTCTCTATCTCTTTTCCCTTTTTTGAATTTGCTTAACTGCATTGGCTTCAAATGAATGAAAGCAACATGCGCCAGCTGAGTGCTGGCTCCTTGCACTCAGATAACCAGCTGTTTGGGTCTCCTGCAAAGACTGCAGAGCTTCAAGCGCTGTCATCTCCACAGTTAAATCTGATTCCCAGACTTAAATTAAAACCACATTGCTTTCTCGCTCCCACAGACTAACCTTTTTTTTTTTTAACAGATCTTATCTTCTCATTTTTCACGGACAGGCCCACATCCTCTGTGTTTTCACCATGGCCCCTGAATCCCACTCTGGTACTATAATAATTTATGAAGATGTTGAAAGAGGCTTGGATGCCACACCCACCCCTCATGTTTTCCTCTGGAAAGCGATCGGGAGCAGTGGCAGGGGGAGATAACTTCAATGTTTGAAAGTTAAGAATAGAAGAAGATCGAGGGATAAGCTTACTTTTAAAACTGGTAAAGCCAAATGGGCAGTTGTTTGTGTTGCCACTGAAGCAGAAGGTAGATTGAAAAATGTGGGATCATTTTTAAGGCATGCTCTCAAATGTTACCAAAATGTTGCATCCTTCTTTTTTAAAAAAAGAAAAGAAAAGAAAGAACACTTTTTTAATGGTGAGAAGATGATATGTTCCATCTTGATGCGCCGGATTTATAATGTTGTGGCATTTATATTCTACTGATAATGAAGCTTTGATCTTTCTAGAAATGTATGGAGATAAAAGAGAGATTGATTCACTCTGAATTCTTACCCCCTTAGGGAACGGAGAGGCAGGGAGCAAGCTTGATGAGGGTTACACAAACACAGACCAGAGTACAATACTGCCAAGAGGGACTGTTTATACTGAGTGAGTGTGTGTGCATTGACTTCATGGGAAAGAACAGTGTTAAAAAATTCTCAGTCACAACTGCAGTAGTATATCCACAATGAAAGTATGGTCCAGCCAGTGCAAGCAAACTCTGAATGGGTTCTTGTGTCAAGAATGGTAAGAGCAACATCCTGGAGTTGGGTTTCTCTCCTTTTTATTTGCATTAGTTCTTAAGAGAGGGCAAATTGTCCATGGCTTTTATTCCTTTAGTGTATGCAGAAGGGTGGGAAGTTTGGAAAAGAGGAGAGAGGGAGCAAGTTGGTATAGAAGAATAATGTATCCACTCACAAGGGATTGGAGTGGGGATGTTTAGAACTAATAGGATGTGGTTTGGTCTGCATTGTTAGATCAGTCTCAAGCCTGGGCTGACCTGCCGTAAACTGCATAAGAAGAGCCCTGTTCGATCATATCAGAGACTCATCTATATCTATCTATAATATAATATAATATAATATAATATAATATAATATAATATAATATAATATTATTATTTATACCCCGCCCATCTGGCTGAGTTTCTCCAGCCACTCTGGGTGGCACCCAATCGAGTGTTAAAAACAGTACAGCGTTAAATATTAAAAACTTCCCTGAACAGGGCTGCCTTCAGATGTCTTTTAAAGGTAGGATAGCTACTTATTTCCTTCACATCTGAAGGAAGGGTGTTCCACAGGGTGGGCACCACTACCGAGAAGGCCCTCTTTCTGGTTCCCTGTAACCTTACTTCTCGCAATGAGGGAACCGCCAGAAGGCCCTCGGCGCTGGATCTCAGTGTCCGGGCTTAACGATGGGGGTGGAGACACTCCTTCAGGTATACAGGACCGAGGCCGTTTAGAGCTTTAAAGGTCAGCACCAGCACTTTGAATTGTCCTTGGAAATGTACTGGGAGTCAATGTAGGTCTTTCAAGACCGGTGTTATGTGGTCCCGGGCACCAGTCCCAGTCACCAGTCTAGCTGCCGCAATCTGGATTAATTGCATAGGATAGATCGTCATCCTGCTCTGAGTGGTCACCAAACTGTTTATGGCAACCAGCTAAGATACCAAATTGTGTGGAAGCACAAGATGGCTAACATATAAAGGACAATAGTTAGCCAAGTTTTGCACAGTGAAATTAATCAGTTTAAATAGTTACGTTCCTTAATTTAAATAAGCCTACTATGAATAAAACTTAGTTGAATGCTGCCCAATGGTACCAGTGTTGACTCAGGAAAAAAAATGTGGAAGAGATATGCCACGAGCCCAGGTTAAGATGCCACAGTAAGGGTGTGTTCACATTGCTGCCTTAGAGCACAGTTAAGTTGTTGGGTTTCATGCCTTTCCCCACTCTCAGCTGTTCACATTAGCAGAGCTTCATTAGTGTCAGACCAGGAGTTGTTGACAGGGTGGGGGTATCTGTATCCTATGCAAATGTGGGATACACAGCTTATTAAAGAAGAATTAGGAAGTGACGCTGGCTTAAGAAACACTGCATCAAACACTAGTATACATATACATATTGGATAACATTGTGTGAACACAAAAACCCAGTAATGGAAACTCAGCGAGTACCTAGTAAGCAGGCATATGAACACAGCCATAGGCAAACCACAGCTTAGCTCGCAGCTGTGCAACTCCAGCAGGAAAAGCACAGTGGCCACAACCTCCTCCCTGGGAATCATTGGTAAGGTTGGCCCCCACCAAGGGCACAGGCCCAGGAGTGTGTGAAAATTGCACCACTGGTGAGAGAGTGCACGAAGAGGAGAAGCCGCTTGTCTCCTGCTTTATTTATTTATTTAATTCTTGCTTGCTTGCTTGCTTGCATTTATATCCCACCTTTCTCCTCATGGTAGCTTACATAGTTCTCCTGCTCCTCATCTAATCCTCACAACCTCTCCATGAGGCAGGTGTGTCTGAGAGGTAGTGACTGGCCCAAGGTCAGCCAGTGAGCTTCATGGGCAAGTGGAGACCTGAATCCTGGTTTCCCAGGCCCTAGTCCAACACTCTCACCACTGATGAGGGAAACAGTCCCTTTTCCTCTTGCCTTGATTTTCTATCTGTGGTGGCAATGGTTCCCACTTAACAGAGAACAGTCTATTTGAAAGCTCTCCAGTTCAAGTCTGATTTAAACATAAGGAACACTTAAGAAGGGAGAGCAGGAGCCTTGAAGCTTACCATCCATAGTTAACAGCAACTGGGCAGCAGATCAAGCCCACACATAAGTCACCTGGTGTCTCTTCACTCCTTACTTCATTTCTATATACATCTATATAATAATTAAATACTTCTGTTCAAATTATTGTACTTTTTCTAAATTTGCAGCTCTGCAGACAAATTGCCATATGCAAATGTTGTACAATTTGGAGCTCTCTTTGGTTCTCTTTTTTACCTGCTGAGGCAAATCCTCTTTTTTAGCAATGCATAACTGGTCACTCTATTCCCAATGTTTAAACTTTCATATGGAGCATGGTGGAAAGAAAAGTGAACATCTACACAGAAAGGAAGAGAAGCAGGAACATTTTGTCTGTTCGTGAGGGCTGGATTGCCTACATGACAAGAAAAATTAAACTGGGATTTGGAGACTCTTTATCTTTCCCACTATCTCCCCCCTCCTCCCCAAACTCCTTGTAGAATGAAAAGCATTTAGTGTTTTTCTTTAATTACCTTCTTGTTCAACCTTTTATTTGTTGTCTAAAACCTTCAACGAGGACTTTTGTCTTCCTTTTTCTCCTGCCAGAAATCTCTTGAGTAAAATTGCTCCTTTCAGAATAGACTAGGAGACAATAGCAAGAAATTATTGAGGAAAAAGTTCACATAGTGGTGAACAGGGTGGAAGGAAGAGAAAATAAAAGAAGGAGAGCATGTCAGGGAACATGTCTTCCTAAACTTTATCTCTTATCTAAAACTGGGGTCACCAATGTGGCACCTGTGAGGACTTTCCCTGGTGCCCATGAAACCTCTGAGTGCCAACCACTGCCCCATACCCTTTTTTGTCATGAGGTAGGGAGTTGCTTTTTGCTCCTTGAAAGGGACACAGCGGTGAAGGAGAATACTGGAAGAATGAGGCAGTACCACAACAAATGAAATATATTAAAACAGTATAAATATCCATTGAAACATAATCGAAAACATCCGTACAACATGAGTAAGTACTGGCTGGTTAAAAACAGAAATTCATATTGTGAAGATCTGCCTAAACAATACAGTTTCTAAAAGAAGGGATGGTTCCTGCTTGGTGATCCCAAAGTTCTCATTTTTTTTTTTCACAGGTTGCCTTATAGAATTTTATATCCTGCTATTTCCCCCCAAAAAGAAACTCAAAAGCAGCTTACAACAATCAAATATACAAATGTTAAGGCTGAAATCACAAATTATATTAAACCAAAACAACCAAAAAATAATAACATATTGAAGACAAAAACAACTCATACAATCAAGCAAACACAGCAAGGAAAACATCATTAACATAACGAGAAAATAAAAGTTCTTTAGCTGAAGACCTTAATAAACAACCTGGTTTGAGCTAAAAACGTAACAAGTGGCATTCAATATTGAAATTGATGGACCAAATTTAGTCATGCTCAATCATTTCAGTGGGTTTATTCAGACTAAAATTTAACTGAATGCCTTCCAAAGTGTCAGGGATTGGTAGATCTCCTCTGGGAAGGCATTTCACAGAGAGAGCATTACTATCGAAAATGCCCTTTCCATGTTGGTACCTGCAGGCCTCATACAGCCAAGAAATCTGGAACAGGGCCTCAGATAGTAAACTGAATTTCTGAGAAGGAACGTATGGAAGAAGGCTATCCTTAAGATGATATTTTTGCTCACTTTCAGCTGGTTACGAACTCTGTCTGTTCCTGGCATTGTTAGACTTGGCCACAATCATACAGGTAACTTTGGTGACTATTAAGCAGTTCTTAAATAGTTCAAATTCCACATGCCGTTGTTCCAGTAATGTTAGAAACAGAAAGGGAAAGCCACTGGCTGCAATATAAAATAAGATTGAGTACCAGGCCTTCTGGAGTTCATTACAACTTTGTTCTGAATCACTACTTGACTTCTTTCTGTTTGTTCATTCTCTAGCCTTCTGGTGTGCCAAATCACATCATCACCACAGTAAATATTTTGCATTGTAATATAACATGTTCTGCTTCTTGTATGTTAATTCATTTCTAATAATGACCTCCTTGTGGGAGATGTGTGTATTTTACAAAAAAAAAATAAATTAAAACAATCAATACAGTGTAATGACGACACACTACAAGTGTTTTAGCACAAGGAAGTTAACTTGAGAGAGGAAATATTTGAAATCTGGTTTTGTGTTCCAGAAACTTTGCCCCCGCTGTCACCTGCCAGCTCTTTGGAAGCAGTGAAACTATGCTCCCTAATATGCCATAATATGAGTAAGTGGAAGTTCCTTCAGAAGGAATTCTATTATATTTTTTTTTTAAAAAAATGCTTTTTATTAAGTTTTTCACAAACAAAAATAAAACAAAATAAAACAATCTTTTACAGTCATCATTTTACGACATCTTATTTACACTGCGTATATTACACGCCCAGACTTCCTTCCTTCCCGCTTCGGTTTTCTTAATATATGTCTTCTCTTGTAGATTCTTATTCACCTTCCATACACATCACAGGATTTATATCAACCCTGCTGTAGTCTTTCCTCATATGGTTTAATTTTCCATCCCTTCTCTGTTTTCACTAATATATCTTCGTACGTTACTCTCTTTCCCTCCATATTTAATTTTTTTGTTGTTAACACATCTATCGGGGATAACCACCAGGGTGTGGTTCTTTCTAATAAATTTTTTTTCTTGTCCCATACATCATATAGGGCACCCCTAAAAATATGATTTGTAAAACCTTTATGTATTTTCACCTTGTTTTGCCATAAATAAGAGTGCCATCCGAATCTATTATTGTATCCTTCAAGATCCAGCAAGTCGGTGTTTTTCAGAAAAACACCTTCAGAAGGAATTCTAAACAGCCTCATCAAGGGCTCTATGAAAGCCTTCCCCAACATTGTCCTCTCCAGATGTTGCTCAATTCTAGCTCCAATCAGTCCCAGACAACATGGTCAATGAACGGAAATGATGGGAGATGTTGTTTAGTGACAAACAGAAGAGAAGCAGTTGGGAAAGGCTAGTCTTGGATCTCTAAGCCACCCCCTCTTGTTCCTGTTTGCAGAGCTCCTTGAGAAGTAGGGATGATTGAGAATGCAGTCCTATATACACTTGCTTCTATGTAAGTCCCATTGGATTCAATTTTACTTTCTTCTGAGTAGACATGTTTAGGATTGTGCTTTAATTCAGTTTTAACTTGTTCGTGTAGGTATGCCCAGAAAAAATAGGTCCTGGTTATAGCAATCTGTTACATTTGCCTGGTGGGATTTGTCTCATTCCAGAAACTATTGCCTGAAGGAAGAGGCTGGAGTCAAACCAATGTTTTAATCAAGTATGGAAAATCCAGTATTTAAAGTATAAACATGGCAATTGCTTCTCCCCCCCCCCCGTCTTATTACTGAACATTCTTCAGTGAGGAAAAGCATGCCTTATCTGCATGGTCGTATGAGATCAACCTGGTCCATTGCCAAAAGGGAAGGATTCTCACACAGAAAAGCCACTTCCCGTTGCTGGTTCTGAAATCTTTCTTTAAAAAATGAAATGAACAACTGTTTTGTGCCTTCCATCTTGGGATGCTTTAGGAGGGTTGACAGAAACCAAGCAGCTGGAGTAACTCCCTCCCCCCCCCCCCAAATCTTCAACAGCCGCTTATTCAGTGGGAAAGAGGAGAGGAAACTGACACAAATCTGTGCATCTAATGATGAAGCAGCCAAGTGTATTTATGTCTAAGCTTTAAGGAAATTGCAGAAACCCTGATTCAGCCCCCCTAAGAAGATTCCCGCTGTAAGGCTGCCAAGGTCACTGAATGCCTAAATCTGATGAGAAAGCAGCCCGTGAAAGAAAGTGGCAATTCTTTTGAGCTGCTCAGCATTCAGTTGGCCAGATGCATTTATATTTTTTTGCCATGTCCAAACTGTGACATTCCTGTGAAAATAAGGGATTTAATTCTAGCTGCCATTTCAAGGTTTTACCAATAGGATAGGAAAGCTTCTTTAATTTGTACTGCAGTGGTGGCTCTCCACAAGAAAGCCAAGTTAAGGCCTGGCATTTCCTTGCCTGTCAACCTGAGGTATCCTGGTATTTGATGCCTCTAGGAGGAATTCTCTGTAGCAACAAGTCATTCTATTCTGCTCACCCTTCATTTTTCTAAGTTCATTTTTCTATATATCTTGTCACTATATCCTAGTAATGAAAAAGCAACATCACATAGAATCATAACAGTTGGAGGGGAGCCTTGTAGGCAATCTATTCTGATTTGGAGCAGTTCCCCCATGAGGAAAGATTACAACATTTGGGGTGTTGTTGTGTTGTTGTTTTTTTAGGGGAGAAAACAAGCATGGTAGAGACATAGTAGAGGTGAATCAGATTGCACATTTTGTGGGAAAAGCAGAAAGAGCATATTTTTTCTCCCTCATATTTTGAGCTAAATGGCAGAAGACTCAGGAAAAAAGAAGCATTTTTTTCACACAGCACATAATTGAACTATGGCATTTGATCTTATGGGATATAGTGATGGCCACTAACTTGGATGGCTTTACAAGGGAGTCCGACAAATTGACAAAGTATAAAGCTACTAGCCATGATAGTTCTGTGCTACCTCTGTTGCTAGAGGCCTCTGAAAACCAGTTCCCAGAAATCACACGTTCATGTCCTGCTTCTAGGCTTCCCGCAGGCATCTGGCTGACCATCTGCTGAGCTTCTGTCAAAGAGGAGCTACCTGCAAAGCTTACATCCCTTTCTAACAACAGCCTCGGTGTTGCCAGTCTTGGGACTGCTGTACAGAATTCTGCAGACGAATGACTGGAGGTAAAGTACTCATTCCTTTGAAAAGAAGGGCATCAAAAGCATCCATGTTTTATCTTGCTTTCATTGGAGAGAAAAAGAGGAGAATGAAGGGGAGGTTCCATTTCATTGGAACTGGAACTTGTCAACACTGTTTAAAGTGATGTAGACAAAGTTGTTCGAAAAGGCCTTACTACTGTTTTCAGATTAGAATGGCTAAATTAAAGGGATTGGCTTTGATTTATTTTCCCGATCGCTCAGCATCAACAGAAGCACTTTCGGAGCATGTCAAGCATCTCCAGTGAGCAGATCAGCTGAGTTGCTGCTTTCTGCTAAGAGCTCATGCACAGCAAAAAATAGATAAATCAATAACAATGTGAAGCTTAGGAAGGGTAAAAGTGGTCTCTCATCTTGCAGGAGAAATGCAACTCAAAGGGAAGCTATATTTAGAATTGGCAGCTCCCTATATTATTGTGCAGGGGCAAAAGGAAGTGAGGTGCACCCATGGGTGCAATCCTGAATACATTTCCTTGTAAGTAATCCCATTTCAATCTGAATGGAGTTTATCTCCAAGGACATAGGTTTAGAATCAGGCTGCATACACATGGTTTCAGCACCACAACCCCAACAGAATAGCAGGAATAACCTTCCACAAAGCACCCTTATAGCATTATTCCCTTGGTGTCCATTATTGCTAGCTTGATTGCTGGGCAAACTTAACAAGGTGGAGTCTGACTGCAAAGAAAAAGTGAGGCACTTACAGCCTGTTGCTATTTTTAATCACAGCCTACCAAATTCAGGTTAGGCAATTAAAGTTGATTTGGCGCTGTTGTGCAACAAACATCCTTCACTCCTCACAAGTGGACATTTTGCAAGAAGGAAGATGCACTGGAAAGTGTGGTAACAATTGTTTGATCGTGCAATATTATCTAACCTTATTCCATCCTTAAGCAAACCAGAATAAATGCTCAATAAAAACTGTTGTTGTCTAACCTGCCTGCAAACTTTGTGCCAAGAAATCAGGACGGATACTCAACAAACAGGTTATCTGCCTCCTTTTTATTGGTCCCTAATGTCATCATTGCAGCCACACCAGTTTTTAAACATCCTGGATTTTTCTTCTGCATTTTTCTTCTAGTATCCTTATTATTTGAAGGCATTTCAGGCAGACAAAACAATGAAATCTGAAACAGTGAAGCTGCTGTTCTTTGTATTATCCCTAGAATTCCAATATAAGTGACAAAGGGGGGTGTCATTATGTGTTTGTTGTTATTTTTGGAAATTGTAAACTAGTCTAATTGAAGAGCAGTATGAAAATACTTGTAATAAATAAATAATAAAGGGTGGGATCCAGTGGTCACTATCTGCTGATCAGCAGATCAGGGAGAGAGGTCATTTTGGAGTCTCCTAATCCTCTGGAGCAGATTTACGGGGGCCACTGCAAAGAGGAGAGGAAGTCATGAAAATAGTCTCACGCTCTGTTCTGCTGACTGATCCCCTTCTATCAGTGAACAGTCACTACTGTATTTAACTCAACAGAGTGGTGCATGCTCTGGTTATCTCCCGCTTGGACTACTGCAATGCGCTCTACGTGGGGCTACCTTTAAAGGTGACCCAGAAACTGCAATTGATCCAGAATGCAGCAGCTAGACTGGTGACTGGGACTGGCTGCCGGGACCACATAACACCAGTCCTGAGAGATCTGCATTCGCTCCCAGTACGTTTCCAAGCACAATTCAAAGTGTTGGTCTGACCTTTAAAGCCCTAAACGGCCTCAGTCCTGTATACCTGAAGGAGTGTCTCCACCCCTATCATTCTGCCCGGACACTGAGTTCCAGCGCCAAGGGCCTTCTGGCAGTTCCCTCATTGCGAGAAGTGAGGTTACAGGGAACCAGACAGAGGGCCTTCTCGGTAGTGGCGCCTCCCCTGTGGAACACCCTCGCTTCAGATGTGAAGGAAATAAGCAGCTATCCTATCTTTAAAAGACATCTGAAGGCTGCCCTGTTCAGGGAAATTTTTAATATTTAATGCTGTACTGTTTTTAACATTTGATTGGGAACCACCCAGAGTGGCTGAGGAAACTCAGCCAGATGGGCGGATATAAATAATAAATTATTATTATTATTATTATTATTATTATTATTATTATTATTATTAATTCGATGGGGGGGGGGTGTTTCTACTATTTCTAGTAGAACCACTTAACATTTGCAAAGCATTTGAAAACGTTAATCATAATTCTTCCCAGGGGGCTTTTTTGGGTTCAGGGCGCAGGGAGGCTGCAGAGTGCTAGAGAAATGTACCCAGGAAAGAAAACATCTACACCCCCCCCCTCACCTGCTTGCAATGATCAGGATTTCTAAATAAATTGTAACTACAGTTTCGAGTTCCCTGAGCCATGAGCAAGAAAAATAGAAGCCTCTTTAACAGGGGAAGAAAACTTTAGAGAACTTGGAGGACAGAGTTTGGCATAGCACTGATGGTAAATGAATGAAAGCAAGGTAAGGTTTTGTGTTTCCGGACAAGACATGATGTCTCACACACAAACACATACAAGCTTTCCATGTTTTTGTATCCAGATCTTTTTAATTAACGTGTAGCTGTTTCAAGACAAGATCCCTAAACATTAATTCAAAATATTCAGATAGGGAAACATGGAAACGTTTTGTATGGGTGTATATTGTGTATACCATCTTCAAATTCCCTTGGGTGATTTCTACAGCAATGAATTTGAATCAATGAATTTAAAGCCAAACATATCATTATGTCTTCTGAAGCAGTAACATAACAATAAATATTGCAAGTCTCAGGTAGTTAACCCTCAGTTGATTCCTATTTAGGGAAGAACACATGAACTACTAACAACATCAGATCCTGTTTGTTGATTGACAGGTAAATATGACTGCTTCCCACTGAGAAATTATTGCCCTGAAATGCGTTCACCACAATGAATATGCTTTTTAAAGGTTTATTATGATTTAGGGACCCAGCCATGCCCCTTAAGTCACTTAGGAGCTTTTGAAAATCCTTTTCCCCTAGTTTAACAAATGATAACAGTTTTTATCACTCTGCAGACTTTTAGGATTAAGGAGATGTGGATTTATGTAGTGAAGGCATTCTATACCTGGTGCTAAAGGTGCTTTGTCATAAAGAGATTTCTTATGCTTAACAATAACACCATTACCTACAGTATTTGTGGCCTTGCAGATTTTAGTTGGCATTTTTTTAATTAAGTAAATGTCCAAAAAGAGCTGTGTATTTTGAAAGCAAACCATATCAGTGGGTGTATATACCCTGATTCCACAGTGCCACCATCTGAATTACTCTGGCCTCAGCTTGACTTACATATGTTGCGGCAGATCTGGGATAATTCAGATGGCAGTGCTACTGCATACTGTGTAACTGTTCCATTTTAAGCGGAACATTCCAGATTTACAGAAGCCAGACCCAATCCCAGATGTCCCATTTTGGCTCCCATGTTCTAGAGGGAGTTTTGTTTATTATTATTCCACCCTGTGGCGTGAGTCAATTGGTTCACACCAGAGCATGGGACAAAAAACAAACAAAAAAACAACGGAAGCAAAACTTAACTTGCCCCATTTGTCACCACTCTTCTTCCCCCTTCTGCCATGGCTTTCCAGCGGACATACTTGCTTCAGGCACCATCTTCTAACCAGAAGTCCGTACTACTGGAAGCCGGCGCCACACTTGTGGAAGTGGCGATGGCCTCCGGAAGTGTGGTGGCAGCCATGGAGGCTGCAGAGGTGGAGGTTGAAGGCAAAGGCAGTGGGTGAAGGTGTGAGCAAGGGAGGGAAGGGTCGGGCATGCAAGGAGGAATGGGACCAGAGTGAGAGGGGGCATGGTCTCTGTTGAGGCTGTGTTCCAGTTTCCCTCATTTCAGTGTTGGAGGACATGCTATTAAGTGCCCCATGCAAGCCCAGAGCTCCACTCAACACCAGTTCTATTTGAATAGGCAGGGAACTTACCTAGCAATTTTTAAGTGGTGTGGGTTGAGCACTGCTGGTGGGGGACACAATACCTCTAGAAGAGCCCTCTGAGAGAAGCCTACCCAAACATGGAGTCAGACCTGAATAATAGCATGAATAGAACAAAAGAAAAGGCCTCCTGGGTGTGGCCAAAGGCCCATCTAGTCCAGCATCCAGTTCTCACAGCAGCCAACCATGGTTATTAATTGTTAGAATGGTTAGAAATGCTAAGATCTTTGCAAACCAGGTTAAAAAGAGTCAAAGGGTTATCGAAAGAACTACTTCTCTAATGTGCATCTTCTTTCAACTGGAGCGCAAGCTTCTATTCTACCATTAGCAATCTGTGCAAATTTCCCTTTGGTTGATTGGTAGTACTGGAGTTCAGGTGGACAATAAGGCATTTTAGCAAGGCTTTTGTTTCCACAAGTCCATCCTTAAGGCTGTGGTACCTCTTTTGGATCTACATGCCCATACTCTGTCCTTTGTCATCTTGGCTGTCCCACCCTGCAATTTGTTGCCTACAGGTGAAGGACAAATGAACACTGCCAGGTGATATTCTCCTGTTCCCCTTTTCTTCACTTATTTATATTACAGGAAACTTAGAGCAAAACAGCCTCTTCCACTCATTTTTATCTAAACACCCCATTTAAAAAACGAGCCACAGCAATTAAATCTTCAGGCATTTCAAAGAGAAATGAAGACCTCTATTCTACACAATATTTGCTTAACACTGCCTTTTATGATCCCACTTAATTTCAATACCATCTGGTTTACTCAGTTAAAATTAATTGAATTACTTTGTGGTTAAAACAACCACTACCCAACTGGCAGAACTCCAGTGCTACAATGCATTGCAGTTGACAAATAAGAATGAAAGTGGGCTCATTCATCCCAGCCACTTGAAAGGTTTCTTCTCCCCTCACGGGATCAAGAAAACCCAAGGACACATCCCAACAGCTGGAAACGTCATTATCCCCAAAGAGCAAACAAATGTAGAAATAGGCGCAAAACCCTTTAACTGGCTGGAAGGTAACATTCAATTGGCCTCCAGTCAATAACTACCTAGACTTGCCGTAAAATTCAGCCAGTTGTTCTGAGGCCTTCCTTGGCCACAGCAGCAAGAGAACTGTCTCTGTGTATGACTCTTCCCTTGCCTTGGGAACCAAGAATCCTGTACTTGGTGAGATGCATTCCTTTGGGATCATGACATCTTTATATGATCATGGTGATCAACTTTTCAGTGGATTTCTCTCATGTGGAATACATCAGTTTTAATTATCTGAAGCTGCATTAAGATAAAACATTTAGTTTGAGAATTTGATAGGTGCAGACAATACATTATTATTATTATTATTATTATTATTATTATTATTATTAATCAGGGCAGTGTACAACATTAGAAACACATTACAAAACATCAATGGTAAAAACATAAACAAACATCAATGGTAGTTGTAAGAATTTGGCCACAGACTATTGCAATCGTAGGACAGACATTTTGATGGGCCTACACAAAATTCCCCTGAAAAAGATCAACAACTTTTGTGTCCAGATTTTTTACTTCTTGAAGTTTGGCAAGGTCAAATGGCTCGTCTAATTTCTGAAGCAGTCTGAATTTGACCTTGCCTCCTCTCAGTTTGACAGCCAGGGACAGCCACTGAAGATCCTTGGCCATCAAATGACAGCTTTGTGTGACAGCATGAAACATCTGAGGTAAACAGGCAGCATTCTCAAAACCACTGATGGCTGGAATTCCACCCTCTTAGATGTCTCTCTTGCCCCAGTGTCTTCCACTGAGCTCCTCATTCCTCAATAATTCTTGGACATGCTGCCCTTCTACATCCTCTTACAGTCAAATCTTGTACTTGACCACTTAGAAGTCAGTTTCATTTACTTCAATAGAGCTTACCCCTAGGTAAGTGGGTATAGGATATCAGTCTTATTTAAACTTACAGAGTGACATCATTATATTTAATAAGAGATTTAATGAAGCTATATTGGGGGGGGGGGGACTATAGCTGGAAGCCTATCCTCCTGGATGGGTGGGTGTGGAAGTGTTTTTTTTTGGGGGGGTGCACTCATCAAGCCAAATAGACGTGCAAGCCTGCTGTTTAACAGTTTCAAGTAGCGAGGAGTAGCCTTGCTGGGGTTTCCCCAGGCCAAACACACCAGCTTCCAGGCTAGCAAGGATCAAAGGACATGCCCTGGCTGCCTTTCATAGTTTTGTGCAGACAGGAGAGATCTGGCAGGGCATCTGCTGACTGATGCAGATTAGAAGTAGCTGGATGGAAAGCAGGTGAACTGGAGATTCTTTTCCAGCATGGATTTTAATCTTAACTGCATAAGAATTTAGGAGTTTCTAACACTTGGCTCTTCAGTGAGATGAACATTACAAGTCCCCAAAGTTTAATTCTGAACTCAGGCCTGGCAAGCTTTGCTGACATTTCTAAATTTAACAAAATGCACAGAAAAAGGTAGTGATATAAGAGTAATTGTGGGTGGATTCATTTACAGGCAACATCAAAAGAGATGATTTAGTTTCCCTGAAACCTAAATAACTTTGTAAAATGCCGCATGCTGCAATCTCAAAGTTTATGAATTATGAAATTATGTTTTCATTGGTGCAATAAAAGTAAATAATGAATGATGTTAAGATTTTTTTTCCCTTTTAAAATATGTGCTGTTGTTTTTAGTTTAAAGTGACGATAAACTTTCATAAATCTCTCAAGCAAGGTAATGAATACAACAGTATAGTTTGGCAGTTGAAACTCTATCAATGTTTAAGTGCTTTTTCTCTTAGGTATTTTTGTGGTTGCAAGGTTTTAATAATTGAAAATGGAGAAAAAATATATATAGATCAACCTTCATCAACCTGATGCCCTCCATATATTAAGGACTACAACTCCCATCAACCCAGGTCATTCTGGCTTGGGTTGATGGAAACTGTAGTCCATTACATCTGGATGGCATCAGGTGGATGGAGGCTTGTCTAGATTAAGCTTGGTTCTCTAGCTGTTTTTGGCCTACAACTCCCACCATCCCTAGCTAGCAGGATGAGTGGTTGGGTATGATGGGAGTTGTAGTCCAAAAACAGCTAGAGACCCAAGTTTGGGAAACCCTGGTCTAGATCACAGATGAGGGGATACTACTGTATATCTGAATATGGTACCCAGAAAGCAATTACTTTCTGGAACACTTGTATTATATCTATGAGTGATAAAAGCTAACACATAGAAAAATTATCATAGTTTTATATTTTTTTAAGTGTTCTGATAGCACATATAACACATCTCAAATTATCAATGCAGATGAAGAGATTAACTATAAATGTATTTATTATACTTTATTATATACTTTCTGGCCCCTATTGACTTAGACTGAATCAGTTCCTTGGCAAAAGTATGAATAATCTATTCAAGGAACGGACAGGAAGGGGGAGATGGAATCCAGACTCCCATTCCCAAAGGCAAATATTTTTCTGCCTATCACTGATGATCTGGCTAGTGCTGTGCATGTATAAAGAAAGTTGTTGGATTGGTCTAGGAAGGGATCTCATGAATGACACTCATTTATACAGGTGTTTCCTCATCTAGATATCTGCACAGACCGCTTAGCAATGTACAGCCGGTGATGACATCACACCTTATTTTATGCCGTGTGGAGTTTTAGACCAGGCGAATTACCAGTTGACGCCGACCTTCTTCCATTTAATCAGTAATAAACATGACTCATGTTTGATATGGGTGATTTCCATTATTAGAGTGATCATCAGGGAACAGAGCTCATGGAAATGCTGTGCTCCATGAGCTGTGAATGATTAAAAAAATACATAACATGCTGACAAAGTGCAGCAGATTTTGCCACAGGGGGAAAAGGGGGAAATCAGCAAACCTCTAATCTTGTCCTGGAAAACTGTGTAGAGCAGGAACTGGAAATGTGTCTGGTGGCTATGGCTTTCCCTGTTCCCTGCTACACCCACAATTTTAGATAGACATGTCAGATGTTTCTACACCTGCATCTCTCATTGCACAGTTCTTACTCAGAGGTAAATGCCACTGAATTCAAGTTAGTGTTATAGGATTGCAGCCTCAGTTTCCTTCTGTCTATTGCTCAGGGGTAGCATGATTTTCAAGTGGTGTTGTGCCTTGCATGTTGATGAACACTGAACAGTCATTTTGCCATCCCAATATGAAAAACTTCCCAAAGGAATTATGAGATTGGGTAGACTGGGTAATTTACTTAGGTCAGGTAGTTGTTCCTTCAATTATAAGACACAGAAATGACTCTAAATGTACTCATCTAACCAGACAAGCTGAGGGGGGCGGACATATGTAAGATTGTCAGATATTATTATCTAAACGACTTTTATGCTAACCCTTACATTAGAGGGCTTTCTGGGTATAGAGGTTTCATGCTAAATGGCTTCTCAGACTTCACTAGCCAGGGCATGTTCTTTGCATTTTTTTAATCTTTCAATTTTAATCCTCTGAAGCTCTTATTTCTTCTGTTATGCTTCATTTAATCTATATAGTGATATTCACTGTCAATTCTGGCCATTTCAGGCATCTCCAAGTAGACAGCCTAATTCTTAAGGTGCTGTGAGACTCTGTCTTGTAGTTGTCACACAAAATACTGTTCCAGAATGTAGCCTCAACAGTCCATCCTGCCTCACCACTTAACTCTTGAGCATTCAGTTTCTCTTTCAGTTATGTGCATCCTAATCTTAGATGTACCTGCTGAGCATTCATTTCCACAGTAGAACTTAGTCTGCATACACACCACACATTTAAAGCACACATCTCCCACTGTTAAAAAGCCTAGTAACTGAAGTTTAAGGATGCTCAGAATTGCTAAGGGTGCTTGAGGGCTAACCAGAGTTCTTTAGGGGAAGTCATGTGTTTTAAGTGTATATTGAATACATGGGGTATATGCAGCCTTGGTCCAAGGAGAGCATGCATAGAATTAAAGCCAAACTGCACATCTTTACATCTCACATTGTTCAACATTATTGGTGTCCAGAACCAGCTTGTCTATTATGGATTTTAATAGTGTCTGTACTTTGTCCTGCCGTTTAAGCAGCCACAGATGTGATAAGCATCTGTGGACACATTTGTAAATCAAATAGCACACATTTGTAAATCAAATAGCAGAGAGACAGGACTAAAGACAAGGGAACATATTATTTGACCTTTTTGTGTGTGTTTTTTAAAAAAAGATTGCCCCACAAACTTTCAAAAAAGTATTACAGTGGTACCTCGTGTTAAGAACTTAATTCGTTCCAGAGGTCCATTCTTAAGCTGAAACTGTTCTTAACCTGAGACACCACTTTAGCTAATGGGGCCTCCCACTGCCACCACGTGATTTCTGTTCTCATCCTGAAGCAAAATTCTTAACTCAAGGTACTATTTCTGGGTTAGCGGAGTCTGTAATCTGTAACCTGAAGCGTCTGTAACCTGAAGTGTCTGTAACCTGAGGTACCACTGTAATATGAAATGTTTACAGTGTAATGGCTATATATGTACAGATAATTTCATAAACTCCTTGGAGAAAGTTGTAATGTTGGTATCTGTTTTGCCATAGTCCAATTAGAAAGAGAATATGGTTCATTAAAAAATTGATTAAGAACAGGACTTCCAGGAACTACCAAGGACTGTTAATCTTTCAGAAAAAATTCTCTTTCCAAACCTCTTGGCAGATTACTGGCTTCTTTCTTCATTTGAAAGTAGTCTTTGTAATTGGCCAGTTAGAAAGGCTGAAAAGATGTGACATTGATTAGGGTTTAGAGGGGGTTTGGGGGGGGAGGGGTTAAAGGAGAGACGGGGATGGAAGGGAAGGAGTGTGTGTCTAAGCCAGGAGCTGCTAAGGAAAGTAGCCAACACATTTCAGGATTTTTTTGGCAGGTTTTGTCCTAATGAATTATAGTATTTGCTCTCTCTCCCCCACCACTATATCTTCTACTCACCATCACCCCACCCCTCACACACGTTTCCCCCAATTCTGAATGTTTTTGAAAAGCTGCAATTACAGAGGTCACAGATCATTTGAATCAACACAGCTGGTCCTGGAACAGTTTCAGCACATAATCACCTATCATGGATGCTAATTCCTGCTATGATTAAAACCCATGCTTTCCAGTAGGGCCGACAGCTCCATTGTCAGATATGCCACCCCTTAATGCAGAAGTCTTGGGCTTGTCTCCACCTGGCTTGCAGGGTTTCCTATATTGGTATGATAAAATATGGGGAGGGGGGCAGGTAAGCCCTGTCAGGCATAATCGATCACATGACACAGTGCATGCACACCATTTGAATGGCAATGTCAATCAATTGGGGGGGCAGGCCTCCTCAAGTATTGGGGAGGCTAAAGACCTTTCAGACCCTAGGAGTTGGCTCCTATGAATATGTATGTACTTTCCCCAAACCTGCTTATGCATGGACAGTGCTGTTTGGGCTTCTCTGCACCTCAGAAAAGAAGGGCATGGTAATTGTGCACAGACCAATAGAACAGGAGCACAGGAAATTGTCATATTGTGAGCCAAATCATTGGGCTTTCTAGTTCTGTCTACACTGACTGTCAGAGATTTTCCAGGGTTTCAGACGGGGGTCTCTCCCAGTCCTATCACAGATAGAACCTAAGACCTTCTACAAGCAAGGCAGATGCCCTACCACTAAGCTGTGACCCTTCTGAAGGTACATGAAGACAGAAAGAGAATACAAGATCAATGAATAAAAATGAACGGGTGGAAAATAAACTTAATGTGAGTCGAATTTACATTTTCAGTTTTGAACTCTGAATATGATTTTGTTTGTTGAATTTAATGCATATTTTTACCTCAGGCATTAAAAAAAATATTGGGAGGAATGTGGCATGAAAGAGAGAGAGCTGTCTAGCTTCACATAACTTCTTTCATACAAAACAGTGTAACAGGATAAGCAAGAAATGCACTTCATTTTAAAATTAGGAAAGCATAATCTAAATTTCCATTATTCAGTTACATTTTCACATGAGTCTGCCTTTTAAAAGTGTGTGGAAATGTAGAGAGAAGGGGATCTCTCTTATCTTAATTAATCTTCTTCTCATCCTCCCCCCTCTTTGCGACAACTAAGCCGTCGTAGGAGTTGAAATTACGCACTAAGAAAACCTGGAATTTGATGACATAAGTGTTTGAAGCAAAAAGGAGTTTTGCAGTATCCAAGGCTGATGAATAAGCTGTCAGTATCTGCAAAGGCAGCAGCTCTCCCACAGTAAGATGAGAGCTGGCAATGCAACTGAAATGTAAGTGAACAGCACCTGTGAACGAGTGTTGTTCATTTGTCACTTCCCTGTTGCCCTGAGGCAGTTGTTGTGGGGAACAACTACGACTTCCATCAGCTCCATTCAATATGGCCAGTGGCCAGAGATGATGGGAGCTGTAGTTCAATAGCAGCCAAAAGGATTCCCCCACACCTGTCCTGAGGTTTTGATGTGAGAAATGTGTACGGGGAGGTGTTCCTGGCTGGGTCTGCTTCAGGTGGCATCTTGGGGCAGGCACAGTGCTTCTTTTCGAGAAAAAGAGGTGCCAGAGCTCACCATAACCGCTTCCTTTGTTCTCTTCTAATGGCATTGGTGGTGGAGGAGGAGGAGGTTGGATTTGATATCCCGCTTTATCACTACCCGAAGGAGTCTCAAAGCGGCTAACATTCTCCTTTCCCTTCCTCTCCCACACCAAACACTCTGTGAAGTGAGTGGAGCTGAGAGACTTCAGAGAAGTGTGACTAGCCTAAGGTCACCCAGCAGCTGCATGTGGAGGAGCAGGGAATCGAACCCGGTTCACCAGATTACGAGTCCACCGCTCTTAACCACTACACCACACTGGCTCTCTCTCCACCTGAGAGGTGCCAGAACTGAGTTCCAGTGATTTCCGGCTGAAAAAACAACCCTGGGGAGACAGGACCTGAAGCCTGGATGCTGCACAAGGCTTCTGACACTTTGGGCACCAGCAGGGAGAAGGCTGCCATTGAGGCTTCCCTTTCTGCAGTAAAATGTCTTGACTGGTTGACACTGGGAAGGAGGTTGTAGACGACTCTCCCCAAACCAACCACTTTAAGTTGATGAGGAAGGACAAGGCTGAGTGCTAGAGCATCTGCAGAAGGTTTAATCCTTGGCATCTCTAGGTAGAACGGGGAGAGACTGTTGTCTGGAAACCTGAAGAGGCGCTGCCAGTCAGAGTGGACAATACTGAGCTACGTGTATCAATACTGCATTGCAGCACAAGGCAGCTTCCTATGTGCCTAGCACATGCCAAAGCATTCTCGCTGGATTGTTTAAAAGTGATTTAAATGGCATTCATGTTGCATTTCTGAACCTATTGCGATTTCCTTTTACTTCCTCCCATTACTCCAACCTCGCAATTCTTCGTGGATGCTTCTTCCTTTCATCTGAAAAATGGCACTTGCTTTCCTTGGGAATGAATAATTCCCGCCCCCCTTTCCCACTGAACATTCAGCGGTTTGTTGTGGCTTTACTTTACATTACAGCCTTTAGCGTCATACTGGAAACATCTTATTTTCCAAAGTGGTGCTATTCATTTTTTTCAACATTTTAAACATCTATTTCATCAGTATTGGTTATGTACGCTTTGCTCAGCCATGTTTAATCTTTGGAGTGATCTGTTTTCCCCTTAGAAAGTATCTTTTTAAATGCACCTGAATGAATGTATTCATTACAGCTACCACCATGGTGACACTTTAATACCAAGGCCTTATTTTGTTAACAGGCTGTGTGGCATTAAATATGAGTGCTGAAGCTGCAGAAGTAATTTCATCTGTGAATGCCTAAGTAAGGCTGAATGGAAGCATAAGGTGCTATGACAGAACAGAACATCTCATCTTTCTATTTTGGACAGCACCATATGCTAAACAGTAGCTTTCCTCCTCCTCTCTGAACTTAGCAAGCAAAGCCATTCACTGTCAATACTAGCTTCAATTTTGTTTTTTAATTACTGTGGATATTTACTATCAGACAGGATGCTATATAGGAGCTTCAAAAATGTACACGGTCCAGACGGTTATCTCTATTTTCAGATTAAGAGTATGCTTAATCACTTATCCCAGTCAAAGAGAGAGAGAGAGAGAGAACCCTAGTTTATAGATTTTTGTGCATTTTTTAAAAAAACACACAACCAATTATTTAAAAGTGAAAGTGAGTGAAGTGGAATGGGGGGACCATTTTAGTACAGTAGTTTACAAATTAGATTGGTTTTAAAGCAGACATTCATAACTGTTGTTTTTTCCCCTGTGGCTGCATACACACCCTACATACATTTAAAGCTCATTGCTTCTCCAAAATAATCCTAGAAACTGCACCTTTCAGAGCTTTAAATGCCCGGTGTGAGAGTGGCAAGAGGGTGAGTGAAAATCCCATATTGAATTGGCTTTGGGAATATAGGGATTTCCTGTCTGATAAAAGTAGAAAAATCCAGTCCACTTGATAGCTTTTTAAAGAGGATGTGGTTGAGTCCTCCAAGTCTTGTTGGTTTAATATGCAAAGTGAGGTTGGTGCTAATGAAGCTCATTTTAATCAGCATCAGCCATGTTTATAAGCCACAGAAAACAATTTTCAGTAGCTTATCTTGCTTACTTTGATATTAAGAAGAAGAAAGTTTAATAAGAATTATGGGGAGTCAATGAGTTTGTGGTAATATTGGAAAGTAAATATCATAAGATCCCACACAAAATAACCAGGAGTCTAATGGAACCTTAGGGGTTCAATGGAGATCAAAGTAATTCCAGGAAGGGCCTGAAAGCAGGAAAGAGAATGTGTCATCCTTCTGTTCTAGGAAATGCCCAACACTTCTCATGAGCACAAACTGAGAAGATGTGGGAGGAGGCTTTATGGAACCCTACGGAAATTCTTCTGGCCACAGATGCCTCTGCCATTAGGTTTTCTGTTCTTTTTTCAAAGAGCAATCAGTGCCCTAGGATCCACCATGCTACAAAATAACATTTCTCTAAAATGTAACCAACAAATGAAGTCCATCAGGCCTGATTGTTTGCAATAACTTCCTGAGTTTTCACTGAAAGCTAGCAAGCTACATTCCTTCCATCCTCAACTGTGAGGAGTTCTTCACTGTGATGTCTTGCAAAATAATCTCCTAAGGGAAAAGCAAATGAGTTTATTTTTATTTGTTTATTTTTAAAATTTATATACCTCCCTTCACCAGGAGATCTCAGGGCAGTTCACAGAATAAAATACAAGATAAAACACAAAGTTTATATCTCAAGCTCATGTATTAATGTCAATTAAGACTACTGAAATCAGGATTAAAATCAAAATAAAAGGTTAATTATTGATATTTTAATATGTGCTAAAAAGTACTATTATGTCAAATTGCAAAAACAATAGCATTCTGCCTCTTTTTCTTTTCTTTGTTTTAATCTAATTATCCAGATTCCTAAAGATTTTCATTTCACAGAAATCATTTGTTCCCTTTCCTAAAGTGAACCTTTTGATGCACATCTGATAAGGCCATCAAAGTCCCTGTTACTATGCATTCCAATTGCCCTTGGGAGTATTTGATTAGAGCATTTGCTTTGTCACACTGACAAACTAAAAGTTATTATCTATCTCAGGGGGCTAACGGGAAGACATAGGAAATAAAAAGACTGGTTGTTATGACATGCACAAGAGATCTGAAAAGCTCCATGAATATCGTGAAGTGAGGCAACAGAAATGCAAATTAGATTGGCTTAGCAATATTTGCACATTCTAATTATGTCACCTAGCAAAGGACAAATATATAAATAAATCAGGAGGTAAACATGACTTGGTTTCAGGAATGCTGATATTATTTCCTATGCCATAGTTGACTGTGAGCAAAGGGGATTTGGGCATTGGGATAAAGAGTGAAGGTGTGGGATAAAGAAGGGACAGGTTAAGCCACATAGGAATGTGCAACTTAGGATGATGCTCCATTCTCTTTTCCACTGCCCAAGCTGAAGAGGAAGGAGAAGGTGAAATGAGTTTTAGTATCCTCGCCAGTTTCTTCAGGACCAGAGAATGATCTATGATCTGTTAACAACAACAAAATATTTTTGAGATTCACAAATATAATTTAAACACATGGAGCATAAACAAAAGAACGAAGACATGCGGGGTATTGTGCTGCTAAGTCATGCTCCAAGTTGACCCACTGAAATCAGTGGACTTTAGTTAGTAGGTTCATTGATTTCAGTGGGTCTATTCTGTGTATGGTTTAGTCTGATACTGTGCAAAATCTTCAACTGTAAAACAGCATCAAAATGAAACTGGTTTAAAGCTAGCAGCTGAAAGCCAGAGTGCAAAGAACTTTGAAAGCACTAAAATTAATGTGTGACTTTTTAAAAAGAAGAAATAGTAAATAAAAGTGATGATAAATAGAATAACAACATAAAAAGAGTAAAAATGCATTGAAATGAAAAAAGAGATAAAAGGAATTGATAGTTTGTATATATCCTATCCATAAACAAATGTACAGTTGTACTTCAGCTCTCAAATGCCTTGGGCGTCAAACGTTCCAGCTCCCAAACAATCGAAAACTGGAAGTGAGTGTTCCGGTTTCTGAACGTTATTTCGGAAGCTGAACGTTCGATGGAGCTTCTTCAGAGAAGACTCCCTGGAAAAGACCCTGATGTTGGGAAAGATGGAGGGCACAAGGAGAAGGGGACGACAGAGGACGAGATGGTTGGACAGTATCCTCAAAGCTACAAACATGAGTCTGACCAAACTGCAGGAGGCAGTGGAAGACAGGAGTGCCTGGCGTGCTCTGGTCCATGGGGTCACGAAGAGTCGGACACGACTAAACAACTAAACAACAACAAAGTCCCATGGAAAATCAGTGCAGCTCTCAACTTAGTAGATATGTGCAGGGTTGTACCTGCCCTTTTCTGCAGGGCAGGTGAATCTAAGTGCCCATTAATTTTGGGAAGAGTGTGGAGATACCTACCAATTCCACACTAGAACTGGTAACATGGAGTTGCCTGTTGAATTAAAAAAAAACATTTGTATTCATAACCTGCATTTTGAAGAGTTGACCATTTACAATTTACTGCAAAATAAGAAATAAGTTGGAAATAAATAAATAATAGTTCATATTGCTGTGGTTTTAAAACCTACATTAAATGTGTCCTAAATATGAAAATGGTCTAGATTCCTTATATATAAACACCAATGAAAGCAACTTTATTTTTTCCAGGTTTTTAAAATTTGTATTCAAAACCTCTTTTGTACAACCTGTTAATCAGTCATCTCTCTCCTGCTCTTGATATCCAACAGTGCAGTAATCAGAAACTTGCTGGGTTCGCTTCTTGCTGTGTGCACTGGAAGTTTGAATATACAGCTGACTACACATCAGTTCTACATCTACATATAATTTCTGTTGTCTTCTTATTCCAGCCATGTTAGAGAACATAATTAGTGAAAGGACAACTGTTTGCAACAAATCAGAACTAGGAAAGTGAAATCTGGCAAGCTTAGTCCAAGCAGAAAAGTTATGCAAACGTTATGCATTATGAAAAATTAACAATGCAAATTTGTATCTTGGCAGATAATCATTGACATTCTTTTATTTCAAGTACAATTTCAAAAAGAAAGAAGTTAGAAGAAGCAGCAGCAGCAGCAGCAAATTTAATTTCTACAGTGCTACAATGGTAGTAGGACTTGACAAGGGCATATTGGAGCATACTGAGGGAATCCTTGGCCCCACATGATCTCAGCACTTCCCATATCCCCAGCAAGGAAGCAAAAACTTGCCAGCCTGGGACTGGTATGAGGTTATTATATTCCTACTGAAACCAATGTATTCAGCTTTGCCTACAGAGGAACCAGTGGCACAAGTTCTCAACTAACCTGAAACCTGTAAGTATAGAAGTCAAGATTGGATGACAACAAAGGAATATGGCATATTGCTGAGCATGATGTAGCCAAATTGAGGTCCAGTTGATTAAATGGGCGTGTTAAATTATGTGCTTAAATTTCTTCACTTAAAGCCAACAGAGCCTCAAAGTGCTTAACTTAGGGTTGTGCTTATTGTTGAGTCAATGGAGCAACCAATCCGCTTGAATGTAATATCTGTCTATCTTTCACATACACACCCCAAAGTTTGGAGGGGTCATCTAAGCTCTCTGGCCATCCATAAGATTCACCTCACAACAGGAATTGGTATGGCCCAGATTGCCAATAAAGAGTTTTCTTTTAAAGAGAAAGTGCATGTAGAAAGTCCTGTCAGACTTTGGAAGCAAAGAAAACAAGAATGCTGTGTGACAGGCATGTTCTAGGATTCCTTTTGCTGCTCAGTGGTTTGTATCAGTCCTGCATGCCAAATAGAGTGTTTCTGACAGCATCACTTCCCATGGTTCCTTTGAGTTACCGGCTGCAGATATCACATAAACTCACTTTTCCTTCAGATCAAAGGCTATAGCTGAGTGAACAGCTCCCGAAAGGATGTACACCAGTTATATCTGAACAATGATAATCTCAGATCCACCTCTGAGTTTAGTGTGTGTGTGCATGCGCGTGCGCTTAGCTATGGTATTTTTTAGCCTGTCCAAAGATATGAGGAACTAGCATGAAATGGAATTCAGCAAACAGATAGGTTGCAGAGGGAGATAGATCAATTGCAGTAGAGTTTAGAACTTCAGAGTTCTAAAAACTCTCAGTGGTTTTATTCAGTAAATCAGGAACACCCAGAAACACATACAATTGAATGGCTTCAGTGCTGAACAGAGAGAAAGATGGAGTGGTGGATAAACAAACTTCAGCAGGCACTTAAGCACTAGGAAATGATGGTTCCACAAATGATTAAACAGAGCACTATTGTACATAACAATATGCATCCTCAGGATGAAGACCCTGCTATGAAGTCAGAAATAAGTTCTGTTCAACAAAGATCCTCTACTACTTTAATTATAAGCTTTCTCCATGTGGCTTCTACCTGTTTGGCCTCATCCTTAACAAGTAGGTTCTTGATTGCAGCTTAATCATGCAATTCCTATACTTTTTAAAGCATACAGTGGTACCTCTGGTTAAGAACATAATTCATTCTGGAGGTCCGTACTTAACCTGAAACTGTTCTTAACCTGAAGCACCACTTTAGCTAATGGGGCCTTCCGCTGCTGCCGCGCCACCACCATGCGATTTCTGTTCTTATCCTGAAGCAAAGTTCTTAACCCGAGGTACTATTTCTGGGTTAGTGGAGTCTATAACCTGAAGCGTCTGTAACCCGAGGTACCACTGTATAATGATTGGTTTTGTCTCTTCTGCAATAAAAAGAACATCAATAAAAGACTAAGGCTGCAATCTGAACCCCACTCATCTGGGAGTAAGTCCCATTGAATTCAATAGGACTTCTGAGTAGACATGGTTAGCATTGTGCTGTAAACTGGCTAAGAAACCAATTATACATAAGGCTGAACAGGAGGCTATTATAGGGGCAGAAGTCACAAGGAGGAATATTATAAGTAAAGGCACAGTAGCCTAAAAAAAAAGCTTGATAAAACTTCATCCATTTTCTGGTGGCAAAATATATTGAAAACAATTACTATAATCAGTAATACTAATAGCAAGTTTAAATCATCATAAAATGTGTTATGGAAGATGGAATTATTGGATTGCCTTTATACTTATTTTTATTATGTGTTTTTATGTACTTTATTGTACTTTTATGGTGTGAACCGCCCTGAGATCTACGAGTATAGGGCAGAGAGGAAGCACTAGACTCATCTATTTTTCACCAGCAAAAGCCTGATCATTACCATAAAAGGTGGGTGGAATCAGAAATCGTCACAAATTCAGAATAGATACATGTGTGGTAGAATATGTATAATTAAGGCACCTGCAATTTCTGACATCTGTGGTATGGATTCTGTAATTTTACATTTGGTTTTTGATTCAGTACAATAATATTAAATAGGCTCTGGAACAGCCTTGGTTATACACCCTTGTGGAAATTAATTGAAACAAACAATGTAGTTTATTGTACAAAACTCACATATACATACATTAGTAATGGATATGAGCCCCACTATTTTAAAGCAGCATTTAAACATGGTTTGGCGTGGAGTCTACTTGTTTCGAACAGTCACTGTTGATTTTCGGATCCTTGTACCACACTTGAATCAGTGCCTGAATGAGCTTCTCCATAGTCGTACAGTCTACAGTACGGAGGCTACTTTTGCATATAGCCCACAAATTCTCAATGGGATTTACGTCCGGGGAATTCCCTGGCCAATCAAGTATCTATATTTGCTGCTCTGTCATTAATTTCTTCACCACTTTCGATGTGTGACGGGGACTAGGTCCTGCTACAATATCCCAGTACTGTCAGGATACCTCTTTTCCAGCTCTGGAATAACTCTCTTTCGTAGAACCTCAATATATTGTGGCGAGCGCATCATTCCTTCTATTGGCTGCAGGCTTCCAACACCATAATGATCAACTGACTTTTTGTGTTTGTTTTGAGTACAGGATTATGAGTAAGAGAAAACATGCTTTGTTTCAATTAATTTGCACAAGGGTGTAGGTAACCCTATACAAGCATACTTACAATCCACAAATTACTTCTGAACAGAACAGTTGAGTGATTTCATGATTATTCATTTGATTGGATTCTGTATTCACTTGTGTTCTGCATAATTGTGTGATAACCTACAGCTATCTCTGGCATTACTTGACCTTTTTGCCTCCATACACACCTATGCTGATCACACACACACACATACACACACACACACACACACAGATAGTGCTGGCTATAAACAATAAATAAATCACACTTAAAAATGTTACATTTCACCTAAGACTAAAAGCAAAACTATTTCAGTGATCATAAAGTGCTTATGTAATACAACATCCAATTATAGAAGTTTAACTTTTGTAGTCTCTATTGCAATTATTGCCTTATGGCCTTTGTTCTCCATTGTGCACCATTCATTTTTAGATGTGAATGTTGTAGATTAATACAAAGTACACTGTCTGAATTTGTGATGTGCTAGTTTGGTAGATCAGTTTTTCATGGCTATTACCCTAAGAAACTCATGCCGAACTTCCAGATGCCTGTTTCCTTTAAGACGCCAACATTGGCAATGACCCCAAGAGACCTAGCCAATGTAAAGGAAACAGAAGAGTTTCCTCTGGTGCATATGATGAAGAATTGGCAGTCAGCTATTAAAGATTTTGCAGAGCATACTGTAATACTTCTAACCTGTGCTGTGAGCAACTTTTTATTGGAAACCCATCACAACCAGAGATCAAGAACACCCCATCTCTGCTGTCAGGTTTGAATGTTGTCAAAAATCCAATGATGCTTTTATACTGAAGAGTGAAAGCCAAGAATGGATAGATTCTAGATTAATGAGCTAGAAATGTGAATCCTGGGAATCTTCTATAATTAGTTTCCCAAACCCCAAGCAGTCAGAGCCTCTGTGTTACAATAGCTACATGGAGATTGCTTTAAACAGCCTCCTCATTGGTACTCCTTCATGTGGCAACTAAGACATGTGCAATGTTTCAGCACATGGACTGTTCCCCATCAGAAGGAGAATCTTTTGGTGGGAGTTGTAAGTGGCATACAAATGCCACTATACCCAAGGGGGTCAAGTCAGGAAGATGCTCAGCCTGTTAAAGCAGTTTCCATACCAAAACCATTTCAGAGATTGTCCATGTGGCCTTGTCCTGGAGGGTCATGCATGTTATATAATTAGAAGCTGCTGGAATGATGTCTACAGCAGCATTGTGTATAACCTTATTCCTTTTCATCCTTTAGCACTGCTAATTTTATGGACCAATGTGTGCCTTTGCCTTCAGATTGTGCCAGCACATCATTTAATGCAGCTGTTAATAATTGAATTTCCCTGATATATTTGTGATCAAGAAAGTGCTATTTGCTTGGGGAAAGTTTGGTGAAGTTGGTTACTTTTGCAAATCCTTGATTTCTTGATATGAAATAGAAATGTTTCATTTCCATCGTGTTTTTTGGCTGTGCACTGTGACTTCATTCTGCCTTCATCAACATTATTGATATTTTTGGATACATCTTGCTTTGCGATGCTGACTAGCTAGTAGTGACTTAATCATCCTGGCTTCCACCAACTGTTTTCTGTCTGCTAATACTGTTGCCCAACAGAACTAATGATAACATTTTCTACAGTCATCTCAGCAGAGACTGCTCCACTGCACATAAGTCTGCTCAGTATATAAAACTCCCTGACATATTCTTGGAAAGAAACAGAACAGATTACTGTATATCTTTTCTTCCTTTGGTGAATGAGGCTCATTGGCAGAGGAAGAGGAGTGCGGGGGGAATGCACCGCCCCTGGCAACGCGATCCCGGTGGGGTGCCATTGCGGCTGCCCCCCGCCCGCACTGGGCACCACTGCCCTGCAGGTGGTGTGCCACACCCCCAGGACGCACGCCAGCCCTGCCCCCACCTGCTCTCCACCCCCACCCCACCCCAGTGCCAGAGCATGAAGCTCTGCCATTGATGAGGATATGAGTATTTAGGTTCAGAGAAACAAACAAGTTTGGCTAGAATTCTGGGTATGCAAAAATTGGCAATTTGTTCAGAGTTCTATCTTGTCACCTTGTTTATAGGGTTCTTCATCCATGAGTTGCTCATACATGCATGGCATTTGGATGCCAGTAGTATGGTTGAGTTCTGGCTAGTCACTGGTATGTAAAAGCTGCATGAGTAATAGAGGCCCATGGATTAAGACGCTTTGTATGAGATGCAGGACTGTATGAGACACTATTATTTTATATCCCACTATTCCTCAGAAGACTCCAGCATGGGTAGCAATCAAAATACCAGAACATTAAAAGCAAATAGCACAATTGTAAAAAGCTCTATTCAATTTGTACACATTAGTATAGAAGCCATTTATTTTAAACATTCAAGTGGCCATTCAGAAGAAGAGGCAAGTTTTCAGCTGGAAGTGAAAGATGAGAAATGTTGGCACAAGCCAGCATAAGTGATAGGACACTAGAAAACACACACACATATAAAGCTTTGAAAAATAGCGACAAAAATACTATGAGCATGTGCAGTTTCAATTTAAAAAAACTTACTTTACTCATCATTGGTTTTGCTCTTAGGGCCTTGGTCCAGTCAGTAACTTTCAGCATAACTAGAAGGAGCAATGGCTGCAAAAGGGGACTTGGTCCTTGTACTGCAGACATCAAATTCTACCTCCTTTAACCAGACTGATGCATCTTTGTTCCATGTTTTTCTGCTCCCTAGCCCCACAAAAAACAACTTCAATCAGTCTTGCCAGAATCCTATACCCAATTTAACTGAAATCAAAGCAAGCCCCATTAAACATAAAGTGACTTCCTTCCGAGTAGACATATATGTTGCTGTACTGTACTATAAGTTAACTGCCTGGACTTTATCCATGTAGAGTTTTTTTGCATTTGCCATGAAGGGGGGCATTCTTAAACAACCACCCACATGTTGTAGAATCTTAGATTGTAGAGTTGTATGGGAATCCGAGGGTCACTTAGTCCAACCCCTTGCAATGTAGGAATCTCAACTAAAGCATCCAAGACAAATGGCCATCCAGCCTCTGCTTAAAAGCCTCCAAGGAAGGAGAGTCCCCAACCTCCCGAGAGAGACCATTCCACCATCAAACAGCTCTTAATATCAGAAAATTCTTCCCAATGTTTAATTGGAATCTCTGTTCTTGTAACTTGAATCCATTGGTTGCTACGAAGAAAGGAAAGGCAATGGAGTGGGGGTGGGGGTAAGGAAATCTCTTTGGAGATTGTAAGCAGATACGAAAGGGGGGAAAGCAAGAAGCCTGTTGTTAGGACTCAGGGATTCCTGTCACCTGGTATCCAAAGCAGTTCACTCATCACTGCCTTGTTCATTCATTCACTGAAAACATGCAGGAGGAACGGTCAGCATACACTTTGAAGTTTTTCTGGACATGATTTCCTTTTCCCCCCTTTACTCTCCAGAGACAGAATAGCTTGCTTTTGTTTTTAAACAAAAGCTCAGAGTCCAGCAGTGCTACCACGGGCCATGAGTCAAACCACTGTAACACCGTGGCTCCAACTCCCATTTCACAGAGTCATTCCAGTCCAAGAAGATATCAAAAGCTGCATAGAAATCAAGCAGATTTATCAAGCTGTCCTTTCCCTGACACAGGTTATCAATCTGGGCAAGCAAAACGGTTCAGAAACCACCCCTGCCTGAAGCCAGAATGACATTGGTCTACAGAACTGGCTTCTGTTTACAACGCCAACTAACATTTTCAAAGTTCTATCATTTTGTATATGAAGCAAATCTTTTGTGTTCAATTCAAGTTCAACCCACTCTCTTTTAACAGCTACAAGTGAAATAGAACTTTATCCATTGCGGTAGGAAGAGCCATTGTGAAAAGCTATTGAGACAGCTAAACTGGCTTAAATTCAAGGTAAAATTCTCAGTAGGTCTTCAATGCTGAGTGTTTCTGAAAAGTCAATCCCTCAAATACCCTCAAGAACAGAATTTTCTGCCATTTGTAAGTATAATATATGATATGCCATTTCTGGTAGTGAGAAATCAACAATTTTTCCAAAGGTCTGAAAAGCAGTGTCATCTACAGAATACATATTTATGAATTTAACACAAAAGTTGAGGTTTTAAAATGACTACCAATGCAACAGAGAAACGACATCCTGTTTGTGAAACAATCTCCAAATAGACTTGTGCAAGTGCCCCCACATTTCTTGGTTAGGTTATTTCTCTTCCAATAATATCAGGAGCCAATGTGTACATGGCCTTGCCAATCTATGCCTCAAAACCTGCTTCACTATGCAGTTCATACAAATATATTTAGTATGTATTAAGCTTACATTCTGAACACCACAAGCTAAGGCTCCTTTTCATATCTTATATTTCTAAAAATCAGCTACACTGCTCAGAAATAGTCACTTCAGCAGTAGACTGTATATATGATTTGGCTATATTTCTAAATGTACTGTTCATAGTATCTATTGGGAAGCTCTTTCGATTCTAGTTCTATAGTGAGTCTTGAAACAGCTTTAGAAATAAAATTGTTTCATTTTATTCAAACCCAATGAATGTTTAGTGGCTTGATTGAGCAAGTCAAACCTGTGGTGATTTAAACAAAACTATTAATTCTCTCCTTTATGAATAAGTTAATTTTCCCACAAAGGTCCAAATGTACCTCTTTATTTGGTGATTTTGTCTTATTAAAACAGCTAACGGCTTCTTTCCGCCCAAACAAGATTTATACCCATTTGATTCTATTAAGCCACAACAGACACATCAATCCAAAGTGATTCTAGTTAATTTATATGTCCCTGCCCACTGGTCTAGAAAACTTTACTTTCTGTACAGAAAACCTCGACTTCCAAATTGAATCCTAATGCAAACTTCCAAGGTTCACGCCAAGGCCACAATAGATTGCTTTGTAATTGATTGCATTATTTAGTTCAGAAGCTGTCTCAGTATCAAATGTATTACTTTGGAGATAAGCACACACTCAGCTGTGTTCAAATCTATTTTATTGCCTTGCTTTCTGAATTTGCATGCTGTCTATGCAGTCCTCCCTCCCTCCCCTATTCCTCCTCCTTCAACGGGACTAAAAATGCCTTAAACCTGAGTTCCTTGTTTTAAAAGATTGGTAGTAAGGGCTATCTTCTCTGTATCACACTTATTCAGGTCACATCTTTGGGTCAATGGAATATGACTTACGTTTTTACATATGCTGGAAGCCACCCAGAATGCCAGGGGAAACCCAGACAGATGGGCAGGGTATAAATAAAATCACCACCACCACCATCATCATCATCATCACTAGGTTCATATCTCACAATGCTTATTGATAAGTTTCTGGTGTTCAGAAACTATGGTGATGTAGCTACTAGGATGGTGTGCACTGAATATAAATGGCCAGGCATTTGTATTTTATTGTTTGATAGCTCCCTGATTGAAAAATGATACTACATTTGTGTGAATATGAAATAATGAGTCCTGATCAGAGACACGTTTGGCAGTAGATATATCAATTTTAACATAAAATATTCTTCTTAAGAAATGGCTTTCTCCCACATGAAATCCAAAACTATTTGCAGCATTAACACTCAGAAATGAATTTCTGACAGTGCTGAGCTGATCAGAGTCATACTTTTTGAATGATGGTTCAATTTCTAGAGCCAGAGAGAGAGAGAGAGAGAAAGAGAGAGACAGAGGTCCTCGGTGTTACTGAAGGATTGTACAAAATTCAAATAACCTAGATGAGTAGGTTATAGATTCCAACTATCACAGTAAATCCCTTGTTCTATCAGTTCCCATAAAAAGGTTTCTTTGATTGGGTGATTCAGCACTGCACATGTTAATGTGAGCCCACTGAATAGCTCATGAATATATCCCAACCCCATTCAGGGCTCTACTCTGAGACTTGTTTCACTTAATCATGACCCAATATACAAGTTTGGCATAGCTGAGTCCCCACCACTCCTTTTATTAAGGGCAATTTTGCTCTAATGCAAACTGAGAATGATGACATAGATGCTGACTTGTTTAAATTATATTATTACATCTGAAGACTTTACTTTCACCCTTTAAACCTCACATGTAGACAAACATAATGAATGAAGTCTGACCTGTCTTATAGTACAGCTTTGCATAAGATGTTCAGATCAAATACTAGCTTTGTTTAGCAACCCTAGACCATGGTGGAGTACATTTTCATTCTGTTTTAAGATTTAAACTTAAGATTTAAACAATTTTGCCTGGGGCACAGAAAACTCTCCATCTCGGATAGATCAGTTGTATTTTTGCCATCTTGAATTACGTCATTTCAGATGCTAAAGACAAATTTTAACTCACGAAATTTACAAATTATACAAATTGGGAAGAAATGTACAGATATAGGGGAAATTTAGCTGTATCGTATTATAATTAAAAACAATATCGACAATTGAAACCAAGAAAACAAAATCCAGGCTAGATAGATACGTTTCCGATTTTATTCCCATTACATACCAGGCAGAGGGCTTTCTTGGCAGTGGCACCCACTCTGTGGAACACCCTCCCACCAGATGTCAAGGAAATAAACAACTATCTGACTTTTAGAAGACATCTGAAGGCAGCACTGTTTAGGGAGCTTTTTAATGTTTGATCTTTTATTGTGTTTTTAATATTCTGTTGGAAGCCGCCCAGAGTGGCTGGGGAGGCCTGGCCAGATGGACGGGATATAAGTAAGAAAGTATTATTATTATTATTGTTGTTGTTGTTGTTGTTATACAAAGGAAGAGCCAAATGTGCATTTATAAAATAGAGATAGAAAGTAGGGGCAGATGGGGGCGTGGCACACCGGGCACCAGGGGGGATCTCAGGGTGGTATGGGGGGCTGTAGGGCAGCACGGTGGTTGCTGGGCATCTTCGGCGCTGCAAGGGGTGCAGCCACTGCCCGTCCCTCAAAACACCAGCTACCGAAGTTTTGGCAGCTCTGCTAAAAATAGCACAAGAAGTTTGGTGGCTCCCCTAAAACAAATTTGGTCTGCCCCAGGCGCTAAGCGGGGGTTGCTATGCAGCTGCAAGCTGAAAAGGATTCCCCACCCCTAGTCTAGAGTGTGTAACAGATTCCAAACTGAATTTAGACCAGGAGTGTGACATTGTTGCCACTAATGCCATGACAGGGCTGGTGCAAAATCCAGTCACACACACACACACACACACACACACACACACACACACACAGTTTACATGACTGAATGCAACAACCTTAGTGCATGGGAAGAAAGTAGCAGAGTAGCCAATGCATCTGGTCCATCTGCCATGCAGAGTTCCAAAGTAAAACACACACGGCGGCAGAATTCTTCACTAACAGTTTGCTGAGGTTTAAAAGTGTACAGGTCTTACTGGATCCCCAGGAAGGTTCACAAACTTCAGCTCCTAAGAGCATGTCCAGTTGCAGAAACAAAGAACAGGAAAACAGAAAGAAAAAAAACTGACTGATAAACTGAGCTCAGAGGCAGGAGATATATTACCCACCGCTGAGTATATGACCTTGAGTCTCACATGACTGGCCAGATTAGTGACCCATAAAGCTCACAATCCTTAACATACCAATCCTTAAGAGCCCCACTGTTTCTTCTCAAGCATGTGTGTGTGTGTGTAGACTTTGCAGCTGGCTCTGGAGGAAGGGAAGGCAGGTACATTTAGCCAATGGGGCCAGACATCTTCCCCGACCTAAAGAAGACCCCTGGGAATGATGCTATGTCATGACAGAGCCCTCAAGATCCCACCAATTTTGGCAGTGGTGGAAAGAAGAAAAAAGAAAGAAGAGCAGTTCAGCGCACTGGTGGGGATGTGAACTGCCCTCACTGGTCATGAAATTGATTGTTTGATGAGTGGGTAATAGTTACCTATTCCTGAGTAGATCTGCTTGGATCAAATGAGGGCCGGGTGGCTGTGCCATGCGTGTGTGTGCATGTGTCATAACCACTTCAGTTGCTCACACCCAGCCTTGGAGGGTTGCCCAAGTGTAAATTCATCCCTTATGTCAAGAAATGTTCGCCACTCCAGCTTTAGTTTTAGCATGGTCCATTTATGGGCATCATCTGCTATAAAGGAGCCTTTAATTGTTCATTTCAGCCTGAAGTGTCTGGAACATCTTTTCCCAACCCTATTGGAAAAGCTCTAAGTAACAGAGTCCTCAGTCTGAAATATTTGCTATTTAGCACCTTTTTAATATTCCACATAGAGTTTATATTTCACTTGAGCCCAATCACAAATCTTGGCGTTCTTAGGGGTAGATGACATGAAGAGTTTTGTGAGTTTCTGCCACTAGGTAAATTTGGTGTTCACTTAATGTCCTTTAAGCAATTCAAAAGGCAATTTTCCTGTAAAAGAATAAGGAGTAGTTTAATAAGCAAACAGTTATGCAGATAGCCTCTTCCCATGGTTGTTGCTGTGAATAAGACCGTTGCATACTCTCTTTTTCTTCTGTGTTCATTCTTCATCTAACCCATTCCCTGCTCTTGATTGTTTTGATACTAGCAGACAAACAATTGTAACCACAGCTGCTTCCCACTATGGTTTGGGTGTTGTCTTGATGCAAATGAAAGGAGGCAGGGAAGTTACGGCTGCCTTTGCCTCCAGAGTGCTTAATGCATCAGAAAAGAACATGTTCTGTCATTGAAAAAGAGGCTCTAACATGCTTCTGGGCAATGTAACACTTCAGGACTTTCTTGTGATATAAGGTTAACATTTATCACACATAGTTCAAGTCAAGCAACCTCAAGAATAGGTAAGCAGATCATCAGACTTAGGGACTTCTATTTCCAAATTGATCATCTCCCAAACATTTGGACTACCACTGCAGATTGATTATCCTGTGTTCTGATTTTAAGCCAAGAGGGCATCAAATAAGATGCGGATGAAGCATTGGTAATTAAACAATAGCCTCATCCACCCAAGGGGCGAGTATACCTTCAGAATGGAAAGTAGCCCTGACCAAGAGCCTATTGATCTTATATAAGCAAAAGATAGTAATGCAAAAAGAAGCTATCCAGACCTCTGAAATCATACGGGCAAGTAGCAAGTGAATTGTGCCTCCTCAGTGAGATTTGAAAAATTGAGAATTGAGTAATTCCAACATTTCCACAAGCAAGATTAATTAATGTGGTCCATGGAGATCACATAGGCATGTCTAACTAAAAGATGAAATAATCAAAGCATCTGGTAGCCAGGGATGAACAAAATCGTTGAGGAAATAATCAGGAACTGTATTGTGCCTTATGTGATAAATTTTAGGTGATGTTCACCACTCCATTAATTCCATTAATTCCAACAAACCGTGGGAAATATTAGCTTAAGATATAATGGAACACTTTCATGACCAAACTGCAAAACAAAGATGTATTATCATGATGGTGATTTACTATTACAAAAGGGCAGAAGTTTCATTTTCTGACAAAATTGCTAGACATAATTAAGTTTATGTCTGCAATCTTTCCAGAGAAGGTCCTCTCAAGGAATTAGTGTCTGGCACAGGTCGACAGTTTATCTCATTTGAAATGGGATACACTTCTGCAACAATGAAATAAAACACAGAACTTTTTTCATGTCTGAAAAGTGTCCCCATGCTAGTAGTATCAGCAAAGGCATGGGAAATCAGCTATCAGTTATTTGCAATACAGGATCCACTATTTTGGGCCAATTTCCTCTGGATTTCTCTGTCCCAATAGTTAAATGCCTCTCTGTGAAACACCCCCTTTCCCCTTTGCAATGTGTCCCTTGCAGTCCAAGATAGCAGTAAAATATCAATTTATTTTAGGAACGGAAGCCTCCATAACCTGTTGGGTGCCTATCTGACGTTTTTCAGTGAGTACTAACAACATCTATAGTACAAACAGACCAAAACCAACATGGTGTAATGGTGTATTGAACCACCAGAATTTGAATTGGCAAATATGTAGTCTTATTTTCAATGAGCCATAGGAAAAACAAACATGGTAAAGAAAAAAGTAAAATGGGTCAACACCTTCAGCCATTTAAGTGCTATTTCAGCACCACCTAGTGGCAAACTGTTTCTCTGTAAAAAGGGTTTAAAAAAGATAGATGCAAGATATTGTATTGGAGAGAAATGATAGCAGTTTACAAAAAACAGAAAAATTATCAATAAAAACCGTTTAAAATAACAATATAAAACATTTGCAAAAATAATTAAAATCAACGATCAGCTAAAAACCAGTTTATAGCACTTGTCAACATTCTGTACGTCTGAATAGACTTGCCTAAACAAAAATCTTTTCAGCAGGCACCGAATACAGTGACGGCACCTGCCGGACGTCAATAGTCAAGGGAGTTCTAAAGCGTGGGCACCGTCACACTAAAAGATCAATTTCTTACAAGTGCAGAACGAATATTCTGTGGCACCTGCAGCAGTGCCAGTTTCGCAGATCGAGGTTATGGGGCGAAAGAATAATAATTATCATTATCCCTTAACCGGAAGCAAGATTGGTCGCTGCACCCTTTTTTTTTTTTTTTGGTTGGCACCACCTGACCCGATGAAGAGGGACGGGGCAACGAACGCAGACTGCGCACGCGCACACGGCACGGAGTGGGGCCAGAGTTCGAGGCTTAGCGAGGGGCGCGCGAAGAAGTGGTCCAGCTCCTGAGATCTCGTTGCCATAGCTACACGCGCTGCCGGAAGTGCTCCTCCATGGTCCCGCCCAGCTCCCCGAACCTCTCCGTAGCGCAGAGCTCAGGCTCCTGGGAGAGGCTCCTTGGCCGCTGAAGATGGCGGACGGCGGTGCGAGCGCCGAGCAGGAGCAGCAGCAGCAGCAGCAAGAGAAGGCGGAGGACGAGGATACAGGACCCGGCACGAGCGGGATGCGGCGGGAGAAAGGGCCCCGTGGAAGCGGGCGGCCCCCTACCGTCAGGGACCTGCAGGTACGGGGAGCGGAGTGGGGCGGGCGAGAGAGCCGCCGGTGTCGCCTCCCCTTCCTGGGAGTCGCTCCGCCTCGAAAACCGACGGTGCAGGTGCTCCAGAATGGCCCGCCAGGGTTGTGTAAGAGAGCAAGCCAGGAACTGTCGCTTTCTGGGAGAGTTTATAGCAAGCAGGCATTTTTTCTTGGCAGCCGCCGGGTGCTGTCCCCGCACCTTCTTTTCCTCGCAACTGATGGCGACACGCCTTGCCTTAGGTAAAACCTCCGCCGATCTCACCGTGTTGCCAAACACGGGTTGTACCGGGGGGGACTGTTAAATATAGGTTAAGAGCTGGAAATGTCGTTTCCTCATCACTCCCTAGTGAAATGAAATCGCATGGGGAAACTGCTCTGACAGTGCATTCCTCTGCATTTCTTTTCAAAAGTAATTGTCGCTGAGCTCAGTGGGGCTTGCTCCCAGGTAAGAGTGCATCAGGTTTTGGCTGGGGATATTTGCCTCAGCAATTCAAGTTTGTGTGTGCTTTTTTTGCACACCAGGTCAGACTCCAGGAACGATTTTACGAAATAAATCAAGGTAACCATATAGAGTTGCCTGTTGATGTCAGAATCTCATATCTAAAGTCTCAAACTGTGATATGTTATTTGTGGCTTCACAGTTCTATGGAGCATTAAAATGTTTATGAAAAACATGTTCTTGCCCTAAATTTTGTGCCTTCACCCTGAAGCAGCTTGTCATTGAAATGGCATCTGCCTCTCTTCATATAAATGTTTGTTGTTTCTAATCCAGATTTTAAAAATCCATTGCAGTGAAACATCAATACTCGGGGAAATTAAACTATAATACTTTAGGTTTTCTGTGTAGAAACAAACCACATAGCAGCATTTTTCTTTGTTTAATTTTTGCTTCTTGTTCTTTGGGCCACTTGTATTGATATTAATAAGATTTATTATGTAAATTACATGCAGCTTTTTTACTCTCACATCTTTGCCAAGTGCAAACCCACATCCACCATTCATTGAAAACAACAGAGAGGGCAAAAATACACATGCAAAAATACAGCAGGGACATATCTGTGTACTTTTATAATCATGAAGTTAATCTTCATAGGCTTTAAATCAAAAAGTATTTTGATAATTGCCTAGTTCGTGAGCTGGGATAGCTCAGTCAGTAGAACTTGAGACTCTTAATCTCAGGGTTGTGGATTCGAGCCCCACATTAGGTGAAAGACTCCTGCATTGCAGAGGGTTGGACTAGATTGCCCTTGTGGTCCCTCCCAACTACAATTTTATGATTCTATATAGCAAAGCTCATAATATTTCTGCCTCTTGCTTGGACTTCAGTATATATTCTATAATAATTGCTTAGACATATCATCAACTTCCACTGTGTCTACAGCAAGAAATGAAACCTGTGGCCCTCAGATATTGTTGGACCATTGGCCCCACCCAGCATAGCCAATGGTCATGGAAGATGAGAGCTGTAGTCCCCAGTTCCTGGTCTAGAAGTCAGAAGAAGTTGGCCTAATTTGCTTGTCATGTTAAACCATAGTTTAAAACAAACTATGCTGAAAACAAACCATAAGCCCAACGTTAGACAGCACCACACTTGTGGTCAGCAGGAGTGAGAAGAAGCACCATGCACCAACATGCTTCTCTTTCATTTATATTAATTTAAAAATGGTTTTATGTAATATGTGAGCTAGATCATTGTGTCTAAGCACATGCTTCTTGTTCACTTATTACATTATCCTTACTATACTGTTTTATTCTGAAAGTAAAATCATGTTCAGTCATATAAGGAAAGGATTTATAGCTGTCATGAAGAAATGTTATTAATTGTTGTGCTATCAAGTGTTGCTCTTTTGTGACATTAGTAATTTTTACTTGGCAAACAGCTGTTCTTTCAGCATGTGATTGGGGGAAAAGGTTATTTTTTAAAAAATAGTTCTCATAACCATGCCTACCCAATGATCTGCATATTTAACCGGTATGAATTAGTCACCTCTCTTTTAAAAGAGAACTACATGTAGAATACATGTAGTTAGTTTTTTTGGTCTGTAGACATTGACTAAAGCATCTGGTTTTTGGTATAGCTGGCATTGGCTGGATTGTATGAAGATGAAATGAAAAGACAACCGTCTCATTCTGAGAAACCAACAGCTGGAGTGAGCAGTCATCCGAGATTACCAGTGCAAAGGTAAATAAGGGCTTTTATTATTTTTATATGACACTGTCAAACAGTTCAAATTAACTGTGATAGTTCTTATAAGTGTGCATTTCAAAAATGCAAATATTAAGCAAGCATTTTAAAAATGTAAAGGAATCTCTTCCTAAATCCCTGAAGACTCAATCCTATGTACACTTGTATGGGAGTAAATTCCATTGTGCACAGTGGTACTTTCTTCCAAGAAAATGTGCATTGGATTGCAGTGTGAGTTGCTGTCTTTCATCAGGGAACCAAAGGGCCATGGAGAACCTTCTACATAAGCTCTACTGAAATGCATGAAAGTTGATGAGCAACACTGGGGCAAGGTGATTATAATATAAAATTTGTTGTAGACTGGTTCTTGTACAGCATTTGCATGCTATTCCTTTATTATAGCAAGAGTCTTCTAACTTAGATTTGACTGTCACAACCTATGAACTCTACAGAGGTTGGATATCACAAATTTATTTTCAATATAAAAAAAAAATTAAGATTGGTGGTGTAAAATTAATGGAAGTTTAAATGAATATTTCTTGGCTGACTTCTTCAGAAGCTTGCGAACACCAGAAAGAAGTATGAGTGATGACAAGGATAACAAAAGGTACCATAAAATAAGCATTTAATTGATTTATAATATTCATAAATAGTGTGTTTAAGTTTTATGTTCCTTTTCCCCTTGAACTTTTCTTGTCTTTTTATTATTGTTGTCATCATCCCCAGCTGTAATAATACAGTGGTACCTCGGGTTACATACACTTCAGGTTACATACGCTTCAGGTTACAGACTCCGCTAACCCAGAAATAGTGCTTCAGGTTAAGAACTTTGCTTCAGGATGAGAACAGAAATAGTGCTCCTGCGGTGCGGCAGCAGTGGGAGGCCCCATTAGCTAAAGTGGTGCTTCAGGTTAAGAACAGTTTCAGGTTAAGTACGGACCTCCAGAACGAATTAAGTACTTAACCCGAGGTACCACTGTAGTTGTCATCCTCAATTGTTGCGGATCCTCTCACATTGAACGTGGGGTTAATATCATAAGCTAACATGAGAAGAGACAGTGGAGGTATAATGGCTTTGAGGGCTTCCACAAATTAGTCTAATCCTCTTCTAAAGTCATCTAAGTTGGCAGCCATCACTACCTCTTGTTTGAGTGAATTCCACAGTTTAACTGTGCTGTGTGAAAAAGTACTGTCTTTTGTCTATCCTGAGTCTTCCAGCATTCAGCTTCATTGAATGGCTGAGTTTTCATAAATCATGCACAATTTTATGCCCACCCACTCCCGGCATATTTGACTATTTTTCTTGAAAACAAAACAAAACTCCCAAATGCTGTAACCTCTCATCATGGAGTCGTTACTCTTAAGTTTGACTGGGTGCTCTGCAAGACACCCTTCCAACTCTTTTGATTCTAAAAGATGATGCTTTTTCGTTAGTAGGAAATGGTGACAGGATAGGTGGTTGTTGGCATCTGTCTGTGTTGAAAGACAATGGAGTTCTCGTCCGGGGGTGAAATCAAATCACTGGAGAATCACAGCGCCCGCTGTGGCTGCAGAGACTGGTAACTTGTAACTGCTGCCTCTTGCATTGTTTTTGCTGAGTTAGCAAGCCTGGGCAGTGTGTATGGAGAGCTGCTCAGACAGCAAGGCCTCCCTCTCAGCCTCACTAATGTGGTCCAAAGGAAAGCAGAGCAATACATTTGGCACCAGCTTGACTGCAGGGGTTGCTAGAAGGAGGCATACAAGATGCCATCCAACTGTCTTAGGAACTCCGTTCCATATTTTTTTAGAGTTTACTCCTTAGCCTTTTCTTCCTCTGAAGATGCCCCATAAGGCAGCAGGTAGAATAGGTTATACACTCAGTCTTTATTTCTAAAATATGCTTCCTTAAACCAACATCCAATATAAGATGCACATCTTACATGTTGGAGGTATAAAATCTAAATATGAAATAATTAGTCTAATTTTTCACCTTTCTACGGTGTTTTGTTTTTGTGTGGTTTTCGTCTCTTTGTCCCTGGGGAAGTTTTTTCAAGAGCATGTCTGTGGGCCATATATGAAATCTCAATTGCATCTTGGAACCTGACACAGGTGCAAACACCCAGTCATGATTTTTACTTGCTGTCAGATTTCTCTAGTTCTTCAGCAGCAACCTGTGCCCAATCACTTAGTGTTGCTGAGGATCTTCTGGTCTTCAGAAAACTTTGAGGACGGATGGGGTTCAGGGAATTCCCTTGTGTGAAGCTCCCTTCTATTTGTGCCAGGGTTGTGTGAGAACTTAAGAGTAGTCCTGCTGAATCAAAGCAAAGAGGTATCCAGTGCAGCATTCTGTTTCCACAGTGGCCAGGCAGATGCCTGTTAGAATCCCAGAAGTAGAACACGCAGTAGCTCTCTACCACGTGGTCCCCAGCAACTCAGATTCAAAGGCATATTGAATGCACCCTATTATTTTTATGAATATCTGGACATCTTAAAGAAGTACAGATAAATTTGGAGTTCCTGACTGTTTCCAAACTCTCTCAATCTTTTAACAGCACATAAGCTGTAATGTGGTTCTAATCAGAATATGAAAAAGTCAGGAAATTAAATGGTATGGGATGGTGGCTTTTGTTAAAATGAAGATATTAACCAGAATAATATTTTTTCCTAACATTACCTGGTAAGGTTCTTCCAAAAATATTGATTCCAACATGAAGTGAAAATAATTCCAATATAAGGCATTAAAAAGCTTCAGGGATTAGATATTGTACGTAAAAATAAAAACTTGATTTCTAAATTAAAAACTATATTTACTTGTTGAAGTTATTAAATGTCTATCTTGCCCTTTCTCCCAAAGGAAGTTCCCGACCCAGAGAGCATACAGTTGAAAGCAGGGTGGGACAACCCAAGGCACTTTCCCATCTGAAACAGAGTCCTGATTCTGGCACTGCACAAACTAATGTACTTCTGTTTGAAAATTTCTTAATACTTATGACCAACAAATGCTGTTTGCTTTCTTTCTTTTTTTAAAAAAAGATTTTATTCAGGTGATTCAGAATACAGAGGGCTCAGTGTTGTTGCCTCATCCAATAATATAGCATCCAGTAAAATTGTCGCTGAACTTTTCAAAGAAGCAAAAGAACATGGGGCAGTCCCATTAGATGAAGTATCAAGAGCATCGGGGGATTGTCATAAAGCTAAAGTGAGTACCAGTACATGCAATCATTTTTTATGGGAAAAGCGCAATTGTTTTAATGCAAAAGTGCTTTTATTTAACAAGTATAGCACTTGATTCCTTTTTAAAAATTATTTTTAATTACTTTCATTACAAAATGTGAGCTGAATTTAGAGAGGCAGCGGGTAAAGTGTACTCCAATTCATAATATTTGCCTGCTTTAAACCGCTTTTCTGCCAGACAGGAATTGACAGCAATTAACACTAGATGCTAGTGTCCCAGGTTGGGAGGTTATGGGAGAGGGTCATGTGAAAAGAAAAGGTGCGGCTCCAGTATCTTTTGTACTGAAAATAGTATGGAAACACTGCCTACAACTGAACACAAAGTCTAAACTAGTCCACATGATATGGTAAATATCACCTTAGCAACTACTAGCCATTTCATTACATTGAACAAAATGAAAGCCACTGGATGTGGTAGTTGGTGACCACCCCCAGGTTCATGTTCAAACTGGCACATGTCCCTGACAACTACTTTTCATACTTTGCCTGAGTTGAGCCATTGCACCAGCCCATACTATATGCTAACCATTATTTAGAACTCACACCAGGTTGCGGATTCGATTCCCCCTACGGGCCAGCTGCCTACTCCTGCATTGCAGCTGTGTTGGAGTAGATGATCGTCAGGGCCCCTTCCAATTCTGCTATTCTATTCTATGATTTATTAATTTCCAGATATCCAACAAACAAGCCATAATTTAGAGCTGCTTGTCTGCTTTTTGTTTTTCTATCTGCTTAGCACTTCTTAGATCTACTCCTATCTCTGTGGAACAGGAACTTCTGGAGGTGTTGTGAAAGCTGGGACACTGGTTTGCTTTTCAGTTTGAGCATCATGCCAGAGCATACTTTGCAATCCCACTTCAAACTATGCTTTCAGATCCTGTTTTACTGGTTGATCAAAACGACATCATTTGGCATGCTTGAGTTTTTCCTGTGTGCTATAGGAAATTACTTTCTGCTCACCAGAAGAGAAGCGTGTCACTATCTATAAAAATATTGTTTTGAGTTGCTTATTACTTAATTTATATGAAGATTAAACCAGTTGTCACTGACTTTTGCCAAATCTCTCCCCCCCCCCCCGGTGAAGACTTTCTTTCTAAGCTGCAGGGTGCATTTTTTACAAAGTATTTACTTAACTAAATAGTGATCTGTTAATATTACTAGTAGTCAGTTGGTTTAAAATAAATGCAAGTAGTTACTGCAGCTCTATAACTCAGACCTGTATTTTAAATATTTTATTAGTCATTTTCTGGTGGTGGATACAGATTGGGGAAGTCAACGATGAAGCGCTCTGAATATATCTATGGAGAAAATCAGTTTGGACAAGATGTAAGTATAAATACGATGAACATAATTTCTTGTTACATGCAAGAGATAATTAACTTTAGGAACCCTGTCTGTGTAACATATGACATACCCAACTGCAAGAGAAATTCCTGATAGCTTGTTCCTTATATCATCAATATATACCTAAATAATTTTATAGAACCATAAGTTTCATTTGACAATAATAATTTTTTGAACTCCAATGATGCAAAAACAAATATTTTAAAGGGAATGTAATTATATCTGTACTAGGGACTCAGAGTTTTAGAGTGAGTTAGGGGAAAGGAATCAAGGTGCTTCTCTTATCGATCTGAGCTCCTATTTGAATAAAAGCTTCACTTTAAGTGATATGTCCAAAATATAAGATCTTAGTCCTTAAGCCAATGTATATGAAGTGAAAAATACAAAGTGATTCCCTCTAACTCAGGGGTCAGCAAACTTTTTTAGCAGGGGGCCGGTCCACTGTCCCTCAGACCTTGAGGGGGGCCAGACTATATTGGGGGGGAGATGAACGAATTCCTGTGCCCCACAAATAACCCAGAGATGCATTTTAAATAAAAGGACACATTCTACTCATGTAAAAACATGCCCATTCCCGAACCATTCGCGGACCGGATTTAGAAGGTGATTGGGCCGGATCTGGCCCCCGGGCCTTAGTTTGCCTACCCATGCTCTAACTAGACATCATGCCGTATTTGTGGTTTCTTCTGAATGAACAATAGAATACATTACCATGTGTTGCCTGACCACATCATGGTTTGCACTAGCAAATACCATCCCATTGTCTTCCTTGTTGGTTAATATTTCATAAGGGCAGTGAGGATTCATGTGTGAGAATTCCCATGCAGTGAAGAGAGTGAGGCAGTCCTTGCTCATAAAGAGCTACAGAGGCACAGCAGAGCTCTTCTGGACACTGAGTTGGAGCTAATGTGTCTTTGATTACATTCTGATGGCATAAATTCATAGGCAAGTGCAACACATTCCTTTTAGACTATGGGTTGAACCCAATGTTAGTTCTACACATAGTACGCATAGTAGATGCATTGAAATTAATGGACATAACTCACTTGGGTCCATTACTTTTAATGGGTCTACTTTTTGAAGGCAGCCCTGTTTAGGGAAGCTTTTAATGTTTGATGGACTATTATATTTTAATACTTTGTTGGAAGCCGCCCAACAATACTATTCTTATTACAGTGGTAACTTGGGATGTGAATGGGATCTGTTCCGGAGCCCCGTTCGCATCCCGAACAGAACGCAAGACGCGACGGCGCATCTGCGAAGCACCACTGCGTATTGACGGTTTCCCGTAGGAATGCATTGGCGGTTTTTAAAAAAAGGCGCAAGACGTTTCGTCTTGCGAAGCAAGCCGATAGGGAAATCCGTCTTGCGAAGCAACTCAGAAAACGAAAAATTCTTTCATCTTGCGAGTTTTTCGTCTTCCGAGGCATTCGTCTTGCGAGGTACCACTGTACTGGAAAACAAACCAAGATGAATATAATGATCAAACATCTGGTGTTACTTTTTTACATTTTCAAAGTACATCTGATTTATTCATAGGTTCAAATTTTACTTAAACTGTGGAGGAACGGTTTTAGTTTAGATGATGGAGAGCTGAGATCATACACGGATCCAGTGAATGCAGAGTTCCTTGAGTCTGTTAAAAGAGGGTAAGTTTATGGTATTTGTGGCTATAGGAACACATTGCTTCCAGTGCAGTGGAAGAAACTGCAGCTGGAGAGGAAATCCAAGAAGCCTCAGTAGCTAAGTATAAGTTCTAGGGTCAATTAAAGAGATGCTGCTTGGTTTGGAACACTTCCTTTTCCACAAGGTCTTCTGTTTTAAGTTGATGGCCTTAGCAGTACCTAGGCAAGGCTTCAGTGGTACCCTAGACAGATCCATGCAGGAATCAGGCTAGATCATAAGACCTGAGCTCAGATATTGTTTCAGCAACCAAGTCTCAAATAGAGCTGCAGCTTCTATTTTGTCTGCCTTTGAAGAGAGGAGCATCTTAATTTATAGTGGCCTAGTTTGCTTTAGTAGTAATTGGTGGAGCGTAGGAGGCTGTGGGTCCACTAGGCCAGAGGTTGGGAAACCTCAAGCCCAGGGGCTGAACGTGGCCCTCCAGGCCTCTGTCTCCATCCCCAGGCTGTGTCCCATACCAGCCCCATTCCTCGCCCTCCTCAGGTGCTTTCTCCTGGTTGAAATGTGGCCTTGAACTATGATAATGCATCCTGCTTACCTGGATAAAGGGATAAGCCTCTTAGCTGCAATATAGCCTACTCTACAAAGGTGAGAGCTGCATCTCTTTTTTCCAACCTCACCCACAACTGGGATGCAGCTCCTTCAAGGTTGCCTATGAGGCAATGAAGCCCTCAGGCTGTAAAACGTTCCCCATTCCTGCACTAGGTCTTCTGAACTGAGTCTGAGGAAGGCAACATGGCTTCCTCACCCTGTAGAGGTATTGGCACAACCAGCTCTTCTGGTGAGGTGTTTCTGTTTGGCTGTTTACATCTTGAACTGGGAGCAATTCCCTCCCCAAATCTCCAGCTGAACTGCTTGAAGAAGAGTTTTATTTTTTTAAGAGTGAGAGATTGGTCTCAGGATCAGAGGGTTTAGCATTTGGAGCACTAGACCATTTTGATAAAGAAATGATAAATATTTAGGGAAGGGATGGTAATTTGCAACCAGCTGGCACCAAAAACAAGCTGTTTCCAGATCAAGGAAATAGATCACAATTACCAGGGAAGTCCATATATCCCATAAATGACATGTGAGGAAGCGTGTTTATTATATATGTTGCTTTATGGAAAGGGTTGGTTTTGATAGAGGACTTTTTGTATTGAAAATGTACCAAAAAGGATTTTCTCTTATTAGGGGCTGTATCATCCTCAGCCACTGAATAGGATATGAATACCCAGCTCTGTAACATGGTGATGACTCTTCTAGACAGTCTTTTATTTTCAGTCTGCGGCTTCAGCATGTAGCAAGTGAAGTACATATAATTTTGCCTTTCTTCCCCCGCCCCTTCCTGACCATAATTTTGCCTGTAGCATTTCTTATGTATGCCTGATTAACAGCACAATACTATACATGTCTACTGAAATTAAGTCTCTTTGGTTCTTATTCTGTGGTAAGCGTGTATAGGATTAGATCTTAAACAAGCCATTTTATCTGCATTGTGGAATGTATGTGCTGATAACAGAGAAGATTAGAGCATACTGGATCTGAACTATTGTTATCAATATTTAATATTTTAATGACATGAACCAGACAAAATTGAATGCTTTTCAGTTTCATCACTTGCTCTTCATGCTCTTGCATAAATCAATAAACTTGCTTAAATTGGATATTTTCCCTTTTGTTTCTGCTGTTAAGAGAGATTCCTGCAGAACTTCAACGTTTGGTGCATGGAGGCCAAGTTAATCTGGATATGGAAGACCACCAGGAGCAGGAATATGTAAGGCCTAGATTGAGATTCAAAGCTTTCAGTGGAGAAGGCCAGAAACTTGGAAGGTTAATTTTTTTTCAAAATCCTTGGTTTATAAAAATACAATTATCTTGTATTCTTGCCATTGATACAGTTGATGATTGGAATATAAAATACCAAAAGCCATTCTATTATCTTCCCCACCCCGCTGCTGAAAACCACATTACCTCAGAAATCTGTTGGGGACTTTATACCAGTAGTGAACAGGGCTCAGAGCTACAGTCAAACCTCAGTTCCCAAACGCCTCCCTTTTGGAACGTTTCGGCTCCCGAACACTAAAAACCCAGAAGTAAGAGTTCTGGTTTTTGACCGTTTTTCAGAAGCTGAATGTCCGACGGGGCCTCCACTTGAGTGCAGGAAGCTCCTGCAGCCAATCAGAAGCCGTGCCTCAGTTGTCAAACCTTTCGGAAGCCGAATGGGCTTCCAGAATGGATTACGTTCGACAACCACGGTTTGACTGTATTGCCCTCTTGCTCATGCAGACCCATGTCTGGCATGCATTCATTCCATTTTCTTTTGCCCCTCTTTTATCTGTGTCTCTCTTCCCCAACTACATCCTCCTTCTCACCTCTTGTTATCCCATGCAGCAATTAGACTGGAAAAATAGCTTCCACTGGCAGCTGTGAAACCTATTATTATTATTATTATTACTTTGCCTATCTGCCATGTGGGGGGGGGGGCTTAACACTCTCCTCCTTGTGTCTCCTCACAAGGGTCTCTCCCTGCCCAACAAACAGCAATTCATTGCTGAGTGGAAGGGGAGGCAGGATGAAAGTGTAGGCCCTGCTGACTACATCTGGCCTACAGGCTGCAGGTGCCCCACCCCTGCTATAGGTCTTCTGCATGCTATGCAGGCTATATGCTTCTCACTTGCCACCCCATTCCAACAGTTTGTTTTAATCTTTTAAGTTAATCTTAGCATTTGTGTTTGGTTACCTTACAAAAGCAATTAGACTAAGGATGCTCAGTGGGACTGAGTAAACATGCATAAGATTGGGCTGTTCCTCGTTTGGAGCTTTTTTCCTCCAAGCTAATGGTAATTATATGCCTGGTATTGCTAAGTGAAATACATTTCAATTGCTCTGCTGTTTTAAACTGGTTTCCTTTATTATTGAAGGCTGGCAGGTTATGGATGTTGGGTTGGATCTAGATTTCCCTGGAGCAGAGTTCTGCTTCAAGGACACTGCTGGAGGAAAAGGACTAGGAATTTATTTTGTCAGTTTCTTCTTCCTCTTGAAAAACTGTTCCAGAGGATTGGAACTATGTTGTAAGTATAGTGGTACGTCGGGTTACGAACTTAATTCATTCCGGAGGTCCGTTCTTAGCCTGAAACCGTTTTTTACCTGAGGTACCACTTTAGCTAATGGGGTCTCACACTGCCGCCGCGCCACTGCACGATTTCTGTTCTCATCCTGGGTCAAAGTTTTTAACCTGAGGTACTACTTCCAGGTTAGCGGAGTTTGTAACCCAAAGTGTTTGTAACCCGAGGTGTTTGTAACCCAAGGTACTACTGTAGTTCTTGGAGCTGAAGAGGGAATTGATGAAAATTGCCTTCCCTCTGCTGGAATGGTAGTTCTTCCATTAACAGACAGAGCCTTTTTCTGTTTGCAGAAGGGCATGTCTGAACATCTTTTTATGGCTGTTGGAAGTTTACATATACTGGTCCTGAATATGAAATAGCAGTATGTTCTGTCAGTGTTGAGATTTCTTACTGCTTTCTGACATATTATACAATAATTGGCACTGTGCTTAATTACAAAATGCAATGTTAGAAGTGCGGAGAGGTGCAAAGAAGAGCTAATTTGTCCGTAGCTAGGGGGCGCAATTTGGACGGTTCTGCCAGGGGCGCAAGATCACCTAGCTATGGGTCTGGTGGTAGAGCATCTGCTTTGCATCCAGGACATCCCTGATTCAATCCTCAGCATCTCAGGGTACTGCTGACAAAGGCTACTGGTTTGAAACCCTAGAAAGCAGCTGTATATCAGTGTACACAGTACTGAGCTAGACGGACCAGTGGTCTGACTTGGCATAATAAGACAGTTATGTATGTTCTTATTTTATTTTATATTTTGTGAGTGTAGATTTACAGTGGTACCTCAGGTTACAGACGCTTCAGGTTACAGACTCCACTAACCCAGAAATAGTACCTCAGGTTAAGAACTTTGCTTCAGGATGAGAACAGAAATTGTGGCGCTGCAGCAACAGAAGACCCCATTAGCTAAAATGGTACCTCAGGTTAAGAACAGTTTCAGGTTAATAACAGACCTCCAGCACAAATTAAGTTCTTAACCTGAGGCACCACTGTACTTATAACCAGTCCCTTAAGCGACTGAAATGTTTTTAACATCCAGTTCAAATCCTTTTCTTTGTATTAAACAAATGCAATAGCACAAAATTTAACTAATTATGTTTTGATGAATTGTATGACAGCATTTTTAGAAGGCACCCTTGCACTCTCTTTGTAGACACATTCATTTGCAAGTAAGCCCCATTGACTTCAGTGGTACTGGTTGGCTTGTAGATAAAGTCTTTAACATTTCAACTGTCTTTCAGCTATTTCTCTTGTTTCTTAATTTTAGCCTTACACCTGAGATTGTCAGTACACCATCTTCCCCAGAGGAAGAAGAAAAATCCTTCCTTGATGCTGTGGTTCTGATCGATGACTCTGTGCCAACAACTAAGATTCAGATTAGGCTAGCAGATGGAAGTCGTTTAATACAAAGATTTAATCATACCCATAGGTAAGCTTAACTGTTTAACTGTACTGAAACATTGGATCTTAGTTCCAGATTATCACAACTTGTCATCTGAAGCTTATTGCAGTATTCAGAGCTGATGAGTGGTTTGTTTTTAAAGTGCAGAGCATATTGTATTGATCCAAAGACTAAAATCTACATTGTTATACTTTTGTCAATAGGATTATAGATATTCGGAACTTTATTATCCAGTCTCGCCCTTTGTTTGCCACCACTGACTTTGTGCTTCTGACTACATTTCCACACAAAGAACTTACAGATGAAAGCCTGACACTACAAGAATCAGATATTCTGAACACTGTGATTCTTCAGCAGCTAAAGTAAATCTTGAGCCTTTCAGTGCAATATCGCTTCTGTGAATGGATAATGTTGCATATTGTTCCTCAAAAATGCTTCCAAGGAGAAAGGGGAAAAAATGACAGAGGAAAACTAACTGTTTCCCACTTTAATGGATCAATTGGCATTTAGTACTGTTCTGTCTTCCAGTGATAATTCGTCTGAATTGGAATTCAGAGATATGCTAATAAATATTAATTGATTTTTGTATTCTTTCAAAACAGCCTGTATAAACTGGTGTGAATTCAAGTACTTATTTTATTGGGTGGGGGTGAGGTGGGGGTTGGGGGTAATTTATAAGGGTGCAGAAGCCATTTTTGTAGAAAGAGAAAGGGCCTCTTTTCTGGTAAGACTTGAACTGTGGAAGAATTTTATGCTGCATCAGCTAACAGCCATTAAGAATTTAGGGTTGCAATCCTATGCTCCTTTATTTGAGAGCAAGCTCATTGATCTCATTGGGATTTTCCTCTGAATAGACACTAACAGGATTGCACTATTTTATCAGCTGAGATATGTGTATGCCCCATCGTATGAAATATTGGAAATATTCTGTTCATAGGTTGTCTTCCACATATCTAGCATAATATAAACACATTCTTTAATCTAGTGCTAGTGAGATATTTGGCCTGTTGCGCAGCTCTTATGTCTGGGAATTCAACAATTTATGGTGGGACGCCACCGTCTCTGCTTAAATAGAAGTCCAATTTGCACCTTATCGTATTCAAATATCTGGCCAATATGTTGCTTAAAGTAACTTAAAGTTTTAACATAAAGACAATTAGACCGATATCATTTTTATACAGATTGTTAATAGTTGGCTTAATTTGAATCCTGAGACTCTTTTTAGAAAAGTAGTCTTTTTGGAGAACCTTTAGCTATATATCTCATGCTCAGTATTATTTGACTGATGAAAAATGGCACTTCCAGTATAGCTTGTTGCTGTTTTTCAAAGCAAAAATGAAGAAGGGGAATACATTAAGAGAAGTGTGTCTTACGTCAAAATTGGTGTGGGGGTTTTTTTTAACTATAAATATTTTTTCTGACTAATTTTGTGTTGGTCGACCATGTTTTTTGCCTTTTGATCTGTATAGCAGCTTCCCTTGAAATTCACACATGTATATATATATATATATATATATATGCAGGTTTTGGTGTCCTCGGGTGTCTTCCCGTGTAAAAGTTGGGAAGACACCCGAGGACACCAAAACCTGCATTCCTGTACCCGTGAAAATCTACGAAAACATATATATATATATATATATATACATTTCAAACAAATATTTGGAAAGGTTTAGTAGAACTTGGGGGAAGATTTTGTAAATCTAATGTCTGCATGATTGAACCAATTGCAAATTCTCCTGTGGTAATCAATAAAAAGAATGTTTTAACTATATGGCTTCTACATGTTTTTTATATTTCATTTTCTTTAAAAAAAAAGTGGAAATGTGCCTGTGTCTTGAATATGTGCCTGCTTTGAATCTGAGGAACAGGTAAGTGGAACCACAAGACAGCTAATGGGTTTTAAGTTAACTTTTTGAAGACAATGGTGCTTGTGTGTAACCCATTGTAAACCTAAGTGTTACCATTCAGATGAACTAGGTACATGCCCAAGATTCCATGCCCCAGGACCTGACACAAGGGTAGGACAAAGCCACTTCCGGCTTGCCCCAGGAGGTGGGGTTGTGGGCGTCATGCCCCCCCCCACGTGAGCGGGGGCTGGTTTAGCCCCCGCGAGAATAGGAATGGGAATCCCCGGGAATCCCGGGGGCTTCCCTCCCCAGCCAGCCAATCGGCTGGCTTAGGGGGCGGGGCTTGCCCCTATTTAGCGCCGGGGCGAGGAGGCTCGCCCTCCTTCTCAAGGCCTCCTACCCAAATATCACAATCATTTGGGCCTCGTTGATGGAAAGGCGGGTGTGGAGAGACAGCAGGTGCCCGATAGCCATGAATAGGGCCAGGAGAGCCCTGGATCGGGCGGTGGTGCGTAGAGTGGCAGCCCTGGGTGGAAAGGTGGTGGAACACCCGGGCATACGTTACAACAACGAGGCCCTCTACCGGTTTGATGGCGTGCATCTGTCTGATGCTGGGAATGATGTTTGGCTGATGGATGTAGCAAAGGGTATAGGGGATTGGTTTCAGGCATGAGAGGATTGGCGGCGAGCGTGTGCTCGTGTGGCAGTAGGCATTGGTAAGAAGGGGTTCAGAGGATGCGTGTGGGGGGGGAGGAACGCCATCACCTCCCCCCAGTGAACGAAGGGTGGTCCGTTAAAGGATTCCGGGGGGGCGTGGCCCTGTCCGAAGCCTATGGAGGTGTGGGGGACGAAGGCACGCCCCAGAGCGGAAACCGGGGGAGCTCCTAGCTGACGTGCCTCGGCGGGTGACTCCCCCACTAAGGTGTTAACCCTTCACCGTGTCTCCAGCAAATGGGCTGGAGCCGGATAGTCGGTAGGACCAATGCCTAAGCCAATGCCTCTCATTCCTGAATTCAATAAAGTTGTGGCCTAATTCGCCCATTTAACCTTATATCATGGTGTCTCGTGTCTTTAATTATCCTGGTGGGGGGAGGGAACTCGCCACGCAATATTGTGTGAGTGTGTGTGTAGAGGTCTGAGGCATTCTGCTGCTGCTGCTGCTGCTGCTGCTCCTAACATCGCCAAGTAAGATCTATTTTACTCCCTCTTCTGCCCATCCTCAGCCTACTGGTGCTTCTAAAGTGGGTAGAACCACCACCTCTCCCTTTTGCAATTCAAATTCCAGCCTTGGGGCTTTCTGAAGTACTTAGAATACAGCCCAGGTGCAGACACTTATAGGCTTGTGCTGTAATGTGATTGAGAGGAAAAGAAAGCAATGTTTTCAAATGGCTGCTTGTGGGGTGGAACTGAAGATAAATTTGGGTGAGATTCCTTAACTAATAAAGTGTCTGTTTCAATTGGGGATATTAAAACATTTTTTTAAAGCCCCATGCTAACTTGAGTAGGCATGGCCTGTAAAATGTTAGCAACAAGCTCGTTAACTTTTCAAACAGTAAAGCTGTGAAAACCAGTCATACTGGAGAATAGTCCCTTTAACTTTCCCTTTAAATTTTCGTCTCCACTCAAAGGCAGGCTAGGAGAAAGAAGCTTTTGTAAAGGGATGCAAACAGGTAAAAGCAGGCAGGACAGAAGCACCTTTAACATTTCATTTCTACTACAAGCCAAGCTGTGTGGTGAAGGCTGGAGATGGAGGACAGTGCAGGTAAAGTAAAGTTTTTGCTTTACATTAAGCAAAACAAAATCTGTTTTTCTAAGTCACTCACTAGATATTTTATTAATGTATTCATTTTGTTTAAATAAAAATAAGTGTGGTCTTCTTGGTTTAGCAGCCAGCAAGCTTCTCAAGAGGTCCTTACCTTGAAATAACCCTTGAGGCCTAACTTCCTACCTTTCTCGCTTACCAAAAGAGAACTTTTTTTACCTCATATGCCTTAAAGCATTTCTGGCTAAATTCATTTTGAGAGAATATCTTCATTATCAATTATTATAAGGCCTTTTGTTTTGGTCAAATACCAAAGTTAGAAATAATCCAAATTACAGCATTTGTGACTTGCAGAATTTGGTGTTCATGATTTCTTCTGAGCTAAACCTGGAGAAGATTAACTGATCAGTGAGGTAGTCAGGGATAGGAATTGTTAAGTAGCATTGGTCCCATGATTAACCAGTACTGCTTTACTTGGATTTAAGCCAGTCTACATGAAAAGGTGCCATCCAGCTTGGAGGCTGTTTTCAACCTTTAGTCTCTTGCAAAACCATTAATGTAGATGAACACAGCCCTTGTTAGTGCAATGAGCATAAAAAATTAAATAGAATTAACTTTAAATTAGGCAGGCTTTTTGGATAAGAAGGATATTTCAACTGAATTCTTGCTAATTATTTAACAACTTCAGTAGAATGTTGCATATTACTATCAATTTCAGTTTTTAATAAAGTTGATTTAGCATTCTCCCCTGTCAAAAGGGCCTCTTTGACATCTGTGTCAATGTGATTTCTTATTCCTGTCACAGTGCTACAGTGACATGAGAAGTTAGGTCAGCTGATCACCTCTCTGCCAAATACCTATTAACCATGAAACACTTTAAAACCACTGTCAGGGTACTTTAAATAAGCTGCCTACTAATGATGGGATATAATATGTGGCAAGTATGACTCTATGGGTGCTCATTCAAAAATATCCAGGAACTTAAGCTTGTGCTTTAAGATTGTACATGAAGCACATACACAGGAATAAATAGCACGAGAGAGAGAGAGAGCAATGCTTATAATTTCCTGCATGTCACTCCATGATTTTATTAGGTGACATGAAATGGCAGAATTCATAATCACGTTAGTGTGGTGCAAGATACAACACAGATGACTTACATGCTTTTGATACTAGGAAAATTCATGAGGAATTTAAAACATTTTAGCAATCTTTATATTCTCCAGTCCCTACAAATTAATCTGACACAAAAAAACTTATATCAGTTATTATCTACAGAACAAAATATCTTCCTAAATTCTAGAATTACTGAAGATGAAATCAATAAAACTTGTGATGGTGAGATCATCTCAAATAATTTTTCTTACAAAATTGTTGTCAACTCTTATAGACCAATCAATTTGTTAAATCAAGATAAAATCAAGATAAAAAAATTCATAGCTGTACAGTCATACCTCATGTTACGTCCGCTTCAGGTTGCGTGTTTTCGTCTTGTGTCCCGCAGCAACCCAGAAGTACCGGAATGGGTTACTTCCAGGTTTCGCCGCATGTGCAGAAGTGCCAAATCGCACTGCGCACCTGCACACGTGCGGCGCTTCGATTTGCAGGCTTTTCATGTTATGGATGGGCCTCCATAACGGATCCCGTCCGTAACACGAGGTACCACTGTACTTACTAATCACTTGAGTACAATCCTACCATCATTGGCCCATCAAGATCAAGTGTGGTATATTAAGGGTAGGCAAATATCAGATCCAATTCACAGACTATTAAATATTATATGGCATAGCAAACAACATGGAATACCTTTAGCTATTTTAAAATTACTGTAGATGCATTGAAAGCTTTTGATTCATTAAACTGTTCTTTTTAAACTGCAGCATTAGAATGGTTTCATTTTAGAAGTAGATTCTTAAAGACTATTCACAAAGTATATTATAAAAGCATAGCCAGCATTAGACTAAACGCCTTTGAAAATGGCTACATTAAAATTGGAAGAGGTACTAAACCAGGCTGTCGTCTTCCTATGGAACCTCTGGCAACAGCAGTGAGGTTTCATAGTAAGAATTCAGGCATTAAGTGTTCTGAAATGGTTGGTGTACAGCAGGGATGTCCAACCGGTCGACCGTGATTGACTGGACAATCCCCGGATGATGATTGCAGTTGATCGTAGGATCCCTATTGATCTGCAATAGTGATAAGCCCCCCCCCGGCCGTCGTTCAAAAGGGAGTTTTGCCAAGTAGTTTGAAAACGAAAATAGTTGTTACTGTTGCATCGTTTCTCTAGGCGAGCGATGTTTCCCCCCCCTCCCCCCGTAAAAAAAGCTCCTCCTCCCTAAAAAGCTCAACAACTTTGGCTTTGCCCTCCCCCCCTTAATGGGTAGATTGCAGTCTTTTGGGAGTTGGACGTGCCTAGTGTACAACATAAAAGTTTGTTTGCAGTTTATGTAGCTCTTTTGATTTCAGATCCAATTTCATCCATCACTAAAATTAAAACTTTATTAATTCAATATGGGCATCTATCTGGTTTCTCAGTCAAATACTCTGAAGTACATATTGACAATGTAAGCATTACATTCTAAGAATTCCTCAGTTTCAATCACCTGGCAACTGCGTGTGGCTCAATAATCAAGGTCTTTTTATATCTGTAAGGTGTTGCTTATATCTCTATGTCTTAACATAATATATTTTGTACTGTAATATTTCTGGGCATCTATTTAATGGAAATCACTTCTGTTCAAAGGTTCAAGGATAATTGATGGTTCCATTTACTATACAAGTGATTAAAGATACCTGGATTACTGAAGGCCCTTGACCAGTGCTAGTCAAGGCTATATTTTCAAGGCTGACTGTTTATACTCAAGGCTGACTGCTTATCAGCTAGCTACTGACAATACACATTATCTGGTATATTGTAAAATACATGTTCTTCTGTAAAGCTGATGTTGATAGCCTGAGGCTCAAACTACACATGACACGGTGGCAGATAGAAAGCAGAGTTGGGAGAAAAAGCAATGGGGCCTTCCTCACCTGAGGCCTCACATGTCTGATCCCAGAAGTGAATAAATCTGGGATAAAAGCACATAGGCAGAGGAGCTGCAGAGGCTTAAGCAGCAAGCAAGGAGAGTGTTCCTCACATTTCACCCACAATCCTCCTTTCTGATCTTTAAATTGGGGTGCCTATGTCATTGCAATAGATTCACGTTAAAAGCATGTGTAGTTTGAGCCCGAGTTAGGGTGGTGTAGTGGACAGGGTGTTAAATGTACAGCCGTACCTTGGTAGTCAAACGCCTCAGTTGTCAAACAAATTGGCTCCCAAACGTCGCAAACCCGGAAGTGAATGTTCCGGTTTGTGAACGTTTTTTGGAAGCCGAACATCCGACGTGGCTTATGCGGCTTCTGATTTGCTGCAGGAAGCTCCTGTGCCTTGGTTTTCGGACCGTTTCAGGAGTCAAATGGACTCCCAGAATGGATTAAATTCGAGAACCAATGTACAACTGAACCAGTGATGTGATGTGAAATGACAAAGAAAGCTAGAGTACTTCATTTTAAAGGAGAATGTAAGAACAGTAAGCTGTTGGAATGGAGAGAATCATTTGGACAGGGCCAGCCCAATACATTTTTGCACCTGAGGCAGACTACAAAATAGTGCCCCCCTCCCCGCCAGCGAAGAAGGGTTGAGGGAAAATACACCAGGAACAAGCAAGGAAAGATCTACATTGGGATCTGCTTCCCCTGTGGATTCTGCCACCTGAGATGGTCACCTCACCTTGCCTCCTAAGTGGGCTGGCCCTGCATTTGATACGAAGTCTGTGACGGGGTGTGGAATCGTTTTCAGCCAAAGGCCTACAGCCCCTCCTGGGGAACCTTCTGGGAGCTGCATAGGTAGGCAAGGTCATAGGCAAAAATGGGTGGAGCAGTAGCCTTTATTCTGGTCATCCTAAAGTCAGAGGTTTCAGCACATCATCTCTCCATCCAGGCAAGCAAAAGGCATTATCACAGTTCAAGAGCATAACCTAGCCAAGCAAAACACACAAGGAAGGTGTAAAGCAGGGCCAGCAGTGTGGTGTGGCCTGAATGGGAGAGACTCTGCAGTGAGTCCCATGGGCTGGCTAGAGAGTCCTAGAGGGTCATGTATGTCTCTGAGGCCTGAGGTTCCCCACCCCTGCCATATAGGAAGAGCAGGGAAAATGTACTGGGTCTACATATACTACAAATTGTTCCTGGGATGGGAGAGGCTGACCCCTTTAGTTCAGGCACTGGGGACTTCAAGGTTGGATTATTGCAATGCACTGTGTGTATGGCTTCCCTTTCACTTGACCTGCAAACCCCAGTTAGTGCAGAATGCTGCAGCCCAGTGCCAGGCCTAATTTAGTGTGTGGGGTGGAGGTTCCCATTGCTGATCGAAATAAAACAAGGTAGGGTGCTTTAACTTTTCCACCACAGGACATTTCAAAAGTTGCCTGGGCACATGCCATTCATCCGCTGTGAAAAGGCAATACATTCAGTGTTTCCTGAGTTCAGATTTTTCCTCCCAATTCTCTTGACGAAGCAATGACCCCAGAGATGGCTTTAATGTTTGCTAGTCATACTTGCCATGTAGTGTTTGCATTCAGATAAAGACTGCTTGATAGAACACCTGCATAGAACAAACTTGCAAAAGGCATGTTCCAAGTTTTCACACTGTGTGTGCTCTGAGGCAGTTCTTGTAGCCTGTTTACTTTGCTGAAGTCCACAGGGGGTTGGATGGCTTGCGCTCCTCCTCACTGCACATAGGTCCAGAGCACCTAAATTCCCCACTGTGTGGTCACAGGAAGGTCATGAGATAGCAAAGTTGGTGGAGCATTAGAACATGGGACTCTTACGGTTGTGGGTTCGAGCCCCACATAGGGCAAAAGATTCCTGCATTGCAGGGAATTGGACTAGATGACCCTGGTGGTATCTTCCAACTCTACAATTCTGTGATTCTATGAGGAGGTCTCTAGCCAATCAAAACTCAAGGCCAAGTGACAGAGCTGGCCCTCGTCAAAAATGGTTGTGATGTTTCCCAGGAAATGTAAATTTAGATTTAATCCCAATTACAAAGAGTCGGACACGACTAAACAACAACAACAACACCCACAGATGGATGGAGCTTTCTGCTTCTTTCCCAGAGTTAATAGCTAACTAGTGGTATATGCTTTCATTAGTTATAGTAAAGGTTCTGTAGACTTTTGTGGTAGACAATTTCCTACTGCTGTGGGAGGCAGTTCTGCCACTGTAGCTTTTCCTGGTCCCTTTGCAATTCATTGCTCAGAGAGCAACACATAGTTGTAGGACTTGTGCAGTATCTGAGCTACAGGGCAAACGGGGTGCTCCCTGTGGCTTTGCTAAATCTGACCACCCCTGGCTTATCTAGTTAATGCTCCTGTTATCTAGTTAATGTGGCCTGCCAGAGGTTTGAAGGAAGTCCACAAGGAAGTGATAGCTCTCCTCCAATGTTTGCCAAGTGGTGATTGTTATTAATTAGCTAAGCAGAGCTTGCAAGTTCTGAGGCACTTCTCCTATAGACAGACAGTGAATGCATTATGCACACAAAATGGCACCATCTGCACACAAGATGGAGGTACCAGGAGGCTTTGGAGGTGGGGGTGGAGCCCCAAGGTTTGCCGGAGCACAAAAAAAAACGTCAGGGTGGAAAACTCAAGTGGAGCAGGGGAAGAGACCAAAACCAGCTTATTGAGGACAGATCATGGTCCATGTGCATGGAATGCTGACTGACTGGGGGGAAAATTGAAGAGGAGGAGGAGGAGGGATGTAATGGAGTATTCTGGAAGTGGGTGAGGTTTGCTGGATGTAGCCCTGAACAGGAACTATCCACACTACAATAGTACCTTTTCACTAGTGCCTTTTGAATATCAGGTGGTAGGGGGCAGAAAAATGAGAAATAAATACAAGCTTGCTTCTGTATTTCCCAGAAGCATTGGCTTGGGAATGCCTGGAAATAACCCACGTACAAGGCTTGGGAATTTTCCTTCCAGTTGCAACTGGGGAAGTCAGTGTCCAGTTGAACTTAGGAAACATCTATGTATCAGTAATTAATAAGCAGATTATTATGGCCTATGTTGCTACTTCATAAGTTAAAAGATGAATTTGACACTGTTGGTCATCTTTTCATGAATTGCACTGAAAAATCCTTTGTATGTTCTCGGGTAATTTGGACAGAAGAGCCTTGTAAACTGAAGTTATTGCAGGTTAAGTAAACAGGAGGGTTCCGTTCTTCATATTAGGCAAACTGGTGTAGTTCTGTTGACTTTAATGATGAAAGGGTCAGGTGCCAGATGGGAATTAGCCAGAGTGGGGTTACTATTGTCTATTGGTACTCTAGGGCATAGCTGTCAACTTTTCCCTTTTCTTGCGAGGAATCCTATTCGGAATAAGGGAGTTTCCCTTAAAAAAAGGAAAACGTTGACAGCTATGCTCTAGGCGAGAGAACATGGTACATATTTTTAAAATATTTTGCTGTAATAGCATGCTCAGTTTCTGGTAGTATACAATATCTAAGGTCACTTGGAGATGGGCAATTTTGGTTTGGTGGCTTTCTCACTTTACCAGTTTTAAATTCCTGTTTCTGTGCTTTGAAACACAGCTGCGGCCATTGCCACCAGCCGAGCAGCTTTAATGAAAATTAATCATTTCACTGCAATGTCTTTATTAAAACTCATAAGTTTAATAAACACATTTTTGTATGTGGTTTTGACAAATATACACATTTTACAAGCCATTTGGAGAGTGACAGTTTTGGAGGATGACAGTGTTTTGGATCATAATCATGTTTTGAAAATTGTGAATTAGGTAGATTTGCCTTTAAACACAAACTGAGTCAAATTTGTTCTCCATCTCTACTTCCAGTAAGCCTATTTATTCTGCATTTCATCTGGTTACAGTGCATTAAGGAACTGTTATCCCACACTTTCCAGTGCATTTTCTCATCACTTTCCTTATCGCAAAAAACATTTTTTTGAGAGAAGTGGATTTGTTGTGCGAGACCTCAAAATCAACTTTAATTGTACAACCTGAATTTGCCAGTATGTGGTTGAATCCCAGCCAAAAATATGATATTTTGTAAGCACCCTGTTTTTTGTTCCCTGACCGTGTTGCTACATAATTATAAGCAAAACATCCCACCAGCTGTATGCTCATGAGCAAGGATAGTGCTTTTTCTGAGTTTTGCCCAAGATCATTATTTGCATCCCAATGGCTGAGTTATTTCTTTATTTGCTTGATTATATATTTCACAAGACTGATCAGACACCTTTGCAAAGTGATTGAAATATTTTATTGAAGAAAATGTAATCTGAAATGAACAGAAATAAACAATGTACACATATATACCTCATTTGGAGAAGTGTGACGGTTGGAACATGATACATTTAAGAATCTCGAATGCCAGCATATAGTAACCTTAAATAAGCACCATCCCTGCCTGCATAAGCATTTTACCCTCTTCCAAAGATCAGGACAAGTTTTGTACCAGCTGCCCTGATGACGCTAAATCATAACCCCTCTTTGTCTGTTTGTCTGCAAGTTTTGTTTGCGGCATTATGCAACCAGCTTCTACAGAAAGAGATAAAGTAACCTCTCCGTCAGCTCAAAAGCTTGGTCACTTATTTACTTACTTGCAATACATATATATACATATATTTAACCAAATACCTATGGTAAAAAACAACAACACAGAACATTCAAACAGATTAAACAACCATTGGTTTAAGCAACAGTTCCCACCCCATTTTTCACCTGTTGCAGCCCACTCGCTCCCCCACTGCCTCTCACGCAAGTAGGGTTCCACTTTGTGACAACAGACTCATGCTGGGACTTTTGAGCAATTTAAGACCTTTCATCCCTATTCTGCAATCCATTCAGGCTCTCATCCTGAGCAGTATTTTTAATACTTATGAATGGTTGCCTACAGGTATCCACAGCAAGAAGCATCTCACCCCTTGTCTATAGAAGCAACTGGGCAAAAAAGCAAACACAAAATAAAAGGATGGTGTCAATAAGGCCCAGATGCTTTTTCTCTCCCCTTCTCAATCTTGACAAAAATCACAGGCCTCAAAATCAGTAGCAGGATATACAGGTGGATTTGCTGGTCTCTTCCATCTCTCTTGTCCTTACTAGCCAGCACAAAACTCTGTTGTCCGAACACACATTCCTCACATTGACACCCCTACTATGACCCAAAAACTCCACTGGAGACCCAGCAGTAGCACATAGAGTAGATATGTATAGCATTTCTTGTTATTTTTGAGCCTATAAAAAAAAGGAAACATTTTCTATACAAACCATATTAAGCAACAGTCATAGTTTCTCCCAGCCCTCATTATTCCTCCTAATACATTCCATTGCCATTATTACATGAATTTTTTTACCCCTGTGGGGACCAAATATACAAACATTTTTCTTCCACAAATTCATAGGCATTTTAATCTGTACTTGAAATCAATGTCACTTGCAGGTTGTAAAACACCAAGTCCGACCCGCGATTGGTCTAAAGACGGGCATGTCACATTCTTATCAAGAAGCTCCACTTCAAAATAAGATAGCAATAAAGTCAAAATTTGTTTAATTTCATGAACGGCCAGTAATCTTCCAGGACATTTTGCAAGTCCCATTCCAAAAGGCATATAATAATATTTTAATTTGCGACCATTGCGGTAAAATGTGGTCTTTTCCTTTCCATTTTCCTCAAGATAGCGGTCATACTTGTATGTCTGCCAAAAAAGTCCAAAATAATGCAGTTTTAAACTCAACATCATTTACGAGTTCCTCCAAAAGTTGTCAAATGTTCTACCATTCTTTTTCAATGAAGATAAAATAAATTCATCTCAGTTAATTATTGAAATACAAAATAAATTACAGCTAGCAGTTCTGTAATTATTAAAGTATTAATCAACTCTTTTGTGCTCATGAAATTGGAAAAGGAGAGGGAACATTTTTAATCATATTTTTTTTACCAAAGTTTCTGCTTGTTTGGCATACAACTGCTGCTGCTAAATGTTCCTTCCTTGCTTCACTCCAGAATGCCTCTTTTAAAGAGCTCTGGAATTCATCTAGCAAAAAACCAGCACTTGTGTGCAATAAGAGGCAACAATATTGATGTCAAGTGGTTGGCTGCAAGCACTAAGGCAATTCTGCTGATGTGCGCAGCTTTGTTTTGAAGCTGTCAATTACTCACCAGGGGATCAGAGTAGATTTCTGGATCAAAATGCAACAGCTGGGAATAAAGAGCTATGGTGTCATCTTTGCGGATATTGTAGGAGTTGCTGTCTAATCGCAAAACAAAATCTTCCTTAGCAACTCTGACTGTCATAGATGCACTGGACAGCCTTATTGCTTCCTTGATAACACTATCTGTGTAGGAAAGAAAGAAAGAGAAACCTTCAACCTACAGTATACACAGGTGTGCTGCTGCTCAGATTGCAAAATTCAAAGTAATGTGATGGACACAAATAAAAGAAAGTCAATGGGGAGAACAACAAAATTCCTTGGAATTTGTATGCTTCCACCAAACGCTATTGTAGTTAGAAAGAAACTGATTGTTGTCACATATTTAGGATAACGTGACTGTAACTAAGAACATTAGAGAACTGACCAGTTTCAATCATATAAAGGTTCCTAAATATTGGACTATGTTATTTTATCGTTAGCATGTAAAAGTAGAGGATTCAGGTTAAGCAACTATACCTAATATAGGCATGTCATCCAGCTGTTTCCGGTTCAAAGAAATAGGTTTCCTGGTGGAGTCTATCTTTATCTCAGCATCTTCTAACACCCGTTGCACCTCTTTAATAGCTGCTTCCATTGCTTTTGGATTCCTGAAATTTAAAAAGTACATTTTTTTTTTACTTTTTAAAAACTTTTTTTACCTGAAACCATAGTACAATTATCACTATAATCTAGTCCATGCAATTAGTGCAAGAAAAAGAAAGTGCGAGTCATTGTCTGCAGGTGCATCCAAAAGCAGGGGAGAGTTGCAGGCAGGCCTGAATTATCAAGGATGGCATGATCATCTAGTTGTATCTTGGAGGCTTTGAGAGATCCAAGCTGGGATTGCCTGCTCTAGGTACCCTGGCCCTAGCACTGAATGTTGTTTTTCATACCAACTCAGTATGAAATGACCACTTTGAACCACACCCTCCAAACATGTAACACCTACCTAAGTAACTTGCTTTTGGCCGAACCCTCATGCCCGTCCCCACTCCTGGGAAATATACAAGCAGGACATCAGGGCAATAGCCATCTTCAATTACAGTTGTACCTCGGGTTATAGACGCTTCAGGTTACAGACTCCACTAACCCAGAAATAGTACCTCGGGTTAAGAACTTTGCTTCAGGGTGAGAACAGAAATCACGTGGTGGCGCAGCGGCAGCGGGAGGCCCCATTAGCTAAAGTGATACCTCAGGTTAAGAACAGTTTCAGGTTAAGAACGGATCACCGGAACAAATTAAGTTCTTAACATGAGGTACCACTGTATTTGTTTGTCCCCAGAATCTAGTTTTTAGATGTGCATCGCTTCTGAACATGGAGCTACCATAACTAAGGACAACTCTGGGATAGCAGAGGGAGAGGTAAAAAGAACAAAAGAAATAAAGGTGCAGTCTTCATCCCACTCACCTGGGAGTAAGCCCCATTGAATTCAATAGGACTTACTTTTGAGTAGACATCATTAGGCTTGCACTGTCCAAGACCAGAGCAGGAAAATGCAGCTCATTAGCGGCGACATGTCCACCATGTTACATTCCATCTGGTAAATGGTAAGCCAAAGTCAGTAGCATGGGAAATGTAGCTACTTACCTAATAAGAAAGAATAAAGTCCAAAAGGTTGCAGGTATTGTATTAGACTGTGAAGCCCACAGAACTGCAAGGTGGGTCTTTGCTTTTCCGTTTTCATCAAAAGTGGAGAGAGTATCATTGAAGAACATGCGGCGGGAAATGAGCTCAGAGATGTTGTTTCTTTTTTTAAGGGTCTTGTGGAGCAGAGCATTAGCTAGCTTCTCTCGTGCACTGTGGGCACTTTTGAACAGGTGGATTGGTAGGCCTGCCACAAGGGCCGGAATGACTTGGTCAAATGCCTTGAAGTTCTCCAGGGTACTGAGGATAGATGCTCTGTGGGCTTCTTGGTTGGCAGAAAGGCGGTTGTCATGGCCCACTGGGTTAAAATCTGTGCCAAACAGTGTTAGAAACCCAGCTTCAAACATCACACGGCAGCAGAATTCATAAAGTTTATCAGTTACCCAGTCACCGGAGTCAATTCTCGATGCATTTGGTTCTACCATGACATAGTGCAGGTTTTCCATCATGGACTCAGCGAGAAAGGTTAATGCATTACCCTGCAGGTTTCTGGTGAAGGTCTGGTGTATATTCTCAGTGGTGTTTCCATCATCTGGGTCAATACTACCATGTCCAAATGCCTGTTGTGAAAAAATGGGGAATGTTACAATTTATTCACAATTTATTATTTATCCGATCCCTTCCCCCTGCCCACACCTCTGCCTGCTGGCATGTGGGAGCAAAATAGTTATTCAGGCAGGCAGGCAGGCACAGCCCTTTGCATCTCATAGGGCACCATTTATGAAAAGCATTCCACCTCTGAGGGCCTTTGTTGGGAGGCTGCACCTTGAGATACAGCTGAAAAGCTGTGTCTAAGCAGAAAACTGCCTGCAGCGCTTTGGATGCTGCCCTAAGTGAAGAATAATTTACAAGTGAAATCAGAGGCAAAATATTTTCTCCATAATTTAGTACAGGAATAGAAATCATTAAACATGGATGTTGATGGATGTTGACAGATAAAGTATGACCACTTAGAACCCCTATCCAGTATCCATTTAAGGCTTTGTAATTGTCTCCAAGAGGAGTTGGAACAGGCTGTAGTTTTGCCAAGGAGGATGGCAAAATGATATTAAGTACTAAATTTGAGAGTAATCCTAAATCTTTTCTTCCAGATTTCGAAATCCATCATCTTAATAGCTGTCTGGTGAAGACGGTTTATGTTTTAAGGAGGACAGTGAAGCCAATTAACCATACAAACTTACTGTTACCAATACCAAACAAACACACACCCTGTAGAAATGTACTTCAGCTTTCATAATAACATTCCAAATTTCATAGAAGACAATAGATAAGGCTTGGACACTGAACCAGTAATCCAGAGCATACTTGACTGGAAATAAGTACCACTGAGGGCACCCTCTTTTCCATGCTTACTTTGAAGAAAGCCCTACTGGACTCATTGGGCCTTAATCTAGGTTAGCATGGATGGAAATGGAGCCTGAATCAATCAGATTTAGGTCATGGTAAGACTCATCTGGTGGAACGTTAATCTGTGCATTGTTGCTGCCAATATGTATTCATTTACTTCAAATTAAAATAAAACTTACCTAGACATCAAAACAAATCAATTCACAGCAACTATATCGTAAACTAATATCTATTCCAGCAATCTGTGGTTCACAATCCTATACATGTGACTCATGAGTAAAGCCTAGGAATTTAAATGGGGCTTGCTTACTGCCAAGTAAGTGCACAAACACTGCAGCTTGATTTTCTTAAATGGACCAATATTGATTCATTTAAATATGTACTTAAAATCAATTTTCATGTACATTAAGGAAGGATTTAAGGCTCATTGTGGAGACAGTTATATTATTGAGATACGGATATTAAGAGAAACTAATCACAACTTAATGAGAACCTTGGGTTCCACTTCCAATTGCACTTTAAAAAGGTAAGAAGGATCTCCCTTAGCTCCATTAGGATCTGGCATGGTTTGGCAGCCCCAGAAAGAAGAGGAGAAGGAGAAACACGGAGGAACAGATGGGGGAGGGCTGGACAGCTAACATGACTCGACATGAGAAAGAAGGGGTAGAAGACCGGCTAGCTCTCTCCACCATCCCTCTCATGGAGCACAGAGCCTCAGCAGGGAACTGGGAAGATTTGACCAGTCAGAGACAGAGGCTGATCAGGGCAAGGTGACATTGAAGCTGGAGACAGAGGGGCAGGACACAGTCTTGTCTCCAATAACCAGGTGCCATTATCATAGGTAGGATCAGGCACATCTGCACAGATGGAGCATCCATGTGCAGACGTGGTAGAATCATAGTGTGAGAGTCTTGTGAGAGAGCTCACTCCAGATCATCTTTAAAAGTTGGTGGGAAGAGCACTTCAACTGTCAGGGCACGTTCATAGCTTCCATTCAGTTATGAACTTCTGGTCTCGCTCGTGTACCTTGGAAACTTGACTTCTGGAGCTTGGGCTTGCTGCCAAGCTTGCACTGTTACTAGTCTGAGTAAAGATCATTTCAAGTAAGAGTCAATTTCAGTCTGGTGGGTAGGGAACCTCCGGGCCCTAGGCCAAATTTGGCCCAGCAAGTGCCCCAGTTTGGCCTGTGACGCAAACTACGTCTCACTTGTAATGTCAGCTCAAATTTGCTGTTTGGTGGCACAACTTTTATATTGGGTATTTCTCCCTTCTTGGGGCATTTTAAGTTCAGTAAGCTGATATTTGTTTAGCTTGCTCTGTTGTTTTAAGATGCCCAATAGTCTATTTTTGTACATATTTTGTTGCTGCTGATTTTATTTCATATTCCATAATTCTGGTGTCTGTATAGATGAAGGATAGACCATGAATATTTTTAACAGGTAAAGTTAAATGCTACCTTTGCAGAGATTGCAAAATGGAACTTTTTCCAGTCCAGGTGTCTTCCGTGTCCTTTCACTGCATGATATGAAAAGGGGTCAGTGAGAAAATGAACATATTTTCCAGCCAATTTGCAAGTAAAAATGGGACCATATTTTTTTTGTCTTGTCCTGAGGAAGTTGAGAGGATTGGCACCAAACTGCAAAGCACAGCCAAGATACGGCAGTAGCCCATTCTCCAAGGGTGGCTCACTTGGACGTCTGCAAAAGGCAATATATGCAAGGTGAAGATTATGGCTGTAAATTAATATACGACCTTCAAATCTGCTGCGCAAGAATCTATTTATTACACACATCCATCACTGCTAGAAGGAATTGCCCTCCTCTGAGTAATAAATGCACTAAGAAGGCAGTAGATAACTGGCAAATAATGACTTTGGTACAATACAGAAGCTTGTTATAGCCCTGATAATGAGAATGCATCAGACACACTGTAAATCAAATTTGATGAAATTTACCTTTGCTTTTAAACATATCACTTCTACCTTGTTTACTCTTGATTGGTGTGTCTTTTTATTTTAAATAGAAATTGTAGTTCATGGCAAATTATGTTTACCTGGATAAGTTTTATTACCAAATGAATATTACAGAGCATGCATGTGTGTTGGGCAGAGTTGAGATATAAATACGTATTTTTAAATGTATTTTCTATGTGAAAGAAGCCACCTCTGAGAGTCTGCTAAGCCCAGACTTGGCAGCTGGTTTGCTGCAATAGATGCAATATCTGTTTGGTTTGAGTGCTCTGCCTTGTTTGCTCTTTGGAACAATAGATCTACTAGTATTGCTGCTGTGTGTACGTCTGTGTAGAAATCAAGCCTGCCAGCTTTAACTGTGTTGACTGTTCTGCATATCTACTACTCAACTACTGCTCTGATTTCAGAGCGAAGATTCTCATGCAAAAGCAGCTGCTTTCATGCATAGCCAATGCACCTGTCCTCATTCACATTTTATTGCTAATTCAAGCCTCCTTGAACAGCCTGGTTGAATCTTTAGAAGCCTACACAGATGTGTTCTCTCCCTCATCCAGTCATCAATAGTGATGCACATGTAAAACAGCAAGTAGGGAAAATTTAATGCAGTATTGTGGAACGTTACTGATCATTAATCTCATGGGCAATGAAATAATCTGAACCCATCAAAGAAAGATAAACGAATTATTGTTGGCTTCTTTCACACTTAGAGCTTCATATTTGAACCAAGGTTGTAATTTGGGGCAAGGAACGGAAAGCACATGCTGAATTGCTATGTCTTTGGATATATTCCTCCATTTGGATGTCTGCTGCAGATTACATTTTAGTAGTACAACTTCTTATCGTTCAATAGAAAGCACACACAGATAACATTCATCTCTCTCTCTCTTTAATCTAATGGGCAAAAAACAGAAACAGTATAATGACAATGTAGGAAAAGTCATTAAGCATCCTGTTTACATTATGCAGACCAAAGGAACAATGCTAGCCACTTCTGATAAATTAGACACTCTTTATTCCAATTCACATAATTAATTAGCTGACACAGATATGTTGCATGCATTTGTTCCTTTTCTTTATATTTATTATGTGCCTAGTTTAAGTAATTGGGAGCATCTCACCTTTTTTGGAAAGCATGTACACATAAAAAGTGAATCATTAAATAAATAAATAAATAAACAAACTAGATACCACCAAACCAGACTGTTTTTCTTAAACATACTAATTTCATAAAATTATACATATGTTATATAATTATACACATTACTAATATATGTAAATATAATATATATCATTAATTTTAATTAACAAACACAAATGCTAATGTGATTTTAAACAGAGAAGAAAACTTCATGAAATAATGTATTAAAACAATCCTTCTTACCTCCTCCTTATTCCCAGAACAAGCCATAGCATTAAGCACAGAATCACCACTATTCCCCATATCAAAAGCAATGAAACCATTTCAGACAATTATAGTGAAATGTCAAGTATGAAACAATGGTTTACACTGAAGCCCAAGACTGATATAGAAGACGACAAAGGGCCACTTTTTATATTCAGCAGGAACACCTATTCACTTAACTGTACTAAAGTAACCCATGTAAGCTATTAATTAACCATTTCTGGACAAAATTTCTGTGCCTGCTGTTGGACCAAAATCTATGTAAAGACTAAGAGAGAATTGGATTAGATATCTGAGATGGTGGCCTTGAGCTGATAACCACAGTGTCAGTGAGTGGCCAAAGTAATCAAAGAGCTTTAATAACTGATAATGTAAAGGTCTCTCAGACATGTTTTGATCTATTATGTAGATTTAGCAAGTACAGTTTATAGTTCAGTTTTAGCTGTAAGTGAATTAGCTGTTTAATTACCTTACCTCTGTTGTGTTGCCAAGTTTTGATTTCAAATTTTTGTTGTTATGGAAACAGGAGTGGCTAAGGATAAAAATGATAGGTTGGCATGGGTCCAAGATTCAGTTTGATGAGTCACAGGAGGAGCCTAGCTGAATTGCTGATGCACTGAAATACCAAAGTCATTGCTAGATTAATGCTGATGCAGGAGAAAAACATTCTCATGTAGCCAATAGTGCTTATCCTGTTGAGTTTGTTCAGCTAATTTTTTCTGATTAATTTCTGGAGGTGTAGTGAAATTGAGGGACGCAGGTGGCACTGTAGGTTAAACCACAGAACCTAGGACTTGCCGATCAGAAGGTTGGTTGTTCGAATCCCCGCAACGGGGTGAGCACCCGTTGCTCGGTCCCTGCTCCTGCCAACCTAGCAGTTCGAAAGCACGTCAAAGTGCAAGCAGATAAATAGGTACCGCTCCGGCGGGAAGGTAAACGGTGTTTCCGTGCGCTGCTCTGGTTCGCCAGAAGCGGCTTAGTCATGCTGGCCAATAAAGCGAGAGGAGCGCTGCAACCCCAGAGTCGGTCATGACTGGACCTAATGGTCAGGGGTCCCTTTACCTTTACTTTAGTGAAACTGATGCTCATCACACTAGGAAAATATCTAGAAGCAGCTAGGTAAATTATGATTACCATGAGCAATTCTCACTCCTTAGCATGCACAAACTTAGGAAGTGGCCATATTGTGGGGGTAAATATGAACCGTTTGACCCATGGGGGGGGTAAAATAATGAATTGGATAGGTGCCTGGATTCAAAATGCGGGCTAAATTCACTGTCCAGAAGAGAGCCCCCAGTAGCACAATTTAAACTCTCAAAAGTTTAGCAGTATTAGAACATGGAAATATAGGTTGTTAGACCCTTTTATCCCACTTAGTTGCATAAACACTCTCCTCTTTCTGCCTCTCTTGCAATGAACAGATCACACATTGTTAAGTAAGTTTAAAATTCTTTACTTACAAAACATTCCAAAGGTCAGGTTCATGCATTTATCTAAGCAGCAAGGGGAACACCGGCAGAATATACAGAAAGTTAGCGTCAAACATGTGGTCTGAGCTTGCTTAGACATGTCTTCCTTGGTCAGTTACAAGATTGGGAAACTAAGATGACCTTAGAAATCCAAACCCAGGTGCAGAAATTGAAAATGTTGCTTTTAAAGAGTGATTTACTTACAAAAAAACAACAACCTCATAAGCTTTACAGACAAGCTTTTTAGGAAGCATATAACCCTTTCCCTCACATTGGTTCCAATACAAATACCACAACACACACACACACACACTTTGGGGGGGGTCTGGGAAAGAGGAGGACTATTCAGTTGACTAAAGAGATTTCTAGAAGCAGAAATGCTTCTCCGCTTTCTGCTTAAAGCTAAATAGCAATTATTGGTTGTTGCTCAATTGTTCACATCTGGTAACAGCACCCTAAGTAACTGAAGTAGTATTCCCCTGTCTTCGTCTGCCTTCATTTCCCACTTCCTCTGTAGTCTCACATGCATCTTTTTCGATATTGTGAGCCCCTTTGAGTACAGACTCGCATTCTTTGTAAAGTACCATGTACATTATTTCATTTTAAATGTGTATATTGCCCTTCACTTGTAGATCTCAGGGTGGTTCACAGCATAAAAACACAAGCTAAAAACACAAAATCCACAATAAAAAGAATAAGAACAAAACAAATAAGTAACACCTCACCCACAAACACCTTTAAAGGAGTATAGGATGTTAATCAGCCAAAGACTGATAATGGTGCTAAATAAATAAATATTAATAATATAATTCACACACAGTGGAACGTCAGTTTTCGAGCGTCTCGGAAGCCGAACAATTCAGAACCTGAACGCCAAAAACCCAGAAGTAATTGCTTCCGTTTTCAAACGTGCCTTGGAAGTCAAATGTCATTTTTCCCCCCATTGACTTTGCAGCCAGCCCATTGGTCCTCAGTTGTCAAACATCTCGGATGTCAAACGGTCTTTCTTCTGGAACGGATTACATTTGGCAACCGAAGTTCCATTGTATATGAGACAGTTAGGGTTTCATAAGCAAGTCAATTGAAGAGATATAATCTGTAAATATATGGTCCCCAATTATATATTTGGAGAATGATCCTTCCAGCCTATAGACCAGGTATAGCCAACAGGGTGTCCTCCCTTATGTTGATGTACTACAACTTCCACAAACCCATAGTTACAATTTCTCAGCCTAACTTGTCTCACAGGGTTGTTGTGAGGATAAAATGGAGAGGAGAAGAAATCGTGTCAGCCACCTTGAACTTTTTGGACGAAAGACAGGATATAAATGTAATAATACATAAAATAATAAATAACCCTCTACCATAGGCCATGGTGTTTAGAGTCGATGGGAGTTGGAGTCCAGTAATATCTGGGGGGTGGGGAGTGCCATATATTATACTCCTTTAAAACCCATCAAATATATACAAGGATTTACACATTACACATACCACATTTATTGTAGGGTGGAGATTAATAAGTGAGAACAGGGTACATATATGTGGGGGAAATGAGGACAATGAGCCAAATGTGTCATTGTTTCTGTTGTTCTATATTTTAAATAATAAATATTCCTTCTCAGGACTTGAATGTAGTATGGAAAGGGTGGACAGCTGAAAGTTTTATAGACAAAGGAATTATGTGTACCTCTTCCAATTTCCAGAGATCCCCTCATATTTTTCTTTCAATTTTTTATGTAAATGAACAGCTATCTTGAATAATGAAAATATTCCTTCAAAGTTAAAGCTTTTGAATTCTTCTTCCCCTCCAAACTGGCCCCTCTAGGTTCTACGAATGCATTTTCGGTGGTTTCTCGATGAGATAATGAATACTAATGAAGCTTTTACTTGAAGTCTATTTCTTAATTCCCAATACACACTCTACCATCTGCCAAGTGTGGCTTATATTTTTAAATGATTTTTACTTATCATAATTAATTTTCCATTAATAATACAGAATAACTAATTTGCATCTGATTAAGCAGCATTTTATTATTTATCAATGTGTGTAATTCACATTATGTTAAGTCAAGCATATTCATTTTCTCAAATATTCATTTTCTCAAATATCAAATAACACGAAACCCTAATCTCCAATCAGCAACAGACTCCAGGGTTTCAAGCACTTACTCAGGGCACAACCTGAGTGTAAAATACCCGCCCCCCCGCCCCCCCATCTGGATATTGCTTTAGTTTACCAGGAGAGCTCCAAACCCCAGCACAGAGCAATACATGTCTTTATGTATCCAGCTTCCAGCCTGCTTTAAGCGCACTTGCACACAACTCTCACTGTTGTTCTTTTACATAGCAAGTAGGTAAGGGGAAGGGGAAGAAAGAGCAACTCATAAGTTCTACAGGACAGAGCAACTTCTTTGGATATGCTAAATTGTGGCACTTAACTAGCCAGTCAAAGCCATTACCTTGACAACGGAATTGGCTTGGCAAGCTTCACATTACACATTCTACCCTCACAGATACAAGATCACGAGGTTTGAAAGGAGACCCAGAGTTTCATCCAGACTGCCCCCCCCCAAAAAAAACCCTCATAACACTAAACACTAATTAAACACAACTTTATTTACCTGCATTGTCAATACTTTAAGGACATTTCCACATGTTCCCCTCCTGTAATATCATCAACCGGCAAATTAAAGAGCAAGGTAAAGGAATGCTGCAATTCTCTCTATCTGAGCTGAAAAATCAATTTGGAATTTTAATTTATCAGTCATACACACACAAACATCAAATAGCATGGGGGGAAAATGGGAAGATGTCAAGCTAAGATGCTACACACACCATAATACTAAAATATAATTTAAAGATTTCCAGCAGAGGGAGGCAGAACCCTAAGTGTACCTTAACATCATGATCATTAATTTAATTTCACTAGCAGCTATTGGCCCCTTGGTCTTTACACCAATGTTGCATTTCCTGTATGCAAGTATACAGTGTCAAGCAAAAGGGAAATATTGAAGGAAAGTGCTTTACAATTTAACAATAAAGTATTTAGGATCAAAATTCCAGCAGTTAATAATTAAGCATTCAAAATTCACTGTGAAGAAAAAGGAAATGAAATCCCAGTGTTACATCACTTTCTAATTTCTAGGATTTCCACTTTGCATGCTGCAACATGTGACTGCTTGTGTTGTGCTTGCTCCAGCAGAGGGAGCAAGAAGTCTGAAACAGCCCTTTAAAAGCATCCAACCATGTATAATAGGAACAAATTAGCCCATTGCTTTCAATTTTAATGCTGTGTACCGACAATCTGCCTCTGTAACTAGCAAAGTTGTATCACAATAGTTTTAATTTATAGAACGAAGGTTGGAAGTACCAAAAATACTGGAATACAGGAACATTTTGGTTGGGGTAGCTCAGCTGGTAGAGTATGAGACTCTCAATCACAGAGTTGTGGGTTCAAGCCCCACACTGAGCCAAAGATTCCTGTATTGCAGGAGGTTGGACTAGACCGGGGTCAGCAACCTTTTTCAGCCGGGGGCTGGTCCACCAACCCTCAGACCATGTGGTGGGCCGGACTATATTGGGGGAGGAATGAATGAATTCCTAAGCCCGACAAATAAACCAGAGATACATTTTAAATAGAAGCACACATTCTACTCATGTAAAAACACCAGACACGCCCCACAATAACCCAGAGATGCATTTTAAATGAAAGTACACATTCTACTCATGTAAAAACACCAGGCAGGCCCCACAAATAGCTCAGAGATGCATTTTAAATAAAAGCACACATTCTACTCATGTAAAAACACGCTGATTCCCAGACTGTCTGCAGGCCGGCTTGAGAAGGCGATTGGGCCGCATCCAGCCCACGGGCCTTAGGTTGCCTTTCCCTGGACTAGACGATCCTTGTGGTCCCTTTCAACTCTACAAGTCTACGATTCTATTGTTCTTTTTCAGCAGTGGCTATGTTCAAACATTGTGGCACACAGAGTTGAAAGTTGACTAACCTCACCCCTGTCCACAAGGTCATTATAGACAGGTGCACCATTCCGTATTGGTTTTGTTTGATCCTGTATTGTTAAAAGTCATAGTATTTATTGTTTTCTAAAATATTTATACCCTACTTTTCTAGCTTCTTTAGTTTCATGGGCTAACTTAGTCTTTAATGTACACACCACTGTAGTCTTTTGTTTCATGGTGTTACATCATACTCTCATGGCCAATCTTCAATAAAATGAAAGTCAGCTTCTGTTTTGGAAATATAGTTATTTTTGTTGCAGCCTGCCATGAAACATTGCTTGATATCTTCCAGATGCCCAGGGGTGTCTGGCGGAACTCTCACGGAAGCAGAATGCTACATTCTATGAAACATGACCCGATCTGGAAAAGCACTGTTGTTGTTCTTATAGTCTTATATTATAGATTAGGTGGGTTACTTAAATAGGAAACTAATTAATACTTGGCCCAGTAATTTTTATCATACTATGTTGAGTATTTTTGGGAGCTGAACTGGTGAGATATAAAATAATCAATCGATCAATAAACATGAAGTTCAAACATGCAAACAAAAATGTTAAGAGGCAGGGAAGAATGATTGCGTAATCCCATTACTGTGTCTTGAGGTAAAATTCCACTTGAGGTTTTAGTTACGGTAATAGCATGTTTGCTCTGCCCACTTCCTGATAGGCCTTTCCTGTCTTTGATTCTCTGACAGGGTCCAAATTCCTGTTTCTTTTTATAGTGATGCGGAAAGCAGCAGTAAGTGCATTGTCATGACCTGCTGTGCTTTTCCTTTCTTTCCTCAACATGCTGTAATTTCTTTACTGTGTGGCAGATGGAAACGGCAATTCATAACTATATAAATAATAGTTTGTGGGTGATGAGAAAGCCACAGAACAAATGAGCTATCATTGCTCCTCTGTAATAAACACCGTGAAGACAGGTCCACAGGCTTTTAGGTGCAGCTATGGTTATAGTAATTTAATTGACCCTCTTTCCTAAGTTAAACAGCATCCATAAGCCTTCAGGAGCAACCATCTCAGTCCTGAACCAGTGCTGGAAGTTTGTGGACAATTGGATGAGGGAGAATAGACTAGGATGTGATATAGACAACATGGAGGTACGTAATACTGGTAAGGGCAGTGTGTATTTTTTTCAGGGGGTACTGAAAAGGACGCAGTACTGGCACCTATTTTGGTGTTGTTGTTGTTAAATAGTGTGGCATTTAGGGGGAAAGCACTGGGTAAGGGAATGTCATGCACCTGATAGAAGCATGTACCTGATTGATGGAATCTCTGTGATCTTGATCAACCAAAGAATCTGGGGGAGCATTGAAAACGAAGTCACTGTTGTTCTGAAGTGTATCTTCTTCCATCTTTGGCTAATAATAGTCCCCTCCCCACTTCTCCCTGCCAAACTTTGTTACACTGGTCCATGTATCTGTATATTCCAGACTTGGTTACTACAATTCACTCTGCATGGAGCTGCTGCACATTTCCAGTGTGTTGGGATGCAGGCACATATTCAAACCAGTTTGTGCTAGTTACTTTGGTTTCCAATTTGCTTCTAGGCCCAGTTTAAGGTATTGGTTTCAGCTTTCAAATGTTACACAGCCGGGGATGCGAACACCTAAAGGACCTTTTCTTCTCAAATGAGCTCACTTACCAAACCAGATGGATATTTCTGGGAACCCTGGACTTAAAAATGTGGTATCCTACAAAGTCATGGATTTCAAACTTTTTTCTCTGGGCTACACTTTCAGAATGAAAATTTGCTCGTGCCACACTGATTTTTTTAAAATAGGAAATACATTGGGAAACAAAACAAAACAAACAAACAAACAAAACAACTCCCAACAGTGGTTAAAAAGCTATCTATCCATATTCTGCAATATATTTTTTTATACTATTCTACTATACTATACTATACTATACTATACTATACTATACTATACTATACTATACGACAGTCAATGTTCCTTTGACTGTCCTTGAATCTTCATGCCACACTTGCCATCCTCTCCTGGCAAACCCTTTGAGAACCACTGTAGACTGTATCACAGTAGAGCCCTTATTCGGGGGGAGGGGGGAATCCATTCTCAAAAAAGAAAAGGAAAAGACCAGGGCATGTGGTGCAGCCTGATTTTGAATTGGCTAAAAGAAATGAAGTGAATGGGTGAATGGGTGCATTTGTACGAAGTCATTGTTCTGATGTTCTTGAAGTACGAGAACTGAGGGTGCATTCCGACATGGAGAATATTGGGTTAGTTTTCCTGTTTATAGAGCTAGCACTTCTATGCTAACTTTCCTTTCACACTGCAGTTGACCTGCTGCTTTATGGAACTGTGGCTTTTTGACAAGCATAATAGCATCTTGCACTAAATTTCATTCACAACAGAGGGTGTGATGTGACACAACAACAAATATCATTGGCAGTGGTGTGCGTCAATGGACTAGGTTAGCCCCCTAAAGGGTCCAAGAGCACTCCTGCCATCTCCTCAAAACCCACCTGGCTTTGGGAAGGTGGCAGCAGAGCTTCAGCATCCTGTCAAGTGGCCTGGTGCCTCCTTCCCAAAGCCCGGGAAGCTTCTACCTGTCTTAGGGAGGGAGGTGTGATGCGCACACATGCAATGTCTGCCCCCAACTCAGTCAGCCTTGCAAGCTGCTGCCTCTGGACCTAAATGGTCCCCTACAAAAAAATTCACCGCCCACCACTGCTAATAACTTTCATTCACCTATACACATATAATATATGGGCAGCATTATCACTTTTTATTGCTTCATAAATAGAATATTTTGAGTATTCAGTTGAGTTTAATATTCGTAGTTTTAACAAGGCCTAGTTTTAGGACAGCATCTGAGTAAACTAGCTTGAGGAACTGTACACTTTTGTGTAATTCTTTTCATAGAATCATTATCTGGATTGTCTTAGTTATAGAGACCTAGGGTTATTTTTGGCATTTTCAATGTATGAATATCCAACAGCATTGTTCTTTGTTTAACACTGTATTTACATTTCTCTCAGGTTGCTAAGTCACCTGTCCTTGTGCAAATATTTTCAAAGCCTACATGATAAATGATTGCAAGGAAAAGGTAGTGGAAGGTAGTGCAACTTCTACCTCCAGCCATTTTTGCTCCTCCACTTTTTCACATTTCTTCCTGTCTTCTTGTACACTTAAGGCCAGGCCAAAATAACATCAGCAGCAATTTAATGGAAACAGAAACTAATTAAGAAAAGCACAAACTATCCTACAGCTGAGTGTATTTTGTATAGGTTAAAAGGTAAAGGGACCTCTGACCATTAGGTCTAGTTGTGGCCAACTCTGGGGTTGCGGCACTTGCTTTACTGGCCGAGGGAGCCGGTGTACAGCTTCCGGGTCATGTGGCCAGCATGACTAAGCCGCTTCTGGCGAACCAGAGCAGCGCACGGAAACGCCGTTTACCTTTCCGCCGGAGCGGTACCTATTTATCTACAGTGGTGCCTCACAAGACGAAATTAATTCATTCTGCGAGTCTCTTCGTCTAGCGGTTTTTTCGTCTTGCGAAGCAACCCTATTAGCGGCTTAGCGGATTAGCGCTATTAGCGGTTTAGCGGCTATTAAAGGCTTAAAGGATTAGCGGATTAGCTGCTAAAAGGCTATTAGCGGTTTAGCGGCTTAGAAAAAGGGGGTGGGGAGCGAAAAAAAATCTCAAGACTCGCAAGACATTTTCATCTTGCGAAGCAAGCCCATAGGGAAATTCGTCCTGCGAAGCGCATCGAAAAATGGAAAACCCTTTCGTCTAGCAGGTTTTCCGTCTTGCGAGGCATTCGTCTTGCGGGGTACCACTGTACTTGCACTTTGACGTGCTTTTGAACTGCTAGGTGGGCAGGAGCAGGGACTGAGCAACGGGAATCCCCGCCACGGGGATTCAAACCACAGACCTTCTGACTGGCAAGTCCTAGGCTCTGTGGTTTAACCCACAGCGCCACCCGCGTCCCAGTTATAGGTTAGTGAGGCCTAAAACACAAGTAATTAGGTTCTCTGTGACTCACAGCAACAGACAGGGAAGACTTGTTCTGTTAGTGGAGCTAGAATATCAAAACGTCCCCTATAGCAGTCAGACTATCTAGCCACTGAGCACAGTATTGCCTACTCTAGCAGCAAGCAATCCAAGGTCTCAGAACCAGCTCTTTCTGCTTTCACCAAGCTGGTGACCTTCAGCTCCCATCATGCCTGACCATTGACAATGCTGGCTAGACCTCATGTGAATCCAACATCTCAAGGATGCCAGCTTGGGAAAGGCTGTATGATCCTGGAGATGCCAATGATTGAATCTGGGGTTGCTTGCATGAGTTCTAATATTCAGGTTGTCTCCCTGTCCCTGCGGGTAGATAGGGAAGAAACAAGTTTGGCATAGATCCTATTTGCATTTGTCCTTGATATTTTTTGTTTCAGTGTTTCCAACTTCAGACTGAAAGTCTAATCATACACGCGAAAGTTTCGTTGAAAAAACTGGGATTTAGCAAATTGAGATTTGCCTGCAATTATATATATGGCATATATATGTGTCAGAGCTGGCTCCAGGTCCCAGCTCACAGAGGACCAACGCTAGCCGGCAGTAATGTACAAAAGTCTTTATTGAAGTACAGTTTCCATTTCCAAGCCGCAGCGCCCCAGCTCTACGTCTAGGGTTAGATCGGCGAAGCTCCATCTGAATCTCCGCCCCCTGTACACCAGTTTAAGACTCTAGCCTTACTCCACCTCTTCCGTCTCTCCTTTCTCCTCTGGGTCCTGTTACCCCCCGGGGTCCCTTCCTTCCTGGATTCTTCTGACGCTGACGTTGACCCCCCCTGACTCCTCCCGCTCTTTCCGGCGGGCTTTGGGACCTGGCTCCCTATCCGGGCTGCCAACTGTGCCGCCCTCCTGTACATTTGAACTTGGCGCGCGCGCGCAGCCTTCAACCTTCCTCTTGACCGTTTCCTCGCTCCCCGATGGAGGCGTGGCCAATCCTGCCTCATGTCCTCCCGCTGGCAGTGCGCCGCCTGATCCCGATGCCTGGGACTCCTCCCCCCTACTGCACTCTGGTGTGGACGCTGGTCCTGATTTCCAACTGCTGCTCTCTGAGTCCCCTCTGGCCCCTTCTTCCTGGGGTGTCCCCCTCGGCACCCCCCTTGCCCTGACCATGGGGGCCCCTTTCTGTGAATCTTCCGATTCGCTGGAAAGACTCGGAGACCTCGGACCGCTGTCATCGCTAACATTTCCTTCGGACTCCTCCCCCTCGCTCTCTATTTCCTCCCTTTCCTGTGCCTCTGCTCCTGAACCCCTGACATCCATCCCCCCCTCGAAGCCCCCCCTTCCCCCCTCCCCTCCTTCAGGTGTGGGTGCTGGGTGCTCCGTCGTTGTGGGGGTGAATGCCAGATACAGTTCGTCCCCCGTGGCGTGCATCCAGCCGGATAAGTCCGGCTCGTCCTCTGTGCTCTCGCCGACCTCGATTTCCTCTGCTTCCATCTCTTTGCCGCCGTGCTCGAACCCAAGGTCCTCCCCCAACACGTCCATGTCCGTCTCTCCCCCGGTCTCCTCTGGGGACGTTGCCTGCCAAGGACCCCTCAGCCACTTCCTGCGCCACTGCTCCTCTGTTCGATCGTCCCACCAATAAGAACGGTCTGAGGCAGACCCCGCGGGTGATCCCTCCGGGGAACGTGTTTCTAGTGCCGGTTCTTCGTCCGAGGTGAACCCCTGGAACGTGCTGGCTGACAATGTGGGTGTGAAAAGCCAGTCGTCGAAATACGCGGCTGGCATGTGCCTGTGTGGGAAAATGGCATGAAACTCTTCCTTGAGAAGAGGCTCGTCCAAGGCATAGTCCGGCACCCAACGGTTGGCGCTGGCCGGGGTACCTTCTCTGGCGAGAAAATATTCTACTCCCTCTTCCCCCCATCTCGAGTCTAAAATCTCTGTGACCTGGTTGATGGGTTCCCTTCTTGGCGACCCCCTCCTTGTGGGCGTCTCCCTGAGCGGGTCTGGTGCCGTGCCCGGCTCCTGAAATCTGTGAGGAGCTTTGTAGGGCGTGAGCACTGATCTATGGAACACTGGGTGCATTCTGGATCCCTCCGGAAGTGTCAACCGGAAGGCCACTGGATTGATCTGTGCCTCGACTTGGTAAGGTCCTAGCTGCTTATGTCCGAGCTTCTTCTTCGCTAACGATCTGGTCGGCACTGCCTGGGCTGCTAACCAAACCCAGTCTCCCACCTGTATGTCTTCCCCAACCCTTCTGTGCTTGTCAGCCTGCAGTTTGTATGCGTGCTTTGCTAGTTCTAACTGCCTCCGAAGCTGTTCGTGAACCTCCTGCAACTCTGACGCTAAGGCTTCCGCTGCCTGTGGCTCCCCCTCCCCCAGTCTCTCCAATCCCGGGAAGGTTCTGGGATGCCTCCCGTTGTTGGCGAAGAACGGTGTTACCCCCGTGGACACGTGCTTCGTGTTGTTGTAGGCGAACTCAGCGAGCGGCAGGTAGTCCACCCATGTTGCCGGCTGCTGATTTGCGTAGCATCTCAGGTACTGCTGCATGATGGCGTTGACTCGCTCCGCTTGTCCGTTGGTCTGCGGGTGTCTTGCCGACGCTAGGTTGATCTTGACGTTCAGGAAACCCATCAGCTTCTGCCAGAAGTTCGAGATGAACTGTCGCCCCCGGTCGGACAGGATAGACCGTGGCAGACCGTGAACCCTGAACACGTGGTCTATGAACAGTTTGGCGGTCTGTTCCGCCGTGGCCACCTTCGCGCACGGAATGAAGTGGGCCATTTTGGTGAACATGTCCACCACCACTAGCACTGCCGTCTTGCCCCTCGAGCTGGGTAAATCCGTGACAAAGTCCAGGGCCACCCTCTCCCACGGATTGCTCGGTGTCTGCAGCGGTTCGAGCAGTCCCGCCGGCGGTTTGTGCACTGACTTGGCCCTTTGGCAGGTGTCGCACCTCGAGACGTAATCCGCGACTTCCCCACGCATCTTGGGCCACCAAAAATCTCTGGCTACTAATTCTACCGTCTTCTCTTTGCCAAAGTGCCCGGCGGTGGGTGCGTCGTGCAACTGCTGCAGTACTTTCGCGTGGAGGTCGTCTCCCGGTACGTAGAGGGCCCCTCTGCGGATGAGCAATCCGTCGCGTATCTGGAACTCGTCGTCCTTCGCCGTGCCCCTGTGCACCTCCTCCATCTTGGCTTGTGCGAAGGGGTCCTCTTGCAGCGCTCGACGGACAGCATCCAGGTCCACGGTTGCTGAAGCGCACGCCCACGCTTTCGGTGCGAAAATGTGCTTGGCCGCTGCTGGTGCCGCCTCTTCGAGGTATTGCGGCTTTCTGGACAGTGCATCCGCCATGATGTTGTTGTCGCCTGGGATGTACTCTATCCTGAAGTCGAAATCCGCAAAGAACTCCGCCCATCGTATGTGCCTCTGGTTCAGGAACCTTGCCGTGCGCCAGTACTCCAGGTTCTTATGGTCCGTGCGGACCTGCACCGTGTGTTTGGCTCCGATCAGGAAGTGCCGCCACGCCTTGAATGCTGCATGAATGGCCAGCAACTCCCTGTCCCAGATGGTGTAGTTCTGCTCTGACTTGCTGAGCTTCCTGGAGTAGAAGGCACACGGTCTCCAGTCCCCATGCGGGTCTTGCTGTAACAGTACTGCTCCCACGGCTCTGTCTGAGGCGTCCGTTTCAACCCTCATTGGTCTGCTGGGATTCACATGCAGTAGCTGCTCTTCGGACGAGAAGAGACGCTTGAGTTTCTGAAAGGACTGCTCCGCTTGCTCCGTCCAGATGAACTTCTTCTTCTTGGAGCTGAGCGTGTCGGTAATGGCCGCCGTCTGCATCGCGAACCCCTTGATGAACTTGCGGTAAAAGTTGGCGAAACCGACAAACCGCTGGACCTCCTTCCGATTGCGCGGGCTCTTCCAGTCCAGCACTGCGCGAACCTTGGCGCTGTCCATGGCGAGCCCCGTGTCCCACAACTTGTAGCCCAGGAAATCTACCTCCTTCATGTCGAATTGGCACTTCTCCAGCTTGGCGTACAGCCTATGCTCCTGCAGTCTCTGCAGAACTTCCTTGAAGTCTCCCTCGTGGGTCTCCTCTGATTCTGAAAATATCAGGATGTCGTCCAGGAAGCAGACGCATTTCTTGTAGAGGAGGCCCGCCAATACGTGATGCATGAAGGCTTGAAAACAGTGGGAGCCATTTTGTAATCCAAAGGGCATAACTCTGTATTCATAGGTGCCCAGGGGCGTGAACATGGCAGTCTTCCACTCGTTGCCCTCCCGTATGCGAATCAGGTTGTACGCCCCTCGCAGATCCAACTTTGTGAAAACGCGTCCTTTCCTCACCGTTGCGAGCAGGTCGTCTATTTTGGGCATGGGAAAGGCTGTGGGCTTGGTTTTCGAGTTTAAAATTCTATAGTCTACCACAAGCCTTTTTTGGGGCGTGTCCTTCTTCTTCACAAAGAAAACAGGACTGCCCCCTACTGCCTTCGACTCCTGGATGAAACCGCGCTTCAAGTTGAGGTCTATGAACTCCCTGAGTTCCTGCAGCTCGTCTTCAGACATGGAATACAGTTTCCCGGTTGGCAGCGTCGCCCCTGGCAGGAGGTCAATCTTGCAGTCATAGGACCTGTGGGGAGGCAGCTTGTCCGCTTCCTTCTCGCAGAAAACCTCCAAAAACGCTGCGTACTTGAGTGGCACTGCTTGCAGCGTTCCTAATTGTAGCTGCGGGTCATCCTCTTCCCCTTCCGGGCTAGGCAGAATGCAATGTTCCGCACAGTAGGAGGAGCCGAAGGTCAGTTGGCGCTGGTACCACGCCAATGCTGGGCTGTGCCTGTGCAGCCAACTCATGCCCAATACTACAGGCGTGTCCGACAGTTGGGTGACATTGAAGCTGATGACTTCTCGGTGATTCCCAATTTGCATCACCATCGGAGGCGTTTGCTGCACCACCTGCCCCCCCAGCAATTCCCTGCCATCCACCGTGACAACCTTCAGAGGCAGCGTGGCTGGCAGTAGTGCTATGTTGTGCTGTTGAATGAAATCCAGTCCTATGAAGTCTGCGTTACTACCAGAGTCAATGGTAATCGGCACTTCCATAGTGAGTCCATTGGGTAGTTGGAGCAATGCTGTGAGCTGCACCACTGGTTTGGGCGGGAGGGGGTCTGTGGGCTGCAAAATTTCTGGGGATTGCTTCACTGACTTGTCTGGCTGGACCCCAGTGCCTCTTCCTCCAGCCAGACTCTGTCGTTTCCCTGCTGTGGTTCTCTCTGCTGAGTTGCGTCTGTTACTTTTGCTGAGGCTGCAGTGTGCTTGTGGAGCCTCTGGGGACACTCTTTTGCCATGTGCTGAACACTGTCGCAGATGTAGCACTTCCTGTTCCCTCTAGGAGGCTTCGTTTTGACTGCTCCCGGTGTTAGGGCTCTGGTAGCTGACTGAGCCCTGGCGCCTCCAATCTCCATCGGTTCCTCTCCCCCTCCCTGCGGAGGTGTGGATTGCGCACGCGCTGCATCCTTGGGAAAGAGGGGAGGTGCTCTCGCTGGCGTACGTCCCCAACGTCCTTCTTCTCTGTTCCATGGACGTTCTTCCAGACGCACCCCAATTTCCAGCGCCCGCTGGACCACCTGCTGAGTGCTCTTTGGTCTCTCCCCCCTTGCAATCTCATCTTTCACATTTGCATTCAAGCCTTCCCAAAAAAGGTCTCTGACTGGAGCAGAATCCTTCTCCCATCCCAGCGCATGGACTAATCCAAAAAAGCGAGAATGGTACTGCCTTACACTGGCTCTACCTTGTTTGAGCCCATGTATGTCTTTTCTGGCGATATCAATGTCTATATTTGATAGAAAACACGAATCCATCGCTTTAATGAAAGCATCCGCATTTTGGAGCGCCGGATCCTTATCTCTCCACAGATTGCGCAGCCACGCTTTAGCTTCCCCATGTAAATGGGACCAGATAAACCCCACCTTCTCTTGCTCATCTCTAAAGTCTTTATCCAGCAATTCCAGCGCAAACAGCAGGTCTGCTCGGAAGTTAGGGTACTGCTGTAAATTCCCATCGAAATGAGATGCAAGGCTGCCTCCTCTTTTCCCCAGCCCAATCCCCTCTGATTTGGGTCCTGGTTGCCCCTGCTTAGCAAGCACTTCTAACCTGGCTTGGAGATCCTTGCAGGTGGCAGCCGCTTCCTCTTCCCTTTTCCTGGATGCAATTACCTCCGCGTTGAGTTGTGTCACTGCGTTTTGCAGGGCCGCTAGTTGTTGTTCTGTAGTCATCTTGCCTGACTTTTGTGAGCTCGCGAAGCACCAATCCTCTCCCCTCGCTGCGTCCACTCACGTTACGAGGTTTTTGGTGCAAAATTTACAGGAGATGGAGCTTACTGTCAGAGCTGGCTCCAGGTCCCAGCTCACAGAGGACCAACGCTAGCCGGCAGTAATGTACAAAAGTCTTTATTGAAGTACAGTTTCCATTTCCAAGCCGCAGCGCCCCAGCTCTACGTCTAGGGTTAGATCGGCGAAGCTCCATCTGAATCTCCGCCCCCTGTACACCAGTTTAAGACTCTAGCCTTACTCCACCTCTTCCGTCTCTCCTTTCTCCTCTGGGTCCTGTTACCCCCCGGGGTCCCTTCCTTCCTGGATTCTTCTGACGCTGACGTTGACCCCCCTGACTCCTCCCGCTCTTTCCGGCGGGCTTTGGGACCTGGCTCCCTATCCGGGCTGCCAACTGTGCCGCCCTCCTGTACATTTGAACTTGGCGCGCGTGCGCAGCCTTCAACCTTCCTCTTGACCGTTTCCTCGCTCCCCGATGGAGGCGTGGCCAATCCTGCCTCATGTCCTCCCGCTGGCAGTGCGCCGCCTGATCCCGATGCCTGGGACTCCTCCCCCCTACTGCACTCTGGTGTGGATGCTGGTCCTGATTTCCAACTGCTGCTCTCTGAGTCCCCTCTGGCCCCTTCTTCCTGGGGTGTCCCCCTCGGCACCCCCCTTGCCCTGACCATGGGGGCCCCTTTCTGTGAATCTTCCGATTCGCTGGAAAGACTCGGAGACCTCGGACCGCTGTCATCGCTAACATTTCCTTCGGACTCCTCCCCCTCGCTCTCTATTTCCTCCCTTTCCTGTGCCTCTGCTCCTGAACCCCTGACAATATGTGTTACAGTGTGTTATTTTTCACAAGAAACAGGAGGCTTTTGTTGCCCACCTCATTTGCATGTTGTTTATATATAGAACATATCTATAAATTTAGCATGTAGCTAAAATCATTGAATAAATATTTACGCAAGCCTCCCTCAGACTGTGGGTTTACTGAACAGACTTTTAAAAATAAACCATCCACAAGTGTCCTGAATTCACTTTTGTGGTGGTAGAATAGTTCAAATGTGACATACTCAAACCACAAATGTTACAATGTGTCTGTGGTTCACTCAAGACCTGCAAACGCAGTGATGTAAAATATTTAACAGAATGCATTATTAAATAATGGGAATGGAAATAGAAACATCAGAAATTTCTTAAGCAAAGAAAACTAGTTTCAGAATCAGAGGGAAAGTAAAGGGGTGAAAGGACACAATAAAGGAGAAAGAAAATATGTAAATAGGTATCAAATTGAATTCCATAAGACTTATAGAACTGAAGACCAAACATTCCCAATAGATTATGGTAGTTCAGATTTTTATCATGATGATGATGATGATGATGATGAACACTACAGTTTCTAGTGTGACAGAGATGCACTGTGTCAGAGGTTTCTGAAGGACAAGAAAGATGTTTAGAGATACAATTTCAAGTACTGAAGGCAGGCAAGCTAGTTCTCAGGATGAGTCACCAGGAAGGCTGATCATAATGAAATAGTGCAGTATCCAGCACTAAGTCATCCCATCAGCACAAGGACTTCCGACTGTGCAATGGAAATTCCTCTCCTCTCTGTGTACCCTCTTCCACATTTGTTCTGGAGAGTTGGGAGAACCCCAAGAACAGAATTGGGGAGTGCACAGGGAGAGAAAAGGGAGAGAAAGCCCCATTGCATGATGGGACAATTTCAATGGGTAAACCCAGAGTTCAGTTTTTGTAAGAAACAGCCAGATTATTCTAAGAAAAATGTAATTCTGACTGCAACATCCAGTAATAGATTAACATAAATAGCATTTTCTCCTGACCCTCAAAATTTAATATAACCACTTCCCCATCAAATACAACTGATACCTCCTGCACAAAAACATTCGTGCCCCAGAACTGTGATATAATTTGATCATGATGGAGGTTTGTTTATTTATTGAATACACTTCTATAGCACCTTTCATTAAATTGATTCCATGAATAATACAGAAGAAATTAAATAAAATCTGCCATTAAATCCAGAGGACAGCAGTATCTACAATAACCAGCAACCATCAAATGCTTGGGCCAATAAGTATGTTTTTTTAGCAAGCTGGTGCTTATCTTCTTTCTGAAAGGAGAGGATTTTACAACCTGGGCAACAACTCAGAAAAGACCCTGCTCAATATGAACATCAGCAATCTACAACACAACAGGAGGACCTCATCCAAATCACTTAATTAATGGAAAGATATATCAGGGAGGCACCCAAGTTGTTTAGGGCAGATGTTTTCAACCTTTTTTGAATCCATGGATCCCTTAACCAACTACATTTCTTTCTGTGGCACCCCTGTGGGGTTCAGGAGCCCAGTTATGTCACCCCTTGCCTCCAGAGCTGGCAGCCTCTTACCCTCTTCAAACACCCTCCCTTGTGGAGTGTTCCCTCAGCCTCCTCTCCCCTCTCCTTGGGACTCCTATGGGCAGCAGCTGCTGCCATCCCTGGTCTCTGAGCTGCCCCTCCTCCGTTGCCCCAAAGAGAGGTGGCTCTCAGAGGCACCATTTGCCTGCAGAGCTTACAGCCAGGGCTGATGCAATAAACAGCGGTGCAAGCCTTTGGGAGGCAGAGATGCAAGAGGGTGTCAGAGGAGGCAGGTAAGAAGAGAGGGACAGTGTTGCTCATGGCATCCCTGACCATCATTCAAGGCACCCCAGGGTGCCATGGCACACAGATTGAAAATCACTGGTTTAGGGCATTAAAAGTCAATAACAAAATTGTAAACTTGGCCTGGTAGTAAACTTAGATGCAGTATTGTTAAGTATGAAATCATTTTTTTGTTTCATGTGTGAAAAAGAATTATCTAAAACGGCTATACTATGGAGATGAACTGACATCAACAGTGGGCTGCTTCTAGAAATCCATGACCTTTAGAAATCAGCTGCTCTTATGAAAGTTCTTATTTGAATGATGCATAACACGCATGAAATTTGAGGAACTTTGCTGCTTGTCATGAGACTGCTTTATAGAACTTATGGGAAATTGCAGAACCTTAGTCACACTATTTTTCTACTGAGTGAACTTGACAAAGATAAATGCTGTTCAAAATACAGTATATTAATGTGATTCAAAGACCAATGTTGCTATAAGATTCCCCCTTTCTTTATGTCCATGTACACCTTTATGATCTATAAAGCAACTCCATCTCTACATGGGGCACAATCATCAGCTAAAGTGTGTATGAAAGAGCTGAGCCCAAGTTCAGCACTCCATTGGCAGCTAGACATTCACATTGGGCCAGCCCACCCATGAGACAAGTTGAGGCAGCTGCCTCGGGCAGCAGGATCCACAGGGGGGAGCAGATCTTGATGTAGATCTTTATTCCAGGACACCCATGAGACAAGCTGAGGTGACTGCCTCAGGCAGCGGTATCCACAGGGGACAGCAGATCCCAATGTCAACATCCTTTCCTGCTTTGTTCCTGATTCCTCACCCCTTCTTCCCTGGTGGGGATGGAGCTGCAATTGTGCCAAAATGTCTTTGGGCAGCCTTGCCTTAATACACATATACAAAGCGAGTCCCGTGCTTCGAGCTAGCTGACTTGTGCTGGGGGGGGGGGGGGTGCCCCACTGAGCCGAGCAGGCCTGATTAAACAAGCCTGCCTAAGACAACCACCAGCCCGCCCCCCTCCCGCCGCTGGTGGCGCATGCGCGCAGGACTCTCCGCCAGCTGGCTTGTGTTTCGCCCGACGCCGCCGCCTCCTCATAGAGGAAACGCCAGGACCCGAAGCAAGAGCCTCCGCCTCACAGCCAGCCTTGCGCTTAACGGTCCGGGAATTGAAGCCGTCGCCCTCGACTCGTTCGGTGAGCCTCTCGTCGGGGGAGGACGCGGGAGAAGCGGGGCGGGTGGGCAAGAGGCCTGAAGCAGGCTGGGCCGGGCCCTCTGTTCTTCCTTGGCGGCTGGGCCGGGGGAGGGGGCCCTGAATGGCGCTGAGGGGGCAGCAGCGTCTCCCTCCCTCGGTAAAGCGGCGCGGGGACTTCGGCCAGGCCCGCTTGAGACGGAAACACCCCCTCCCCTCTGGCTCCGGCTGAGCGGGGGAGGGGCTGGGGAGCGCGCTCTCCGTATGCTCAGAGGCGCGCCTCGGGTCAGAAAAAGGGCTTCGGGAGGCGACGCCCCTGGTTTCTGCGCGGGTGTTTTGCGCCCCCCCTCCCGTAACGGCGGGGGTGGCGGGGCTGGGAAGCCTCGTCGGAAGCGAGCCCCTTTCCCCTGAGTCTCGCGAGGGCGAAGGGGGAGCAGCAGCTTGGCGGGGCTCCCGGGCTTTTGATCGGCGTTGCCGTGGGAGGGAAGGAGGGCGGGCGGCCCACGCGGACCTCCGTCTCCCTCGAGGGGCGGGGAACAAGGTTGAGATCGGAGGGGAGGAGTCGGGCCAATAAAGGGCAGGGGGTTTAGCGCGTGGACGGGGAGGGTTGTCTTTTGGCTCAGAGAGCGAAGTTGAGGTCGGCGGAGGAAGCAAGACTCGGGTCGATTCGGTTTCGTTACGTAGACTGTTTACTTTAAAGGTGGGAGAAGGAAGTATGTAGTCCTATTTCTGTGAGTGGCGCAGAGGTCTTTCCACTCATGTGATTTACATCCTCTGAAAGTCGGGATCTGTTTTGATATTCACAGCAAACCCTACAGGGATCCATCAAACCTTTATTTTGCGCTACAGTATTTAATACACCTTGTTCTTCACCTGCGTGTGTGTACCCCACACAGATGTGACAACGACGACGACAAAACAAAGTCTTGAGACATTTTGAAAACTTAACAGATTTATTGTGGCATAAGTTTTCATGAGCCACAGGCCATTTTATCAGAGATGTTGAATTTAGTGGATGTGGCATTCTGATGGGATGGACTGTAGTCCACAAAAGCTTAGGCCATAATACATTTGATTGCCACGAAACTCCTTGTTGGGTTTACTGCAGCAGGCTAACACAACTACCCCTCTGCAGTGGTGTAGCGTGGGTTGTCAGCACCCGGGGCAAGGCAAGTAATTTGCGCCCCCTAACCCGTGGATTTGCGCCCCCTAACCCTAACCCCCAGATGTTGCGCCCGGTGCGGCCGGCCCCCCCTGCACCCCCCATGCTACGCCACTGCCCCTCTGGAAAAATGAATGGGAATTGTTTTCTTTTTGAATTTTATCTAACACAGTCCTATATGTGAAAGTGTGTTTTCAGTTAGGCTAACTTTCTAGTATGCGTGTTCAGGATTGCAGCTTTAGAGCATTCTGTGCCATCTGTTCCAAATGTATACTTAGATGAAATACACACACAGTCTTTTTGAATGAAGTTGTACTTCATATTTTGGCAGACTTTTCTCCTGCCCATAACCCCACTTTTTCTCTCTCGATATAAATTGACACTTTGGCTGTATTTGTTCAGTCATTTTTTAAAATACTCGAAATCCAGCATCTTTCTCTCACAGCAGCCAACCAAATGCCTGTGGGAAACCTGCAAGCAGGACCTGGGCACAAGAGCATTCTCCTATCCTGTAGCAACTGATATTCAGAAACATCACTGCCTCTGACTTTGGAGGCAGAGCATGGCTATCATGGCTAGTAGACATTGGTAATCTTATTCTCCATGAATTTGTCCAGTCTTCTTTTAAAATCATCCAAGTTGATGGGCAACACTGTCTCTTGTGGGAGTGAGTTCCATAGTTTAACTGTGTTGCATGAAGAAGTAGATTATCTATGCTGAATATGCATACACTCTAGTGATATGAGAGAACGAGGAAACATTTTCTGCATTCACTTTCTCCATACCATGTATAATTTTTAATAAACATCTCCTTCACGTCATTTCTGCTCAACCTTTCTCTAAAAAGTCCCATATGCTTCAACCATTTATCAAAGGGGAGTCACTCCACCTCCTTCATCATTTCAGTTGCTCTTTTCTGAACCTTTCCTAACTCTACTGTTTTGCTGATTACCGTATTTTTCGCACCATAGGGCGCACCGGACCATAGGGCGCACCCAGTTTTTAGGGGGGGAAATCAAGAAAAAAAATATTTTCCCCCCCCCAGCCCCAAAGAGCAGCGTACAGGCTGCGCACAACCTCTCCCTGCCGGAGGGGTTGCGCGCGGCTTCCCCTTTAGCCCCGTGCAGCCTCTCCCTCCCGGGAGAGGCTGCGTGGGGCTAAAGAATCCATAGCCCCGTGCAGCCTCTCCTTGCCGGAGGGGTTGCGCACAGCTATGGAGGAAGCCAAGGCAGAGAGCAGGACGGATCCCGCTCGCTGTTTTGGCTTCCTCTTTAGCCCAGCGCAACCTCTCCTTGCCAGGAGACGCTGCGCAGGGCTAAAGAATCCATAGCCCCGTGCAGCCTCTCCATGCCGGGAGACGCTGCGCAGGGCTTTCCTGGCTTTACTGGGAGGTGGGGGGGATTCCCTCACCTCTCCCAAAAGCCTGCAGAAGCCGCGCAACCCCTTTAAAGAGATCGCGGCTTCTCCTGGCTTTCCTGGGAAGTGGGGGAATTCCCCCACCTCCCGCAAAACCGGCAGAAGCCGCGCGCACTTTAAAAGGGCTGCACGGCTTCTCTTGGCTTTCCTGGGAGGTGGGGGAATTCCCTCACCTCTCGCAAAAGCCCGCTTTAGCCCCGCGCGCGCTCTCCTGACTGGAGAGGTGACGCGCAGCTATAGAGGCTCCTGCCATAGCCACGTGTCACCTCTCCAGCCGGGAGAGGGTCGCGGGGGGCTGCTTTAGCCCCGTACGCGCTCTCCCGACTGGAGAGGTGGCGCGCGGCTAAAGAGGCTCCTGCCATAGGCGCACGTCACCTCTCCAGCCGGGAGAGGGTCGCGGGGGGCTGCTTTAGCCCCGTACGCGCTCTCCCGACTGGAGAGGTGGCGCGCGGCTAAAGAGGCTCCTGCCATAGGCGCACGTCACCTCTCCAGCCGGGAGAGGGTCGCGGGGGGGGGGGCTGCTTTAGCCCTGCAAGCACTCTCCCGGCTGAAGAGGTGGCGCGCGGCTAAAGAGGCTCCTGCCATAGGCGCGTGTCACCTCTCCAGCCGGGAGAGGGTCGCGGGGTGCTTCTTTAGCCCCGCGAGTGCTCTCCCGGCTGGAGAGGTGACACGCGACTATAGAGGCTCCTGCCATAGCCGCGTGTCACCTCTCCAGCCGGGAGAGGGTCGCGGGGCTATAGCGTCTTCGCTCCATAGGACGCACACACATTTCCCCTTCACTTTTGAAGGGGAAAAAGTGCGTCCTATAGAGCGAAAAATACGGTACTTGATTGAGGTTAGGCAGCCAGAACTGTCCACAGTATTCCAAATGTTGTCACACCATAGATTTGTATAATGGCACTATGATATTGGAAGTTTTAATTTCAGTTTCTTTCCTAATGATCCCTAGCATGGAATTTGCTTTTTTCATGGCCTCTGCACACTGGGTTGACATCTTCATCAGTCTATCTACTGTGACCTCAAGGTCTTGTTCCTAATCAGTCGCTGCAAGTTCAGACCCCATGAGCATATATGTGAAACTTAAGGTTTTTTGCCCTGACACTTTACACTTGTTTACATTGAATTGAATTTGCTATTTTACTGCCCATTCATTCAGTTTGGAGAGATCCTCTTTTGAGATTTTCACAATGTCTTTTTGTTTTAACAATCCTGAACAATTCAGTGTTATCAGCAAACTTGGCCACTGTGTTGCTCACTCCTTACTCTAGATTGTTTATGAATAAGTTAAAAAGCATACGTCCCAATACTGACCCTTGAAGGACTCCCACTTTCTACACTTCTCCATTTCGAGAATTCTTCATTTATTCCTACTCTCTGGTTCCTGCTACTTAACCAATTATCGATGGTTAAGATGACCTCTCCTTTTATTAAACAACTGTTAAGGTTAACCAGGAATATTTGGTGAGGTGACTTGTCAAAAGCTTTTTGAAAGTACAAGTACACAACATCAACCAGATCACCTCTATCTACATGCTTGTTGATGCTCTCAAAGAATTGTCATATGTTAGACAGGACTCACCCTTGCACAAGCCATGCTGGCTTTGTTTCAGTAAGGTTTGTTCTTCAGCATGCTTGGTTATTTTATCTTTAACAGTATTTTACACCAGTTTTTGGGTGTAACTAGCTTTTAATTTCTAGGATCCTCTCTTCCTGCCCAATCTGTTTTTTTAAAAAGTGTTACATTGACTACAGTCCTCAGGAATGGAGGCTGATCTGAGGAATAAATTGCATACATTTGTTAGAAGATCAGCAATTTCACAGTTGAGTTATTTGAGAACTCTTGGTTGGATGCCATCCAGACCCAGCAATTTGTCACTTTTTTTGTGTCAGTAAGGGCAAGAACTTCATCTCTTGTCACCATTATCTGCCTCAGTTCCTCAGACTTGCCTTCAGTAAAAGTTAGTTCAGGCACTGGGATCTGTCATATATCTTGCATTGTGAAAACAGATGCAGAGAGTTCATTCAGCTTCTCTGCAGTCTTACTATCCTTCTGTAGCACACCACCTCCCTAGACTCTCCTGCTACTAATATGTTTTAAGAACCTTTTGTCTGCTTGCATTTTTTTGGTCAAAGTTTGTGTTCCTTTTTGTTCTCTTAATTTGGACGATACTTCCATTTTTTGAAGGAAGCCTTCTTGGCTCTAAGCATGCTGGCATCCTCTTGGTCCTTGTGGCACATTTCTTGCTTTGCAGCTTCTAATATTGAGCTTCTAATATTGTGTTTTTAAACAACTTCCAAGGTCTCTTGCGGGGGCGGGCGGGGTGAGCGCGCACATAATCCAAGCATCTAGCTACTGGCTAATTATCTCCTAGGTTACATGCAAATCCTGAAATATTTTAGAAGCTTGGCTTTTAGTGTGAATTTTTTTGTGTTTCTTTTCAAACATAAGTTGTTAGTAAGGTTAATTGAACCAAGTAAACCAAGCCAATATTTGTCCATATCCTGGGGCATGTTGAGGGCAACTCTCTTTTTGCTCCAACCTAATAGGGAAAGGGGGGACGCGGGTGGCGCTGTGGGCTAAACCACAGAGCCTAGGACTTGCCGATCAGAAAGTCGGTGGTTCGAATCCCCACGACGGGGTGAGCTCCCGTTGCTCGGTCCCTGCTCCTGCCCACCTAGCAGCTCGAAGCACGGCAAAGTGCAAGCAGATAAATAGGTACTGCTCCAGCGGGGAGGTAAACGGCGTTTCCGTGCCCTGCTCTGGTTCGCCAGAAGCGACTTAGTCATGCTGGCCACATGACCCGGAAGCTGTCTGAGGACAGTCGTCGGCTCCCTCGGCCAATAAAGCGAGATGAGCGCTGCAACCCCAGAGTCGGTCATGACTGGACCTAATGGCCAGGGGTCCCTTTACCTTTACCTAATAGGGAAAGGGGAGGAATAATACTTCCTAATAATTGGTTGTAAAACTTATCCAGGAAAGAGTACAAAAGTAGAAAGAGAGAATAATAGAATCATAGAATTGTAGAGTTGGATCCAGACAGTCCAAGCCCCTGCAATGCAGGAATCTCAACACATTATTCCCCCATCAAAGGTTTTGGAATTATTAGTTCACATCTATTATACTGTCCCTTTGACTCCCAGAGCAGTCAGTTTGTATTGGATGAAAAGATGAAAAGGAGGGAATCTGTAAAATTAACCCAGTAAAAACATGGATTCATTTGTAGCTCAAATTGACAACCTTGGCTACTATTCGGAAAAGTGAGGGTTCCAGTATGCAATCAAATATTCCCTTCTAGTGGGGCAGATGGGAAAAGATAACAACCTGAACTGTAAAATAGTTTTTAAAACAAATTTCAGCCTCCCCAATGCTCTTTCAGTACTCTTTCATCAATTACAACTGATAAGATTTCTGCAAGATACATTTGTGACTACAAATGGTGACTAGCACTCAGAACATCTGATTTCTGTTGGACTGCTGAAGAGCTGCATATTTGCATTAGATATTGTAATGGAAAGTGCAGGTTTCTAGTGTGATATTCATTCTAGGATAGGATAACCAATTATATATTAAAAAAACTGAGGCTCAATTTACTCAAGTGCAGGTGCATAACATGCATGTGAAGGAATCCCAATGGATACAAGAGAGCCTTACTTTCTCCATACAGTCATACCTCATGTTACGTTTGCTTCAGGTTTAACGTTTTCAGGTTGTGTCCCATAGCGACCTGGAAGTACCGGAAAGGGTTACTTCTGGGTTTCATCGCATGCACAGATGCGCAAAATGACGTCATATGCAGAAGTGGCGAGTCGTGACATGCGCACGCACAGATGCAGGTTGCGTCCCTTTCAGGTTGCACACGGGCCTCTGGAATGGATCCGTTCGCAACCAGACGTACCACTGTACTTCTGTCAGTGTGAAAGCATATTGGTATGCATAGAGACAGCATAAGAGGGTATTGCAAGGAATGGAAAGGCTATTCTTTCCCCTGTGTCTGTCAAGACTGTCCTGTGTGTCATGCAAGTTCCTTGTGCTATAAAGCATAGGTAACATTGCAGTCATATTGATGTTTACCTGGTAGTAAAACCTGTTGTATATTGCTGAACTTGTTTTTGAGCAAGTTTGCATAGAATTGTGCTGTAATTTGCATGGTGCACAGATACGACTTGTAAAAAGTTAGTTTTTTTCAGCATCAAGTAAAAATTTCTGAGGGATTAAAAACATAAAGCTATGCTAGGCAATTCTGTACCCAACTTGCATTTAAGTGCTACTTCCTCATTCATTTTAAGACTTTTTGTTTTATTTCTTTCAGACTAATTCTGTGAAAATGTCGCTGTATCCTTCCCTGGAGGATCTGAAGGTGGACAAAGTAATTCAGGTATGTCAAAGTATATTTTATGGGGGAAACCAGTGTTTGCTGAAGGTCAAAACAGTAACCATTTGAAAATTCTATTTCTGAAAAACATCTTTCTGTATATTCTAGACCAGCACATAAAAATATATTCTTGTATAAAGATTATCTTTTAATTAAGTGCATAGTTTCTGCTGTTATAATAATTATACTAAGTGTGAGCTCCGGTAGTTTAGGCCTCTCCAAGTATGTGTGTGTGGGTGGATGGATGGATATGCAGGCACCCTGTGAACCTTTCTGATGTAATACTTGAAGTATTTTTGCTGCTGTTCCAAACACTGTCACAAATTGCCTTGAAATTCACTCTGTTTGAAAAGTAACTTTACCATGCACAATGGGTCACAAATCCAAAGTCTCTTAGGTGTATGGAACTAATTCTTTAGTATAGTTCTTTAGAGCCTGATCTGTTTTTATTTCTCAGATAAATTTCCCAATTTGTATTAAGGAAACTAGAAGTAAAGCAAAGGATAAAGAATAAAAGCATTTGTAGTGCACATTCAATATGTGTTTTGATAAAAGTAGCTATTATAGAATAAGGCGTGTGTTTCCTCAGCATTATTAAGTCCCACTCCTCAAACAAAGTTACTCCTAAACAGGTTAGAAAATTGTTTTGAAAATAAGTTCCCCATTTTGAAATTCACATATTTTTGTGAGCAAGCAAACGTTGTAATGTAACTTGTTACTTTTAACAACTGGAACATATTGGTTTGTAACTAAATATATATTTATGTAACCTAAAGGCATAATTAAAAGCCTTTGGCTCTGCAACCCACATGCCTCTTGTATTACAGAATTATGTCTGTTTATAAACTTTATAAAGTGTTTTTTTACTTTATCTTCCTGTGCAGGCACAGACATCTTTTGCTTCAAACCCAGCCAATCCAGCAATTTTATCTGAAGCCTCAGCACCCGCCCTTCAACATGGAAGTAAGTTACTTTAGTGCTAAGAAAATATGAGGTAGCAGAAGCTAAATATGTATTGCACAAAAAAATGCAACTTTAACAAAAGTCAATTGACATAACACAAGTTCTAGCTAAACTATTTCACTGGTTTATTTCAGTGAGAGGTTTTTATTGATCTCTGGAAATGATAAGAATAGGCTGTATAAAGATAATTGCTTTAAAGAGAATTAAATGGAGTTGGGTGCTTGTAGGGTGCTTGTCAGTCTAAATCTGTATGGGTTACTTTTGCATGTGTTCATAAGGATTTCTGTTCCATCCTCCTCCTGCATTAAATGTGTGAAATTTTTTTTTTTTGGAGGGGGGAACCCTGCACAGTATTGTTTAAAAGTACTTATGAAGCAGCCTGAGGACTGCCTTTTAATGAATGTTGTCTTCTTCTTACCTATAATACCCTTTCCAAGTGGCTAGAAAGTCTAGCTGCTGCTGCACATATTCACAATGGGAGCCTCAATTGCTCCTGGGAGCATTGGGATGTGATGACAGGGTAGGGGTTTTTTTTGCATATGTTGTTCCTGGGAGGGAAGGTATGTCACTGCTCCCAGTGGCATATGAAACCCTATTTTCAACATACCTGGCATCAGCTGTGCTTTGTGGCCGCTTGAAGCAGCTATTAACCTTTTTGAAAAAGTTTTTTTTTCTTTAAAGGCAGTCCTCGGGCTACCTTGTAAAATCCTTATGTGGATTTTCTAATCTGAGAGTTGCTGGTCAGTGATCCTAATAAGCTTTCAATATGTAAATCCAGTAGCTCCAAGTGCAGTGGTAACTGTCAGCATGTTGTAAGGGAGGATAAGATTGCTTCAGTCTGATACTTGTCTTCTCACCTGTGAAATTAAGAATCATCTCAACAGGCTCTAAATAATAGTAATAGTTTAACATTATTTTTGTTTACTTTCTATAGACTTGTATCCCAAACTGTATCCCGAACTTGCCCAGTATATGGGTCTAAGCCTAAATGAAGAAGAGATACAAAGAAACATGGCAATGGTGCCTGCTGTAAATTCTCAGGGGGTAAGTATCAACCATATAAGTAGGACTAATTTAGGTTTCCTTGTGTTTTGCTTAAATAAAAGAAAAGAACATTATAAAATCAAGAGCTGAAATATTAGGGGTGTGCATCTTCTCTGTACCCCAAATGATGATACAAATTGGGGTGATTCAAGTCCTGAATCAGATTGTGCCCTTAGTAAAAAACACACACCAGATTTACCCAGCTTTTCTGAGAAACTAGACCAAACTGACTAAGTAATCACCCGAAGCTTTGAGGAAAGTGGAGAGGTGGGAGATATTTTGTTTGTTTTTAGTTGCAGTGAATTATTTCCCAATTTGCTTCAGGGCTGAAGGAATCCAACAATTTGGAAATAAACCCCCAATCTGCAGGTTGGTGTGCATCAAATGAGAAATGGGAAACCAGTTTGTTGGATTCTGCTCCCATCAATACCTGTGATCCTAAGGATTCCAAAATAATATAACTTTTATAAAGCACAAAATTGTTGTCCTGAAGTCGCTCATGGGTTTGTCTCATTTAAAGAAAAGGCCTATAAATGAGACTTTATTCTGCCAGTTTTTAAGGTTGACTTATTTTAAGGTCTTCTAATTCTCAGCTTGTTGCAAGCCCTTCTGCAGTGAATTACATGGTGGCTCCAGTAACTGGAAATGATGTTGGAGTTCGCAGAGCGGAAATTAAGCAAGGAATCCGTGAAGTAATACTGTGTAAAGATCAGGATGGAAAAATTGGACTTCGTCTTAAATCAGTGGACAATGTATGTATGATAAATCTGATTTTTTAAATATAAAAAAGTGACCCATTAAATTCAGCTATCTAGAGCTGAACACAGTCAAGTTGCTGTGTAATTGCTAATCCAGATGTTAATTTTATGGCTGAATCTGCATGTTTCACTAAATGTTCTGTTTATTTTTATTTCTCTATTTGGTCATGTTAAAACTGTTAATCATACAAAATATTATACAGATATGCAAGTAAAAATATAATAAAACACTTTGCATCTAAAAACAAATGCAAATTATATTTCTAGAATAAAATGAAATGTATGTGCATGTTAATTTAAACCAAAACTACCCCCCCCTTTAATGGTAGGTGTTGCCAAATGTGTATGTGATGCATGTGTTCTGTTTTTCACTGTGCTTACCTTGCATGTTTTCTCTAAATGCATTGGATAGATACTGGATGTTAATTTACTTTCATATGTGGACGTATCTTTGTATTTAGGGTATTTTTGTCCAGTTGGTTCAGGCCAACTCGCCATCATCACTAGTTGGCCTGCGGTTTGGCGACCAGGTTCTGCAGATTAGTGGCGAAAATTGTGCAGGTTGGAGCTCTGATAAAGCCCACAAAATTCTGAAGCAAGCACCTGGAGAGAGAATTTCAATGATCATCCGTGACAGGTAAACCCTCCAGAAATGTTACACCCCCCTTTAGACATCTTTGGGGTTTCATAGTTGTTAAGGAGTGCCTAGACGTTGAATGTGTTGGGTTTTTGTTGGTTTTTTTCAAACCTCAGTTTCCTAGTGTGACTAGCTTAAGGTCAGGGCCTAAAGTTGTGCACACAAAGGTGTGTTAATATGCCCATAGATCACACACAGATCTGATTTTTCCATGTACAGATCTGATTTTTCCATGTACACATTCATCTGCCCAAGTGCTTTCCAGTCCACACAAGTGACTGGTGCTTGATGGGATTTGTACTATGTGTTGTCTCCTCCCTGAAATTAATATTTACCCACCCTCCCTGAGTTCCAGAAAACTCAGGTCCATTGTGGGCATGCGTTCGGATATTTGGTTCCCTGTGCATTTGGCCAATTTCCAGTATACCAGATATACACAAAACACCTGATAAAACTTCTTTTTTAAAAAAATTCATGGATCATACCTGGCTCTGCCAGCAGCCTACCAAGTAGTGCCTTGCTAACAGAAGTAGGACGTGTGGCAATAGATAGCACCCAGCAGAACAGCACACACACACCACACATGAAAAAGCCCAACTGCCCAATGTGCTTCAGTATGTCTGGATTATACATTGGATTACAGTGGTACCTTGGTTCTCAAACTTAATCCGTTCCGGGAGTCCATTCAACTCCCGAAACCTTTTGCAAACCAAGGTGCAACTTCCGATTCCTGCACTCAAGCGGAAGCCGTGTCAAGACGTTCAGCTTCTGAAAAATGTTCTTAAACCGGAACACTTACTTCCCTGTTTATGGCATTTGGGAGCCAATTTGTTCGAGAACTTAGCCATTCGAGAACCAAGGTACTACTGTATATATTAACTACAGATTGGGAGAATCCAGATTGGATTGTTGCTTGGATGATGACAGTGTCACATGGATGACATAAAAGGCATGTACACTGGGATGTATTGAATCTACTTTAAACTGCTGTGTCATAGAATCATAGAATCGTAAAATTGGGAAGTGTACACAGCCTAATACCTTTGGATACAGGTTAGTGATGTAGGACATTAAGTAAATACTCCAAACAATAAACTATGAATGTTTTTCTTACAGGCCTTTTGAGCGAACTATTACCATGCACAAGGATAGTACTGGGCATGTTGGCTTTATATTCAAAAATGGAAAGATAACTTCAATAGCAAAGGACAGTTCTGCTGCTAGAAATGGACTTCTGACAGAACACAACATCTGTGAAATAAATGGTCAGAATGTAATTGGCCTGAAGGTGAGTAACATGCATGATAACACACACTCAGCAAGTATTGCATTTTGAAAAGTGGAGTGATATTGTTCTAAATGGGCAGAAGACATATGCAAAAGTTTGTCCATATAAATTTATTTGATTGATAGAAAACAGGACCTGCAATCCTGTGGTCCCTGGGAGTGTGTGTCAGGGGTCATTGCACCTTCAACCACATTCCATGGTTCTCTGGGGAAGAGAGATTCAACAGAAGCTAAAACATCCTGATTCTTTTGCCTTACAAAGTATTCTTGCTGCTAGACCTGCATAGATCAGGCTCTCTTCTTTCAAAAAGTTGCTGGTTTCTCAGGCTACTGAAAGGAAATTAAACAGAATTGTACATTCACTTCCCTATTAATGACATTAACACATAATTTTTGTCTTACTAGTTGTTCTGCTGCTTGGAAGAACCAGTAGCATGTAGTATGAAGGCAATGATGGCAGCAGTGGGATAAGCTGTGGGTCTGCTATAGGTGATTGAGAGCTTAGACTTTTAATTTAGCAAACTACATTCCAGAATATAGTCCAGCTTTTCATGAAAGGGGCTGTTTAGATTATCTACTACCTCAGGGAATGGGGAACCTATGGCCCTCCGGATGATGTAGGACTCACATCAGCCCCAGATGGTATAGCTAGTGGTCTTGGGTATTGGGAGTTGTAGTTTAGCAACATCAAGAGTCTCACACATTCCCCAGTCCAGCTCTACCTGTATATGTGTATAGAATTTATCACCTCAATAGTGCTTAAGACAGCTAATAGCAATTAAAACTATTGTGGAAGCTACATCCACAATAACATCCGTAAGTGCCAAGTTTCAAGTCAGAATTCATGACTTTCTATCTTGCTTCCTAGGATGCCCAAATTGCAGACATACTAGCATCAGCTGGAAACGTGGTGACCATCACTATCATGCCTTCTCAGATTTTTGAACACATAATCAAGAGGTACGTGTAAAATACTTCTCCATTTAAATAGACTAACAATCTCTTAAAAGAATAGGCATGCTTTGATTGTAGGATCTTCAGAATAAATATCAACAAATGTAATATGCATGTGGTGTTAAACTCTTATACAAATGTGGCTAACAGTGGCAGGGAGTCTGAAAATCTTTAACTATTCTTGTCAAGCTGCTTCCTGAAATTTCAAAACGAAAAGGCAAATTTCAGCTTAGAATGAAGCTTATAAATGCTTCATACCACTATTGATTTTGAAGTGTTATTGGCACTAAAACTAATTCTAGGAGTGAAGGAATGTAGAACTTAGTTTTTTCTTTTGCTGCCAGGAAATGGGTTGAGAAGCTCCTGCAGTAAGCTTGCCTTCAGCTTTTGAGTTTACAGCATATGGTCTTGTGCCTTGTAACAAATGACTCCAGTGTTGCACTCCTTGCTGCGATATTTTTGCAGCTTTGGAATTAATCTGCTTTTTACACATTGTTAAAGATTCATTATTATTTTCAGGATGGCTTCAAGCATTATGAAAAACCTGATGGATCACACCATCCCTGAAGTCTAGAAATCTGTTTTTGGGTGCATCTGTAATGAGAACTTCGCTAAACATGGGCTACTTAGTCTGCAACTTTTACGTTCTGCACATGAGCCTTTCTTTAAGCCCAAAGCAGATATACTGCCTTGAGTATTTACATTATTATGGCTGGGAATGTCACAATCCAACATATTACCTTGCTCAAACTATGAATTTTGTAGCCTTATACTTGTCTCACAAAAACCAGTATAACTCTTTTTCATAGGGTTATACTGTTTAATTCAACACTTTATATAAGCCATTGGAATGAAAACTAATGTATCTTGTGTCTTTTGCTATCTGTGATCCAAGCACATTGCTGCCCTTTGTACTTTTTCAGACGAATTAGTTTTTCTACTACCTTCTGCTAGGAAGGATATTTACATTTATGACCTGTAGTGCTTGTTAACTGCTGATTTTAGTAACCATGTTTACAAAGCATGCCAGTTAAACTGAGCATAACGTATCATTCCATAGACATTTTAAATAGCACAGGTGAGCATTTAGGTTTTGTCTTACTGCTGCTCTTTTACAAGTTGTTCTGATGTGCTTAAATTATGTTGCCTTAACCATGTTAAACAGAAATAAAGTCTGAAAAACAAGGTTTTCATTTTCTAACTATACTGATGAAGGTCCCTAAATTTCTCCCCCCCCCCCCCAAAAGCCAATAACTTAATTAGTAGTGGAAAGGGGGGTGAGCTGTCATGTTGAGGTGTGGATCCTAGCTTGGAACAGTATGTACAGTAACATAATTCATTTTACCTTTGCAAGAGTGTTACCTTAATTTCTTGCCTTTCTGAATTTTATTAGTTTGTGTACAGCTATTTGGCAACTGACATTTTCTTTGAAGGCTGCTGCTCAAGACTTTAAAGCTTTCTACAGTGGTTGAAGTTGTTTACATTGCCGGTCCCTATTACATAGCCATTTCAGTCTGCTGGTGAGGAGTTTTGGAAGGTGGGATTGTATAAACACAAAGGCCTTAACCCCCGTTTTTACAGGTAATGAATGCTGCTATGTTCCTATTAAAAAGTACTTCTCTACATAACTGAATCCTGATGCTTTAAAAGGAGCATTAGAGCAGGGCTTGCAAGATGCAGTTGGTCCAGCCAGCAGCCCACATCTACATGGCCAAAGGCCAGGAATGATAGTTGTAGTCCAACAACATCTGAAATGACAGTGGTCCATGCTGTATCTAGCTGCAAGGATACTGGTAAAGATATGTTTGTAATGATCAGGATTAAATTCAGAGATAGGATACACTTGTATTTTGGCTAAGGCCTGAGGTTTATCTCCATTTTGTGGAAAAATATAGACAAATAATGTTAAGTAGATTACTGTGGTTGCAAGTTAGAACTGCTTTGGTTACTGAAAAATAAGTCTTTATTTGACAAGCATTACAGGCAATAATAACATTCATAAGGAAATACAAGTGCATACTGTAGTTCAGCATTGTAATTGCAGTTTTCAACTAGACAGTGGAGCTAGACCCAATCTCAGCTCTTTGAACTTCAGCAGGCATTGCTACTTGCGAAGAAGGTCCTTTAAAAAGTTCACTTTAAAATATCCATATGTGTTTGAGTGAGAAGGCACTATTTAGTATTGCTGTTTCCAGAACATGATTTGTCTGTCTTCCCCTCCTGTGATTATGCTGCTGCATCGTTCATTCATCCACATACATGTTACAGTACCTAGGAAAGAGACAGGTGTACATCAGATACAGTGGTACCCCGCAGACGAATGCCTCGGAAGACGAAAAACTCACTAGACGAAAGGGTTTTTCATTTTCTGAGGTGCTTCACAAGACGGATTTCCCTAAGGGCTTGCTTCGCTAGACGAAACGGCCCTGCCTCTCGTGTCATGGTGACGGTCACTGCACGCACGCTCGCTCGCTTCCCCGCTCCCTCCCACCTTCCGGCTGACGGTTAGTGCCTCGCGCATTCCCCTCAGAGAGCCGTTGCCACCAGCGCCTCTCTCTCCCTGGAGTCGCGCTCCTGAGCCCCGCCGCCCTCAAGCAGCCGCGTCGCACGGTGGCCACAACGCGCGGGTGAGTCTGAGGTACCGGCTGCGACAGCTGTCCTGCTTCTCCCAGCCCTTGTCAGTGTTTAAATGCAGTGGTGCTTCGCAAGACGAAAAAACTCGCGGAACGAATTAATTTCGTCTTGCGAGGCACCACTGTACTTGTTTCACTTACCATTTATTATCCTTATCTTTAAATCTTGGTCTTATTTGGTTAATGCATTGCTAGATTACCCATAATCATCTAGAGCTGCACTCCACACTACTGTTGTGCATATATATTATAGGCCCTGAGCCAGAGATCATCATTGCAACCAACTTTCAGGTGCCATTTCAGATTCTAGGGTCACAGCTATACATCCGTATTTTGATGAATTCTGGCCTTTTGTTTCTCAGGCTGTACAATGGAAAATACTTCACATTAAGTTCTAAGGTATAAAACAGAGCCCCAGGGTATGATACATTCAAACACACCTAACCAGGATCAATATATTAATATCCCACTACTTAAAAGTTTTCAAAGTATACTTGCAGATTTTTAAAAGTTGAGAATTTCACACATACCAGAATGTCCTGCGATTTTTTCTACTATCTTCCCTCCAACAATATCCCAAACCAACAATTCTCCTGACTGACTTCCTGATAAGATGGTGTTGCCATCCCATTTGAAACATCTGCAAAAAGCAAGTTGTTAGATCACAAGTGAGTCAAGACAATGCTACTTAAAACCAACCCTCAGCCTCGTTTTTAGCCAAGCAGCTGCTGTGTGCCCAAGTTCTAGAAGACATCTAGTTAACCCCCTGCAATGTAGGAATCTCAACACACTGTTTCCCATCCAATCTGAAACCATACTGGACATATACATTAAACCCTTTGAGCAAATGCTACACACAAAATACATTCTTATGTAAGTATCCATGTATGCATGTGCGCTCACACCATTGCATAAAGTGATGTTTTTCACTATCTAAACACCCCAGTACTGATGAAGGTCATTGGAATAACTTGATCTAACTCAGGAGCAAAGAACTTAATGCCTGCTGGATTACAGCTCCTACCATCCTTGTCTATTGGCCATGCTGCCCAAGACTGATGGAAGTCGTACAGAAACTGGAGGGCATGCATGTTGATGGCTATCCATGATTCTACTGCAAATCCCTATATGAAACAGCAGTGCATTCCAAAACTTACCTTTGGGGTTCCTCCGAGCGCATGGAAGAGATGATCATTCCAGTTTGCACATCTGTCACTTTAAAGTAGCCATCTTCTCCTGTGCTTAGTAGGTGCCGGCTATCTGTGGAACAAGGTAACTGCTCTGGATTATTTAAATCAACCCCACAAAATACATTCAGTCCATTCCCATGCATATTTAAAACAGGTCTCATTAAGTTCTATGGATAGCTACTGGTGAGCAAATCCCATTGCATGGCACCATAAAGGCTGCAGTGCCAAAACTCAACTCACGTGGTGCAACAGGAGGCTTGTTCACATAGGACACTGAACACAGATACAAGCTGTCTTGACACATGAACAACTGTTTATATGAGTGTACACTAATTTGTACAGCTCAACAGTTGTACACAATAAAACAGACTCTACACTTTAACATTACATGGAAATAGCTGAGTGTACAGTTCCAGTATTGTGTTTACAGTTTCACTAACACTACACTTGCTCAATGTTATGTATGAATACCCTTTGTGTGTAGTTTTAAAATAGGCAGCTTTATCAATTACTTGTTTGAGTAAAGAACAAACCATCTCCTAGTCATCAGCACAATTCCTCTTAAAATAATCTAAATTAGCAGTGTTTTATTTTTATTTTTAAACTACCATAGGCAACTGGATGGGTGCTTATAAATCCAACTTAGCTGGTGGCTTGCTTTACCAAAACATCTCTACATGACTTGGCAGAAAGGTTTCTTTAAACAAACAAAATTATTTGGATGGCTTTTTTGTTTCAGGCCAACAACGCAATACAAATGATTTAACATTAGGATGTTTTGGTAGGCAAGCTACTCCCAATTTTCATGGGTTACTTCATTTCTGGTCTTTTGTATGACTGCAGAGTGAGGGTGGATACACACTAAAATTACAAAGCCCTAATCAGAGGGGAGCAAGTTGGTTGCAATCCTACACACACTTTACGTAGGAGTAAGCCCAACTGAACACACTGGAGCTTGCTTCTGAATAAACATGCATATGGTCACACTGGATATATCAATTTAATACGAATGTCTCTGAATTTAATACGAATGTCTCTGAATTATCTCGCAGCAGACTGAAGTATTTTTTTCTTCACAATGTATATATTTTAGAAGACATTAACACATAACATACCGGGACTAAAAGCAGCATCAGAGACAGTCCCTGAATGGCATGGAAGTTGATGCAAGATAGAAGCAGTAGTTACATCCCAGATACTAATGGATCCTTCTTTTGTTCCTGATGCCAGCAGGGTATATGCAGCATTCAAGTTGATTGTATTTACCTAGGTAATTAGGCATATGTATGAGATGATTAAAGAAGTAACAAGCACCATGAAGCAAGAAAGGCAAGTAAGCAAGCATCTAAAACGCAGCCAGTCATGACTAGAGCACTTAAACATTCAAGGCAATATGCACAGTGGCCTGGATCCTATGGTCTTATAAACAGTCAATGTAATGGCTTTATTGTAATGTATTTTTTTGTTTTTATCCTTTGATTCTTAATTTTTTGTAAGCTGCTTAAAGATTCTTTTAGTGAGATGCTAACAAGTCAAATAAACAAATCTTCTACATGGTCCTTTTTGGCAATGCTTAAGGGAACTATTACTGAATTCTCCTAGTGTTACAGATCTATATTCCAGGAATACAGGCATAATTTGTTAAGGCGCAGATAACTGCATTTTCAAAATTTAAGCCCAACATGTAAATGATTAAAAAAATTATACTTTAGTTTTTCTTCATGAAGATACATTGCTGGGTTAATCTAATCTAGATACACTTGTTTTATGTATTAAACAAGTCCAAATATACAGACACCACCAACATAACTATACTGAAATCATCAAGAGGAGTGGCTTTCATATTGCTTTTAGAGACAGAGATTGTAAACCCATAAGAACCTGTTGTCTCACTCTATGTAAAGCAGCAGATATATAGATGGTAGTATGTAAAGATAATCAAACACAGAGCATTTTCCACAAGTGGAAAACAAATCAAGTTTTCATTTAAAACAGGAAAAAGGTCTCTCATATATGTGTGTATGCATGTGCACATGTGTGTGCCTCTCTTCCTACTTCCCGTGGTTTCTCAAACCTATGTCTAAATAATCACTGGAATATGAAGAAAACATCACATTATATTTGCAGATTGCTGTTACCAATCCTGACCTTTCAGGCAATGGCAATACATCTTTAAAATAAGCCTTCACACAGACTTCCCTCCCGCCCCACCCCCAAAATTTGTTTTGCTGAAGTTTGAATTGAAACAAAATATATGTGCACACAAGTATCTTAATACTCACACTAACATCATGTTCCAATTCAGCAAGCAATTCAAACCGCTTCTTGGTGCCCAGTAAGTCTGCAGGAATGCACTGCCACACCTAGAACACAAATATTTGAACTGACGTAAGCTTCTCCTTTGGCCAGATATGACAATTTAAGTAACCTAAAAGTAAGAGCTAATTTGTAATTTTTGGGATGGAAAGCTTGTGGCTTTCCAGATGTTGCTGGACTCCCAACTTCCATCGGCACCAGCCAGCACTGCCAGTTGTCAAGGAGAATGGCAGATTAAGCCAACAACATGAGTCAACGGTGTGATGCAAACCAAGCCTTACAGTTGGGGGAGTTGCATATGTTTGGCCTGGGTAAGAGGAGACTGATAGATATTTGAAGATGGCTATCAAATCTCCTAAGGGGCTGTCACACGGAAGATGGAGCAAGCTTGTTCTCTCCTGCTCTGGAGGGTAGGACTCAAACCAATGGCTTCAAGTTACAAGAAAGGAGATTCCAACTAAACATCAGTGGGGACTTTCTGACAATAAGAGCTGTTCCATGGTGGGAGGTTGTGGACTTTTTTTCCTTGGAGGTTTTTCAGCAGAGGTTGGATGGTCATCTGTCATGGATGCTTTAGCTGAGATTCCTGCACTGCAGGGGGTTGGACCAGATGACTAGAGAGGCCTTGGGTCTCTTCGTCTATGATTCTATAACAGCAGCATCTGGAGGCTGCCCAGTCCTGTTTTAAATTCTCAGCAACAGCAGCATGGAAAAAATGGGGGAAATTCATGGATGAACTACCCAACAGGCACTACAGGAAATAACCACCACATAGAGATTATTTTAAAATGTTTAGGCCAATGCTTTGAATCTAGGGATTCAGGCAATTCGTTTGTTAATTACCCTACAATGGTGACCCTACTGTATTTCTTACCCCATGCTTCTCTCACTACTTCCTAATAGTTGGAACAGTCAGTCCTGCCACCACAAAAAGGTGACTTACTTGGACAACCAAAGCCATTTCTGACAAATCTAGGATACAATGGCAATCCTTGCTCAAATGATTAAAAGCTTTCATCACAACAAATTCATATCAAGTGGAGAACTCTACGTACTTTTACAGTTGAATCCCAAGATGCAGAATATAAACGATCATTGTGCCAACAGATCTTGCTGACAGCATCATCGTGTCCCATTAATGTATCCTGCCTCCTTGCAAAAGCTATTGAATAGAAATAGCTAACAGAAATAATAAAATAGATATAAATATTTTAAATAGTTATACTTCAGAGCACAAATTTTTATTCAGTTCATTTATTATTTTAATCAGTCCACGTTTCCAACTTTGAAAAAGTGCTTCCAATATAAAAAGGCCTTACCTCCCCAGTAAGGCAGGTGAAATATATTCATTTTTAGCTCTTTAATATAAAAGCTACCAACTGGTATTATATACAATTTGGTACAAGGTAAAATTACATACATATTGTTGTCCCATGAAGAACATACGACAGTAGTATCGCCCGGTAGGATTAAACAAGATGACAGAGCCTATGACAAAAAGATGACAATGTTCAATTTAATGATAGACTTGCAAGAGCACATTAGTACATTACGAGCCCGTCTCATCGCAAGCACCATCTGTATCCTAGGAGCTCAAGATCTGATTGTGCAGCGGCACAAACCAATTTTGCTATTGCGAAAAAGAAGAGAAAATAAACACATTTCAACAAATATCTATTACTAGAAGCTTATAACACAATTTGTTTGTGTGCAGAGATGAAGCTCTAAGGTAATGGAGCTACAGAAGGGGTGGAAAGCATTTTAAGCTCGGTTGCACATGCATGTTGGTGGGTCTGGGGCTGCACACAGAGGTACAGCACACATATTCTTACAAGCCTCTCCCTTTCCTACCCCCACTATATTGGACTCCTGAGTGATGCTCTTCTGTCTCCAGGTTAAAAAGAGAATGGTCATTAACAGAGATTGCCCATCCACTGATTCATCCAGGGTGGAGAAAAGAGGGAGGTGCCTCCTTTCCCCAGAAACACACTAGCATACACACACTCCAGCTTCTGCTCTCAGAGACTCTACTGCAACAACTCCAGCTGGTATATCCGAATGAAGTACTTGCCAGTCACTCCCCATCCCCCAACACTGCACCCTGCCACTATCGCCTTCCCATCGCTTCCGTATCAAATGGTACAGCTTCAGTGTTCAACAACAGAGTACACAACACAAAGCATCCAGAAGATGCTATGGGAGCCTATGACCTCACTCTTGTTGGACTCCCAGCTCCCTCTCTTTCCAGATCTCTTGTCATGCTGCCTGGGGCTGATGAGAGTCGGGAGTCTTAACATTATCTGGTTGTTATGAGCTGCTGCCAGAGCACGGAAGGAACCTGCAAATGGACAGGGGAAGCTGCAAGATTGACTGCAACTGTGGTAAATTTCCGTAGGTTGGCAAGGGGTTAACTGGGTTGGGTTCTATTCCAATCACGTGCCCTGCTGTAGGCAGGAACAATGATTTGTGGGAGGTCAGCTTGCTCTACTCAGTTTTTTCCTCCTGCCTAGATCTGCTCCATCATCAACTGGGGGACAACACAAGGTGAGAGGCACATATGGCTGTGTGATGTTCACTTATGAGTTATAGGTTTACTACACAATGTCTATTAAGAGTTGGAAGTAGCTCTCTAGACATTTGAGCAGCGAAAAAGTTCAATTACAGCATACCTGCTAGAATTAAACTGGTAAGCTACAGTAGTTACCCGGGGGGGGGGGGGGGGGCAGAATATTGTATTAAATTATGGAGACATTCCGCAAGATCAGCTGCAAGATTATACAAGCCTGGAAGCACTCACCATGTTTGAAAAGGATATACTCCGCTGCAGCATTTTTGATTCAGCAGAAAACATCTTCAGGGTTGAATCTAATGCAGATTTTGAGAGAAGAATGGAAAGCAGCACCATATCAGTGATTTCCAAATTGTTTTATCAAATCAACAAAATACACAGATCCCATCAGCAAACTGCTGGAGTATACTTCTATGCAGAGCCAGACTGAGCCATGTGTGAGGCCACACACACTCAGACTACACATGGAACTGCTGACACGTGCAAAATTAATCTTTGCACTATGCTTTTATTTCTTGCACAAGGAATATATCATGGTTCCCCTGAGGCAATCTGTCCCCAGTTACCAGAAGAAAAGCAGCAGAGTGCTGCGGGCAGCCAAACCACCACTAGAAACAGCAGCAAAACTCCCCCCCCCCATTAGAGAAAACCTAGAAAAACAAACTATGGCCACCCTGTCTTCAATGGTAAGTCCATCTCCCACCAAAAAGTTATCGCATTTGCACCTCTCCCTGAGAATCACCATTAAACTCCACTTTTGTGGGGCTGAATGGTGCTGCAATGGGGAGGATATTTTGCCCTGAGTATAAACACGGGTCCCCTCCCCACAGGGGCAAAAAAATTTCTGTCCTCTGGATTGTCCTCCACGTGTTCTCTCTCTCGACTGTGACTCTGAGCCACAGATCAGGCCAGCTGTCTGAGCTTTCAAAGCACCTCTACAGGTGGAGAGGTTGCCCAGAGCAAGGAGAAGCTGCTCTGGAAAGGATGTGCTGCTAACAGTGTCCTTTCCTGGCCAGTTCTCCTCAGAACAGAAAGGACACTTTCTTTTTAGCTACATAAATATCAGCACTCAGATTGATTTTGCTTTTAGTATAGATCATCCTGCATAGATCATCCTGTTCTGCATAATTTATGCTGTATTTTTTTTCTCCCATCATGGGGAGAGGCAATAAACAATGTGGGATACTAAAATTCAATTGCCAACCTTTGAAAACGTTGCTTTGTAGAGCTTCCCTAGCTTATGAAATGTCAGTAAGCATTGATGTGAATTGTCAACTCTGTTATAGTAATCAGAGATAAAAACATGATGTGGGATACTTTAAGAAAAACAACAAAAACTGATTTAAAAAAAGAAAAGAAAGCCAGCTTCTGACCGCATACCATGCATACCCTGTGCTTTGTCTGCACACAACCTACAACTCTGACCCAAGGCTTCTAGGAATATAGTGTGGGGAAAAACCACAAATACTGCTTTTACAGATCATAGGTCTCTCCTGAGTCTATTCAAAGAGGAATTCTATGCTGACCATTGGAAAGGGGCTACACAGTGTCACTGAATAATGTTCATATTACTGAGGCTTGACAGCACGACTCACCTTGAGATGTAGTGAAAATAGAAGACTGGTTGGAACTGTAAGGCACAGCAATTCCAGTGATTGCCCTGTTCAAAACATAGCAAGGAAATGTGATTAATATCTGGCAGTGTAAACCTAATCGGGTCTACTAAGTAGTAAGTCCCACCAAATTCAATGGTTAAGTGTGCTGTTTGCATCTGAAAATGTTGATACACTTTTACACAGTTCTGGAATCGCATAAATCACAAAATTCCAGCAATCTGTTGCCCAAGACACCCCTACTGAGGCAAGTAGAATATTCTGGTGTCAGACTAGTAAGTCATCTGTGCTTCCTGATGGTGGCTGGCTAATGCTTGTATGTCAGCCATAACTATGTTTGCTATCTGTGTTGGCTACACATTTGTTTCCAGGCTCATTTAATATGCTGGGTTTGGGCTTTTAACGTCTTAAACTGCCTGGGTCTAATGCACTTAAGATACCCACAAGGCATCTCTTTCCAAATAGGCATTGCCTTTTGAAATCGATATTTGACAGCTGCCGCTTTTGTATTATTTTCAATCTTGTAACTGAGTATCGCTTTTTAATATTTGATTTAATCACTTTAGTTTCTGTATATTTATTTGCTGCTCTGAATATTTTATAAGAAGTCAGGATAAAAATATGCAGTAAATAAAAAAAAAACCCCAACTGATATCAATAAGGACAATCATGTCATTTAGCCTAATCCTTGCGTTGCAAATCCACATATTTGACCCCTGTTCCAACAAAGCAAAATCCCCCTCCCTCAAAATATTACATTTTTCTTCTAATTGACTAGGCTGCACTGTGTTCTACAAGGTTCAAAGCGTTTTACTGTCTCATTCTAGACACCTCTGTATGCTACAAAGTTTACCCTCTGTGAATCTTGTGTTGCCCATCTATCTTTAATCTGGTCATGTGGTTCCAAGCAAGCGTTATACTTTCTTCTGTTAGATCTTCAAAAGATTCTTCACCTGGAGAAACTAACAGACAATAAAATATGTCAACTAATAATGAATCCCCCCCCCAACGAAATACAGTAGCAGGGAAGAGATATATTAGAGATTTCATATAGTGAGCCAACTACAGTTTATTCAGCCTCTTTCACATTCCCTTTTGTCTCCATGTTGCCTCCTAAAGAGCATTTTATGATACCCTACCAGTTTAACCAATGTGGAGTGTGTGGTGTGAGACATGGTTGAAACAATGGAAGGCCACACTGTTAAAGTGCCAGAAGAGCACCAAAGCTTAAAAAGTAGGCTGAAACTTGAGGTATCACATTAAGAAACTGTGGGGTTTTTTCCTTCCAAGGAAGGGCCAATTTATCTCTACATACCCCCTTCCCCCCGAATTGCAACTTCCTAGGCAATAATAACAGCATGCAAAAGCCCCTTTCCCACTCTGACTGCTGGAAGGGATTTTTGCAAACTGATACACCACTATTTTTCAGAGCGTCTGACCTAAATCTTTATATTGAACTTGTTGGACAAAGAAACACAATTAAAGTCAGCTGAATTATCAAATACAGTACATAGACCCTCAGGGCCCCTTCCAACTCTGCAATTCTATCATTCTAACAGCAATATCTGTAGCCCCACCAAATTTACCTGGAGACTCAGGCATCGAAAAATCGTGACTGGATGCTCGAGGAAAACTTTTGAACTTCGGGATAATCCTCCGAGGATGAGGGATTGTAAATAACTGTTTTGGAGTCTGTCCAAACTCTAGGATTTGTGTCAACAGAGCTACTCGCTCATTTGGGTCCATAATACTTCATGGAAAAAGAGAAGAAAAACGTAGGGATATCAAATTTGGTTATACCACATTAATCCATTTAGAACAGGAAGTATTTATAACTCCAGTTTATATGTTATGACAACGCCAGGCATGCATTAACCAGAACTGCTTTTTCCCTTACTTGCATACACAAATGGATTTTATATTAACTCCCCAAATATGTTATGCATGTATGCAGTAAGCATCGTTCCTGCACATCAGATTTATGGACCTTACAGAACAAAAATGGAAGCCACAAGACAATTGTTCAAAATAGCTGGCAAGGCTACTTTATCATGAGTACATTGTAAGGCCTTAGAGAAATAAATTATGCTTGTAATGAGCTGATAGGGTACAATGTTCCCATTTTCATAAGCATTTTTGCATTACCAGCTTATGTACACTAGCTTCAGTGTGGAGTTCCTGGGTGTTCAAAACAGAGGTTCCTGGGAGGTTAAGAGGGTAAAAGATAAAGGACCCCTGAACAGTTACATCCAGTCAAAGGTGACTATGGGATGCCTCGCTCATCTCGCTTTTCAGGCTGAGGGAGCTGGCGTTTGTCCAAAGACAGCTTTCCGGGCCATGTGGCTAGCATGACTAAACTGCTACTGGCACAGAGGACCGTGATGAGTGCGAGAGCACACGGAAACACTGTTTACCTTCCCACCACAGTGCTCCCTATTTATCTGCTTGTACTGGTATGCTTTTGAACTGCTAGGTTGGCAGAAGCTGGGGCAGAGCAACAGGAGCTCACCCAGTCGTGCGGATTCAAACTGCTGACCTTCTAATCGACAAGCCTAAGAGGCTCAGTGGTTTAGACGTGGGGTAGGCAACCTAAGGCCCGTGGGCCAAATGCGGCCCAATCACCTTCTCAATCCGGCCCACGGATGGTCCGGGAATCAGCGTGTTTTTACATGAGCAGAATGTGTCCTTTTATTTAAAATGCATCTCTGGGTTATTTGTGGGACATAGGAATTTGTTCATATTCCGCCCCCCCCCCCCAATATAGTCAGTCCACCACATGGTCTGAGGGTTGGTGGAGTGGCCCATGACTGAAAAAGGTTGCTGACCCCTGGTTTAGACCACAACGCCACCCACTCCGGTTGAAACAAATCAGCATCTCCATGCTGAAGACAGTGTGCAAGTGGATACAAGGATGGCAAGGGGTGCGGGCCCAGGGCTCATTTCTGGCTTCATAAGCTGTGGTTTAGCCAGCCAAGAAAGCTGCAGTCCAAGTGATTCCATGTGTTTCTTACTGTAGAAGCAGGAACCTGGCAGCTTTTCAACGTTTCTTTGTAAGTTATGAGAAGTTATTTTTCCCTGTCTGAAGTGTTTAGATGCCACCAGCTCTGTGGTACAGGACACCTCACCAACTGTTTGCAATTACAAGTGGGACCTGCAACGCAATGTTGCAGTGCAGAGTGCCTCTTCAAGCGAGCTAGCCATGCCTTCTTCCATGATATTCCCTTCTAGATTTTGTACTCACATACACTCTGACAGTCTCTGACAGTCCATCAGCTTTCTGTGGCCAATGAGCATCCTCACTGGACTATTTGGTGGGGTTTCCCAGGAATTGGTTTGTTTGCTTAACTTCTACAAACCCTGAAGATTTCCCAAGCCTGCTAATACCTTCCCTTTACGCATGGATGGTGCTGGTTTGGCTACTCCCAGAGAAGGTTGCTCTTAGCACATATGCCTGACTTTTTAAAGAATCCAGCAACAAACAGCCCCATTCTATCAAGATACATGCAAAAAGCTCACTACAAAGAAAACTGGTATGAAAACATTTTATGTTGGAAGAGAACATAATATTTTTAACTAAAGCTGGAGGTAATCTGCCCACCCAGTCCTTTACTGTTAACTCAGTTACCTGTTCAAGTCTACTCCTCCTTCATAGGTTAATGGATGAAATACTAAAAAGAAGCAGAGAGCAGACACACAAAGTGAAAATGTTTCTGATTACAGGACTGTTGGTTCAACAAAACAATACTACATCACTGTGTCATTCTCACAACCCTGTCACCTTATACATAGTAAATTTCAACTAACTTTTAAATTTTTTTAAAAAAATTCGCACATCTGACTTTATCATGGCTATAATTTACAGCGTACAGTGGTGCCCCGCAAGACGAATGCCTCGCAAGACGGAAAACCCGCTAGACGAAAGGGTTTTCCGTGTTGGAGGTGCTTCGCAGGACGAATTTCTCTATGGGCTTGCTTCGCAAGATGAAAATGTCTTGCGATTCCTGGGTTGTTTTTTTCGCTCCCCACCCCCTTTTTCTAAGGCACTAAGCTGCTAATAGCCTTTTAGCAGCTAATCCGCTAATCCCTTAAGCCTTTAATAGCCGCTAAACCGCTAATGGGCTTGCTTCGCAAGACGAAAAAAACCGCTAGACGAAGAGACTCACGGAACGGATTCTTTTCGTCTTGCGAGGCACCACTGTACATAGAAGAATTTCCTAACTGATATGCTCTGCACACCGTGTTCCTTCATGAAAAATCCTTATATTACCACCACAGAGTTTAACAGTTTAATGTATCCATTTGCATTTTCTTTTTATAAAAGTGGGGTAGGGGGAATCACCGTTCTGAGCTGCAATGGCCTCGTTTCCCTTCTGCTTGTAGCCAAACACTAAGTCAATCCATTCATGGAGATGTTCTGACACATACTGGCTTTCTAAAGCGTCTTGGCTCTTCTGGAGAAAATCCTCAGCATCTGAAAGAGATGGTGCCAATGTTTCCTTGTTAAGAAAGAATAAAACCCCCACTCCCTCTTCCCTCTCAGCTTTTTTTTAAAAGAAAGAACTCACTAGAAGCGTTGGGTGATAATACTAATCAGCACTTCAGACATGTTTCGAAGAATCATTTTTCAGGATACAACAACTTTTTATTAAACATACCCAGTGGAATCCTTTTGGTGGCCTTGCAGTAACAGAAGGATTTTTAAAAATGTTTTTATTTATTTTCATGGTACAGAAGATAAATTTTGAGAAAACAATTGTTGCAACAGTAAACAATGAATAACTTGTCCTGACAAAATTACAAACTTTTATCATGCCATGTGTTAAAGTTTCATTTGATTGCTCTTTTTGATCCAGTGGACACCTGGAGGGAGGGGATTCCGGCCAATTTGCCCATCGTCTTCCCCCCTCCATGTCACCTTCCACCCTGATGGCTGCAGGTGGGAGAGGGAACTGGCAAAAACTGCCTTTTCTTCTGTTACTGAAGTCATCAGCTAGATCAAAAGATCCTGTGAGTGCAAAGGCACAAACCGGATTTCACCCATTGTATTTAAATAATGAAAAGAACTACTCTGGATACATGGGATAAGGAATGGTACAAATACGCCGACTATTTCCCAAGCTCTTGAGATGAATGAAAGCAGATCTCCAACGCAGAAGTGAGATTATTAAGTGCTTCCAAAATTCTATTTACCCGATGCCCAAGGGGGAAGTTCTACATTGTCCACAATCTTTCCTCCTTGCGTCTTCCCCAAGTCCAATTTCAGACTATTCAGTAGGAAACTGGAATCATTTTCATAGAACTCAGGAATCAACTAAAAATAAATAAAAAGTGTGGAACAAGATTGTGTTGTTGTTATTATTATTACTGCTGTGGTTCTTAAAAACTATAATCAGTGTTTCCAAACTTAGCACACAGGGGGAAAAATATTCATATTGGATGTGATCACACAACAGACTTCAGTGTTTCAAAAGGTATCTCACAGCTTTACTTACGTTCGCTGCTCTGGGTTTTGATTTGAAAAACGAAACAGAAAACCTACGCATCAAGCAGAACTTGATGACTCAGCTCCCTTGCCAAGTACAGACCACCACTTAAGAGGAAATGAGCATCAGCACTGGCCACTATCCAGAACCTAATTGGGTCCCATTCAGCATAAAGATCGCCTTATAAACATGGACTGGAACTGCAGATTGTGGGCAAAATATGACAATGCTGCCAAAGACTGCATCCCTGGCAAGTTCTTCCCATCTTCTCTGCAATATTTAGGAACACTTATTGATGACACATTGCACAAGTTTCCCACTACAGTTCACTGGCCAGTAGGGAAAAGTATAATGCAATGCCACAATACAGGTATGTACTGCTACAAATTGCAGAGGAAAAATTGATGTCAAGATGCCCTTGTATTGCTGCTGGTTTGCGCTCCAGGCTTACCTGGTCATAAGCAGACTTCTAACCTAGATCCTGGAAGTGCACTCAGACCTAAAAATAGATTCCAGGTGGCCTGCATGGTTTTGCCAGTGAACCTACCAGAATCTAGTAGATTAAAGTAGTCTAGAAGGCTTATCGTAAACAGCAGCCTACACATAATATGTCAAAAGACACCACTGAGATCATGAAGGTGCTCTGCCAGGTTTCAAGTTTAAGCAGCTGCGTTCTGCCAAATTGGGAAACATGTCCATGTAATTCAGTATTATTGTCTGACTACAGATCAGGCACGAAGAGGTCCCATATAATCTGATCCTTATAACCAGAATTGCTGGGATTCAACATGGGACCTTCTGCATTCAAAGCATGCGTTCTACCATTGAGCTGTGGCCCCATCCCAATGGTACTGATAAGGTCCTGAACTGATTTATTGTGAATTGTTTCTGGATTCTGTACTTTTAAAAATGGAATGCTGCAAACTCTCAGCAGGCAAGAGAAAGAACGGTTAACATAAATGGAAGTATTGAAGGCTCTTTACCTCTTTGAAGTCTGTTGCTCCATCTAAACAGTTCTTCCAGGTTTCTGCAATACTGGATATGAATAGCAGGAGAATAAAACAAAAATAAAAAGTTTCATATATGTCTTATTTCAGAGCAAGATTTTGGTAGCAAAATAGGTTATTTATTTATTTTATGTCACCTAATAAGCTAATCTTTTAGGAGCCAGTACTAACTTAGATACTCAACAAAAACACAGCAATGCCATTAAAATACAAGAAACAAACCTGTTGAACATTCTGTCAGGATGATCGAACTTTCCATTTTGTAAGCAAAGCATGTATTCTGGTGCTGTGGAAGCAAGACAGCTCAGATATCACACCAGACGAGTCAAGCTTGATGACCACAAACTCAGGAGAACCTTGGCAGGTGACTTACCAACTCTGACAAGATAAAACAGAACGTAACCTGGTGACGAGTAGTGGCTCCCATACATAAACTTTGGTTCTGGCATTTCCCGATAACGTATCTATCAGCAGAGAAAGAGAGAGGGAGAAAAATTGCTCAGTGACAATTTCCTTTGGTGGTTTGTTAAGAGGCTGGGAATCAGGTCCGGCCCAGTACAATTTGGCGCCTGAGGTGAACCACAAAATGGTGCCATCCCCAGCCAGGGAAGAAGTATGAGGGGTGTGTGTGAAGCTCTACTCTGGATACAGGGGTGGGAGGTGGCAAATCCAGCCTCAAAGGAACATGCTGAAGTTATTGCCACTGCGGGAGCAGTAGCGGGTGATGCATCCTTGGAGGCCGGATCTGCTGCCTCTGCGGATCCTGCCACTCTTTGTGCAAATATCAAAGCATGTTAACATTGGGCAAACACTTAATGCTGTTTAGATCCTGCAGTTTGATAGGAACAGGTGGCTTAACTGCTTTGGGTAGACAAGGGAAGGGAAGGGTCGGAGCCAAATAATTCTATATACTAAGTTGCAGTTCAATAGGAAATACAGTGAACTTTACTGAAACATGAAATATTTCTCATCCATTATAACATAGCTATCCATATTTAGAAATGCACTAGATCAAAGGTGTTTTTAAAAAATTCGAAGTGTATAAAATCACAGAAAACAAATACATACCAACAGTCTTTCCAGCCTTTCTTTATTTAGTGCACCTACTGGCTTACTGAGGTCCCGAAAGGTTTCTGGCTTTGTCAAGTCTACAAAAAAAGTTCAAAAGAATTAATCTTCTGCAACAACAGCAACGGCCAGTGATTTTTTTTCTCCTTTCCAGTGCATTTGGAAAAGTACTACCATGGCAAATCTTACCCACCTGCCAACTTTCTCATATTAGCCCTTAATCTTTTAAAATCACAACTGCAAGTTTCGTTTTGCAGGAATTGGGACAAAACAAGACACACATGTGTTCACTAACATTTGCTCACTGGTTTGACTATGAACCGAGAATAAGGATCCACTTTTACCACAAAATGGAGTGCAGTGGAATGGGAGCAAAAATATCCCTCTCTCCCACTTTCTCTGCTTTTGAAGACTCTCCACCCCACCAAGTTGATGAACTCCTGGAATCAGAGCCGTCTAGAGAGAGGAAAGACTGAAGCAGCAGAGTACCTGAAGATAAAGGGAGGAGGGCAGGAGAAAGAGGGCAGATTCCACTTTCATCCGCAGCATACTCCATTTAGTGAACAAAGGAGATCCCCACACTTCTGCTTTTTGCTAAACTTGCCCTCAGTGGTTTGGCTATGCATGCATACATCTGGGTTTGCCTCAAGTTTACCAAAGCAGGAAGGCAGAGAAGTCAGATACCCATTTTACTTTTGGAGCCATTTTAGTTCTGAATGGTAGCCTGTCTCTGAAATTGTAAACTCAGTTATGCTTCCTTCAATATCTCAAAATAGCATTTATATTAATCAAGTTAACAGTTCTCCAAAATGGTTTGGCAATTGTTGTACTCTTCCTGAGATAAGCAAATTGAGGCAAAGGCAGATCTAGCTTAACATACATGCTTTGAAAGTTATACACACAGGTATCCCCAAACTGTTGATAATGATCTCAAACTCCACTGGATTTTGTGCAAGCCTCGCTGAATGAACAGAGGCTTTGCAGCAATGTTTATTGGATTACTCAAATTCTGTTTAGCTCCATGTACTATGATCATTAGCATTTGACCCTCACCTTTTCGCTGATTCAGTTTCAAATTTTCATGACACAACCTGCATATTCCTTATATGAAGTACACTAAACCACTGAATGCCGAGCAACCACTTAACTGAGTGCTATGCACCACTGACACCATGGACATATGAATGCAATGCAACGAAGAGGCTGGAATAAGAAGCAGCCTCTGGCAACGCAAGAATCAGAATTCACAAGAAGCATGTTCTGCACCATCCTACTACATTCACTCTTGAAAAAGAAACTAGCAATTCCTTGCTCTTGTTCTTCTACACAGGTTCTTACCCAATTCTGAACTAGAATAATCAGCTATGATCCATGGAAACACGGGATACTGGGAGAGGTCATTGCAGCTCCGATCAGCCAGATTGTTGAGGTGAAGGAGGTACTGGTAGTTGGAAATATGCCCTCGTTGCCATTGTAACATGTAACTCTCTGCTGTGTGCTCTGTAACATGATTCTCTAGACACCAGACAACAGAGAGCAGAGGAGAGATAAATGCCATTTGAAACGACTCTTCTGGAAGCATTGCATACCTAACGGGCATAACGGGTGCACTATTAGGTTTCTCTACACTTATCCTTCAAGGCATCCAGGGCTTTCAGTCATCACTCATGAAGCAAGGCAGACCACTGGCGTGACAAACTGTTCACTGACCACCAAGATGAGCAGATTAAACAATCTCCCTCAAATTCACTAACAAGTCTTTCCTGGTCTTTCTACAGCATGTGCGCCCAGTTATGAAATAAGAAGGATAACGTGGGGGCAGGGAAGAAAGGAATCATGACAGTGAGAACAATATATTGTCGGACAGTGATTCTACTCTTTTAATGTTTTTGGCAAGGACTTCACAAAGTAGCATTTAATGGGAACTAAAGAAAGCAGACACAGATAGGCTGAGATGGCAATACTTAAGGACGGAAGAGAGGGGTATAAAAGGTTACAACAGGGAACAGAAGCCCGGGGCAGCACTCTTGCAGAACAATACAAGTGAGGAATTCTGTATGTAGGAACATGTTTGTCGGTGATGAGTAAGGGATTTTTTTCCACTTTCATACGTTCATGGATAACAATGCATGCCAACTGCAAATAAATATTAGGCAGGCTTCACATTATCAAAGTTTTTAGCTTTGTTTACTAAATACAAGTAAAATAAACATGCTAATTTTGATCATTCTCTTAGGTAATATGCACTGGAAAAAAATCGGTTTGCATTGGAATTTTTTCTGATGCATACTACCCTAACCTGCATTTAAAAAAAAAAAAAAAAAATCAAATGCAAAATTCTCTATGAAACCCACATTACTGTCACTTACCCAGCAACTTAAGGCAGCATTTGACCAGTTGCAAATGTCCAATTGCTTTCTACTACTTATCCTACACATTACTGCTTTAAGGTGGTGCTCAGAATTTTCAGTTATAGATCTCCACAAAGCCAAAAACAACTTCCAATTCAATGTGTTAGCGTTAATTTCATTCCAACTTCACATTCATTCCAAAATAATACACACTTAACTTCCCATCAAGTTTAAATCTATACCAAAACAAAACAAAAAACAAAAAATGAGAGACAAACTTTATCTCACACATCCCAATTCGCCAAAGAGAACAGTTATTTATACCTAAATATGTTGCCATGAAGAAATAGGCATTGTCTCTGTCCTGAGTGTTGTAGAACTTCAAATAGATGTCCGAACACAAATTGTTCTCAGTGCAAAATACTTCGAGACCCTATCAGAATTGGAGAGACACAGAAGTGAAAAAGTTCATCAGGCAGCTTTATAATTCAGGATACTAGCACAGTATAGTTCAGGTGAAACAAAGCCTCTAGTATTTTTGTTGTTGTCCTCATAATATTAGAATTTGCTTGTCAGAGGAATACAAGCTATTCTCTATAACACCAATGAAAGGTACAGCATATAACATAGTTTTAAACCTACTATGCTTTTACTAGAAGGGCAATTGTTGCTACTTTCAATTGTTTTCTGTCAAATTTTCTCTGCCCAACACATTTGTTCACAAGAGCTATCATAGGTTTCATAGAAATGTGCAAGACAGATATGAACGTTGCAACATGATATGATGTGTTTTAATCCATGATAGGACTTGCTATGCCATAAACTACTGAGCAACTGCACTGTAACCAGGTACCTTTATTCAGTTGACACAGATAAGCCAACATGAATGTCAAACTGGAGCCACAGTTTGAGGGATGGCACAAAAAGTGTTCTTCTTGGAATGTCAAGATGCAAGTTTAAACAACAAAGCACATTTGTGCGACCAAGCGACAAGAGTAAAATTTAATCTTACCAACGGCAATAGACCGTGCCTTCTTTTATAGATACGTTTGACACTATGCAGCATCACCTGAACCACTGGCTTCTGTAACGAAATGCACAGAACAAAAATATATATAATACTCCCAATTTTCCGCATGCATTGTTTATAGTAGTGGCAGGGCTGCCTTTCCACCATTCAAGCTTCTGGGGGCCACATTCCATTGGTGGGTGGGGCCTGAGGCAAAACTAGGCAGAGCAACAAATGTGAATTTGGGCTTTGTACTGTGTAACCTAGTTCCATAATTACAGAAGCACAGAGCTGGAAGGTACCCCTGAGGATCATCTATGTAATGTAAGAAGACGCAGCTGTCCCGTATAGGGATTGAACCCGAGACCTTAGTGTTATCAGCACCATACTCTAACCAATTGAGCTAGCCAGTTCAAGCAAGAAAATACTATTTAAGGACTCATTTGAGACAGGCGAAAACACCCAAGGAGGCTGCAAAGCAGAACTGCTAAGGGGGTGGCCTGGGAAGAAAGGCAGTGGGTGTTGTCTGGGAAGTCCCAGAGGCCTGGCAGAGAGCCCTTGAGGGCTGCTTCTGACTCCTGGGCTTAGGTAAACCTTCTCCATTTTACAGAATTGGGAATTTCCCTCTATATTCCATTGTTATCCAGAACTGATTTTACATGCAAAAAATAAATCGTTGAATTTAAAAATCAAATCAAAATCAAAGCCTATTAGCTGCAAAGGAGTTGCATTTCTAATTAATTACCTAGGTTACCTATATGCATTCCAAGAAAGGCCAACTTGAAATAGTTTGATGGATAAGCTGTTTGTTGGCTGGGGAAATCAAACTTGTGACTAAGGATTAAGAATCCATTTCCACCATTTTACACAGACTCCAAATCTGACTGTAATATATGAAACACCCAATGGAATAAGCGAACAGCTCACTACACATACTGACTTGAAAACGAAGACACAAAGCACAGTGTGCCTCATTTATGAGGAATTGTAGTATTTTATAGTTTGCTAACAGTCTCAACTTCTTTAACATTCTGGCTGAATCAGTGAACATCAACAACAGACAAAAAGTTGAAGGTAATGTTCACTAGATGAAGCATCTGAAAATGTGACATTTCTAAGTGGAACCTGAAATCTATATCCTAACTTCAACTGGTAGTAACCCAACTCACAGCTCAAATAGAAGCCAGGGGTTTAGGATTCTCCACCTTTGCACACTGCAAAAATATTCAAAGGGTGGAGGAGAGACAAGAAGGGATGAACTTCAATAAGCCACCAGTGAGTGGCAGAGCACTATTTGCCTCCATAGTGGAAAACCTTTGAGACTCCAGATGTTGAACTCGTTCCCATCAATGCCAGCCAGCATGGCCAACGATCATGCATGTAAGGATAGTTCAACAATATCTGGAGGCTCAGAGGGTCCCCACCCTTGTTCTACCTGAAATATAATGCCTGGTATGATTCCCCAACTGGAAATTCAAAATGGGCACAGTGACAGCTTTCATTGGAGAAACTTAGCCCTGGCATGTGAATTTTGAATTATGGAGAAACAGAACTGAGAACTTGGAAACTTCCAGAGAGACTCAAGCTAGAGATCCATCAAGGTTGCCCCTGATGCTCACTTGTATGGCTCATAGGAAAACCTGACATAAGCACTTTGAGACACTTTAGACAGTTATTTGCTCATGGTTCAAAGAACAGCAGGGTGGAATTTTTTAGTGCAGGTTACTTACAGGGTAGCCATTAAGAGGCTGGAAATACAAGTTTGCATCAGTGATGCATACAAGTCCTGGATTAGTCACCAACGGAGTGACCATTTCAGCTTTGCATTCCATATGCAACGTTTCAGAAACATTTTGAAATCTAGAAGAGGAACAAACTACAATTATTTTGTTCAATGCAGGCACCTGCTAAAGGTTAGCTGGGTTATTTCACACCTCTTAATGTGTTTTTTAAAAGACAAAGGTCACTTCAATTTTCTAATTTCTATTAACAAATAATAATTCTCTTTACCTCACCTTTATAATATGCAATAACCTGAAGACTCCTCAGGACATAATGCAGAATTTATAGAATTTTTTTTCTCCTTTCAGGGTAAAACAAAGCAACAAGGATGCCTCACATTTTTCACATTTAGGCATATTTGGACATTTTCTCTGGTTTCAATAACGAATTATTTTACTCCAGCATTCATAAGAAATTTGTAGAACTTAAAAAATATTGAAAGAGGGAAGGGGAACAGAGGAACTCCTAGGGCAGGCTTCCTCAAACTCGGCCCTTCAGATGTTTTTGGCCTACAACTCCCATGAGACCTAGCTAGCAGGACCAGTGGTCAGGGATGATGGGAATTGTAGTCTCCAAACATCTGGAGGGTTGAGGTTGAGGAAGCCTGGCCTAGGGTGTAACTGGTTAGGGCAGCATTAAAGGAAGCAGATGACTCCTGCTGCTAGTACACTATTTGCCTTAAATCATCCTATGCAGATGGCTTCTAAAAACAGGAAATGAAATTCAAAAGCAAGAAATTTTTATGATGTGAATTATTTATATTAAGAAGCATACCTGTTCTTATCAAATGGTGTCCTGGCCAAACGTGACTGCAATATAGCAGTTATCTAATTTGGAAAAAGAAAACAATATATTACGTTTTGGACATGAACCTAAGACATTAGTTTCTACTAATACAACATCCATAGTATATATTTACCATAGCAGCCTGGTCCCCCAGTTTGTCCAGGTGAGATGCCCTGTACAGCTGTTTAAAAATAAAAGCAAGAAGATTAAAAAAAGGAGTTTCTTTAGATATATCTAATGCACCTGAAGTTCCCAGGGATGGGTCAGGCCTGTAGAAAAGAATTCTACACCAGATTCATTTCCACTTCCAGGCATGCGTTTGTGGAATAGTTGCTTCCACAACCACAAGAGTCACTATTTAATACCTTTATGAATCCTCTGGAAGCGGTCGTTATAGGCTTGAGGGCAAGGCAGCATCAATATGCTTGTGACACTCAGCTTTATTTCTCTTTAACATCTGAATCAGGAGACATTGTCTAGTCCAGGGACAGCCAACTCCTAAGAGACTGCAATCTACTCACAGTTCAGGTCAAAGTTGTTCAGATTTTTTTAGGGAGGAAAGTCCTGGTTTTTTAGGGGTTCAGGGCAAAGTTGCAGAGCTTTATTAGTGAGAAAGGGGAAAAGTTGCTCACCGAAAGATCGCTAAAGAAACAATCAGCCTAAGAAAACTCCGTCTTCCGTTCTAGAGATCGTGCAACAATAGAGGACAGGGCATGGCCAGATTCTATTTTACCACCGCTAAGGAAAGGGAGCCAGCGATCTACCGCAATCTACCAAAATGCAATTGACCTGTTGGACACTCCTGGTCTAGTCCGTGGGCCAGTGCTTGGACGCATCTTGGATGCAGTGGTGAGATGGATGAGGAAAACAATCTGAGATTGAATCCTGGCAAGAATGAGGTACTGAGGGCGAGTGGTCCCTATTTCCAAGAAATTGGTCAACTGCCTATTCTGGATGGGGACCCACCTTCCTCGGAGGTTTGCAGTCTGAAGATAACTTCTGGATCTAGCTCTGTCACTGGAGGCCTAGGTAGCCTCAGTGGCGAGAAGTGCCACATACCAGCTGAGACTGGCATGGCAGCTACGGCCATTTCCTGGACCAGGAAAGCTTGTAGTTCAAGATTCGGTTATGGACAAGAACAAACTTGAGCCTTTGCTGAGGAGGAACTATTTGCACCTGTATGAGCTATCTGCTCATTTATTTATTTTACTACAAAGGGGATTTTTTTGCTCCTTTGTAGGTACCAAAATAATGCACAATTGCCATTTGCCATCGTGTCAAATTGAATTCTCACCTGGTGAAGGGTATGCAGAACATCGTCAACTTTCCCAGCAACGTCCAGTTGAAATAGGTATTCAGTTTTACCCTAACAAAGAAAAGTGAACCATTAAAAATTACACTGAAACCCAGAGGGCACACCCACTTACCACACTTTTAAAGAAAAACAACTGTTAAAATAGGCAAGGACTACAACTCAGTGGTCCAACACATGCTCTTTATGCGAAAGGTCCCAGGAATCTGCAAAGACTCCTGCCTGAAATGTCAGAGAGATGCTGACACTCTAGATAGAGCAGGGATAACCACCATGGTGCACTCCAGAGGCTGCTGGACTACAATTTCCATCACCCCTGACCACAGGCCATGCCAGTGGAAACAATGGGAGTTTGAGCCCATTATGTCTAGAAGGCACCAGCTTGGCCATCTCTGCATAGACAATACTGAGCTAAATGGACCAATGGTCTGAGTCTATATATTCTTTTTAGAAAAGCATGCTTGTCCTCCAGCCTGTGAACTTGTTACACTTGCACAGCAGTGATGCTACCCACTGCATTTGTGAGTTATGGGCTGCCCTCTTCTGAGGATTTTCTGGCTGTTCACATTAGGATATGAACTGCAAAGCAAGAGTTTTCACAAGGTTGCGTATGATGTCATACGCATGAATACCCCTTTGCAAGCAACCTGACACGCAGCTGACTTACCATTCAAATGTCAGAGAATGGAAGTTTCCTATGAGAAGATGTACAAGGGACTCATATATCAGCTTTTTGCACTTCATGCAATAACAGACAGAATGGGGAAGTTACAAATGTCACCTTGTGGGTAACATGAACTGCCCTTAAAACTGGTTCTAACATATTTGAAGGTTTTTAAGGAGAGGTTGGGTGGGCATCTATCACGGATACTTTGTTAAGATTCCTGCATTGGAGAGAGTTGGACTAGATGACCCTCAGGTCCCTCCCAACCCTATAATTCTATAATTTCAATTCAGATAAAGCAGGCACCCAAGTCACCTTCTATATTTCAGTGTAATATTTTTATTTCCCTGAACAGCAATATAGGATCTATATTAGCTGTTTTACCAGCCCCCTAGTTTCTTCAAACTCTTTCTCATGCTTGCAGTATTTGGTAAACAAAACAAATGCCTTTACAAACACCATTCATCTATTTCCCCAAGAACATTTTTTTTAAAATAGGCACCAGCATCTGTTTAAATTTCATATTGTAATTAATAAATTAATATATAAAAATTCACAAAGGCAAGTGCCATCTAATGCTTCATATCTGCGTTCTCTCTCGCTCAAACACAAGTCTTTGCTTTCTTTTAGTGAACTTCCTCAAATAACTGACTGCTACTCTTCTTTCAGGAACAACAGGCTTTATGACGTTCAGATATTTGCATGCAAGGAGCAGGGTAAATATATACTCACTCTTTCCATTTTAAAGGGTGCAATGACATTTTGCTCTTTCGTAAGAAAAGCCTAAGAAAAAGGATAGTTTATTGAGAGTGCTTTTGGGAAACAGTTTTTTGAATTAAAAAAAAAACTATATTGAGAATAAATTTTCGTATTTGTCTTTCTTCATTGTTCCCCAACTGCTACTGTTTTCAGTCCTGAAATGTTCTCTCATCTTTCTCTTTTGTAATCTAAAATTACATCCATGTTTCAACATCTCACCCCCCCTCCCACTTACCAAACCTGATTGTTTTATTATGTTTTTATACGTGTTGGAAGCCACCCAGAGTGGCTGGGACAACCCAGCCAGATGGGCGGGGTATAAATGTATTGTATTATATTGTATTGTATTGTATTGCATTGCATTAATTATATTTATTATAATTATTCCTCCTTGCATTTTTCTCTTCCTATTACTTGAAATGCACCTCCCATTACCTATCTTCTTAAAGCCATTTCTAAAACCCATCTAATGCAGAAGTTAAAATTGAAATAAATTTAAACAAAACTTTTAAATCAAACCTTTCCTTGTCAACACCTGTTAGCCAGTTGGTTATTTTCCTCTTGAAGGCTCATAGCTCAGGGGTGGAGCAACTGCTTTGCATGCAGAAGACTTCCATGTCAACCCCCAACATCCTGCCACTCCTGCTGAATCTCCTCCCACGTACCATCTTTGTTTTTCAGTTATCATAGTATTAGAAGACCTTTAATGGTTACATGAACTGCATTTTTTAGATAAATCATTTTAACTGTAGCTCTAATGTGTGCCCTCCCATTATTCACAACCAAATGTTATCTTATATCTCTGTTCAAATATATTTTCTGTCAGGTTTATCCAGCAGCAGAATAAACTCATTTGTATGTCAATGTTACCTAACAGCTAACACCCTATCATTAAAAACATTGCTACGTACGGGTAGATTTCCCCACAAATTAAAATGATGGACTATGATTGCAATATACTATGTATATGTATTTTTTAAGCCACACAACAAGCAAGTCCCTGGTTAGGCTGATTTTCAACTAAATGAGTTTAGGTGCAACAGAATCCTAAACTAAATGAGTTTAGGATTCTGTTGCACCTAACCCTTTACTAAATTCTGGAGAATGAGGAACTTACCTGATTGGATAAAATAGAAATCTGTCCAGGGAGTGCCCTAAAACACAGATGTGAAAACCAATCACCACACCAATTAAAACCACAAGCTAAAAAGAAAAGGAAAAATTCTCTATAAACGCTTTCAAAAAATCACATACCCTGCATAGAAATCATTTGTATCACTATCCTCTGGTGCTTCTATTTTAATGCAGTCTCTCAATGGAATCTATATGAATTTACATAAATATACATTAAATTATTTTGTTTTGAAACTGAAGCAGACCACAAACCATTGCCATCAGTTACTAACGTACTTACTTTAATAATGGGGTGGCTTATTTCATCAGGTTCAAATATCACTGATTTTGAGCAGATTTTTAATGACCCCCTGATTTTCCTAAGAGTTGAAAAAACATTTAAAAGTTATTGCAGAATTCTAAGCAGATGTAACACCATAACTTCTCCAGTGTTCTCAGTTTTATGGAAGTGCTATTGTACCTTCTTTCTCTGCCATCCTTGTTAAAAATGTAATTAGCTGTATGCTGTTCAAAGTAGTATTCTTCCAGATTAAGGAGTAGCAAGGAAAACCTGCAAACAATAAAAGCAAAATTATTATTTTTTGACTATCACAGCAGTTTACGCTTTACTAAAGGAGTGAGAAACCTGTGACCTTCCAGGTGTTGTTGAACTACAATTTCTAAGATCCCTCGCCTGTGGCCATTTTGCACAGGTTCCCCACCCCAATTATTCAGAAAATATTTACTTTGTCCACAGCTTTCATGCAAACGTGAAGAAAAAGGTTTTTAGAGAAAGAGCTAATCTATATTTTAATGGCATATTTGTTTCAGATGCATTTGTTAACGCACACACACACACACAGTTATCCCTGGGGCAATGGACTCCGTAACTGTGAAGTCCTCTGCTAATGGGGGATGCCAACCTCTGACCACTCACGAAGACTTGAGGAAATACACTTCAGACCCTCAAACCACCATTAGCTGCCTTGCGCTCTCCTGATATCTTTTTGCCATAATTACCAGTTTCTTTTTTCATCTGAACTGGGGAAATTTGATTAAGCGGCTTCAGAAAAAGCCAGGATTTTAAACCTCAATCTGCAAAACTGATTTAAGTTCTGGCTTGTGCCAAAGCTGGTAGCCATTGTTTATTAAGAAGGGATGTGATTGTTTCAACACAGCCACTCTTCACACACATCACAGTCAGCATTTGAATATTTCATGCCACATGAAAGATCAGTTTCCAAAGGGATGGCCACGTTATAGCTTGTTGCAGCAAAAACTGCAATGCAGACATCTCCTTGCCTTCTGACCTCAGTCTGCAATCCCCTCTCCCCACCACACACACATACATACACATGCTCAAAACTGTGTGTACAGTTGTACCTTGGTTCTCGAGCGTCCCAGAACTCATACGTTTTGGCTCCTGAACAATCGAAAACCAGAAGTGGGTGTTTCGGTTTCCAAACATTATTTTGGAAGCTGAACGTCTGACAGGGCTTCTTCAGCTTCCTGCAGCCAATCAGAAGCCACGCTTTGGAAGCTGAATTGAACGGACTTCCAGAACAGATTCTGTTTGATTTCCAAGATATGACTGTATATACAGTGGTACCTCGGGTTACATACACTTCAGGTTATAGATGCTTCAGGTTACAGACTCCGCTATCCCAGAAATAGTACCTCAGGATTCAGGATGAGAACAGAAATTGTGCTCCGGCGGCGCAGCGGCAGTGAGAGGCCCCATTAGCTAAAGAGGTGCTTTAGGTTAAGAACAGTTTCAGGCTAAGAACGGACCTCCAGAACGAATTAAGTACTTAACCCGAGGTACCACTGTACTTATAACTCGGGATAACATTTCATGCATGTAAAAACTCTTGAAAGCTTATGCCATAATAAACTTTAAGACGCCACAAAACTCTTTGTTGTTTAGAGAATATAAGACACTCTCCTATGTGCAGCAGTGAGGCCAACTATATGTCCTTTTGATCCCTTCCCATTATGGCTGGTAATATCTAGTACAAAGGGCTTGACTGGATGGGCCCAGGGCATAATTAATGCAGTCATGTGAGGGAAGTAATCCCCACTGCCTTGAAAGAGGCAGAGGTGCATCTTCGTTTGAAGAGGCCTTCTCTGGATCCAGAATCATAGAATTGCAGAGTAGGAAGAGACCCCAAAGGTCATCTATTGAAGCTCCTGCAAACATCCATTCTGTCTCCTATGCTATTCAAGATCTATATGAAGAAATTGGGAGCAGACACAGCTCTCTCTCTCTCTCCATTCCATCTGACTCAAGAGATGCTGCAGAGCTGTTAGAATTGTCTGAATCCTTTGCTCTTGTCTTTCTTCTCAGAGGTCAGATGGTGTTCCATAAACAATGCAAAGCTCAGCTTTGGATAATTTGAGCAAGAGAAAGCAGAAATTGAACAACATGGGTTTATAATACGACTCAAGCTTCTCTCACTTCTAATCACAAGATGAATAGACAATAATAATGCAAGGTACTGAATAAATCATTGCATGGTAACGAAGAGTAGCTTGCAGAGAATCACTAAGTGGTTCCTCCATTTATCTGTGTGGTGAGATGCTTATCCTCTCTTGAGATTCTTGGGAACAAACACCCTATCAAATTACGTGAGGAATTATTCAGCACTATGTTCCTAAAACACTAAAATGACCAAGTCTTACTACCAGTTGAATTATCATCTTGCCACCAGGTGATCATCATCCCTTAAATTTGCTTCCATCAACAGACATATCATTCCATTGCAAGAAGATGAATTATTTGCAATGACAGGCCCATTAACACCAATTTCAAATAACAGAACTATTATGAAAGTGGCAGTAAACATGTGATAGATGAGATTACATGAATTAGTCTTAAGGCTTGTAGAATCAGAAAGGTGAAAGGTAAGGAAGTAAGCAGATTTCGCCAAGTCTGGTCTAACACCAGACCTCCTCCCAACTCCCTCTCCTCCCCATGCTGATCATATTGAGTTTCAAAAGTCCAAGCTGTACCAAACTACTTTGACTAAAAGCAAGATATACACCAATGGAAAACATGCATGGATTTTAGTGGAACCAATTTCCAACTGTGCTACTTAGCCTGCAGGTAAACTCAATTAAACGAGGTACACTTCAATAAAATCTAGGCTGTGGATTGGGCTTTTGGCTTTAAATTAATGTTTAATCAATATGCAGACTCTAAAGCGTCAGTGAATTATGAAATTATCTTCATCCATCAAGTCTCCTTCCTTTCTAAGGCCTAATTTAACTCGAAGCATTATTTCAGATCTGAAAATTGGACAAATCCAATTCACTCTTTTTAAAGCTGTTTAGTATGAGCCAATATATGGTACCTGCACTTAGGGCCATACTCAAGATTGCATTCCAGTTCTGGCTTCTTAAAAACATGAGTTATAGAACCAGGTGAAAATACTATGGAAGATGAAGTGCCTCAGAAAGGTAAAACAAATATGATAAACTCCCTCGATTTAGTGAACAGGCCACCACATTATTTATTTAAAAAGCAGATTATGATGGAAATTTTACTTTCTATACTACCAATTTCTTGTCATATGTCTTGCCAATAGATTTCTGAACTTCATGGCATTAGATATGGATGACGAAGTGTGCATGTATACCATGCCTTGTATTTAACGCACATACCCAACAGCCATAGACAATAAGGAATCTCATGCAGCCCAAGTGAATGGATAGGCAAAGAAGAGACAAAACACTTTGTCCCTCCTCTGCACCCAGAAGGGAAATGTAGCAGGCTGCTAGAGGAGAGATGGAGCTTTCCATCTCTCTTCTGACAGACCCCAGCAAGGCAGGAAACATCCACGCCATATATATAAAGCACAGAGCTTCCCTCAAAGAATCCAGGGAACTAACTATAGTGCTGGGTGTTGGGAACTGTAGTTCTGTGAGGGGTAAATTATGGTTCCCAGTATATATTTTTTCAGGAAAAGAGTGGAAGCCATGTACTTTAAATGTGTGATATAGATGTGACCCTATTAAGTTTTGTGGGCCTGTTTACAAGGCTGGTGAATGCATGCACACACACTCACATTGTGCTTTGCCTTTTAAGGAACAAGTGGCACTACAGCTGCAACACTCAACATGAAAGAATAAGCCGTTGAGATTTCTAAACAGGAAGCAAAGCAGCAGCACAGACCAGTACAAGTTTATCTGAGCACAGCACAATTGTTTTTCATTCAAACCATAAGCATAAGGGAAACAATGACTGCATAATATTATCAGTTACATAGATATACAAAACGAAGAACTCCATTTGATGGATTTAATAAAGCAAATCTCTTAACAAAGTATGTTTTTCAGGATACTATTCACTGCACTTACAGAATTTCCAGGTCATTTTACAATTTGCTTTTCCAGTTAAACTACCAATCATCCAAAGCAAAAAACCCTTTAGGGTAGCCTGAGATAAGGCTACCTGCAGCAGTACTTGGGCCTCCAAGAAGATCTGACTCTATCTATCATTAGCTGAATGAACATTCAAGGACACAAGGACAGAACAACCTGCTGTTATCAGGCCAATGGCCCATTTAGTCCAGCATCCTGTTCTCGCAGTGGCTAATCAGATGCTTGTGGGAAGTTTGCAAATTGGCAGCATTCAAAAGCATGATGACCTGATACTTCAGAGGTAAAACATAACAAACTTGTCTTCTACCCACTGTTTCCATACCATGAACAGTAAAAAAACAAATCTGCACGTTGGACTGGAGCACAACTTCCACAAGGATTTGAGATTAGAGATCAGGCACCCCCAAACCTTCGGCCCTCCAGATGTTTTGAACTACAATTCCCATCATCCCTGACCACTGGTCCTGTTAGCTAGGGATCATGGGAGTTGTAGGCCAAAACATCTGGAGGGCGGCAGGTTGGGGGTGCCTGTTATAGATGCATGGATCCACATCCTAATTCAAAACATTGCTATGTTGAACTGACACAGCAATCGGCAAGTCATCCTCTAATTACCACACATTGGCACATGAAGTATTAAGGAAGCAGCTAGATCAGGGGTTTCATGGGGTTTCAGCAGCTGACCACTTTGAGCTGAACACTGGGTGTTGTTTCTTTTAAGCAGTCTGTGGCCAAATGTCCATCCTGCTCAAATATAAACACTTTCCTCCGCCAGCAACCAGATCTTGAAATATTATGATTAATCTGTCAGGAAACAGAACACAAATTACACCATCTGGCAGTGATAATCTATCGTTAGTGATAATGTAAGAGATTTAGAGGGGAAAGTGTGGTAGCCTATTATCATAAAAAAAAACAAACCCTGTGTACAGCCGCAAAGAGCAAATACCAAAAAAAAGTATTCTAGCTAATAGACTTATTATGGTATAAGCTTTCATGGGTAGAACCTGTATGTGCACGCTCACATGCACTCTGAAAATCTGTATACCAACACATTTCTAGGTGATACTTATTGTTGTTGTTGTTTAGTCTTTAGTCGTGTCCGACTTTTCGTGACCCCATGGACCAGAGCACACCAGGCACACCTGTCTTCCACTGCCTCCCGCAGGCTGGTCAGACTCATGTTTGAAGCTTTGAGAACACATGTTTGTAGCTTCGATGGCCCTTGTATCTTCCAACTCTATGATTCTATGATTCTAACACAATAAGTGATACTTATTACTATTGTTTATTAAATGCTCTCACTGCAAGCAACTCAAGGCACCTTTACCTACAAGCTGTATATTTCTTAATATGAAGTCAACTCTTTTGGGTTCCACCAAGGGCTATAGCACATTCACTACCTTTGATTGCTGTTGTTTTTCTGGGTACCATCGGGGGAAGAATGATTGTAAGTGCTCCCTAAGGGATGGAAGTGAGCACCAGGGATGGGAAGTGTATAATTTTGCCCCACCTTTTATTGTGAGTTTAAACTGGAGATACAACAGCAGAAGTGAGAGTGCTACCGCTACTTACAAAAGTCAGGCTTGCATATTGGATGGGTAGGGCTAGTAGTCTCTGCTTTCTTTCTTTAAGTCTGCTGGCAGTTATTATGGACTCTCATATATTACTGTTCTAGTATGTCTTTATGTTTTAAGAGCATCTTATCTGATTGTTCCATGCTGCTTCAAAATGTGAAATTTTTGTTGTTGTATTTTTTGGGCATGTTTTATAATACTGTAAACCACATTCAGACTTCTTTGGGGCATACAGCAATACATAAAATCACCTAAACAAATAAATGTTAACAGTGTGTATATAAGGCATCTGCAAATCTCAAATATAGGATTTAGCTTGCCAAGTAAGAATTAAAAGGACAACCCTCCAGGCATTTGTGGCTACACAGACTCTATTACTTCCAAGGGCACGATTCTTACACAGGTCTGAAATGTTGTTGCATGGTCTCATGCCCTTTATTTGATGATTATGATTTGAAAGTTCTTCATTAGATATTATAGGTTAGGTTATGGATGTACTGAGAGCGGACTAATTCTCTGAGTGGGCATCATCCACACAATAGTAGGGTACATGCCATGGCTTGGGGAACCCCTAGGTTTGAAGAAGTACAAAAATATGTTGGAGTGGCCTTTCTAAGGAGGGACACCCACACCCACACATGATAAGGAGAGTTAAGAATGTTCAGTGGCCCTAGGATGTTAAAGGGGAGGAAATGAAAAATGATGGGTGGTGGGGAATGGAAGGGAGCTTTCTGGAAAAGGGCACAACTGGTTAACCCCAATGCAAAAGGCTGTTGAAGGTCGCATATGTATTAAAGATATACAGCTGGCCGGACAGTGCCAATGCTCAGCTCATCTTAGGCACTTGGTGACCTTAGGCAACCCACAACCTTTGCGATAGGAAGATAGTAATGCAGGGAGCTGTTGTAAGATCATAAATGTAACAAACACTTGAAATACATTGTAGAAAAAGCAATTAAACTCTGCCCAGAGCATTTTACTTTCTATACTCTAAGATATGGAAGATTTCAAGCAAAATAAGAAATTTCCTTCAGTCCTAAAAACTCTCATTTAAAAAGCCCACAACTGTCAATAACTTATGGCTCTTTCCAGAAGAGATCTACTAACCCTTAATCCCACTCCACCCCCACCCCACCCTATAGAGTGTTTTCTTCTGGAATTGGGTGCAGAAAATTAAACGCACATAGAAGGATAGCCCACCCCCAAAGCTGACAGCTAACTTACTTTTCATAATGTTCTAGCTCCACCCTACCTATCCTTTTCTTCCTCAACCATTTCCACTGTCTCATACCCATGTGATATTTCTTCTAAGGTTGAGCAGCTGGTGACCTCTGTGTTAACGCTAAGAATGCAGAGATGCTTTTGCATCAGAAGCTTCATCTGTGAAACATTTGCATGTGACCAGTGCCTCCGCCTCCTCCAGCATGATTGCTCAGAAAGGAATTGTAAGGGAGTATTGGAGTCTTCACACAAAGGCATTTCCCCGCGTAGGTGGGGGAACCACAAACAGTGAGGCCCAAGCTACAAACTGCAATCTGCAGTGAAAAATCCCCCTTTAGTACAACTATGGGAATACCCACAAACAAAACACAAAAATGCCAGCTTCAGCCAGAGTACAGATTTTCCCTTTAGTCTTCACAGATTCAAGGAAGAGAGTTTAGGCAGCAGTCTATTCAAGTAGTCAGTAAGAAGTAAATGTGGTCCTAGGAAGCTGATTACAGAGTCAGACCATTGATTTATCTACTTAAGCATCTACTTTAAGCAGTAGCTTTGCAGAGGTTCAGACAAGAGTCTGTTAGAAATGGCCCTTCTCAGGACTTGCTCCAATGGTTCCAATTTCACCTGGGACAGAAGGGGCTTTCTAAATTCCATCTTTGATAGCCCACTGCATTACACAGTGCTTCTTACCTTAAGCACTGAACCACAGAAGGAGCGTTTGAAATTCGCCAGGCGCCAGATGTATTTTGCACCTATCAGCCATTTGCAACCAAGTGAATATGCCTGGGCGCCAGGATGGCACCTGAGGTCTCCATCGTCTGGAGGTGCATGCCTGAGGATCCTTCGATCTTGACTATTTTCACACACTAGCTACATACCCTGTAGAAGTCTATCTGTTATATTTTATCTGCACAATCAAAGTGAATTTCAGGAACCAAAAAGTCATATTGAAAATACAGTAAGGCATGATGCAAGATACAAATATGGAGGATATGTTTACAGTTAAAAAGCTAAGATATATGTTCGTACTTTGGGGTAACCTGAAGTTTGTACAGAAGTATTAAACATATTAAGCTTGCTTTTTAAAAAGAAAGTGGAGAAGAGGAAGGTGCGGTAAGGGAATAAAATATTCCATTGTACCATTTTTTATTATTTTCTTTAGAAAAACATCATAGATTAAGCCTGACTTGGAATTACACTATCTGCTCTGGAAGCCTTGCATCTTAAATAACCAAAGCGTGTTTTTAAGGCCCATGGAAGTTAGTGGGACTTACTTGCAGGCAAAATCACATACCTGGTGCTGGGAACAGAACAATGTTGCATAGTAGTGAAAGAGACACACTATTAAGACTACAACTGCGTGCAGATTTGGAAGTCCCATTAAACTTTCTAATGCAAAATATCATACTGCAACCCCCTATCATTATACCATATGCTGCCAATTATGCAAGCAGGACCTGCAACAAAGAATTGCAGTATGGAGTGCTCCTGTTTAAGGTCCCACCACCATGTCAGCTGACATTTATTTAGATATCTACTGCCTGCCCATTAACCATGCCCTGTGGGTGGTTCACAAACATGAACACAAGAGTCTAAACTTTAAATATTAATATAGCACATAAATATTAACACAATAAGCATAAGATCATTCTAAAACACGGTTTAAATCCAAGAGAAAATGCCCTATCCTCCTGTGGTGCAAGTGGGTGTGTCTGGCTGTTAACAAGTAGGCTGGTGCTTCAAGCCCACCCAGGGACGGCTGTGGGCAGGATTCTTGCATTGCAGGGGGTTGGACTTGATGACCCTTGGGGTCCCTTCCAGCTCTACAATTCTCAGATTTTTTTTTTTTTTTTTTTGTCATAGTATCTCAGGTATGAGAAAATCCAGACTGTGGGAGCGGGAAGTGGAGGAAGGTAGTGATCTGGAGGTGAATGGAGAATTAATGGAGGTACAGAAAGTTTACTATCCCCATTAAATGACAAGATGTATGAACCCTAAGTGCCCATTTGTGCCTGGCCTGTGACTGGTTCTAACTCCCCTTTCTCCAACTAGGGGACACTATGGACCCATCTCCCTGACCTTACCAGACAGTACCAAAGCCCAACCTAAGTTCTCCGCTATTGGAATAATTGTTTCATCTATTCATCCATGAAATGTTGAGAGGGTATAATCAATGCCAATGTTTTGGCCGGTATGTGCAATGAGGTCCTAGAATAAGCCGACAAGCATTGGGCAAATATTTTCACACTTATGAAAAAGTTAATATCCAATACAACTAAATGTCCTTAGCCTAATGTTTCAATCTATATTTCAGCTATGGAAATGTATCCGATCCTCTCATGCCTCTCACTCCAAAAATGCCTGTCTGTGAGCCATGATCCTAAGTTTATAACACAAGTTGCAGCAGCTACTCAGTGACCAGGGGAAATGCATTCTGCACATGCTCAAATGCTTCACATTCCTTGCATGACAGTCCCGGTTATGCAGGTCTCGCACAAACTAAAGCCGGGGAACAAATTGATCACACCTGGAGCAATACAAACACTCAAAAGCTCCCAGCTACACCAGTAAATACAACCGAAAGTTTATTGGCCTGTCACTTTCTACTCAAAACAACGCTAGGAACACCCGTCCCAAACGATAGAAAATGAGAAAGTTGCTCTTTTTTCGAAAGCAGAAAAAAGCGAAGGCGAGTGGGCGGAATTTTACGCGGCCGGGGTTTGCGCGCGAGAAGGGAAGCCTATTCCAAACACTATTCCGCGCCATCCGATGCCCTCGCAAACGCCGCCCCCCCCCCCCAACTTGCTTTCGCCGCACCTTGCGCATCCTTTGCAGCTCCCGGAGCCGAGCCGGCAGTGAGCAGGCACTGCGGTGCCCCAAGAAAAGCAGCCCCGCTCGACTTCCGCGTCGCAGGGCCGCCTTCGCAGCAATGCAGGACCAGCGGGCGCGACGCGCCCCCTCGCAGCTCTGCCCAAGCGGGCCGCTTTCGCTCGCCTCCAAAGCCCTCCTCGCCGCCCCCTCGCATCTTGGTCGCCCCCCGTCTGAGCGGCTGGGAGGGCGAGGCCTAACCGTGGGGCAAGGACCGAGGTGGCTCTTCTCTCGCAGGCGTCCCACCCTCGCCAGCCCGGCTTGAGCTTTACTGGGACTCCGGGGCGCTTCTGAGCAGCCGGCCGGTGCGCGCATTACGCCCGAGCCGCCCCCCGAGCTGCCCCCGCCAGGCTTGAGAAGGGCGGCCCCGCTCCCTAACAACGGGCCGGGGGAGGAAGCTCGCCCCGCAGGGGCGCTTCACGCACCTCTCCTTGGAGTAGAGCTGCTGCTGCTCCTGCCGCCGCTTCCGAATGAAGGCCATGGAGGCGAGTCGGCGCCGCTTCCGCTGGGCAGCTCCTTTGTAGCGCGCACGCCGCGCGCTCACCGCCAGGGGCCCCGCGCAGTGCCAGCGCCGGCCATTTATACTGCAGAGGCCGCCGTCCCAGGCGCTCGCTCGGGCTGGGCTGCTGCCAAGCGTCGCCTGCCCTCTCTCGGCCGCGGCGGGCCTCTCCGCCTCCTGGGCCGCGCGCGGGGATTTCAAGGCAGCCACAGCTTGGCCCGCGGAAACCAAGAGCCCTCCGGTGGGGAAAGGCCGGCGGTGTCTCAGCTTTACGCTGTCGCTGCGCCCTCGTCTTCCCCCTCCGTCCAGGCCCAAGCGCTGCGCTCTCCAGAGCAATTGAAAAGAGGCAGGGAGTGATCCTGCGAGCCCAAAGGGAGACACGTCGGGGCAAAAAAGAACACCTGTTTCGCATACAGGTTCATCAGGTCTGAAATGGCACCGGCTGAGCCTTGGGGTCGCAGTGAATGGCGCAATGAAGATGCTGACCCAATGTGCTGCAGCTGTGAAAAGCCCAAATTCCAAGCTAGCGGGTGTTCGTAAAGGAATTGAAAATAAAATTGCAGATGTCATACTGGCCATACACAAGTCTGTGGTGCGACTGCATTTCCAATGGTTGGGGCCCAACAACATCCGAAGAGCCACGGGTGCCCTGTGCCCTAGGCATGTGTTCACAGACAGGTGTAGTATTTTCCAGAGCTCTGGCTACAAACCAGCCTCAAGGAAAATGTGACCTCTAGTTTTTTCATCAACAACTCATAAAACGCTGTTCTAGAGCACAAATCATTTACTCTGGTAGAAGGAAAGCTGTTATTCTACAGTATGGGGTGTGGCTTGCATGCAGTCATGGACCATAATTAAACTACCCATACTTTTGAACCAACAACGGTTTGTTTTTAATGTAGAATAACTCTTCTGTTACAAGAAAACAGGTTAGCATGTTGAATACTGTACACACGAAAAACCCAGATTTAGAGCTCCTCCTTGTGGTCATGAATGGTTACAACACATAACGTCCTTAAATTAAACACAGAGCAGGTACTTCATCTTGAAGTTAGTTATAATTAGAAAGTTAGTTCAATAAAAACACTTCATTAAGAATTGACTGCTGCAGAAACAAGTTCTCTTAAGCAATTAAAATTGGTTAGCTTAGTGGCTAATTGAAGACAAATGTCTCCTTGCAAACAGAGATTACTTGTTTTTCTTCACAGTCATGCTCCATTACCATGAGATCATGGGTTGCTGTTGGCTTTAGTTCAGTTCCCCTTTTTAACCTTTGGTGATGGAGGAATCACATGTTAAACAATCCTATGAATGTAAGAAAATGCCATAATTTATTTTTAGTCTAAGATGCCCAGGGCCATCTTTACCTGGGGGGTGCAAGGGGTGTGGGGCACCCGGGCATCAAATTTTAGGGGAGTGCCAGGCACCCACTGCTGAAGCCACCTAAGTGTATTGTATTGAGCTGCTATGTGGCAGTGGGGTCAGAGGCACCTTTGACACGACTGATCTTGCTCCGCCTGCCTGCCACTGAAAGGCTGCCCGAGATGGCTCTCCCATGCATGCGCACAATGCCCGCCCGTCTCACCTCCCTACAACCGTAAGCGCATGCATGGAGTCTTTACACCAACTCCCAATGTGTTCTTTGTCTTCTTTAGAAAAGCTGGTTTTAAACCAAAAACAAACAAACCTCCTTTTGGAGCTGTGCAGGCATGAGCTCTATTTATCAAATGATAATAGTGACATAAGCATAATAAAAGTTTATTTGGGGGGCTAAGCTAAATTTGGGGGCACTGGGTGGATCTTTGCACCCCGGCGGCGCATATGCTAAAGACGGCTCTGAAGATGCCACAAGACTGCTGATTTAAAAGTTATGTGAATGACCAATCTTTGAAGAAGATTTCCATGTGTGGTTCTGCATGGAATCACTTTCAAAAGGGAAGCATTGGTGAAAACCAAATGTCTCATTGGAACAAGACCACAAGACAAATCTCGACTGTAACCCTTTTAAAGTGATGTTTTTGTTTGTTTTGCTATATTAACAGTGCAATCACATGTGCACACATGCATTCACTGGGAAGCAAATTCCATGGGATTTAATCCCAGGTAAGTCTGCCCAGGACTGCAGCCTAAGACCACAATCCTGAACACAATCACAAGGGAGTTGGTAAGATTTGTTTCTGAGTAACCGTGCTTAAGATGGCAACTGCACACCACACTATAACATACTAGTTTTTTTAGATATATATGCTATCCTCATGATGTTCGCTATGTAATATTTTGATGGAGGAAACAATGAAATGTTGTGAAGTAATACATGCTGAAGAGACCCAAACATCTGTGCAAGCACAAAGTTACATTTTGACTGAATGCAGCCAATGGAACCATAACACCCGAAAGGCATAAATAACTTTGGGTCGCAGCAGGAGCACTACCACCATGCAATGATAAGGTAAAAAATGAAGAAATGGGTCCCCAAATGCACGTTTGGGTTGGAAAAGGTTGAAGATCCCTCATCTGGGTCATTATTGATTTTGCTGACTTGGGTGTGTCCAGGATTTTGGGCAGAGTTCTGTCCCAGTCCTGCCTGAATGTGCAGGGAATTGAATCTGTGACCTCCTGCATGCAGTGAATGAATGAATCTTTATTTGCGTCAGCCATCGGCCATAGCAACAAAACAATGCAATATACAAAGAACAGAAATAAAAAGTCGATTATATAAAACACACTTTAGGGTCCTGAATAGTGGGACCTTATTCTGATTGCCCCAGCTGAAAACCTTGCAACCTTTGCAATGTGCCAATCTGCATGCAGTGACACTGAGCTACACCTGTTCCCCATGATCCGTACAGTTTTGTGGAGGCACACAAACAAGCACACACGTTTCCCTAGCCACATGCTGGTTAAACTACATCATTGGAAAAATATTTATTTGCACACATGCTGATATTGGCTGGTAAAGTAGCTGAGGATGAGCTAGCATCATAGCAGGACCAGAATCAATGTGGCATCAGGGTCACCAGGGATGTCCATGGGAATAAGGGCAAGCTTGCAGCTTCTGTTGGAAGGAGGCTGAGAGATCAATGCCTCCACAGGCATGGTGCTTTACAAAGAAATATTCAGAGCCTTTTCTCATTTTTGGACACTTGATGGCACTAAACTAACACAATATACATCTTAATCCAACATTGGAAGGTGCTGTGCCATAATGTAAACTGGTAATGTTAATGTTTGTGTTTCGTGTTCTTTGGGGCTAGATTTTGGCAATGGAAGAATATACTTAAAAATTCATCAAAATACAGCAGGCAAGTCCTAATCGGAAATGAATGAAAAATTACAAAACCTCCACCAACCCCTTGATATCGACATGCTTAAAAAACCTATTTGCTCAGTTTTTGTATTGTTAATCTGGTAAAGCCTCATCTTGTTTCCAACATCGTTTCTTTTTAACTCCCTCGTACAAAATTCTGTGAAGACTCTAAGCAACTGCCATTTCCAGTGTCCTGCTAGGCTTTTCTGGCAAAATAATAATAATAATTTATTATTTATACCCCGCCCATCTGGCTGACTTTCCCCAGCCACTCTGGGCAGCTCCCAATCTAAGTGTTAAAAACAGTACAGCATTAAATATTAAAAACTTCCCTGAACAGGGCTGCTGTCAGATGTCATTTAAAGGTAGGATAGCTGCTTATTTCCTTCACATCTGAAAGGAGGGTGTTCCACAGGGTGGGCGCCACTACCAAGAAGGTCCTCTGTCTGGTTCCCTGTAACCTCACTTCTCGCAATGAGGGAACCACCAGAAGGCCCTCGGCGCTGGATCTCAGTGTCCAGGCTGAACGATGGGAGTGGAGACACTCCTTCAGGTATACAGGAAGACAGAGCACAAGTCTTGTGCTGCCTTACCATTTTCCAGGTTCCCCCAATCCCATTTAACAACATTTCTGTCTAAAGATATATAATGGTGGCACCAGGCAAGCCTCCGGTGGCGGACTTTGAGCTTTCAAATTTCAGCAGCACCCTGTGCAACACCAAATTCTTCCCCCCTCACCTTTTGTTCTAAGTCATTGTTCCAGTGGCCCCTCAGGGCCCTCTTGGCTTGGTGCCCAGTGCAGGTGAACTGGCCATGCTTCCATAAATCTGCCTCTGAAGGCCCCCTGGGGAGAGCATTTGACAAGCAAGGAGCCCGTGCAGAAAAGGCCCATTCTCATGTTGCTACCATCTGGACTTCTTGTGAAGGAGACACATGAAGAAGGGCCTCAGATGACAATCTCAGGGTCTGGGTTGGTTCACAAAGGGAGAGGTGGTCCTTGAGGCATTGTGGTCCTAAGCAATTTACGGCTTTATTGGTCAAAACCAGGAATTTGAATTGGGCCTAGACACTAATTGGCAGCCAGTGCCGTCGGACCAGGATTGGTGTAATATGCTCAAACCATCTTGCCCAGTGAGCAACCTGGTTGCAAAATTCTGCACCGGCTGAAGCTTCCAAAACATATAACATGTTGCAGTAATCTCATTTACAGGTTACCAAAGCATAGGCAACAGAGGTTAGGCTATCCCTTTCCAGCTGAAGCTAATGGAAGGCCACCTGAGCCTCGAGCAACAGTATTGGATCCAGAAATACCCATAAGCTACATATCTATCAACGGACACAGGTGGCACTGTGGTCTAAACCACAGAGCCTAGGGTTTGCCAATCAGAAGGTTGGCGGTTCAAATCCCCGAGACGGGATGAGCTCCCATTGCTCTGTCCCTGCTCCTGCCAACCTAGCAGTTTGAAAGTGCGTCAAAGTGCAAGTAAATAAATAGGTACCGATCTGGTGGGAAGGTAAATGGCGTTTCCGTGCGCTGCTCTGGTTCACCAGAAGTGGCTTAGTCATGCTGGCCACATGACCCGGAAACTGTACGTTGGCTCCCTCGGCCAATAAAGTGAGATCAGCGCTGCAACCCCAGAGTCATTCACGACTGGACCTAACAGTCAGGGGTCCCTTTACCTTTTACACCTATCAAGTATAATCCCATCAAGAGCAGGCAATAGAAACATCAACAATCTGGCATCCTTTATTGTTTTATTTGATCATGCTTCAGTGTGACTTTAAGTTGTCTATGGCCAGTTTATTCTTAAACTGCTTTCCCCTCTCAGCTTCTGCGATGATGATGTTAATTCAGCATCAGTCTCTAGAGAACTGTCTGATCATGTTAATGAAAAGAAGAAGAAGAAAATCTAAAGCTAAGTGTTTATCGGGAAAGCAAGATTTGTTTAATATGAAAAATCTCATGGGAAGAGTCCAGTATTGTCAAAGAAAAGAAAAGAAAAGAAAAGAAGGGGAGGAAATATTTTGTGCAAAAGGAAATAAAGGTCTTTTAGTATCATTGTTTTTGGAGTCTCAGTAGATTATGAGCAAGGCTCTATTTGCTCAAAACAAGCTCTTTTCCCCTCCTACCTTGCTACTTCCTATAATATGTTTATTCCCTTTCCTATACTGCCTTGCCATAGGAAGCAGGAAGGTCCAATCAAAAAACTGGGTAAGGAAGGAAGAAAATAGGCAGTTTGGGGATCATTTTAGCCCAACCCCCACCCCTCGTTCTCCAGGGAAGGAGCATAACACAGGAGCTGTGCTTTTACCATGCTTTATGAAGCCATCAGAAATCATTAATGTCTTATTTGACTTGGTAGAATTGGACAACACAATTACACAATGAGGATATCTGGAAACTTTTTTTGAAGGTATGTCATGCCTAATATTAAGACACACTCCTTAATGGGCTTGACTTCGTGTATGGTAGCTCTATTCTTTGCATGATAATGATTGATAACTGACTGTAATTATCTCAACGCTTACGTGGCTATAAGGAGGGTGAATCGATCATAGGCTAAATTGAGTCTGGACTAAGTTGAAATGAAACACGCAGTTATTCCCCCCCTCCCATAGCTGTCAACGTTTCCCTTTTTAAAAGGGAAATTCCCTTATTCCGAATAGGATTCCTCGCAAGAAAAGGGAAAAGTTGACAGCTATGCCCCCCACCCCCATTTTGCTAGGAAGTGTTTAAATCCTCTTGTGGTGGAACTTTTACATTAGCATGAACATTCCTGCATCCAGATTAAATATAAAGCTCCTTTATTCAGGAGTAAGAAGTATTTATTTGAAAGAACCTTGAAACATGAGCTCCATCAACTGAATATTAAACTACCTTCTACCAGCATGGGTGGTTTTCCTTTGAAAAGGACTGGACAAGTGAATGGGATAAGAAAACTGGTTTTTATTAGCCCATAACTTTCTGTTCCAACTTCAACTCTCAAACAGTTTTGTGAAAAACTTGACAAAATGCACATGTTTTCCCCAATATGAGTCAGTCTGGTTAGAAGGGTCTGCACTAAACTGAACATGAAAGACAATCACAATACGCTGATAATGTTATTGCTTATTCGTTTGTACTACGCAGGAATTTCAAACACCATATCATCTTTCCACAAGTATTTGTGAGCATTTTGACATTCCAAATGGGAGATAACTAAGAATCTAGCAAAAAGATTTGTTGTTGAAAAATGAAAGATACATTAAAAAAAATTATCTCTATATTTGTTTTTAAAACAGTTGGTTTCATCAGTATTTTAATAATTTTGTTATGCCTACATATTTTTTAAGTATGTTGATATGGCTGGTATTTTTATGATTATATATTACATTATGTAACTATTTAGAGGCTTTCTAAATTAAGTGTTATATAAATCTTGTTAAATAAATCATGGGAATTACAAGGCGGAACAGAGTGACAAAAACATGAATTCCTCCTTCTTCCTCTTGCTTTTCCTCAGTAATGTCTAAGTAAAAACTTGTGAAATCATTCCCCAAAGGGGCAGCCAATAAAGTGTGAAAAAACCTTATCAGCAAATGAGGCCCTCCCTAATGATCCCTGCATTGGATGAGAGAGAAACTGCAGGTACCCAAGAACGGGGGCAAGAAGACTCAAAGCTGGTGCTGTTCCAGTGGGAGAGAAAATGATTGGGTTGTTTCTTCTTCTAACAACTAGCTTGGCCAGTTTTTCTTTCTTTGGGAAGGCAATGGTATTGAAAACCTCACTCCAATTCAAAAGTGCAACTTCCAGAACAGGGATAGAGAACTTGTGGCATCCTTGACTCTCATCAGCCTCAGCCAGCATGGCCAGTGGGGAGGGATATTAGAAGTTGTAGCCCAACAACAACTGGAGGATCACGTTCCCCAGCTCTGCTCCACTCTAGAACATGCACTTGTTTTCTCTCTCTCTTGTTCACTATGGCGAAATACGAAGCTCGACTGCTTCAGGTGTACTGGAGCCTCACCCATTCTTCTCACTGCCCAGTTGATCAGTGGGAGGGTTTGTTGTGCCCCAGGCAAGGTCAAGCAGTAAGTTAGAAGCAATCCAAGTGGTACAGATTGCAGACTTCTGGACTAGAGGTAGAAAACAAGGGCATGTTTCCTGGAGACTGTGCATACTGACTAGATAATGTGCATGCTGCCTGGAGAATGTACAAAATGCAGTTGACATACGCACACCCCCCCCAAGGCTTTCTTGAGATTACCCAAAGCCTATTGTGGATTATTCATAATGGTTGCATAACCTACAAAATTCAGTTGACGCCAAGAGCTGTTGGAGAGCGTGTATACAGATCAGGTGATATACACAATTTCTTGGACAGATTTCATGCACATTCAGGCCTGGTGAGTGTGCACAATGACCAGCTGTTATGCACCTTAACCACTCAATTTACACTGCCCCTAATTTATGCACTGTTTGTGGTTCTTTTGATAATTTATAAGTTTCACCTTCATGCAAAGGTGGCTCGAGTTTGTAAGAAAAGGATAATCCACAACTCAGCAGTAATGGGGTTTGGGAAAGTGACTGAAACGGAACCCAAGCTGGGCTAACTCTGCTGGCAAGCTTTAGTTGAGATGGCTTAGCAAAAAGAAAAAATGAAGCTTTAGAGATTGTGTGCGTTTCCCTTTTAGACACACACACCTCTAAAGCGTCTTTTTTCTTTTGCTAAGCTATCTCAACTTTTAGAGAAATGCTGCTCGCTTGAAACTTGGAACTCTGTCAAGAAACCGAGTCTGGCAAGAGTGGTGCATAATGTTTACATGTCTGTAGTGTTTAATTTATAAGGAGAGTTGCCAGGGCACAAAACTGTCTCTGTTACTCAGTGGTTACTCACTGATGAAGCAATAACATACTGCTGATGCTCACAGGCACACTATTTGCTAAGGTTTCACATATAATATCCAGAGCTGATCCCTGGTCCAAAATAACCGATATGTATTTGGCCGTTTAAAAAACCCTATCAAGTGGTCTTGGTGCTAATTTTACTAGTGTACTGGTTCTCACTCCCACCCTCACCCCCAGGCCACCTGAAAATTGCTAACCAGAAAAGGACTACTTAATGACTGCCTGTTATAGCAATTGTAATGTGCATTGCTAGATTTAATTATCAAATTGTAATACAATAAAATGCAATGTAGGGAATAAAAAAAGCAGTAAAATACAATTAAAATCAACATGAGTATTTAATGCAATGGACCTGCCATCTCCCATATTCAACCACAAATCCACTGACACACCATGGATCACCTGAATGAAGATCATGGACCACAGTTTGGGAGAAGCTGTGTTAGTGTATTAATTGTAGCATTGTTGTGGGTATGTTGTTGCTTAATGTATCACTATGAACCATATCAGGTGTTTCTGCTTATTGATGAAGTGGTGAACTTTAGTTCATGAAAACCTATGCCACAATAAAATTGGTTAGTCTTCAAGCTACCACTCACTAGAGTCTGTGTTGCATTTTTGGAAACAGTGTAGGGAGGAGATTTTTATCAGGACCACAGCACAAGGGGGTGGAATGTTTTACCCTTCCCTCCCCAGCTGCAATCTCCAGGAAAATAATCCTCCCCACCTCAATGATGAAATCAGCAGTAGGAAAAAGGCCTTGGTGTGACAGAGAAGAACAGATTATATGTATTGAGTTTATTTTATAAATGCATGCCCTGCCTTTTGATCAAATTATCTCCAAGGCAGAATACAACAAATTACAACCATATCAACAACAACAAACAAATGCCGTAAGAGCCCTTGTTCCTCTGGCCATTGCCAGAGGCTAGGGTTATCTTCCCATTGCTTCTGTGGTCTCAGGGCCAGAGGCAGATTTAGGACAGCACAACCAGTCCCGTCACAAGGGGTACCGAGCATAGGGGGCGCTGCAGGGCATCATAACTATGACATATTCATAACTATTCATCGTGAATTGAGCAGAACAGAAGGCCTCACACTGGGTGCAGCTGAAATTTGGAAGACCAAAGTCTACCCCTGTCAGGGCCGCTGGCAGGGGGAGCCAGAGTTGTTCTTGCTAGGATGGGGAGAATGGCGCTTCCTGCGGCTGTTTGTTCTCTGCTTGGTGGATGGGGCCAGGTTGACCTTTTCCTTGCTATGATGCTTTTCCAGGTAGACACAACTTCCCTATGATCCCCTGATCCCCTGGCTGAAAGCAAAGTGTCCGTCCTTCTATACAAAAAGCTGGTATAGCAATGGTGCAATGCTGGTAAAATGTTTTACACACAATTTCTACTACCTCTTCTCATAATCATTAGTATTTTTGAAGTCAGAGCAGTAGAATGCAGACATCTGTAGCATCCTATAATTGATCTCTAGGGACATTGCTACATTTCATTTCTTTGCAATGGCTTCTAAATTATATAACCTAGAAATGGGATGAAGAGATAAAAGCTGCTTAGCAAAGCCATTCTCAGGTTTGGGGAGATGGGACCCGACATGTATCAATGACATTTGGTGAAGTCTTCTCTGACCAAGTGATGTTATTCCCCTGCAAAGGTAGTCATCTGGATTTAACTGAAGTTTCCAACAGTTATTGTACGGGTGGGGGAGAACCTAACAGTCCAATCTCATACATGTTTACTTCGTAGTAAGCTCCATTGAGGCCAATGGGAATACTACCAAGTAAGTGTGGATAGGATTGTAGCCATAGAATCAGGTCTCTCACCCATGAAGGCTTAGCATTACTGTCCACCAGGAAGTGAGGTTCGCTGCCTCTTATAAACAAAGATATACCCACTATGCAAGTTTGCTTTACTAATACAGATATGAAGCAGAACAATCTACTGTACTATCTATTTTACGAAGTTATTTGTCTGCTCTGCATTTGGACTTAAGACATCACATTTGCACCGCTTAAGATATCACAACCAAATTTTACATGATGTTTCCAAAGACCAAGGAGAAGTTCTTCATCTATGTTTGGAAGTAAATGGATGTCCTGAACCCCTGGCCTACCTGGCAGCAAGTCCAAAGTTCAAAGTCTGAGTGTCAATCCACACAAGCAAAGGCCAGGAAATGCAGTCCAGGGTCAATCCAAGTAGCCAAGTCTGAAGTCCCCCAGTCAAGATACAGTCCAGAGTCAAACCTAAAGAAGAGTCCCATAGAGGTGCAGGGGCATCTGAGTCAAGGTTCATCAACACAGGCAGTTGAGCAGATACAGCACCTCAGCTCTGTGCCCCTCTGTGCATGTACTCTGCATGCTGATTGCAGCACCTGGGCTTGATGAGACATCTGATCCTCACCTGTTCCTAGCCAACTCCAGCTGAGGAATCACATACCTCCTCCCAGAGCTAATGAGCCCCACCTGGCCAGCTAGGGAACTGGGCTGTGGGCCCCTGCTTGTCTCAGCCTCCTAGAGTGCTTCTGCTGCTGCTCCCTATGCCTTGGAGTCTGCCGTGTCCTCTGGTGATGGGTCCTGCTGCTCTGGTTCCTGTGCACTGAACTCCATCCCCATGCCATCCTCCATCACCCTGTGAGTATTTCCTCCCCCATCTCCTCGCCCCGATGTGTCCCAGTCCCGGTTACACCCTTTGCCGGGATCCTCTTCCTCCTCCCTGCTATCGTAACAGTGAATGCCATTCTGAATCAAGATGGAGAACTGAATCTTTCAAATATGCACTGATTTTCATTGCTGATTTCAAAACTGCACTGATTTCTTGGCTTCTTAGAATTCTCAAGCAAGGTTGGATGCAAGGCTGCTAAGTGCAGAACACCAGTAAAAACCACAGTCTCTCCATGTCTTTTGGAGCCAATTGCTAAAACAGGCTGAGGAAGCTGCTGTCACTAAAGGCATAGCTAGCTAGCTAAGTTACAGCTACAGATCCTATCAAAGACTCTGTCTGAGATTGACTGCTGGGGAAACAACTCTTGTCCTTTTTTTCTTATAGCACCTCTGGCCTGCATCCTGCATGGATGTGTCTAGGCTGCTATTGAATCCTCAAACCTTTTCCATGCACTATCTTGCTAACCTAACACACAAATGTATATAACACAATCTCATGGCCTTCTAATTTTGTAAAGAAGAAATTGTATTCAGAGGGTAAATTTTGATTGTGGCTATTCTTGTGTTTGTGTCTGAAAGCTCACCCAAAATGCATTTCTTTATCTTCATGGTATCAAAGGGCACCTTTTTCTTCTTTAAGAAATGAAACATGGCTATTCTTTTGGAATGTGTTTCTCAGGTGACAAATCAGCTCAACCTGACCACATGCCAGAAACATTGTTGAGTAGACAGGATTCAAGTGTTATTGGAGAACTGTAGTTTAGATTTCGGTCCCGTTTGACATTTATGAGCATTCAGTCTGTTATATTTTAATGTGTTGTGACCTGTCCCAATCCTGCAGACTAGAGTGCTATAAATTGGCAGATTAACAAATAAAGATCTCTATAACTTGTGATCTGTGCAGCTACCAGCAGTCTTGATGTTTGGGAGGGAGGGAGGCCCTGGAGAGTTAAGGCGGGTTGTGAAAAAAAGCCTGTCTGGAAATTAGGGTGGAAAGAGAGGTCCCTAATATTAGAGAGACAATTACATATTTGGGATAACTTCTTCCTATCTTTCTCAGCCAGAGACTGTCCAGAGGAAAGCTTTAAAAGCTTCAAAAACCAAGGAATCTCTATTGTTAAGGGGGAAAAAATCTTTATATTCTTTTCTGTCTTCTTCTGTCTTATAATTCTTTTTATTTTTAATAAAGAATATAAAACCCCCCCAAAAAAACCAAGGCACCTTCTAGTCAACAGGCCTGTTAAAACCATCTTATAGTACATCAAACCAATTGAAGCGATGAATCACAATGTGGGTCGAATTCATCAATATTATGAGGCAATAAAAAGGACATAAAATGCTCTTTTTCTTAATGATCAAAAGAAGTTCTATTAATAGATGCTGAGCAAGATGAAACAAGGGCCAATCCTCTGATAATTTCTGAGAAGTGTGGCTTGAATTGGAAGGGGGTGGGGAAAGAACCCAATATGATATGAAACGTTCAAGAGAAGTAACAGCTACCTGAAAACAGCAGGCATTATCTTCTTTTACTTAACAGGATAATACTCAAGAAATTTGATTTGAACCCTGGTTTTCAGAGTTTCCAGAAGATTTCTCTGTGCAGTGAGACAATTAAACCTCCACATTCTGCTGTTGTTAAGAGTCTCTAAACTTAAATCAAGAAATGCCATAACTGGCCCATGTTGTGCAGTTCAGTATGGAAGAGAACTGCTAAAGGCCTCCAGGTGGCAAGTAATCCATGGCCCTTTGGAACTCACTCACGTTACATATCAAGCTGGTGCCATCTTTGTTATCATTTTGGCATCTAATGAAGATTGTCCTCTTTCACCAAGCCTTCTCAGTGGAGTTTTTTTTAAAAAAATAGATACCTCAGAATTTCTATTGCTGGGGGATGCCTGCAGTCGTTTTAATCATTTTATAGTATTTTGAAATCACTTCAAGATCCTTCTTAGGAAGAAATTCATAAATGAAAATAATAGCAACCCCCCAACCTGTACGACATAATTATTATTTGGGCATTCTTTACACTGCATCCAGCTGTCCTCAATAAGTCCTCCAAACCATACAAGCCCAGAAGTTTGTGCAGTGCAGCAAACTGTGTTAAATGTTATAGCCACAAGATGGATTATTTGCCAGGTTGAAAAACCAGATAATTTAGATAAATTCCAGTGATAATTTTTGTTTAGAAATGAATATTACATAGCTTTGTGGCTTACTTTTTGATATTTTTGGACTTGGAACCAGGGAAACTGAAGAGGTAGAAACTGAAGAGGTAGACTGCAACTAGAGATGGCTGGACTCCATATCTTTACTGGAATTTACCAAACAAAACTTTGATTTCATGCTTTAAGTAGTTATAGATGCCATAGGTGAGTGGTAGACAACTTGCTTTACATTCTAAATTTCCAGGGTTCAACCCCCAACATTTTCAGGTAGGGCCAGGAAAGACCCCTTTCTGAAGAGAGCCACAGCCACTCAATGTAAACAATACTGAGCTAGACCCAAGTTCCGGCTCAGGGGCTCTGTTCACATGCAAGTCAAACCTTGGCTAAGCGTGAACAAGCAAGCGTGGGAGTGCTCAGAGCAAAAATCACAGCTGCTTGACTCCTCCCCTGGCCTTGCTGCCATGCTGCCTGGAGCTAAGCCAGCCATGGTTTGGCTTAGTGCTACGCCTGAGCCCAAGCTTGTGGTTTATCTCACACCAGACAAACCACAAACTGTATCCACAGTTTGTTCTTGGTTACAATCACTCATTTATAGTTAGCCATGGGTTTGGCTTAGTGCTATGTGCAAACTGAGGCAGTATAAGTCTCCTTTTAAAGACGATATGGTAACTTCATGGATGATAAGGTAGCCATGATAGGCATGTTCTGCCACCACTGTTGGAGGCAGTGTGCCTCTGAAAACCCAGTTAATGAGGAACAAAACTGTGGAGAATAGACATCCCCTAGGCATCTGATCCTCCTTCTGCCTTCATATAGGGCCAACACATTAAAAAGACTTGCTGCACCATTCAGACACCAATTTCTGCCTTCATTTTCTCATTCCCCCCATTCCACACATTGTGCTGCCTGAAGTAGGTACATTTACCCTCTGCATGCAGACTCAGCTCTGGAAATAAGGACCTATAAGCATGGTTTTTTTTCATCATACAAAAACCAGTATGCGTGATGAACAGTCATATTTAAGAACACTAAATCTTGACCCAAGAGAGGCTGGAAATGTTGCCATAAAATGAGGTCAAATTAATATTGAAGGCTGAGTAATAGTAAATATATTCTAAGGATAATTTTGTATAATATATTATACAGATGTAACATTTGACTTTTATCTTCTCTGATGTCTCAAGTATATATATACAACCAGATGTACTTCATATATATATATATATATATATATATATATATATATTTGATCTCCTCTCTATCAGTGAAACAGATGGTTTTGGGAAGTTGAAGGAGACCAGAAGGTGATATTGCAGATTAGACAAAGGCATCTTTCCAAGAATAATTCCCATATTGCCTATTTTTTGAAAGTATGAAACATTCTATAAATATTGAAATTCAGTTTTCATAAATAGGCTCTGCATGTTAGAGCATTACTATTTGAAATCAGATATAATTACCAAAATTTAGTGCAGCTTTTATGAGAGCGGTGCATCTGCTGGGTCTATCTAGCCCCAGCATCTTGCCTTCAGTACGGATAATTTCTTGTTTGCTTCTAGGAAATATACAAAACACAAAAACAAAAGCCAAGGCATATGGCACCTGGCCAATTACATTATGTCAACTTTCTAAAAGCAAAACTAACAAAATGAACACCCTCAAAAATATTTGAGGGGCAATCATGGCTTAGCAAATATCTCTTTATCCGTGAGAGGGTTCGTGTTAGACTGAGATGTCTCTGAGGACATAGTAAAGTCTAATGACCAAAGTCTTGTCTGAGCGCTACTTTTAGATGTTTTCTTACTACACATCCTGTATTCTAAGAATGCAACCATGTAGCAAGCCCGGTCCTTTCCCTATGGTTGCATACATAGCTCTTACATTTTTAAAGCTCTCTAGCATCATTCAATACTTGACCACTCCCATAAAGTACCAGTTATTGTTTTTAATACTAATGATGTCTGTACTATAGTTTGGAGGTGAAAGAAAGCTCTTTTAGTCCTTAAACAATTACCAGATCCCACCTTTGGCAGCTGTTAATGGCTATAGTTTTGGTTCAAGCATGTTTTATACCCTAGAATGATCTATATTTAGCAGAATTTGAAGCACTTTTCAACTAGAAGCACCTGAGGTGCAGAAACACGTTCACAAGGCATTTTTGCTTTCTGGTAAACCTCCAGGCTCTCCTACAACATACCCCACCTGCAGAATGAAGTTCTTGGCAGTTGCACCAACTACAGCGCATCACATAATTTGCTGCTACATAAAAGAGCTATCACCTATTCTTCATGGGTGGTCTCTTTCCGGATCGCTCCTTTAATGACTCTGGTTGCTATCCATTTTATCTTTCATCTCCTACCACACCCTGCTTGGCAACAGTCTCCTCGCTGTTCACAATGCTGAATTATTGCAGAGTTTCCTTAATGATGGGCGTGGAGCCAGTAGTGTCCTTTTGTGTCGAACTATTCCTGAACATTCATGATGAGAAATGGTTCTACTGCATAAAATATTCTTACTGTGCCAGTTTTTAGAACTTCATTGCTTCTAATTGCTTCGTTCTCTCCATGTTAGTGCCAGTGAACAATTCTTCTCTGTGGCGGTACTTTATGTGGGAGCAGTAATGTCTAAAGATTTCTTGTGGCTGCCCAAATTCATGCCATGCAAGCCCCATATTTGCTGGGCGTGTCTCTGGCTCTGGAATAGCATGGCACAGCAATAAGGTTTTGCATGAAGATAATAACCCAAGAGTCTGAAGGATCAGGTCAATGGTCTGTCTAGTCCATCATCCCATTCTCACAGTGGCCAGCAAGATACCTATGGGAAGCTGACAAGCAGAATTTGAGTAGAGCAGCATGAATTTGCCCAATTCCCTTTTAAAGCTATTCAAGTTTATGACCATCATTAACTCCTGTGGAAGCGAATCCCCAGTTTAGCTACACACTGTGTGAAGACACACTTTCCTTTGCCTCCCTCGGTCTTCCAACATTCAGCTTCATAGGATGGCTCTGAGTCCTAGTATCACATAAGCGGGAGAACAACTTTTCCTTATCTACTTTTTTCACACTGTGCACAATTTTATGAAACCTCTATCACTTTTCCCCTTGCCCATACTCCTTACCTTTCGTCACAGGGGAGTTACTCCAATCATTTCAGTTATCCTTTTCTGTTACTGCTTGTTACCAATATCTATGCTAGGGACAAACATTTACTAAATGCTCACATAACTGGTATTGATGAGGAGTGCTAGTAAAGTTCTTCAGACCCAAACTTTAAAATGAACTTTGGAGGTTTAAAAAAATCATGCCTCAAAAAAGAGCTCATTTCTAATTTTGATCACCAGGCCCAGGAACATTAACACAACAGTGGTCCATAACAGCAGGTGGGCCAAAGAGAAGAAAACATTCCTCCTTCTCTTTTCCTGAGCCTACGATGAGTGCTCCTGCCACAGCTGCCTGGAACAAGAAAAACCTTACAGGGAAGAGGAGGAGAGAGTTTAGAGCTGTGGTTCCCAATGTGGGGCACCCCCCCCCCACAGGGGGGCAATTTGATTTTTAAGGGGGGCAATTTGAGAATTAGTTATTAACAGTGGTTTTTTTGCATTTCCTTATGGTTCTAAGGGCCTCATATACAGTTGTTGTTGTTGTTGTTGTTTAGTCATTTAGTCATGTCCAACTCTTCGTGACCCCATAGACCAGAGCACGCCAGGCCCTCCTGTCTTCCACTGCCTCCCGCAGTTTGGTCAAACTCATGCTGGTAGCTTCGAGAACACTGTCCAACCACCTCTTCCTCTGCCATCCCCTTCTCCTTGTGCCCTCGATTTTCCCCTCCCTTTTCCAGGGAGTCTTCTCTTCTCATGAGGTGGCCAAAGTATTGGAGCCTCAGCTTCAGGATCTGTCCTTCCAGTGAGCACTCGGGGCTGATTTCCTTAAGAATGGATAGGTTTGATTTTTTTGCTGTCCATGGGACTCTCAAGAGTCTCCTCCAGCACCATAATTCAAAAGCATCAGTTCTTCGGCAATCAGCCTTCTTTGTGGTCTAGCTTTATGATCATATACAGTATATAAATATATATTGTGACATACACGTTTTGAAAAATTAAAATCACAATGTACACAGCGGTCAGCTGGTGATAATGGAGGGGTTATCTAAATAGAAAAGGTTATCTAAACAGAAAATACACTGGGTGCATTCCAAGGGGAGTAGCGCTCCGGGAGTCCTCAGTCAACAATTGTGGAATTTCCCCCTGAATGCGACCGCTCTGTAGCTGCTCAGTTGGAGTGGTCGCCATTTTTCGGAGGGGTGTTTTGGGCTTCCTTCATGTGAATAGGAGTTCACTTTTTGAATAATAATAATTCTATGTCACGGGGAGGGGAGCATCAGGATTTTAGAGATGCTTAGTTGGGACATGGCCAAAAAAAGGTTGGGAATCACTGGTTTAGATAGAAAGGGGCAGGCTGGCAACGAGAATGCTTTGGCGATTAAGGGAGAATGGTGGGAAGGATGTTTCCAAGCCTCAGAGGCTTTCAGAATCTGAATTGAGTGGGCGAAGGCTCATCCATCTCTAGTTTCATAGTGCTTGGACAATCATAGGCTACTTCAGGTATTACAGTTTCCTTACATGTGAATGCGCAAGTTGCAGGAGCCCTCTGCAAGTGTAAGCACCCACCTTGATAAATGTGTGGTTGTGCCTGGCTGGAGATCTATGAGCTTATATCGTTCAGCCTGAACACTGAGATCCAGCGCCGAGGGCCTTCTGGCGGTTCCCTCGCTGCGAGAAGTGAGTTTACAGGGAACCAGGCAGAGGGCCTTCTTGGTAGTGGCACCCGCCCCGTGGAACACCCTCCCAGGAGATGTCAAGGCAATAAGCAACTATTTTAATTTTAAAAGACATCTGAAGGCGGCCCTGTTTAGGGAAGCTTTTAATGTTTGATGCTGTATTGTGGTTTTAATATTTGGTTGGAAGCCGCCTAATAATAATAATAATAATAATAATAATAATAATAGTATTATTATTATATTCGCATCTTACCAGGGACCCTAAACTCCCAACACTTTCCCAACACTTTGGATTTGCACATTTCCCTACATATGGATATGTTTGTATAATCTGAGAAGTTGCCCTCAGTTCTGTGATGGTGCATTTTATTCTAGTTAGCAGCGATGCAATTAACACATTTGGTGAGGATGCTTCTCTACTAGCATGAAGTTCATTAATCTCTAAAGAATGCAAATCCCTTTATTTGGACCTGATCTGGATTAATTTATCAAACCAAGCAGACAGAGCAAGTTGTTATCCTTTGTGGAGGCTAGCGATTAGATCTATATGTATGGGGGGGGGTGAGGGCTGTCTAATCAGTCTCTTTATACCACAATAATAAATATTATAACCTTCTTTGCTGTATGTTTTTCGAGCTGTGCAATCTGTCAACCAGTTTATCTTCACTAATTAGGCTGAGGGCTTTGGGGGATTTATGTACTGTAACTCCTTAGTCTCTTTTTCCTGATTAGCACCACATTTACATTCATGAATCGCTGCTGCTAATATATTTTGTGTATTTTTGCTTATAGGCTATAGTTGTGAATCAAACTATTAGAATATGTATCCACTTGCAGTAAATTCTGATGTCATCTTTTTGAATTGTATGCTGGGGCACTTCACTTTTCTATGTTTCTATTACTGATAGTGATTGAACTAAAGTAGATCATTCTTATATTTACTCATCATGTATCATTCTTATTGTTCACATTTCTGAGAATCCAGTATACATGATAGAGGGGCAGGCATATCCATGGTCCTTCCCCTATATCTGCAAGGCACCATGAGGAGTAGGCCTGTCCTGGGAGGATCTCATTATTATTATTATTATTATTATTATTATTATTATTATTGCATCCTTTCATCTAAAAAAAGTGTGTTAGTGGGAGGGTTGATGGATATTTAAAAATGGTTCCCCTGGTGATTAATTTCATTAGTTGTATCCAGTCTTGTCTGTCCTGTAAAGCCATGACTATAAAGGCCTGGGTCACCTGACAGTACTGGATTCAATATGAGCTAAAACAACTAGTGCGGATATTAATATTGTTCAGCATGAAGCAATTGGATGCATAAAAACTGAATCCTTTTGGAATAAAAATTGTCCAGACCCATAATTATTCTTCAAACCAGAACTTCTTCAAAAACAGGCACAAGAACATCAATGATACATCTAGAAAGGTGTATAAATCATATGCATATGGAAGCATAGATTCTTTTTCTTAAATATATAACATAATTATGATCAGAGCTGAAATAAATGTTCTGTCTCTCCCATAGTTTGCATAGCCTGCATCCAGCCTAAGGCTATGCAGTTCCTGGAGAGGCATCTTACCAACTCTTTCTCTGACTGTGCCTAGGAACAAAAGGCAAAGGCAACTACCTTCAAAATGGTGAATTTGTGATTAAAAACCTTAGTCACATGTTCTAAGGTTAAACACTCAAGTGAATGCTAGCAGAGAACACCAGTGGAATTTTCCACGGTCAAACCCTTAGCAACATGCATACAGGCATTCTCCATTTCTGTGTGAAATTAAACAATTATACTTAACAACTTCATTTGGGGAAATAGGTATCATTGATGTGCATTCTGTCCAAAATTTCATAGGCATATACTAGTGTTACATGTATTGTCTTACCAAGATATGCTGTGCAAGGCACTACCATCTTTGAATAGTGCTGAAGGTTCTACAGCTCTGTCCTATGTTCATTACCATGTGCTTCAGCGACTAAACATCTAAGCAGGCAATGGTGGCCCTAGAGTTTCGGAGCCCTTGGACAAGAACTCATTTGGGGCCCCTTAAAGGTATTAAAGCAAGTCAGGCATAAAATTTCACTTAATTCTATACAGGAAGCTGCAATGAAAGTATAGATAAATGCCCCACAGCACATTCTTTGAGGTCATTTTTTATTGCACCTGGAGTGGAGAATATTACTGAATACATTCCATCAATACTACACTGTAAATATATGAGTACAAGCCATAAACAAAAAGAAATAACTCTGGAAATGGGACTGAGACCTCAGCAATAAATCTTGTAACTTCAAAACTGCATCTGACATTTATTGTGTCAGTTGCCCTTGAGTTCAGTACTTTTCTCCCTAAAGTTTCCAGCACAGGAGGAGCAGCTGGGTCAGAACCCTGTCAAGTGGTGGGTAGTAGAGGGGCTTTGGCATGGGGCAGAAAGCTGCCAATGCCCTCCCCCCCACCATCTACATCAGCACAAGGGCAGTGGGGGAAAGTTAGATGTCAGGTGGTTGAAACATATGCAGCTTGAACTGGGTAATTTTTGAATTTGAAGCCTTTTTCTGTCTCTTGGGGTGCGTTCCTGATTCTTCCTTTGCAGCCACAGTTTGAATTCCTCTTATGAACTTTCTCGTCTTGTGCACACCTGAAGTCATATGATGGTCAAGCATAGGAAAGGTGGATTTGGTTCACCCAGGCAGCCTGTTGGCCCACCACAAAGGCTTGGCTGGCCTGCTTTGGCCCATAGGCCCAAAGTTGCCCACTACCGACTTAGACTTGATACCTCTAGGGCTAGAGAAGAATGGTCCACATTTTTAAGTGACCTGATCTAATTCAAATTTTCCAGACAAATGTACAGATCAGAACATAATTAGCCTTCAGTTTTCACACTTCCCCAATTTTGTGATATAGTTCTTGAATCAAGAAAGTACCAAAAAGCGTTTTAAAATTTTGTATTTAGGATAAAATAAGTTTTTAAAGCATTCACATTGAGATAAAATGGTATATTTAAGTACATATTTTGTGATAAAATGGGTATTTAAGTACATATTAAATACAAATTTACATATGAATTCCCAAATATATATATTAAAAATTCAAATGGAAAAAAGAAATGGACTTATGAATAAGTACATGTGAAATTGATGTGGACCAGAATAAACTGACCCTTCCATCCCTAGAAACCATTCATAGGTTTTTGGTGTTGTAGAATTCTTTGAACAATCATTTGAGTTTTCACAAGCTTCCATTCCTTGTATATTGTCTCTTTCCTAATTTGAAGCTACCTTTCTTTGTGAGACGAAAAAGCAAAACAAAACCTGTTCTCTCTTAGATGTTGGACATACGGAAATGCATGTGGTTAGTATATAAACACCTCTAGGTTATAAGAAACATACAATTAAACCCTTGAATGATAATGAACAGATGCTTCCCTTGCACAAATTATTTTCTGTACCAAACATAGGCTGGCTTGAAGATTTTATCAATTGTAAGAGTTTATCATTAAATTGAGAGAAAAATGCAACCTACCTTGACAGTATCCCATCTGGTTATCTTCTCTTCTTGGTGTTTACCTTTTGTGAGCTGCTTGCTTATTCTATTTAACTGATTCCCTCCCCGCCGGCAAAGGGAAAACATAAAGCAAGATGGGCATGTGGCTTCTTTTCAGTCTTATAATAAACAACCAAGGAATGATGCGCTCCTGATACAGAATATTCTCCAACCAATCAGAAGTCTCTTTCATCGTATGCTGTTGTAAGGCCAGAACTACTCCGGAATTAATGGCACATAGGGCTAATCTTAGACCAATTTCATGCCTTGTGTATTTGACAGAACACATGGCTAGCTACCATTTACTCAGATGGTAATGTAGTGGCATGAAGCCAGAGCAACCTATTTTCCTTCTACTGCTGCATGGCCGTTTTACTAATACAGTTGCTGAGGTTTCCAAGCACACAGAGAGCCATAGGTTACCAGATTTCAAAACAGAAAGGGCTTCTCATCGTTTAGGGCTCTTAAACTGAGCCACATTTCCAAGGAAGCATTTCCCCTTCCATTGCAACACAGTAGCCCTATCCATCCTTTTGGGTCAAATGCATGTGGGCATAAAGTTGAGAGAGGCTTCATGAAAAGAAGCATTGTACCCAACATGCACTGGCTCCAATTCAAGTCTTCCTGTTTACAGCATGGGAAGTTGAATATGCCTATATATGTTTGAATGCTAATGCGTAGCATCTTCTCTGTGGCCAGGTACCCTAACAACAAAGGGTTTCTGATTGCTGGAAGGATTCTAAGTGTGATCACCTCAATACATTTAGAAACGCCTTTGGACTTCCATACTGAATGCAGGTAGGCCTGACGTGGAAGCAGTGTGTGCTAAGACATTGGTGAATAGGCTTTTTGGTGGCCTTTAGCCATGCTAACTCAATGGACTCTCCATATTCAGAAGTTGTGTACCTCTGAATACCAGTTACTATGGCCAGTCATTGCCTTCACTGTTGACTTCCCAAAAGTCTGGTATAGTGGGAAGCATGATGCTAATGGAGGTGCCCTCTTGTTTTGATCCAGAAGACTTCTCCTTATGCTTCTGCTGTGACTACATTGACCATGTGAAAGCACCATTAGTGTGTGTGGACATTGTACGTACTAGCAGCTCTTATCCCAAAGTAAAGTGACTTTACTCCAAGAGTCTAAAGTGGTTTCCACTCTTGTTTGCTATCGAAATGATGTTCTTACTTACCAGTACAGAGTTGCTTTCAACCACAGCTTAGAAATGTAGGGTTGTATATATGTAAATTCAGGTGACCATTTTATAGAATAACTGAACGGATGGAGCAAATTTGTTTTCTGTTGCTCTGCACCCAAACCAATGGATTCTAATAAAAATAAAAATTCTTTAGACTAAAGATTAGGAAGAACCCTTGGATGGTATAAGCTGTTTGACAGTCGAGTAGGTTGCCTCGGAAAGTAATGGATTCTTCTTTATTAGCTGTTTTTAGGAACAGCAGCTGGATGACTGCCTATCAGGATGCTGTAGTTGCTGTAGGTTTCTTACATTGGCAAAGAGTTGGACTAATTCCAGCTCTATCAATCCAAGTGTAAAAAACAGTGGGCTGAAAAAAGATAGTTTCTTGTGTTCCATGGGCTTTAAATACTTAATGATCCCACTGATCAGGACTTAGGTTCATTTATATGTTTCTGGACCGGACCTAAAGTTTGTAATGTCTTTGATACACACCACTGTATGGCTGCTTTATACATTCTTTGGAACACACAGATATATATGTCAAACAACTATATAAGCTGTTATTCCCACTAGGGCTGCAATGTGATACCCAGGGTGGATATCTCAATATCTCTTATTTGGTCTGTGGAGATATGCATGCCATTGCTCAGTGAAACCAAGTATAGTGGTTTTATATACAAAACTGCTGGGCTAAAGCAATATTGGGGCAGGCAGGTACACAATCATAACATTTTTTTAGATTTTATATGCAGGGACAGCTTAAGTTATTTTGCCACCTGAGGCAAAGCAGAAGATAGTGCTACTTTCCCGTTCCACGTATGGAAGCTGATCAGATTGGTGCTGCCACAGCACCTGCGGGCAACAGGCAAGCTTAGAGGGCACAAGCCCAGACCACATGGCACACACAGCTCTGTACTCCAAGATCTTGTCATCCCTCAGCAGCTGCTGCCTGAGGCACCTGAATCACTCTACCTAATGGAAGGATTTGTATGAGAAGCCTATGGGTTATGTTTCATAAGAAGGGTACAGGGTGAGAGTGGAAAACTTCCATTTCCAAACATAATCCTGAGCTCTACTGCGTTAGAACAGATTTGATTTTAGCTTCATGCCTATAGGCTTAAATACTCATGAACTAAATAAGAACATAGTTCAAGCAGAATAGAAGAAAGTGTCGTGGCAATAAGCCAGCACACCTGCTACCTCTGATTCAAAATCTACTTACCCTGGGAATAAGGCACAATGAATTCGATAGAACTTACTTCTGAGTAGACATGGCTGTTATCAAAGCTGAATTCCATCTTTCACTTGATTGTCTTCCAAGGCACAGCCTTGATCTGTTTCCTTATTGAGATCAAGTTCCTGGTTTTTCCTAAGAAAGCAAACTTCTGAAATCAAACATCCATTGGTATTGAGAGGATTCTAACTTTGAAGTGACTTCTCATATATAATTGTGGGGTGTGGTTTCTGTCCTATAAGCCAGATCTGTGACAGAGTTGACCCTTGCTTGCTTGACCCAACATAGTTACTCTTAATGGAATAAATGTAACACCCTCTCCAGTTTTAATGTAACACAAATTAAGCACATTGAAATCAAGATAACTCTAGACTAGTAATTCACCATATGAAACACAGTCAGAAATTACTTAGGAGCTGCATAATTTATGTTGATCAGTTTTCAAATATATCCTTTTTCATAATACAAAATGAAGCATAACTAATATGAAGACAATCCACATGACTGAACATAAGTGATATTGATTGTAATAATAATGTTCAGCAATAGGAAACTGCCCTGGTGCATATCTAGTCTATTTTCCCACCAGATGCTTTAGTTTTTTCCAACCAAGTTTTGTCTAGCATCGGTTCCATCAAACAAAAAAGTTTCCATACACCTGCATAACTGAAGAGTTGATATCAAGGTTGTAATGCCATTAGGCAGGGTGAAGTGATTCACCTCCTGGCATTAGATAGGGTTGAAAATAAAGGGCAGCAAATATCAGTTGTGCAACATCAGGCACACACATGCTAGTGCCATTTTGATCTTCCAACTCCCACACTGCAATCCAGTGCATATCTACTCAGAAGTAAGCTGCACTGATTTCAATGGGACCATCCCATGCTTTTGCTAACTGATGCTTGCTAGAGTTGTAGTTCAGCAGCATATGGAGGGCTAAACGTTCCCCACATCTGGGCAAGAGGTTTTCTAGCCCTGTACTAGCTTAGGAAGTAAAGCTATGCTATGTGGGATGAAGTATTTTGTCTTGGTACAGTGATAAATCCATCCTGTTTTGTTGTTTTTTGTAAAATGCCGATTCCCTTGTAAGTTTTTGGGACTCCTAGAATATCTGTTGCAGAGCAGGATTTAGAGTCAGCTTTCAGAGCCTCTTAAGTTATTAAATTCTAGGATACAAAGGCAGGCACAGAGCAAGCCCCTAGGAGGCATCTGATTTTAAAAATAGCAGCCCCTTCTAGGAAACTGATAGCCAGCTATGATATCTAAATAACCTAACATCCATATTTGAAATATTTTTAAAGTCCTGGCATATCCACCCACAGAGCACCAATGATCTCTTCCGTATTTTGAGTACAGGTAGTGGGAAATGTTGCTACTCTATTCGCACATTGCTTGTTTCCTTTTGGCATTTAGAGTTCTGTAGCTGTAGCTATTAAAATCCCAACTATGCAATTCTAAATCACTGCCCTGGCTTTTGTTAGTTCTTTCCGCTTTATATTTTCTACTGATGAACTTTGAAAGTCACATCATGATCATTTTTCCCTTTGGAGAATTTAATACAAACAAGCATTCTAGTGCAGGGGACTAGGCTGGTGGTCATGGGGATGGAGGGCTCTGCATTTTCTTCTCAGAGGCTCCTGTTCTAAGCCCATTGAGAAAACCCAGTTTCACCCTATAACCTACTCAAAGCTCTGGGAACAGTTCAATTTAGAAAACGAATAAATGCAATTTGCCTATTTCCCAAAGAAAACAGGCATAATCATGCAAGCACAAGTTGTCATTGGGGCTGGAAAATGTGCATATGTGGCACATTCTGACAGGGTAGCTGCTCACTTGGTGATGCTCCTGCCATAGCTTTGACTACACACATCAGCAAATACTACCATTCTGTCTGTGAGGAGACAGGTCCCTATGGCAGTTGCCTTTCAGACCTGAACATCTGAAATCCGCTTTAATCCAAAGGCACCTCTGATGGTGGAGAGAGAGATGAGACTCCCAATAATGCTTACCAGAATTGGGAAGCAGTTACACATGTGTTCAATTGTCCATTCTAATCTATCTGATTTTAAAGCATTTTATTGCATCTGTAATCACATCCGTAATGACAAATTCAGCCTGTGTGTGTGTGTGTGTGAAGGCTGTTGAGTTGTAACAGCTACAGTAGTGTAATATCAGCAAGAATAGAAAAGTCGGCCCCATGTGGTAAATCCTCTGGCCTTGGTGTTTTTGAGCTCCTGCAGAACACAGTTGAACACCCATAAAAGCCATACTTTTGCTTTTCATGGCAGCTACCCAATAGGCTACCTTGTCAAGAAAGGACTCAAAGATGTTGGAAGTTCCCTGAGGAGTAATTAGGTTTCCCCAAGCAGTCTTTTCCCCAGCTTTCATTCACTGATCAGATCCTTCCCAGCAATGACACTTTTTTTTAATATAACAACAACAACAGCAAAAGAAGAACCTGCCTCATTATGCTTGACAGAGCAGATACTAACTTATTCTGAAGCAGAAATGATCATAACAAAACTGATGGGAAATTGCAAACATGTAAAAGTGTGTGTGTGTGTGTGTGTGTGTGTGTGTGTGTGTGTAAGACACATAAATCAAAATGTACAAAGACATTTTAATGCCCTTTTAAAAAGCATAAATTTCCTTTTAGAGTCCCCGTCTGTTACAGAAGCCTATTATCTGATGACAGGTATGATGATTAACATAATAGACACTAGTAAAATTTTCTCCAACTTCTTTGAAAATGTTAACTTACAGCTTCAAGCAAAATGTGTTTTTTTAAAAACTGGATTTTTTTCTGGTATGGGACCATTTGCCTAAATGAAGTTAACAGATTTGTATCTAAACCATCTGTTGGTGCAAACGCATTAGAATGTGAAGTCACGTATAGGAAGCCTCAGAGACATCTTCTGACTGCTATACATAAAAGAAAAAGAAAAAGGATGCTCTGTCTTTCCCCTCGTCTGTCTAAGGTCCAGCTCACCAGAGAGCCAATTCAGACCAATTACCTTGTCTTTGTCAACAAAAATACTCTAGTTTCCAGAGTTCTCTGGGCATAGAGGTTAAGGTCCCAGAAAGACAAAATAATAAACAAATTCATTTCAAGAATCAGAGTTGTGTGCTTGGCTGGGAGGATATGTTTGAGAAAGGTTATTTCCTTTTAGATAAACCTCCACAGGGAATTACACTCGCAGCAACATCCACTTTTGCTTTCTTTTTAAATGCAAAATCCAAATGGAACACTCTAAAGTTAAAAAATAAAAATAAGCAAATGCAAATAAGGTAATGACCTGCAACTACAATTCTTTGAGTTGCAGGATGTCCACTTTGGATAAAAAATCTTGAATACAATTTCAGAGTTGGTACAATTTTGGACTAAAGTAGATGTGATGTTTTGACATGTAGTTTGGTCTTGCATAGTTGCTTTTTCATTAAACAATAGCTGGCATGGTGCAGGGGGTGGGGTGGGCGGGCATCGTCAACAAACTGGATTGCTCCATGGTCCTGACTGCAATCAGATTCCTCCCTCCCTGTACAGACACACTTGCAACTTGTAATGGAAAGAAATCCCATTGCAAACAATATGGATGGGAAGTGAGGGGTTGGTTCCATTTGGAACTATAGCAAGAGCAAAAGTTCAAAGCTTTCTGCCTGCAACTCATAGTCCAGATCCAGCGATTGGCCCTGCAACACGGTTTTTCTTTAACCAAACTCTGTGACCAATCACGTAGCATGTCCAGAAGCATGTTGGGTGAATGTGGAAGGGGAAGTGAGCTGCGCAGTCTTGTTTTGTCTCTGACATCTTGTACACTGGTGTTCATGCATACATACAGCAAATACTTATCACAGGATCATTAGTGGTCAGTTTGCTGCATAAGCAGCTGCCCCCCCCAACACTGGTGTCCCTGCAGCTTACTTGAATGGGGACTAGGGTGGGGTAGTGGTGTAGTTTGGGCTGCACAGACGCACTGGTGGCAGGGCTGGATTGGTTCCACTGGTGCGTCCAGGTAACCAAGCTTCTCCCTAGAACCACTTAGATAAGTTGCAGTGACGCTGGTGTCAGAAAGGTGTCTCTGGCCCTCTACACTAGCCAGGGCCGGATTTAGGTTTGAAGAGGCCCTAAGCTACTGAAGGTAATGGGACCCTTTATATGCCCAGTTGTTCTTTGTCAACAACAAATTGTTGCTGGTTTTTGTGTTGAATATATGCTATATGGTAATTTATGGACCTAATGCCATTTGCACATAACAAAATATGTATTTTATCAAAGTAATTGATACAGAAATGAGCAAACCAGTGATATTTTAGGGAGCAGGCTAGCAAGTGGGACCCAGCCCATTACTTACATCACAGGAGCCTACACAACACAAAGCACTGTTGCTGTATGTAAGTTTTATTTTATTTGTTTTTTATCTTATATTTTGGAAATGTACATCCAGGTTTTTTTCCCCTTTAATTTTTTTGGGGCCCCCCAAGAGAGTGGGGCCCTAAGCTATAGCTTGTTTAGCTTATACGTAAATCCAGCACTGACACTGGCTGATTCCACTTAGGAAGCAAACTTGATTTAAATTTACCCCCTTCCTGCAAATCTTTTCCCCACCCGTTTCCAGCATCTTGAGACTATAATCAGCACATTATTCAGATCTATGCAGAGAAAGGGGGCATTTTTTCTTCCTGTGGAAATGGTACTGCATGGAGATCAGCTCTATCAAAATCGTACAAACCAAATGTTAGAATGGGATTGGGGGGGGGGGATAAGGAGAAGTGAAACTTGACATCCCCATTGAAGGCTGCAGTTGTATACAGTGGTACCTCGGGTTACATACGCTTCAGGTTACATACGCTTCAGGTTACAGACTCCGCTAACCCAGAAATAGTACCTTGGGTTAAGAACTTGAGATCTCAGCCATATTACAAAGATATACAAGGGAAAATGTCTCAGTGCTGCAGAAGCAGTCATCCAAGGTAAACACATTCACTGTACATCTTTCTTTTATGAAAATTAAAATCATTATCATCTTTTGACATGGAAGGATTTTGCTCCATGACTACAATTATCAAAATGTCCATGTATGATGCATTCATCTGCCAGGCAATCTGGAGAACATTGGCCCTCTAAGGGTTACAACATTACAATTGTTCTTTGCAAATAAAATTCACATCTGTTCTGACAACTTATTTCAGCCTGATGCAACTTGAAAAGGTCGAGATTAATCCCAGAAAATCAGACTTCTATTGGAAAGGCCAAATCAACTTTAATTGTAGCACATTGCTATTTATATTGACATTTAGCCACAGCGGAGCATTATTCTTTTCATTGCTAATGTTTGTTTTACTCCAGAATCTCTGTGATTGCTTATATTTGATGCTAAACTGTGCTTTATGTTGCATAACTTAAGCAGCTTATATACCGGTAGTTTAAGGTTAGTTTCACTGACCGAGGATATTCCATGCATATGTTTAAGAAAGATCTGTGCCTGGCTTTTATATGCTGTGTGCTGGTAATACATTACCCACCTGTGTTTAACTTTGCCAATAGAGTGTACAGCAGATGGGTATGTTCTGAGAAAGCATAAGGTATATATGAATAGGAGCCCAAATACCATGAAACTAGTTCCATAACTCTAAGGGGCTTTAGATTTGTCTCCCCCTTGTTTGTTGGCAATCTGCTTTAGAAACTTGGGGAGCAGTATGATCCCAATTTACTCAGAAGTAAGTCCCTAAATCGGTGAGGCTTAATTGCGGGTAATAAGGCTGCACAGGATTGCAGTCTGAATTTCAAAAGCAGACTGTGAGTGTGTCAAAAAGAACAAAGAAAGTGTCAAAAAATGCACTAGCTGTGCTCAAGTCCATTGCATGAATCTAAGCAGCTCCATGAATCTCAAACTATATGTTGTTATTGCTTTAAGCCCCTTGCATGAAACAGTTACTCACTGTGGTTTTTCTGACTTTTTAAGGAAAGAAACAGCACAACCACATTCAGCAGAGGGAACCTGAGTTTCAAATACCATCCTAACCACCTACTGGCTTCCGGTACTTGTTATCAGCTCAGCCATGAACTGAAAGTTTAACTTTCGGTCAGATAAAAGACTCTCAGTTGGCAATACCTTGCTGTTTAGCCTGGAGAACAAGAAGACTCAAAATGGTGTAAGGGTGCTTTAAGTAACAGCTGGCAAGCAACCACCTCTGAGCCTTATACTCTGATATGACATGCACTTGCAGGAATGTTGCCAAATGCAGCTGCTAGACAGCTTTAACAAGTCAATTCTAATCTTAGCAAGTCAATATTAATCTTTGCCAAATTAATATTTGCCTTGACAGCCCACCAGGACAATTATGCTTGGTTTCAATGTAAATTTGAATTAAACGATGAACCCTTTGTTCTGGAATAGACTGGAGCTACATACATTTGGGAGCCAATGTGGTGTAATCCTCATTGAACCATGAAACTTACTGGGTGACCTTGGGCCAGACACTCCCTCTCAGCCTAACCTACCTCACAGGGGCACTGTGGGGATTAAATGAGGAGGAGAAACCACGTACACCAACCTGAGCTCCTTGAAGAAAAAGATGAGCTATTAACATAACAAATACACAGTAAATGCACATTCCCTTATGCTCTGCCTCATGTTTGCTGGTTCAACTTTTAATTTTCTAAACCCCTATTAAAATGTAGCATATCATGAATGAATTGATGTTCCAAGTATGAAGTCCTTGGCAAAATGCGATCACCAGTTAATATCAATTTGTGCTGATGTACATAAATAGTGGTGGGTTTCTTTTCATTTAGCAGCAACCTTGACAGAATTCTAAAATACCAACAGTAAAGTTTGGGAATTTTTCTACTTCCATAAAAGGACTACATTTCACTTATAATTTAGCATGCCTGAAAACAGAAAAATAACCTTGCTAAGGAGGATACACTGTGCCATGTGTAGTGATAAGAGGATTACAATTTTTTTTTTTGCCAGAAGTCCTGTAACATTATACCAGTGCTCTAAGATAAGTGATGAACCTTTATGAAATCCTTTGCCAGCATTGGGTAAATGTTTTACTGGTTCCTGTGCATTCCTGCCCATGTTTGCCTTTGGCGAAATCACACCTGGCAGGGTACTGCATGAAAACCCCCAAAGTCCCAAGTTGTCAGTGTTGATGACAAACCTTTTCATCTCTCCTTACAAATGTTCTGTTCTAGTGTGGGGGGGGGGGACAAGAAATTTTCCACACCGGGTAACAGCTGACCTTGCTACGCCACTGCACGCTGGGTCTCTTTCTTTGACATGCATATGTGTAGCATTGGGTACTGAAATTTGAAAGGGTTGCTAGCCTCTTGTATAATTTGTGGACATCTTTCATATAACTAAACTATTTTCATGGTTGCAGTTTGAAATACATGTTTTAGTCCTCCACCTGTCATTCAAAATATTTTACCAGTGATGCAATATTTAACATGCAAAATGCTTTAAATGCATGGTACTTTCCAGAAAGCTTGATAACATGGGTATGGCTGCAATCTTATACTCACTTCCAGGTACATAAACTCAGTAGGACTTATTTATGGGTAGATAAATATAAGATTGCACTATATAGAAATCATATTTAAAAGTGGTTGGTGTGCAAATATGCACTTAGACATTTAGGTGAGTATTTAGGATGTTATTATAAGGGCAGCTGATTGCTCTAGGCAAGTAAATAGCTACTCTCATTTTCAAGACTGCAATTTTGATCTCTAGGCTGGACATTTGCCTGTGCAGTTATAATGCGAAATAGCACATTGCACTAATCAGGCCAAATTTCCACAGAATGTGTGTTAGGGAACAACCACTCATGCAGTTATGTAATGTCCATTTGCTCTATGGAAACATGACTAAAATACCTCCAAGCAATGTAAAGGGGTGAGGTTTTAACCTCCAGTATATACTTGAACAGCAACACCACCACACAGAAGTTCTTTAATTATGACATACGTTTTATTGACATTGATATTTGCTTCTAGTTTGAACCTTGGTTGGCTACTGAAATTAATAAATGGTATTCTGTGACAGCACAGCCTCTCTAGCAAATACATTGATAACACAGCACTCTCCCATGAAATCCTGTTGAAGCTGATTCCCATAACTGCCAACTGCTTCTCTCTTTGTAGAATTATTCTGAGTGGGAAATGAAATTTTACTATAACAGAATTTAATGGGAAATATTAGCTAATTGTTAGTGCTGGTTTATTTCTAAAGTACTCAACATAAAGACTATAAAACTGTGAATGTAATTGTGACTTCCTATATGGATTCAAGACAAGAAAATTAGAACTCAGCTATAGCCATTTGAATAATCACATCTGATCTGCATTATTTATTAGTTATTACATGCTCAAGTGATTCAAGTTTGTACATTGCCTAATTTCATTTCAAAGCAAACATAATGTACTTTTCAGGCATTTTACATCTTTTTCTTTTGGATTGGATTAACACAATATCTCTATTTCACATATGAAATAGAAGCCAGCTGATTCGCAATTTAACCAGTACAAGTTTGCCACCCTGAGCATCCCTTAAGATGAGAATACTAGATTTTCCCAAACAGGAGATATGAATTGCCTGGCAGAGCTTGTAGCCAAGAGTAAGTGGACAAAAGGAAACAGAAATTGCACCAGCTTGCTCAAAACATAATTTGATTCTCTGTTTGGATGGGGAGGAGGAGAACTCTTAAGGAAACAAAGATAGGGTCCAAAAATTAAGAGTGCTACCTTCAATGTTAATTGGAGAATGATTGGTTAACTCTGTCTCTGGCATAGTCAATATACAGACGGGAGAACTGGCAGTGTTTGACACACCTACAACATCCCTTATTCATCCCTTCCTAAGTAGGCCCATTCCCATTTGGAGGACCGCGGATGGATTCATCTCAGAATGGGTTATTCATAACTATTCATGTTCTAAACCAAGGGGTAGCCAATGTGGTTCCTCCAGATAGTATTGGACTACAACTTTCATCATCCCCAATGTGACTAATAGTCAGGGTTTATGGGAGCTGTGGTCCAATATTATATGGAGGGTACTATGTTGGGCTTCCCTTAATCTAAGTGGTAAAAATACTCAGTTTTGGCCTCTCTTAATCACTATTCTACTCTTGGGCCATTCAGTGGTTACTGAAGAATTTAGCCCTGTTCTTGCTACTTCCTACTCATAAAAATTATGACCTAGCCCTTTTTGCCTTCATAACTGAAGTATTTTTTGGTAACTTTACATTTTGGTTTCTTTTTTCCATTATAATTCACCTTTGTTTTGGGGGGCAAATGTTCTCTGAATGCCAAAGGCATCCATTTAAACCAGTGGCACTGCTCCAGCTGCCCCAATACATTATATGGAGCTGCACTCATGTAGGGGCTTCTTTGCTGTTGCCTGTAGGCACAGGAATGACCTGTGCATGTAACACCTTTCCTACCTATGTGCAGAAAGCTTCCCTTCATAGAAGAGAATGGGGAAGTCCCTGTGCACATCAGACTTTTGACATACTCTATATCTCCTTATTTAGTCTTCACTAATGTGATCTAGGTAACTTGTGACTAGAGATACAGGGAAGTTTGTTAAGGATTTAGCTCCCCCCCCTCTACTTATTTTTTTGGTCACAGATCAACTTAGGAAGTATAGAATAAATGTTGATTACCTTCATTTTCTGCCATGAAAAGCTGGTTTGGCTTTATTCATATCACTGTAAAAACTAAACTAAAAGTATTCACACCAGCAGCAAATACATTGATGCCAACAAAAGTAGTTTTAAAAAAATCTTCTTTAAGATGCTAACAAATTTACTTACAAACACCTATATTTATTATTTCATAAATAGGCGCAACA